>NC_136265.1:166634543-167249543 GCF_964187855.1 Myxine glutinosa
TTCAACACTAACACAAGTGCGAAAAGTGGTTTTTCAACACTATCACAAGTGCAAAAAGTGTTTTTTTCCACACTAATACAAGTGCAAAAGTGGTTTCCTGCACCATCACAAGTGCGAAAAGTGGTTTCCTTCACTAACACATGTGCGAAACGTGGGTTTTCAACACTAACACAAGTGCGAAAAGTGGTTTCTTTCACCAACACCAGTGTGAAAAGTGGTTTTTCAACACGAACACAAGTGCGAAAAGTGGTTTTTCCACACTAATACAAGTGCAAAAGTGGTTTCCTTGCACCAACACAAGTGCGAAAAGTGGTTTTTCAACACTAACACAAGTGCGAAAAGTGGTTTTTCAACACTAACACAAGTGCGAAAAGTGGTTTTTCCACACTAATACAAGTGCAAAAGTGGTTTCCTGCACCAACACAAGTGCGAAAAGTGGTTTTTCAACACTAACACAAGTGCAAAAAGTGTTTTTTCAACACTATCACAAGTGCAAAAAGTGTTTTTTCCACACTAATACAAGTGCAAAAGTGGTTTCCCTGCACCAACACAAGTGCGAAAAGTGGGTTTTTAACACTAACACAAGTGCGAAAAGTGGTTTCCTTCACTAACACAAGTGCGAAAAGTGGTTTTTCAACACTAACACAAGTGCGAAAAGTGGTTTTTCAACATTATCACAAGTGCAAAAAGTGTTTTTTCCACACTAATACAAGTGCAAAAGTGGTTTCCTGCACCAACACAAGTGCGAAACGTGGTTTTTCAACACTAACACAAGTGCGAAAAGTGGTTTTTCAACCCTAACACAAGTGCGAAAAGTGGTTTTTCAACACTAACACAAGTGCGAAAAGTGGTTTTTCCACACTAATACAAGTGCAAAAGTGGTTTCCTGCACCAACACAAGTGCGAAAAGTGGTTTTTCAACACTAGCACAAATGCGAAAAGTGGTTTTTCAACACTATCACAAGTGCAAAAAGTGTTTTTTCCACACTAATACAAGTGCAAAAGTGGTTTCCTGCACCAACACAAGTGCGAAAAGTGGTTTTTCAACACTAACACAAGTGCGAAAAGTGGTTTTTCAACACTAACACAAGTGCAAAAAGTGGTTTTTCCACACTAATACAAGTGCAAAAGTGGTTTCCTGCACCAACACAAGTGCGAAAAGTGGTTTTTCAACACTATCACAAGTGCAAAAAGTGTTTTTTCACATTAATACAAGTGCAAAAGTGGTTTCTTGCACACACTGCACACACTAACACAAGTGCGAAAAGTGGTTATTCAACACTATCACAAGAGCAAAAAGTGTTTTTTCCACACTAATACAAGTGCAAAAGTGGTTTCCTGCACCAACACAAGTGCGAAAGGTGGTTTTTCAACACTAACACAAGTGCGAAAAGTGGTTTTTCAACACTAACACAAGTGCAAAAAGTGGTTTTTCAACACTATCACAAGTGCAAAAAGTGTTTTTCCCACACAAATACAAGTGCAAAAGTGGTTTCCTGCACCAGCACAAGTGCGAAAAGTGGTTTTTCAACACAAACACAAGTGCGAAAAGTGGTTTTTCAACACTATCACAAGTGCACAAAGTGTTTTTTCCACACTAATACAAGTGCAAAAGTGTTTTCCTGCACCAACACAAGTGCGAAAAGTGGTTTTTCAACACTAACAAGTGCAAAACGTGGTTTTTCAACACTATCACAAGTGCAAAAAGTGTTTTTTTCCACACTAATACAAGTGCAAAAGTGGTTTTCCTGCACCAGCACAAGTGCGAAAAGTGGTTTTCAACACTAACACAAGTGCGAAAAGTGGTTTTTCAACACTATCACAAGTGCAAAAAGTGTTTTTTCCACACTAATACGAGTGCAAAATTGGTTTCCTGCACCAGCACAAGTGCGAAAAGTGGTTTTTCAACACTAACACAAGTGCGAAAAGTGGTTTTTCAACACTATCACAAGTGCAAAAAGTGTTTTTTCCACACTAATACAAGTGCAAAAGTGGTTTCCTGCACCAACACAAGTGCGAAAAGTGGTTTTTCAACACTAACACAAGTGCGAAAAGTGGTTTTTCAATACTAACACAAGTGCGAAAAGTGGTTTTTCAACACTATCACAAGTGCAAAAAGTGTTTTTTCCACAATAACACAAGTGCAAAAGTGGTTTCCTGCACCAGCACAAGTGCGAAAAGTGGTTTTTCCACACTAATACAAGTGCAAAAGTGGTTTCCTGCACCAACACAAGTGCAAAAGTGGTTTCCTGCACCAGCACAAATGCGAAAAGTGGTTTTTCAACACTAACACAAGTGTGAAAAGTGGTTTTTCAACACTAACACAAGTGCGAAAAGTGGTTTTTCAACACTAACACAAGTGCAAAAAGTGGTTTTTCAACACTATCACAAGTGCAGAAAGTGTTTTTTCCACACTAATAAAGTGCAAAAGTGGTTTCCTGCACCAGCACAAGTGCGAAAAGTGGTTTTTCAACACGAACACAAGTACGAAAGGTGGTTTTTCAACACTATCACAAGTGCAAAAAGTGGTTTTTCAACACTAATACAAGTGCAAAAGTGGTTTCCTGCACCAACACAAGTGCGAAAAGTGGTTTTTCAACACTAACACAAGTGCGAAAAGTGGTTTTTGAACACTAACACAAGTGCGAAAAGTGGTTTTTTCAACACTATCACAAGTGCGAAGTGTTTTTTCCACACTAATACAAGTGCAAAAGTGGTTTCCTGCACCAGCACAAGTGCGAAAAGTGGTTTTTCAACACTAACACAAGTGCGAAAAGTGGTTTTCAACACTATCACAAGTGCAAAAAGTGTTTTTTCCACACTAATACAAATGCAAAAGTGGTTTCCTGCACCAACACAGGTGCGAAAAGTGGTTTTTCAACACTAACACAAGTGCGAAAAGTGGTTTTTCAACACTATCACAAGTGCAAAAAGTGTTTTTTCCACACTAATACAAGTGCAAAAGTGGTTTCCTGCACCAACACAAGTGCGAAAAGTGGATTTTCAACACTAAACCAAGTGCGAAAAGTGGGTTTTCAACACTAACACAAGTGCGAAAAGTGGTTTCCTTCACTAACACAAGTGCGAAAAGTGGTTTTTCAACACTAACACAAGTGCAAAAAGTGGTTTTCAACACTAACACAAGTGCGAAAAGTGGTTTTTCCACACTAATACAAGTGCAAAAGTGGTTTCCTGCACCAACACAAGTGCGAAAAGTGGTTTTCAACACTAACACAAGTGCGAAAAGTCGTTTTTCAACACTAACACAAGTGCGAAAAGTGTTTTTTCCACACTAATACAAGTGCAAAAGTGGTTTCCTGCACCAACACAAGTGCGAAAAGTGGTTTTTCAACACTAACACAAGTGCGAAAAGTGGTTTTTCAATACTAACACAAGTGCGAAAAGTGGTTTTTCAACACTATCACAAGTGCAAAAAGTGTTTTTTCCACAATAACACAAGTGCAAAAGTGGTTTCCTGCACCAGCACAAGTGCGAAAAGTGGTTTTTCCACACTAATACAAGTGCAAAAGTGGTTTCCTGCACCAACACAAGTGCAAAAGTGGTTTCCTGCACCAGCACAAATGCGAAAAGTGGTTTTTCAACACTAACACAAGTGTGAAAAGTGGTTTTTCAACACTAACACAAGTGCGAAAAGTGGTTTTTCAACACTAACACAAGTGCAAAAAGTGGTTTTTCAACACTATCACAAGTGCAGAAAGTGTTTTTTCCACACTAATAAAGTGCAAAAGTGGTTTCCTGCACCAGCACAAGTGCGAAAAGTGGTTTTTCAACACGAACACAAGTACGAAAGGTGGTTTTTCAACACTATCACAAGTGCAAAAAGTGGTTTTTCAACACTAATACAAGTGCAAAAGTGGTTTCCTGCACCAACACAAGTGCGAAAAGTGGTTTTTCAACACTAACACAAGTGCGAAAAGTGGTTTTTGAACACTAACACAAGTGCGAAAAGTGGTTTTTCAACACTATCACAAGTGCGAAGTGTTTTTTCCACACTAATACAAGTGCAAAAGTGGTTTCCTGCACCAGCACAAGTGCGAAAAGTGGTTTTTCAACACTAACACAAGTGCGAAAAGTGGTTTTCAACACTATCACAAGTGCAAAAAGTGTTTTTTCCACACTAATACAAATGCAAAAGTGGTTTCCTGCACCAACACAGGTGCGAAAAGTGGTTTTTCAACACTAACACAAGTGCGAAAAGTGGTTTTTCAACACTATCACAAGTGCAAAAAGTGTTTTTTCCACACTAATACAAGTGCAAAAGTGGTTTCCTGCACCAACACAAGTGCGAAAAGTGGATTTTCAACACTAAAACAAGTGCGAAAAGTGGGTTTTCAACACTAACACAAGTGCGAAAAGTGGTTTCCTTCACTAACACAAGTGCGAAAAGTGGTTTTTCAACACTAACACAAGTGCAAAAAGTGGTTTTCAACACTAACACAAGTGCGAAAAGTGGTTTTTCCACACTAATACAAGTGCAAAAGTGGTTTCCTGCACCAACACAAGTGCGAAAAGTGGTTTTCAACACTAACACAAGTGCGAAAAGTCGTTTTTCAACACTAACACAAGTGCGAAAAGTAGTTTTTCAACACTAACACAAGTGCGAAAAGTGGTTTTTCAACACTATCACAAGTGCAAAAAGTGTTTTTTTCACACTAATACAAGTGCAAAAGTGGTTTCCTGCACCAACACAAGTGCGAAAAGTGGTTTCCTTCACTAACACATGTGCGAAAGGTGGGTTTTCAACACTAACACAAGTGCGAAAAGTGGTTTCCTTCACCAACACAAGTGCGAAAAGTGGTTTTACAACACTATCACAAGTGCAAAAAGTGTTTTTTCCACACTAATACAAGTGCAAAAGTGGTTTTTCAACACTAACACAAGTGCGAAAAGTGGTTTTTCAACACTAACACAAGTGCGAAAAGTGGTTTTTCCACACTAATACAAGTGCAAAAGTGGTTTCCTGCACATTGGTGCAGGTGCGAAAGTGCGAAAAGTGGTTTTTCAACACTAACACAAGTGCGAAAAGTGGTTTTTCAACACTATCACAAGTGCAAAAAGTGTTTTTTCCACACTAATACAAGTGCAAAAGTGGTTTCCTGCACCATCACAAGTGCGAAAAGTGGTTTCCTTCACTAACACAAGTGCGAAAAGTGGTTTTTCAACACTATCACAAGTGCAAAAAGTGTTTTTTCCACACTAATACAAGTGCAAAAGTGGTTTTTCAACACTAACACAAGTGCGAAAAGTGGTTTTTCAACACTAACACAAGTGCGAAAAGTGGTTTTTCCACACTAATACAAGTGCAAAAGTGGTTTCCTGCACATTGGTGCAGGTGCGAAAGTGCGAAAAGTGGTTTTTCAACACTAACACAAGTGCGAAAAGTGGTTTTTCAACACTATCACAAGTGCAAAAAGTGTTTTTTCCACACTAATACAAGTGCAAAAGTGGTTTCCTGCACCATCACAAGTGCGAAAAGTGGTTTCCTTCACTAACACATGTGCGAAACGTGGGTTTTCAACACTAACACAAGTGCGAAAAGTGGTTTCTTTCACCAACACCAGTGTGAAAAGTGGTTTTTCAACACGAACACAAGTGCGAAAAGTGGTTTTTCCACACTAATACAAGTGCAAAAGTGGTTTCCTGCACCAACACAAGTGCGAAAAGTGGTTTTTCAACACTAACACAAGTGCGAAAAGTGGTTTTTCAACACTAACACAAGTGCGAAAAGTGGTTTTTCCACACTAATACAAGTGCAAAAGTGGTTTCCTGCACCAACACAAGTGCGAAAAGTGGTTTTTCAACACTAACACAAGTGCAAAAAGTGTTTTTTCAACACTATCACAAGTGCAAAAAGTGTTTTTTCCACACTAATACAAGTGCAAAAGTGGTTTCCTGCACCAACACAAGTGCGAAAAGTGGGTTTTTAACACTAACACAAGTGCGAAAAGTGGTTTCCTTCACTAACACAAGTGCGAAAAGTGGTTTTTCAACACTAACACAAGTGCGAAAAGTGGTTTTTCAACATTATCACAAGTGCAAAAAGTGTTTTTTCCACACTAATACAAGTGCAAAAGTGGTTTCCTGCACCAACACAAGTGCGAAACGTGGTTTTTCAACACTAACACAAGTGCGAAAAGTGGTTTTTCAACCCTAACACAAGTGCGAAAAGTGGTTTTTCAACACTAACACAAGTGCGAAAAGTGGTTTTTCCACACTAATACAAGTGCAAAAGTGGTTTCCTGCACCAACACAAGTGCGAAAAGTGGTTTTTCAACACTAGCACAAATGCGAAAAGTGGTTTTTCAACACTATCACAAGTGCAAAAAGTGTTTTTTCCACACTAATACAAGTGCAAAAGTGGTTTCCTGCACCAACACAAGTGCGAAAAGTGGTTTTTCAACACTAACACAAGTGCGAAAAGTGGTTTTTCAACACTAACACAAGTGCAAAAAGTGGTTTTTCCACACTAATACAAGTGCAAAAGTGGTTTCCTGCACCAACACAAGTGCGAAAAGTGGTTTTTCAACACTATCACAAGTGCAAAAAGTGTTTTTTCACATTAATACAAGTGCAAAAGTGGTTTCTTGCACACACTGCACACACTAACACAAGTGCGAAAAGTGGTTATTCAACACTATCACAAGAGCAAAAAGTGTTTTTTCCACACTAATACAAGTGCAAAAGTGGTTTCCTGCACCAACACAAGTGCGAAAGGTGGTTTTTCAACACTAACACAAGTGCGAAAAGTGGTTTTTCAACACTAACACAAGTGCAAAAAGTGGTTTTTCAACACTATCACAAGTGCAAAAAGTGTTTTTCCCACACAAATACAAGTGCAAAAGTGGTTTCCTGCACCAGCACAAGTGCGAAAAGTGGTTTTTCAACACAAACACAAGTGCGAAAAGTGGTTTTTCAACACTATCACAAGTGCACAAAGTGTTTTTTCCACACTAATACAAGTGCAAAAGTGTTTTCCTGCACCAACACAAGTGCGAAAAGTGGTTTTTCAACACTAACAAGTGCAAAACGTGGTTTTTCAACACTATCACAAGTGCAAAAAGTGTTTTTTCCACACTAATACAAGTGCAAAAGTGGTTTCCTGCACCAGCACAAGTGCGAAAAGTGGTTTTCAACACTAACACAAGTGCGAAAAGTGGTTTTTCAACACTATCACAAGTGCAAAAAGTGTTTTTTCCACACTAATACGAGTGCAAAATTGGTTTCCTGCACCAGCACAAGTGCGAAAAGTGGTTTTTCAACACTAACACAAGTGCGAAAAGTGGTTTTTCAACACTATCACAAGTGCAAAAAGTGTTTTTTCCACACTAATACAAGTGCAAAAGTGGTTTCCTGCACCAACACAAGTGCGAAAAGTGGTTTTTCAACACTAACACAAGTGCGAAAAGTGGTTTTTCAATACTAACACAAGTGCGAAAAGTGGTTTTTCAACACTATCACAAGTGCAAAAAGTGTTTTTTCCACAATAACACAAGTGCAAAAGTGGTTTCCTGCACCAGCACAAGTGCGAAAAGTGGTTTTTCCACACTAATACAAGTGCAAAAGTGGTTTCCTGCACCAACACAAGTGCAAAAGTGGTTTCCTGCACCAGCACAAATGCGAAAAGTGGTTTTTCAACACTAACACAAGTGTGAAAAGTGGTTTTTCAACACTAACACAAGTGCGAAAAGTGGTTTTTCAACACTAACACAAGTGCAAAAAGTGGTTTTTCAACACTATCACAAGTGCAGAAAGTGTTTTTTCCACACTAATAAAGTGCAAAAGTGGTTTCCTGCACCAGCACAAGTGCGAAAAGTGGTTTTTCAACACGAACACAAGTACGAAAGGTGGTTTTTCAACACTATCACAAGTGCAAAAAGTGGTTTTTCAACACTAATACAAGTGCAAAAGTGGTTTCCTGCACCAACACAAGTGCGAAAAGTGGTTTTTCAACACTAACACAAGTGCGAAAAGTGGTTTTTGAACACTAACACAAGTGCGAAAAGTGGTTTTTCAACACTATCACAAGTGCGAAGTGTTTTTTCCACACTAATACAAGTGCAAAAGTGGTTTCCTGCACCAGCACAAGTGCGAAAAGTGGTTTTTCAACACTAACACAAGTGCGAAAAGTGGTTTTCAACACTATCACAAGTGCAAAAAGTGTTTTTTCCACACTAATACAAATGCAAAAGTGGTTTCCTGCACCAACACAGGTGCGAAAAGTGGTTTTTCAACACTAACACAAGTGCGAAAAGTGGTTTTTCAACACTATCACAAGTGCAAAAAGTGTTTTTTCCACACTAATACAAGTGCAAAAGTGGTTTCCTGCACCAACACAAGTGCGAAAAGTGGATTTTCAACACTAAACCAAGTGCGAAAAGTGGGTTTTCAACACTAACACAAGTGCGAAAAGTGGTTTCCTTCACTAACACAAGTGCGAAAAGTGGTTTTTCAACACTAACACAAGTGCAAAAAGTGGTTTTCAACACTAACACAAGTGCGAAAAGTGGTTTTTCCACACTAATACAAGTGCAAAAGTGGTTTCCTGCACCAACACAAGTGCGAAAAGTGGTTTTCAACACTAACACAAGTGCGAAAAGTCGTTTTTCAACACTAACACAAGTGCGAAAAGTAGTTTTTCAACACTAACACAAGTGCGAAAAGTGGTTTTTCAACACTATCACAAGTGCAAAAAGTGTTTTTTTCACACTAATACAAGTGCAAAAGTGGTTTCCTGCACCAACACAAGTGCGAAAAGTGGTTTCCTTCACTAACACATGTGCGAAAGGTGGGTTTTCAACACTAACACAAGTGCGAAAAGTGGTTTCCTTCACCAACACAAGTGCGAAAAGTGGTTTTACAACACTATCACAAGTGCAAAAAGTGTTTTTTCCACACTAATACAAGTGCAAAAGTGGTTTTTCAACACTAACACAAGTGCGAAAAGTGGTTTTTCAACACTAACACAAGTGCGAAAAGTGGTTTTTCCACACTAATACAAGTGCAAAAGTGGTTTCCTGCACATTGGTGCAGGTGCGAAAGTGCGAAAAGTGGTTTTTCAACACTAACACAAGTGCGAAAAGTGGTTTTTCAACACTATCACAAGTGCAAAAAGTGTTTTTTCCACACTAATACAAGTGCAAAAGTGGTTTCCTGCACCATCACAAGTGCGAAAAGTGGTTTCCTTCACTAACACATGTGCGAAACGTGGGTTTTCAACACTAACACAAGTGCGAAAAGTGGTTTCCTTCACCAACACCAGTGTGAAAAGTGGTTTTTCAACACGAACACAAGTGCGAAAAGTGGTTTTTCCACACTAATACAAGTGCAAAAGTGGTTTCCTGCACCAACACAAGTGCGAAAAGTGGTTTTTCAACACTAACACAAGTGCGAAAAGTGGTTTTTCAACACTAACACAAGTGCGAAAAGTGGTTTTTCCACACTAATACAAGTGCAAAAGTGGTTTCCTGCACCAACACAAGTGCGAAAAGTGGTTTTTCAACACTAACACAAGTGCAAAAAGTGTTTTTTCAACACTATCACAAGTGCAAAAAGTGTTTTTTCCACACTAATACAAGTGCAAAAGTGGTTTCCTGCACCAACACAAGTGCGAAAAGTGGGTTTTCAACACTAACACAAGTGCGAAAAGTGGTTTCCTTCACTAACACAAGTGCGAAAAGTGGTTTTTCAACACTAACACAAGTGCGAAAAGTGGTTTTTCAACACTATCACAAGTGCAAAAGGTGTTTTTTCCACACTAATACAAGTGCAAAAGTGGTTTCCTGCACCAACACAAGTGCGAAACGTGGTTTTTCAACACTAACACAAGTGCGAAAAGTGGTTTTTCAACCCTAACACAAGTGCGAAAAGTGGTTTTTCAACACTAACACAAGTGCGAAAAGTGGTTTTTCCACACTAATACAAGTGCAAAAGTGGTTTCCTGCACCAACACAAGTGCGAAAAGTGGTTTTTCAACACTAGCACAAATGCGAAAAGTGGTTTTTCAACACTATCACAAGTGCAAAAAGTGTTTTTTCCACACTAATACAAGTGCAAAAGTGGTTTCCTGCACCAACACAAGTGCGAAAAGTGGTTTTTCAACACTAACACAAGTGCGAAAAGTGGTTTTTCAACACTAACACAAGTGCAAAAAGTGGTTTTTCCACACTAATACAAGTGCAAAAGTGGTTTCCTGCACCAACACAAGTGCGAAAAGTGGTTTTTCAACACTATCACAAGTGCAAAAAGTGTTTTTTCACATTAATACAAGTGCAAAAGTGGTTTCCTGCACACACTGCACACACTGCACACACTAACACAAGTGCAAAAAGTGGTTATTCAACACTATCACAAGAGCAAAAAGTGTTTTTTCCACACTAATACAAGTGCAAAAGTGGTTTCCTGCACCAACACAAGTGCGCAAGGTGGTTTTTCAACACAAACACAAGTGCGAAAAGTGGTTTTTCAACACTAACACAAGTGCAAAAAGTGGTTTTTCAACACTATCACAAGTGCAAAAAGTGTTTTTCCCACACAAATACAAGTGCAAAAGTGGTTTCCTGCACCAGCACAAGTGCAAAAAGTGGTTTTTCAACACTAACACAAGTGCGAAAAGTGGTTTTTCAACACTATCACAAGTGCACAAAGTGTTTTTTCCACACTAATACAAGTGCAAAAGTGTTTTCCTGCACCAACACAAGTGCGAAAAGTGGTTTTTCAACACTAACACAAGTGCGAAACGTGGTTTTTCAACACTATCACAAGTGCAAAAAGTGTTTTTTCCACACTAATACAAGTGCAAAAGTGGTTTCCTGCACCAGCACAAGTGCGAAAAGTGGTTTTCAACACTAACACAAGTGCGAAAAGTGGTTTTTCAACACTATCACAAGTGCAAAAAGTGTTTTTTCCACACTAATACAAGTGCAAAAGTGGTTTCCTGCACCAACACAAGTGCGAAAAGTGGTTTTTCAACACTAACACAAGTGCGAAAAGTGGTTTTTCAACACTAACACAAGTGCGAAAAGTGGTTTTTCAACACTATCACAAGTGCAAAAAGTGTTTTTTCCACACTAACACAAGTGCAAAAGTGGTTTCCTGCACCAGCACAAGTGCGAAAAGTGGTTTTTCCACACTAATACAAGTGCAAAAGTGGTTTCCTGCACCAACACAAGTGCAAAAGTGGTTTCCTGCACCAGCACAAGTGCGAAAAGTGGTTTTTCAACACTAACACAAGTGTGAAAAGTGGTTTTTCAACACTAACACAAGTGCGAAAAGTGGTTTTTCAACACTAACACAAGTGCAAAAAGTGGTTTTCAACACTATCACAAGTGCAGAAAGTGTTTTTTCCACACTAATAAAGTGCAAAAGTGGTTTCCTGCACCAGCACAAGTGCGAAAAGTGGTTTTTCAACACGAACACAAGTACGAAAGGTGGTTTTTCAACACTATCACAAGTGCAAAAAGTGGTTTTTCAACACTAATACAAGTGCAAAAGTGGTTTCCTGCACCAACACAAGTGCGAAAAGTGGTTTTTCAACACTAACACAAGTGCGAAAAGTGGTTTTTGAACACTAACACAAGTGCGAAAAGTGGTTTTTCAACACTATCACAAGTGCGAAGTGTTTTTTCCACACTAATACAAGTGCAAAAGTGGTTTCCTGCACCAGCACAAGTGCGAAAAGTGGTTTTTCAACACTAACACAAGTGCGAAAAGTGGTTTTCAACACTATCACAAGTGCAAAAAGTGTTTTTTCCACACTAATACAAATGCAAAAGTGGTTTCCTGCACCAACACAGGTGCGAAAAGTGGTTTTTCAACACTAACACAAGTGCGAAAAGTGGTTTTTCAACACTATCACAAGTGCAAAAAGTGTTTTTTCCACACTAATACAAGTGCAAAAGTGGTTTCCTGCACCAACACAAGTGCTAAAAGTGGATTTTCAACACTAAGCCAAGTGCGAAAAGTGGGTTTTCAACATTAACACAAGTGCGAAAAGTGGTTTCCTTCACTAACACAAGTGCGAAAAGTGGTTTTTCAACACTAACACAAGTGCAAAAAGTGGTTTTCAACACTAACACAAGTGCGAAAAGTGGTTTTTCCACACTAATACAAGTGCAAAAGTGGTTTCCTGCACCAACACAAGTGCGAAAAGTGGTTTTCAACACTAACACAAGTGCGAAAAGTCGTTTTTCAACACTAACACAAGTGCGAAAAGTAGTTTTTCAACACTAACACAAGTGCGAAAAGTGGTTTTTCAACACTATCACAAGTGCAAAAAGTGTTTTTTTCACACTAATACAAGTGCAAAAGTGGTTTCCTGCACCAACACAAGTGCGAAAAGTGGTTTCCTTCACTAACACATGTGCGAAAGGTGGGTTTTCAACACTAACACAAGTGCGAAAAGTGGTTTCCTTCACCAACACAAGTGCGAAAAGTGGTTTTACAACACTATCACAAGTGCAAAAAGTGTTTTTTCCACACTAATACAAGTGCAAAAGTGGTTTTTCAACACTAACACAAGCGAAAAGTGGTTTTTCAACACTAACACAAGTGCGAAAAGTGGGTTTTCCACACTAATACAAGTGCAAAAGTGGTTTCCTGCACATTGGTGCAGGTGCGAAAGTGCGAAAAGTGGTTTTTCAACACTAACACAAGTGCGAAAAGTGGTTTTTCAACACTATCACAAGTGCAAAAAGTGTTTTTTCCACACTAATACAAGTGCAAAAGTGGTTTCCTGCACCATCACAAGTGCGAAAAGTGGTTTCCTTCACTAACACATGTGCGAAACGTGGGTTTTCAACACTAACACAAGTGCAAAAAGTGGTTTTTCAACACTATCACAAGTGCAAAAAGTGTTTTTCCCACACAAATACAAGTGCAAAAGTGGTTTCCTGCACCAGCACAAGTGCAAAAAGTGGTTTTTCAACACTAACACAAGTGCGAAAAGTGGTTTTTCAACACTATCACAAGTGCACAAAGTGTTTTTTCCACACTAATACAAGTGCAAAAGTGTTTTCCTGCACCAACACAAGTGCGAAAAGTGGTTTATCAACACTAACACAAGTGCGAAACGTGGTTTTTCAACACTATCACAAGTGCAAAAAGTGTTTTTTCCACACTAATACAAGTGCAAAAGTGGTTTCCTGCACCAGCACAAGTGCGAAAAGTGGTTTTCAACACTAACACAAGTGCGAAAAGTGGTTTTTCAACACTATCACAAGTGCAAAAAGTGTTTTTTCCACACTAATACAAGTGCAAAATTGGTTTCCTGCACCAGCACAAGTGCGAAAAGTGGTTTTTCAACACTAACACAAGTGCGAAAAGTGGTTTTTCAACACTATCACAAGTGCAAAAAGTGTTTTTTCCACACTAATACAAGTGCAAAAGTGGTTTCCTGCACCAACACAAGTGCGAAAAGTGGTTTTTCAACACTAACACAAGTGCGAAAAGTGGTTTTTCAACACTAACACAAGTGCGAAAAGTGGTTTTTCAACACTATCACAAGTGCAAAAAGTGTTTTTTCCACACTAACACAAGTGCAAAAGTGGTTTCCTGCACCAGCACAAGTGCGAAAAGTGGTTTTTCCACACTAATACAAGTGCAAAAGTGTTTCCTGCACCAACACAAGTGCAAAAGTGGTTTCCTGCACCAGCACAAGTGCGAAAAGTGGTTTTTCAACACTAACACAAGTGTGAAAAGTGGTTTTTCAACACTAACACAAGTGCGAAAAGTGGTTTTTCAACACTAACACAAGTGCAAAAAGTGGTTTTCAACACTATCACAAGTGCAGAAAGTGTTTTTTCCACACTAATAAAGTGCAAAAGTGGTTTCCTGCACCAGCACAAGTGCGAAAAGTGGTTTTTCAACACGAACACAAGTACGAAAGGTGGTTTTTCAACACTATCACAAGTGCAAAAAGTGGTTTTTCAACACTAATACAAGTGCAAAAGTGGTTTCCTGCACCAACACAAGTGCGAAAAGTGGTTTTTCAACACTAACACAAGTGCGAAAAGTGGTTTTTGAACACTAACACAAGTGCGAAAAGTGGTTTTTCAACACTATCACAAGTGCGAAGTGTTTTTTCCACACTAATACAAGTGCAAAAGTGGTTTCCTGCACCAGCACAAGTGCGAAAAGTGGTTTTTCAACACTAACACAAGTGCGAAAAGTGGTTTTCAACACTATCACAAGTGCAAAAAGTGTTTTTTCCACACTAATACAAATGCAAAAGTGGTTTCCTGCACCAACACAGGTGCGAAAAGTGGTTTTTCAACACTAACACAAGTGCGAAAAGTGGTTTTTCAACACTATCACAAGTGCAAAAAGTGTTTTTTCCACACTAATACAAGTGCAAAAGTGGTTTCCTGCACCAACACAAGTGCTAAAAGTGGATTTTCAACACTAAGCCAAGTGCGAAAAGTGGGTTTTCAACATTAACACAAGTGCGAAAAGTGGTTTCCTTCACTAACACAAGTGCGAAAAGTGGTTTTTCAACACTAACACAAGTGCAAAAAGTGGTTTTCAACACTAACACAAGTGCGAAAAGTGGTTTTTCCACACTAATACAAGTGCAAAAGTGGTTTCCTGCACCAACACAAGTGCGAAAAGTGGTTTTCAACACTAACACAAGTGCGAAAAGTCGTTTTTCAACACTAACACAAGTGCGAAAAGTAGTTTTTCAACACTAACACAAGTGCGAAAAGTGGTTTTTCAACACTATCACAAGTGCAAAAAGTGTTTTTTTCACACTAATACAAGTGCAAAAGTGGTTTCCTGCACCAACACAAGTGCGAAAAGTGGTTTCCTTCACTAACACATGTGCGAAAGGTGGGTTTTCAACACTAACACAAGTGCGAAAAGTGGTTTCCTTCACCAACACAAGTGCGAAAAGTGGTTTTACAACACTATCACAAGTGCAAAAAGTGTTTTTTCCACACTAATACAAGTGCAAAAGTGGTTTTTCAACACTATCACAAGCGAAAAGTGGTTTTTCAACACTAACACAAGTGCGAAAAGTGGGTTTTCCACACTAATACAAGTGCAAAAGTGGTTTCCTGCACATTGGTGCAGGTGCGAAAGTGCGAAAAGTGGTTTTTCAACACTAACACAAGTGCGAAAAGTGGTTTTTCAACACTATCACAAGTGCAAAAAGTGTTTTTTCCACACTAATACAAGTGCAAAAGTGGTTTCCTGCACCATCACAAGTGCGAAAAGTGGTTTCCTTCACTAACACATGTGCAAAACGTGGGTTTTCAACACTAACACAAGTGCGAAAAGTGGTTTCCTTCACCAACACCAGTGTGAAAAGTGGTTTTTCAACACGAACACAAGTGCGAAAAGTGGTTTTTCCACACTAATACAAGTGCAAAAGTGGTTTCCTGCACCAACACAAGTGCGAAAAGTGGTTTTTCAACACTAACACAAGTGCGAAAAGTGGTTTTTCAACACTAACACAAGTGCGAAAAGTGGTTTTTCCACACTAATACAAGTGCAAAAGTGGTTTCCTGCACCAACACAAGTGCAAAAGTGGTTTCCTGCACCAGCACAAGTGCGAAAAGTGGTTTTTCAACACTAACACAAGTGCAAAAAGTGTTTTTTCAACACTATCACAAGTGCAAAAAGTGTTTTTTCCACACTAATACAAGTGCAAAAGTGGTTTCCTGCACCAACACAAGTGCAAAAAGTGGGTTTTCAACACTAACACAAGTGCGAAAAGTGGTTTCCTTCACTAACACAAGTGCGAAAAGTGGTTTTTCAACACTAACACAAGTGCGAAAAGTGGTTTTTCAACACTATCACAAGTGCAAAAAGTGTTTTTTCCACACTAATACAAGTGCAAAAGTGGTTTCCTGCACCAACACAAGTGCGAAACGTGGTTTTTCAACACTAACACAAGTGCGAAAAGTGGTTTTTCAACCCTAACACAAGTGCGAAAAGTGGTTTTTCAACACTAACACAAGTGCGAAAAGTGGTTTTGCCACACTAATACAAGTGCAAAAGTGGTTTCCTGCACCAACACAAGTGCGAAAAGTGGTTTTTCAACACTAGCACAAATGCGAAAAGTGGTTTTTCAACACTATCACAAGTGCAAAAAGTGTTTTTTCCACGCTAATACAAGTGCAAAAGTGGTTTCCTGCACCAACACAAGTGCGAAAAGTGGTTTTTCAACACTATCACAAGTGCAAAAAGTGTTTTTTCCACACTAATACAAGTGCAAAAGTGGTTTCCTGCACCAACACAAGTGCGAAAAGTGGGTTTTCAACACTAACACAAGTGCGAAAAGTGGTTTCCTTCACTAACACAAGTGCGAAAAGTGGTTTTTCAACACTAACACAAGTGCGAAAAGTGGTTTTTCAACACTATCACAAGTGCAAAAAGTGTTTTTTCCACACTAATACAAGTGCAAAAGTGGTTTCCTGCACCAACACAAGTGCGAAAAGTGGTTTTTCAACACTAACACAAGTGCGAAAAGTGGTTTTTCAACACTAACACAAGTGCGAAAAGTGGTTTTTCAACACTATCACAAGTGCAAAAAGTGTTTTTTCCACACTAACACAAGTGCAAAAGTGGTTTCCTGCACCAGCACAAGTGCGAAAAGTGGTTTTTCCACACTAATACAAGTGCCAAAGTGGTTTCCTGCACCAACACAAGTGCAAAAGTGGTTTCCTGCACCAGCACAAGTGCGAAAAGTGGTTTTTCAACACTAACACAAGTGTGAAAAGTGGTTTTTCAACACTAACACAAGTGCGAAAAGTGGTTTTTCAACACTAACACAAGTGCAAAAAGTGGTTTTTCAACACTATCACAAGTGCAGAAAGTGTTTTTTCCACACTAATAAAGTGCAAAAGTGGTTTCCTGCACCAGCACAAGTGCGAAAAGTGGTTTTTCAACACGAACACAAGTACGAAAGGTGGTTTTTCAACACTATCACAAGTGCAAAAAGTGGTTTTTCAACACTAATACAAGTGCAAAAGTGGTTTCCTGCACCAACACAAGTGCGAAAAGTGGTTTTTCAACACTAACACAAGTGCGAAAAGTGGTTTTTGAACACTAACACAAGTGCGAAAAGTGGTTTTTCAACACTATCACAAGTGCGAAGTGTTTTTTCCACACTAATACAAGTGCAAAAGTGGTTTCCTGCACCAACACAAGTGCGAAAAGTGGTTTTTCAACACTAACACAAGTGCGAAAAGTGGTTTTCAACACTATCACAAGTGCAAAAAGTGTTTTTTCCACACTAATACAAATGCAAAAGTGGTTTCCTGCACCAACACAGGTGCGAAAAGTGGTTTTTCAACACTAACACAAGTGCGAAAAGTGGTTTTTCAACACTATCACAAGTGCAAAAAGTGTTTTTTCCACACTAATACAAGTGCAAAAGTGGTTTCCTGCACCAACACAAGTGCGAAAAGTGGATTTTCAACACTAAACCAAGTGCGAAAAGTGGGTTTTCAACACTAACACAAGTGCGAAAAGTGGTTTCCTTCACTAACACAAGTGCGAAAAGTGGTTTTTCAACACTAACACAAGTGCAAAAAGTGGTTTTCAACACTAACACAAGTGCAAAAAGTGGTTTTCAACACTAACACAAGTGCGAAAAGTGGTTTTTCCACACTAATACAAGTGCAAAAGTGGTTTCCTGCACCAACACAAGTGCGAAAAGTGGTTTTCAACACTAACACAAGTGCGAAAAGTCGTTTTTCAACACTAACACAAGTGCGAAAAGTAGTTTTTCAACACTAACACAAGTGCGAAAAGTGGTTTTTCAACACTATCACAAGTGCAAAAAGTGTTTTTTCCACACTAATACAAGTGCAAAAGTGGTTTCCTGCACCATCACAAGTGCGAAAAGTGGTTTCCTTCACTAACACATGTGCGAAACGTGGGTTTTCAACACTAACACAAGTGCGAAAAGTGGTTTCCTTCACCAACACCAGTGTGAAAAGTGGTTTTTCAACACGAACACAAGTGCGAAAAGTGGTTTTTCCACACTAACACAAGTGCAAAAGTGGTTTCCTGCACCAACACAAGTGCGAAAAGTGGTTTTTCAACACTAACACAAGTGCGAAAAGTGGTTTTTCAACACTAACACAAGTGCGAAAAGTGGTTTTTCCACAATAATACAAGTGCAAAAGTGGTTTCCTGCACCAACACAAGTGCGAAAAGTGGTTTTTCAACACTAACACAAGTGCAAAAAGTGTTTTTTCCACACTAATACAAGTGCAAAAGTGGTTTCCTGCACCAACACAAGTGCGAAAAGTGGGTTTTCAACACTAACACAAGTGCGAAAAGTGGTTTCCTTCACTAACACAAGTGCGAAAAGTGGTTTTTCAACACTAACAGAAGTGCGAAAAGTGGTTTTTCAACACTATCACAAGTGCAAAAAGTGTTTTTTCCACACTAATACAAGTGCAAAAGTGGTTTCCTGCACCAACACAAGTGCGAAACATGGTTTTTCAACACTAACACAAGTGCGAAAAGTGGTTTTTCAACCCTAACACAAGTGCGAAAAGTGGTTTTTCAACACTAACACAAGTGCGAAAAGTGGTTTTTCCACACTAATACAAGTGCAAAAGTGGTTTCCTGCACCAACACAAGTGCGAAAAGTGGTTTTTCAACACTAGCACAAATGCGAAAAGTGGTTTTTCAACACTATCACAAGTGCAAAAAGTGTTTTTTCCACACTAATACAAGTGCAAAAGTGGTTTCCTGCACCAACACAAGTGCGAAAAGTGGTTTTTCAACACTAACACAAGTGTGAAAAGTGGTTTTTCAACACTAACACAAGTGCAAAAAGTGGTTTTTCCACACTAATACAAGTGCAAAAGTGGTTTCCTGCACCAACACAAGTGCGAAAAGTGGTTTTTCAACACTATCACAAGTGCAAAAAGTGTTTTTTCACATTAATACAAGTGCAAAAGTGGTTTCCTGCACACACTGCACACACTAACACAAGTGCGAAAAGTGGTTATTCAACACTATCACAAGAGCAAAAAGTGTTTTTTCCACACTAATACAAGTGCAAAAGTGGTTTCCTGCACCAACGCAAGTGCGAAAGCTGGTTTTTCAACACTAACACAAGTGCGAAAAGTGGTTTTTCAACACTAACACAAGTGCAAAAAGTGGTTTTTCAACACTATCACAAGTGCAAAAAGTGTTTTTCCCACACAAATACAAGTGCAAAAGTGGTTTCCTGCACCAGCACAAGTGCGAAAAGTGGTTTTTCAACACTAACACAAGTGCGAAAAGTGGTTTTTCAACACTATCACAAGTGCACAAAGTGTTTTTTCCACACTAATACAAGTGCAAAAGTGTTTTCCTGCACCAACACAAGTGCGAAAAGTGGTTTTTCAACACTAACACAAGTGCGAAACGTGGTTTTTCAACACTATCACAAGTGCAAAAAGTGTTTTTTCCACACTAATACAAGTGCAAAAGTGGTTTCCTGCACCAGCACAAGTGCGAAAAGTGGTTTTCAACACTAACACAAGTGCGAAAAGTGGTTTTTCAACACTATCACAAGTGCAAAAAGTGTTTTTTCCACACTAATACAAGTGCAAAATTGGTTTCCTGCACCAGCACAAGTGCGAAAAGTGGTTTTTCAACACTAACACAAGTGCGAAAAGTGGTTTTTCAACACTATCACAAGTGCAAAAAGTGTTTTTTCCACACTAATACAAGTGCAAAAGTGGTTTCCTGCACCAACACAAGTGCGAAAAGTCGTTTTTCAACACTAACACAAGTGCGAAAAGTGGTTTTTCAACACTAACACATGTGCGAAAAGTGGTTTTTCAACATTATCACAAGTGCAAAAAGTGTTTTTTCCACACTAATACAAGTGCAAAAGTGGTTTCCTGCACCAGCACAAGTGCGAAAAGTGGTTTTTCAACACTAACACAAGTGCGAAAAGTGGTTTTTCAACACTATCACAAGTGCAAAAAGTGTTTTTTCCACACTAATACAAGTGCAAAAGTGGTTTCCTGCACCAACACAAGTGCGAAAAGTGGATTTTCAACACTAACACAAGTGCAAAAAGTGGGTTTTCAACACTAACACAAGTGCGAAAAGTGGTTTCCTTCACTAACACAAGTGCGAAAAGTGGTTTTTCAACACTAACACAAGTGCAAAAAGTGGTTTTCAACACTAACACAAGTGCGAAAAGTGGTTTTTCAACACTATCACAAGTGCAAAAAGTGTTTTTTCCACACTAATACAAGTGCAAAAGTGGTTTCCTGCACCAACACAAGTGCGAAAAGTGGATTTTCAACACTAACACAAGTGCAAAAAGTGGGTTTTCAACACTAACACAAGTGCGAAAAGTGGTTTCCTTCACTAACAAGTGCGAAAAGTGGTTTTTCAACACTATCACAAGTGCAAAAAGTGTTTTTTCCACACTAATACAAGTGCAAAAGTGGTTTTTCAACACTAACACAAGTGCGAAAAGTGGTTTTTCAACACTAACACAAGTGCGAAAAGTGGTTTTTCCACACTAATACAAGTGCAAAAGTGGTTTCCTGCACATTGGTGCAGGTGCGAAAGTGCGAAAAGTGGTTTTTCAACACTAACACAAGTGCGAAAAGTGGTTTTTCAACACTATCACAAGTGCAAAAAGTGTTTTTTCCACACTAATACAAGTGCAAAAGTGGTTTCCTGCACCATCACAAGTGCGAAAAGTGGTTTCCTTCACTAACACATGTGCGAAACGTGGGTTTTCAACACTAACACAAGTGCGAAAAGTGGTTTCTTTCACCAACACCAGTGTGAAAAGTGGTTTTTCAACACGAACACAAGTGCGAAAAGTGGTTTTTCCACACTAATACAAGTGCAAAAGTGGTTTCCTGCACCAACACAAGTGCGAAAAGTGGTTTTTCAACACTAACACAAGTGCGAAAAGTGGTTTTTCAACACTAACACAAGTGCGAAAAGTGGTTTTTCCACACTAATACAAGTGCAAAAGTGGTTTCCTGCACCAACACAAGTGCGAAAAGTGGTTTTTCAACACTAACACAAGTGCAAAAAGTGTTTTTTCAACACTATCACAAGTGCAAAAAGTGTTTTTTCCACACTAATACAAGTGCAAAAGTGGTTTCCTGCACCAACACAAGTGCGAAAAGTGGGTTTTCAACACTAACACAAGTGCGAAAAGTGGTTTTTCAACACTATCACAAGTGCAAAAAGTGTTTTTTCCACACTAATACAAGTGCAAAAGTGTTTTCCTGCACCAACACAAGTGCGAAAAGTGGTTTTTCAACACTAACACAAGTGCGAAACGTGGTTTTTCAACACTATCACAAGTGCAAAAAGTGTTTTTTCCACACTAATACAAGTGCAAAAGTGGTTTCCTGCACCAACACAAGTGCGAAAAGTGGTTTTCAACACTAACACAAGTGCAAAAAGTGGTTTTTCAACACTATCACAAGTGCAAAAAGTGTTTTTTCCACACTAATACAAGTGCAAAAGTGGTTTCCTGCACCATCACAAGTGCGAAAAGTGGTTTCCTTCACTAACACATGTGCGAAACGTGGTTTTTCAACACTAACACAAGTGCAAAAAGTGGTTTTTCCACACTAATACAAGTGCAAAAGTGGTTTCCTGCACCAACACAAGTGCGAAAAGTGGTTTTTCAACACTATCACAAGTGCAAAAAGTGTTTTTTCACATTAATACAAGTGCAAAAGTGGTTTCCTGCACACACTGCACACACTAACACAAGTGCGAAAAGTGGTTATTCAACACTATCACAAGAGCAAAAAGTGTTTTTTCCACACTAATACAAGTGCAAAAGTGGTTTCCTGCACCAACGCAAGTGCGAAAGCTGGTTTTTCAACACTAACACAAGTGCGAAAAGTGGTTTTTCAACACTAACACAAGTGCAAAAAGTGGTTTTTCAACACTATCACAAGTGCAAAAAGTGTTTTTCCCACACAAATACAAGTGCAAAAGTGGTTTCCTGCACCAGCACAAGTGCGAAAAGTGGTTTTTCAACACTAACACAAGTGCGAAAAGTGGTTTTTCAACACTATCACAAGTGCACAAAGTGTTTTTTCCACACTAATACAAGTGCAAAAGTGTTTTCCTGCACCAACACAAGTGCGAAAAGTGGTTTTTCAACACTAACACAAGTGCGAAACGTGGTTTTTCAACACTATCACAAGTGCAAAAAGTGTTTTTTCCACACTAATACAAGTGCAAAAGTGGTTTCCTGCACCAGCACAAGTGCGAAAAGTGGTTTTCAACACTAACACAAGTGCGAAAAGTGGTTTTTCAACACTATCACAAGTGCAAAAAGTGTTTTTTCCACACTAATACAAGTGCAAAATTGGTTTCCTGCACCAGCACAAGTGCGAAAAGTGGTTTTTCAACACTAACACAAGTGCGAAAAGTGGTTTTTCAACACTATCACAAGTGCAAAAAGTGTTTTTTCCACACTAATACAAGTGCAAAAGTGGTTTCCTGCACCAACACAAGTGCGAAAAGTCGTTTTTCAACACTAACACAAGTGCGAAAAGTGGTTTTTCAACACTAACACATGTGCGAAAAGTGTTTTTTCCACACTAATACAAGTGCAAAAGTGGTTTCCTGCACCAACACAAGTGCGAAAAGTGGATTTTCAACACTAACACAAGTGCAAAAAGTGGGTTTTCAACACTAACACAAGTGCGAAAAGTGGTTTCCTTCACTAACACAAGTGCGAAAAGTGGTTTTTCAACACTAACACAAGTGCAAAAAGTGGTTTTCAACACTAACACAAGTGCGAAAAGTGGTTTTTCAACACTATCACAAGTGCAAAAAGTGTTTTTTCCACACTAATACAAGTGCAAAAGTGGTTTCCTGCACCAACACAAGTGCGAAAAGTGGATTTTCAACACTAACACAAGTGCAAAAAGTGGGTTTTCAACACTAACACAAGTGCGAAAAGTGGTTTCCTTCACTAACACAAGTGCGAAAAGTGGTTTTTCAACACTATCACAAGTGCAAAAAGTGTTTTTTCCACACTAATACAAGTGCAAAAGTGGTTTTTCAACACTAACACAAGTGCGAAAAGTGGTTTTTCAACACTAACACAAGTGCGAAAAGTGGTTTTTCCACACTAATACAAGTGCAAAAGTGGTTTCCTGCACTTTGGTGCAGGTGCGAAAGTGCGAAAAGTGGTTTTTCAACACTAACACAAGTGCGAAAAGTGGTTTTTCAACACTATCACAAGTGCAAAAAGTGTTTTTTCCACACTAATACAAGTGCAAAAGTGGTTTCCTGCACCATCACAAGTGCGAAAAGTGGTTTCCTTCACTAACACATGTGCGAAACGTGGGTTTTCAACACTAACACAAGTGCGAAAAGTGGTTTCTTTCACCAACACCAGTGTGAAAAGTGGTTTTTCAACACGAACACAAGTGCGAAAAGTGGTTTTTCCACACTAATACAAGTGCAAAAGTGGTTTCCTGCACCAACACAAGTGCGAAAAGTGGTTTTTCAACACTAACACAAGTGCGAAAAGTGGTTTTTCCACACTAATACAAGTGCAAAAGTGGTTTCCTGCACCAACACAAGTGCGAAAAGTGGTTTTTCAACACTAACACAAGTGCAAAAAGTGTTTTTTCAACACTATCACAAGTGCAAAAAGTGTTTTTTCCACACTAATACAAGTGCAAAAGTGGTTTCCTGCACCAACACAAGTGCGAAAAGTGGGTTTTCAACACTAACACAAGTGCGAAAAGTGGTTTCCTTCACTAACACAAGTGCGAAAAGTGGTTTTTCAACACTAACACAAGTGCGAAAAGTGGTTTTTCAACATTATCACAAGTGCAAAAAGTGTTTTTTCCACACTAATACAAGTGCAAAAGTGGTTTCCTGCACCAACACAAGTGCGAAACGTGGTTTTTCAACACTAACACAAGTGCGAAAAGTGGTTTTTCAACCCTAACACAAGTGCGAAAAGTGGTTTTTCAACACTAACACAAGTGCGAAAAGTGGTTTTTCCACACTAATACAAGTGCAAAAGTGGTTTCCTGCACCAACACAAGTGCGAAAAGTGGTTTTTCAACACCAGCACAAATGCGAAAAGTGGTTTTTCAACACTATCACAAGTGCAAAAAGTGTTTTTTCCACACTAATACAAGTGCAAAAGTGGTTTCCTGCACCAACACAAGTGCGAAAAGTGGTTTTTCAACACTAACACAAGTGCGAAAAGTGGTTTTTCAACACTAACACAAGTGCAAAAAGTGGTTTTTCCACACTAATACAAGTGCAAAAGTGGTTTCCTGCACCAACACAAGTGCGAAAAGTGGTTTTTCAACACTATCACAAGTGCAAAAAGTGTTTTTTCACATTAATACAAGTGCAAAAGTGGTTTCTTGCACACACTGCACACACTAACACAAGTGCGAAAAGTGGTTATTCAACACTATCACAAGAGCAAAAAGTGTTTTTCCACACTAATACAAGTGCAAAAGTGGTTTCCTGCACCAACACAAGTGCGAAAGGTGGTTTTTCAACACTAACACAAGTGCGAAAAGTGGTTTTTCAACACTAACACAAGTGCAAAAAGTGGTTTTTCAACACTATCACAAGTGCAAAAAGTGTTTTTCCCACACAAATACAAGTGCAAAAGTGGTTTCCTGCACCAGCACAAGTGCGAAAAGTGGTTTTTCAACACAAACACAAGTGCGAAAAGTGGTTTTTCAACACTATCACAAGTGCACAAAGTGTTTTTTCCACACTAATACAAGTGCAAAAGTGTTTTCCTGCACCAACACAAGTGCGAAAAGTGGTTTTTCAACACTAACACAAGTGCAAAACGTGGTTTTTCAACACTATCACAAGTGCAAAAAGTGTTTTTTCCACACTAATACAAGTGCAAAAGTGGTTTCCTGCACCAGCACAAGTGCGAAAAGTGGTTTTCAACACTAACACAAGTGCGAAAAGTGGTTTTTCAACACTATCACAAGTGCAAAAAGTGTTTTTTCCACACTAATACAAGTGCAAAATTGGTTTCCTGCACCAGCACAAGTGCGAAAAGTGGTTTTTCAACACTAACACAAGTGCGAAAAGTGGTTTTTCAACACTATCACAAGTGCAAAAAGTGTTTTTTCCACACTAATACAAGTGCAAAAGTGGTTTCCTGCACCAACGCAAGTGCGAAAAGTGGTTTTTCAACACTAACACAAGTGCGAAAAGTGGTTTTTCAACACTAACACAAGTGCGAAAAGTGGTTTTTCAACACTATCACAAGTGCAAAAAGTGTTTTTTCCACACTAACACAAGTGCAAAAGTGGTTTCCTGCACCAGCACAAGTGCGAAAAGTGGTTTTTCCACACTAATACAAGTGCAAAAGTGGTTTCCTGCACCAACACAAGTGCAAAAGTGGTTTCCTGCACCAGCACAAGTGCGAAAAGTGGTTTTTCAACACTAACACAAGTGTGAAAAGTGGTTTTTCAACACTATCACAAGTGCAAAAAGTGTTTTTTCCACACTAATACAAGTGCAAAAGTGGTTTCCTGCACCATCACAAGTGCGAAAAGTGGTTTCCTTCACTAACACATGTGCGAAACGTGGTTTTTCAACACTAACACAAGTGCAAAAAGTGGTTTTTCCACACTAATACAAGTGCAAAAGTGGTTTCCTGCACCAACACAAGTGCGAAAAGTGGTTTTTCAACACTATCACAAGTGCAAAAAGTGTTTTTTCACATTAATACAAGTGCAAAAGTGGTTTCCTGCACACACTGCACACACTAACACAAGTGCGAAAAGTGGTTATTCAACACTATCACAAGAGCAAAAAGTGTTTTTTCCACACTAATACAAGTGCAAAAGTGGTTTCCTGCACCAACGCAAGTGCGAAAGCTGGTTTTTCAACACTAACACAAGTGCGAAAAGTGGTTTTTCAACACTAACACAAGTGCAAAAAGTGGTTTTTCAACACTATCACAAGTGCAAAAAGTGTTTTTCCCACACAAATACAAGTGCAAAAGTGGTTTCCTGCACCAGCACAAGTGCGAAAAGTGGTTTTTCAACACTAACACAAGTGCGAAAAGTGGTTTTTCAACACTATCACAAGTGCACAAAGTGTTTTTTCCACACTAATACAAGTGCAAAAGTGTTTTCCTGCACCAACACAAGTGCGAAAAGTGGTTTTTCAACACTAACACAAGTGCGAAACGTGGTTTTTCAACACTATCACAAGTGCAAAAAGTGTTTTTTCCACACTAATACAAGTGCAAAAGTGGTTTCCTGCACCAGCACAAGTGCGAAAAGTGGTTTTCAACACTAACACAAGTGCGAAAAGTGGTTTTTCAACACTATCACAAGTGCAAAAAGTGTTTTTTCCACACTAATACAAGTGCAAAATTGGTTTCCTGCACCAGCACAAGTGCGAAAAGTGGTTTTTCAACACTAACACAAGTGCGAAAAGTGGTTTTTCAACACTATCACAAGTGCAAAAAGTGTTTTTTCCACACTAATACAAGTGCAAAAGTGGTTTCCTGCACCAACACAAGTGCGAAAAGTCGTTTTTCAACACTAACACAAGTGCGAAAAGTGGTTTTTCAACACTAACACATGTGCGAAAAGTGGTTTTTCAACATTATCACAAGTGCAAAAAGTGTTTTTTCCACACTAATACAAGTGCAAAAGTGGTTTCCTGCACCAGCACAAGTGCGAAAAGTGGTTTTTCAACACTAACACAAGTGCGAAAAGTGGTTTTTCAACACTATCACAAGTGCAAAAAGTGTTTTTTCCACACTAATACAAGTGCAAAAGTGGTTTCCTGCACCAACACAAGTGCGAAAAGTGGATTTTCAACACTAACACAAGTGCAAAAAGTGGGTTTTCAGCACTAACACAAGTGCGAAAAGTGGTTTCCTTCACTAACACAAGTGCGAAAAGTGGTTTTTCAACACTAACACAAGTGCAAAAAGTGGTTTTCAACACTAACACAAGTGCGAAAAGTGGTTTTTCAACACTATCACAAGTGCAAAAAGTGTTTTTTCCACACTAATACAAGTGCAAAAGTGGTTTCCTGCACCAACACAAGTGCGAAAAGTGGATTTTCAACACTAACACAAGTGCAAAAAGTGGATTTTCAACACTAACACAAGTGCGAAAAGTGGTTTCCTTCACTAACACAAGTGCGAAAAGTGGTTTTTCAACACTATCACAAGTGCAAAAAGTGTTTTTTCCACACTAATACAAGTGCAAAAGTGGTTTTTCAACACTAACACAAGTGCGAAAAGTGGTTTTTCAACACTAACACAAGTGCGAAAAGTGGTTTTTCCACACTAATACAAGTGCAAAAGTGGTTTCCTGCACTTTGGTGCAGGTGCGAAAGTGCGAAAAGTGGTTTTTCAACACTAACACAAGTGCGAAAAGTGGTTTTTCAACACTATCACAAGTGCAAAAAGTGTTTTTTCCACACTAATACAAGTGCAAAAGTGGTTTCCTGCACCATCACAAGTGCGAAAAGTGGTTTCCTTCACTAACACATGTGCGAAACGTGGGTTTTCAACACTATCACAAGTGCAAAAAGTGTTTTTTCACATTAATACAAGTGCAAAAGTGGTTTCTTGCACACACTGCACACACTAACACAAGTGCGAAAAGTGGTTATTCAACACTATCACAAGAGCAAAAAGTGTTTTTTCCACACTAATACAAGTGCAAAAGTGGTTTCCTGCACCAACACAAGTGCGAAAGGTGGTTTTTCAACACTAACACAAGTGCGAAAAGTGGTTTTTCAACCCTAACACAAGTGCGAAAAGTGGTTTTTCAACACTAACACAAGTGCGAAAAGTGGTTTTTCCACACTAATACAAGTGCAAAAGTGGTTTCCTGCACCAACACAAGTGCGAAAAGTGGTTTTTCAACACTAGCACAAATGCGAAAAGTGGTTTTTCAACACTATCACAAGTGCAAAAAGTGTTTTTTCCACACTAATACAAGTGCAAAAGTGGTTTCCTGCACCAACACAAGTGCGAAAAGTGGTTTTTCAACACTAACACAAGTGCGAAAAGTGGTTTTTCAACACTAACACAAGTGCAAAAAGTGGTTTTTCCACACTAATACAAGTGCAAAAGTGGTTTCCTGCACCAACACAAGTGCGAAAAGTGGTTTTTCAACACTATCACAAGTGCAAAAAGTGTTTTTTCACATTAATACAAGTGCAAAAGTGGTTTCTTGCACACACTGCACACACTAACACAAGTGCGAAAAGTGGTTATTCAACACTATCACAAGAGCAAAAAGTGTTTTTTCCACACTAATACAAGTGCAAAAGTGGTTTCCTGCACCAACACAAGTGCGAAAGGTGGTTTTTCAACACTAACACAAGTGCGAAAAGTGGTTTTTCAACACTAACACAAGTGCAAAAAGTGGTTTTTCAACACTATCACAAGTGCAAAAAGTGTTTTTCCCACACAAATACAAGTGCAAAAGTGGTTTCCTGCACCAGCACAAGTGCGAAAAGTGGTTTTTCAACACAAACACAAGTGCGAAAAGTGGTTTTTCAACACTATCACAAGTGCACAAAGTGTTTTTTCCACACTAATACAAGTGCAAAAGTGTTTTCCTGCACCAACACAAGTGCGAAAAGTGGTTTTTCAACACTAACACAAGTGCAAAACGTGGTTTTTCAACACTATCACAAGTGCAAAAAGTGTTTTTTCCACACTAATACAAGTGCAAAAGTGGTTTCCTGCACCAGCACAAGTGCGAAAAGTGGTTTTCAACACTAACACAAGTGCGAAAAGTGGTTTTTCAACACTATCACAAGTGCAAAAAGTGTTTTTTCCACACTAATACAAGTGCAAAATTGGTTTCCTGCACCAGCACAAGTGCGAAAAGTGGTTTTTCAACACTAACACAAGTGCGAAAAGTGGTTTTTCAACACTATCACAAGTGCAAAAAGTGTTTTTTCCACACTAATACAAGTGCAAAAGTGGTTTCCTGCACCAAAACAAGTGCGAAAAGTGGTTTTTCAACACTAACACAAGTGCGAAAAGTGGTTTTTCAACACTAACACAAGTGCGAAAAGTGGTTTTTCAACACTATCACAAGTGCAAAAAGTGTTTTTTCCACACTAACACAAGTGCAAAAGTGGTTTCCTGCACCAGCACAAGTGCGAAAAGTGGTTTTTCCACACTAATACAAGTGCAAAAGTGGTTTCCTGCACCAACACAAGTGCAAAAGTGGTTTCCTGCACCAGCACAAGTGCGAAAAGTGGTTTTTCAACACTAACACAAGTGTGAAAAGTGGTTTTTCAACACTAACACAAGTGCGAAAAGTGGTTTTTCAACACTAACACAAGTGCAAAAAGTGGTTTTTCAACACTATCACAAGTGCAGAAAGTGTTTTTTCCACACTAATAAAGTGCAAAAGTGGTTTCCTGCACCAGCACAAGTGCGAAAAGTGGTTTTTCAACACGAACACAAGTACGAAAGGTGGTTTTTCAACACTATCACAAGTGCAAAAAGTGGTTTTTCAACACTAATACAAGTGCAAAAGTGGTTTCCTGCACCAACACAAGTGCGAAAAGTGGTTTTTCAACACTAACACAAGTGCGAAAAGTGGTTTTTGAACACTAACACAAGTGCGAAAAGTGGTTTTTCAACACTATCACAAGTGCGAAGTGTTTTTTCCACACTAATACAAGTGCAAAAGTGGTTTCCTGCACCAGCACAAGTGCGAAAAGTGGTTTTTCAACACTAACACAAGTGCGAAAAGTGGTTTTCAACACTATCACAAGTGCAAAAAGTGTTTTTTCCACACTAATACAAATGCAAAAGTGGTTTCCTGCACCAACACAGGTGCGAAAAGTGGTTTTTCAACACTAACACAAGTGCGAAAAGTGGTTTTTCAACACTATCACAAGTGCAAAAAGTGTTTTTTCCACACTAATACAAGTACAAAAGTGGTTTCCTGCACCAACACAAGTGCGAAAAGTGGATTTTCAACACTAAACCAAGTGCGAAAAGTGGGTTTTCAACACTAACACAAGTGCGAAAAGTGGTTTCCTTCACTAACACAAGTGCGAAAAGTGGTTTTTCAACACTAACACAAGTGCAAAAAGTGGTTTTCAACACTAACACAAGTGCGAAAAGTGGTTTTTCCACACTAATACAAGTGCAAAAGTGGTTTCCTGCACCAACACAAGTGCGAAAAGTGGTTTTCAACACTAACACAAGTGCGAAAAGTCGTTTTTCAACACTAACACAAGTGCGAAAAGTAGTTTTTCAACACTAACACAAGTGCGAAAAGTGGTTTTTCAACACTATCACAAGTGCAAAAAGTGTTTTTTTCACACTAATACAAGTGCAAAAGTGGTTTCCTGCACCAACACAAGTGCGAAAAGTGGTTTCCTTCACTAACACATGTGCGAAAGGTGGGTTTTCAACACTAACACAAGTGCGAAAAGTGGTTTCCTTCACCAACACAAGTGCGAAAAGTGGTTTTACAACACTATCACAAGTGCAAAAAGTGTTTTTTCCACACTAATACAAGTGCAAAAGTGGTTTTTCAACACTAACACAAGTGCGAAAAGTGGTTTTTCAACACTAACACAAGTGCGAAAAGTGGTTTTTCCACACTAATACAAGTGCAAAAGTGGTTTCCTGCACATTGGTGCAGGTGCGAAAGTGCGAAAAGTGGTTTTTCAACACTAACACAAGTGCGAAAAGTGGTTTTTCAACACTATCACAAGTGCAAAAAGTGTTTTTTCCACACTAATACAAGTGCAAAAGTGGTTTCCTGCACCATCACAAGTGCGAAAAGTGGTTTCCTTCACTAACACATGTGCGAAACGTGGGTTTTCAACACTAACACAAGTGCGAAAAGTGGTTTCCTTCACCAACACCAGTGTGAAAAGTGGTTTTTCAACACGAACACAAGTGCGAAAAGTGGTTTTTCCACACTAATACAAGTGCAAAAGTGGTTTCCTGCACCAACACAAGTGCGAAAAGTGGTTTTTCAACACTAACACAAGTGCGAAAAGTGGTTTTTCAACACTAACACAAGTGCGAAAAGTGGTTTTTCCACACTAATACAAGTGCAAAAGTGGTTTCCTGCACCAACACAAGTGCGAAAAGTGGTTTTTCAACACTAACACAAGTGCAAAAAGTGTTTTTTCAACACTATCACAAGTGCAAAAAGTGTTTTTTCCACACTAATACAAGTGCAAAAGTGGTTTCCTGCACCAACACAAGTGCGAAAAGTGGGTTTTCAACACTAACACAAGTGCGAAAAGTGGTTTCCTTCACTAACACAAGTGCGAAAAGTGGTTTTTCAACACTAACACAAGTGCGAAAAGTGGTTTTTCAACACTATCACAAGTGCAAAAGGTGTTTTTTCCACACTAATACAAGTGCAAAAGTGGTTTCCTGCACCAACACAAGTGCGGAACGTGGTTTTTCAACACTAACACAAGTGCGAAAAGTGGTTTTTCAACCCTAACACAAGTGCGAAAAGTGGTTTTTCAACACTAACACAAGTGCGAAAAGTGGTTTTTCCACACTAATACAAGTGCAAAAGTGGTTTCCTGCACCAACACAAGTGCGAAAAGTGGTTTTTCAACACTAGCACAAATGCGAAAAGTGGTTTTTCAACACTATCACAAGTGCAAAAAGTGTTTTTTCCACACTAATACAAGTGCAAAAGTGGTTTCCTGCACCAACACAAGTGCGAAAAGTGGTTTTTCAACACTAACACAAGTGCGAAAAGTGGTTTTTCAACACTAACACAAGTGCAAAAAGTGGTTTTTCCACACTAATACAAGTGCAAAAGTGGTTTCCTGCACCAACACAAGTGCGAAAAGTGGTTTTTCAACACTATCACAAGTGCAAAAAGTGTTTTTTCACATTAATACAAGTGCAAAAGTGGTTTCCTGCACACACTGCACACGACTGCACACACTAACACAAGTGCAAAAAGTGGTTATTCAACACTATCACAAGAGCAAAAAGTGTTTTTTCCACACTAATACAAGTGCAAAAGTGGTTTCCTGCACCAACACAAGTGCGAAAGGTGGTTTTTCAACACAAACACAAGTGCGAAAAGTGGTTTTTCAACACTAACACAAGTGCAAAAAGTGGTTTTTCAACACTATCACAAGTGCAAAAAGTGTTTTTCCCACACAAATACAAGTGCAAAAGTGGTTTCCTGCACCAGCACAAGTGCAAAAAGTGGTTTTTCAACACTAACACAAGTGCGAAAAGTGGTTTTTCAACACTACCACAAGTGCACAAAGTGTTTTTTCCACACTAATACAAGTGCAAAAGTGTTTTCCTGCACCAACACAAGTGCGAAAAGTGGTTTTTCAACACTAACACAAGTGCGAAACGTGGTTTTTCAACACTATCACAAGTGCAAAAAGTGTTTTTTCCACACTAATACAAGTGCAAAAGTGGTTTCCTGCACCAGCACAAGTGCGAAAAGTGGTTTTCAACACTAACACAAGTGCGAAAAGTGGTTTTTCAACACTATCACAAGTGCAAAAAGTGTTTTTTCCACACTAATACAAGTGCAAAATTGGTTTCCTGCACCAGCACAAGTGCGAAAAGTGGTTTTTCAACACTAACACAAGTGCGAAAAGTGGTTTTTCAACACTATCACAAGTGCAAAAAGTGTTTTTTCCACACTAATACAAGTGCAAAAGTGGTTTCCTGCACCAAAACAAGTGCGAAAAGTGGTTTTTCAACACTAACACAAGTGCGAAAAGTGGTTTTTCAACACTAACACAAGTGCGAAAAGTGGTTTTTCAACACTATCACAAGTGCAAAAAGTGTTTTTTCCACACTAACACAAGTGCAAAAGTGGTTTCCTGCACCAGCACAAGTGCGAAAAGTGGTTTTTCCACACTAATACAAGTGCAAAAGTGGTTTCCTGCACCAACACAAGTGCAAAAGTGGTTTCCTGCACCAGCACAAGTGCGAAAAGTGGTTTTTCAACACTAACACAAGTGTGAAAAGTGGTTTTTCAACACTAACACAAGTGCGAAAAGTGGTTTTTCAACACTAACACAAGTGCAAAAAGTGGTTTTTCAACACTATCACAAGTGCAGAAAGTGTTTTTTCCACACTAATAAAGTGCAAAAGTGGTTTCCTGCACCAGCACAAGTGCGAAAAGTGGTTTTTCAACACGAACACAAGTACGAAAGGTGGTTTTTCAACACTATCACAAGTGCAAAAAGTGGTTTTTCAACACTAATACAAGTGCAAAAGTGGTTTCCTGCACCAACACAAGTGCGAAAAGTGGTTTTTCAACACTAACACAAGTGCGAAAAGTGGTTTTTGAACACTAACACAAGTGCAAAAAGTGGTTTTTCAACACTATCACAAGTGCGAAGTGTTTTTTCCACACTAATACAAGTGCAAAAGTGGTTTCCTGCACCAGCACAAGTGCGAAAAGTGGTTTTTCAACACTAACACAAGTGCGAAAAGTGGTTTTCAACACTATCACAAGTGCAAAAAGTGTTTTTTCCACACTAATACAAATGCAAAAGTGGTTTCCTGCACCAACACAGGTGCGAAAAGTGGTTTTTCAACACTAACACAAGTGCGAAAAGTGGTTTTTCAACACTATCACAAGTGCAAAAAGTGTTTTTTCCACACTAATACAAGTGCAAAAGTGGTTTCCTGCACCAACACAAGTGCGAAAAGTGGATTTTCAACACTAAACCAAGTGCGAAAAGTGGGTTTTCAACACTAACACAAGTGCGAAAAGTGGTTTCCTTCACTAACACAAGTGCGAAAAGTGGTTTTTCAACACTAACACAAGTGCAAAAAGTGGTTTTCAACACTAACACAAGTGCGAAAAGTGGTTTTTCCACACTAATACAAGTGCAAAAGTGGTTTCCTGCACCAACACAAGTGCGAAAAGTGGTTTTCAACACTAACACAAGTGCGAAAAGTCGTTTTTCAACACTAACACAAGTGCGAAAAGTAGTTTTTCAACACTAACACAAGTGCGAAAAGTGGTTTTTCAACACTATCACAAGTGCAAAAAGTGTTTTTTTCACACTAATACAAGTGCAAAAGTGGTTTCCTGCACCAACACAAGTGCGAAAAGTGGTTTCCTTCACTAACACATGTGCGAAAGGTGGGTTTTCAACACTAACACAAGTGCGAAAAGTGGTTTCCTTCACCAACACAAGTGCGAAAAGTGGTTTTACAACACTATCACAAGTGCAAAAAGTGTTTTTTCCACACTAATACAAGTGCAAAAGTGGTTTTTCAACACTAACACAAGTGCGAAAAGTGGTTTTTCAACACTAACACAAGTGCGAAAAGTGGTTTTTCCACACTAATACAAGTGCAAAAGTGGTTTCCTGCACATTGGTGCAGGTGCGAAAGTGCGAAAAGTGGTTTTTCAACACTAACACAAGTGCGAAAAGTGGTTTTTCAACACTATCACAAGTGCAAAAAGTGTTTTTTCCACACTAATACAAGTGCAAAAGTGGTTTCCTGCACCATCACAAGTGCGAAAAGTGGTTTCCTTCACTAACACATGTGCGAAACGTGGGTTTTCAACACTAACACAAGTGCGAAAAGTGGTTTCCTTCACCAACACCAGTGTGAAAAGTGGTTTTTCAACACGAACACAAGTGCGAAAAGTGGTTTTTCCACACTAATACAAGTGCAAAAGTGGTTTCCTGCACCAACACAAGTGCGAAAAGTGGTTTTTCAACACTAACACAAGTGCAAAAAGTGTTTTTTCAACACTATCACAAGTGCAAAAAGTGTTTTTTCCACACTAATACAAGTGCAAAAGTGGTTTCCTGCACCAACACAAGTGCGAAAAGTGGGTTTTCAACACTAACACAAGTGCGAAAAGTGGTTTCCTTCACTAACACAAGTGCGAAAAGTGGTTTTTCAACACTAACACAAGTGCGAAAAGTGGTTTTTCAACACTATCACAAGTGCAAAAGGTGTTTTTTCCACACTAATACAAGTGCAAAAGTGGTTTCCTGCACCAACACAAGTGCGAAACGTGGTTTTTCAACACTAACACAAGTGCGAAAAGTGGTTTTTCAACCCTAACACAAGTGCGAAAAGTGGTTTTTCAACACTAACACAAGTGCGAAAAGTGGTTTTTCCACACTAATACAAGTGCAAAAGTGGTTTCCTGCACCAACACAAGTGCGAAAAGTGGTTTTTCAACACTAGCACAAATGCGAAAAGTGGTTTTTCAACACTATCACAAGTGCAAAAAGTGTTTTTTCCACACTAATACAAGTGCAAAAGTGGTTTCCTGCACCAACACAAGTGCGAAAAGTGGTTTTTCAACACTAACACAAGTGCGAAAAGTGGTTTTTCAACACTAACACAAGTGCAAAAAGTGGTTTTTCCACACTAATACAAGTGCAAAAGTGGTTTCCTGCACCAACACAAGTGCGAAAAGTGGTTTTTCAACACTATCACAAGTGCAAAAAGTGTTTTTTCACATTAATACAAGTGCAAAAGTGGTTTCCTGCACACACTGCACACGACTGCACACACTAACACAAGTGCAAAAAGTGGTTATTCAACACTATCACAAGAGCAAAAAGTGTTTTTTCCACACTAATACAAGTGCAAAAGTGGTTTCCTGCACCAACACAAGTGCGAAAGGTGGTTTTTCAACACAAACACAAGTGCGAAAAGTGGTTTTTCAACACTAACACAAGTGCAAAAAGTGGTTTTTCAACACTATCACAAGTGCAAAAAGTGTTTTTCCCACACAAATACAAGTGCAAAAGTGGTTTCCTGCACCAGCACAAGTGCAAAAAGTGGTTTTTCAACACTAACACAAGTGCGAAAAGTGGTTTTTCAACACTATCACAAGTGCACAAAGTGTTTTTTCCACACTAATACAAGTGCAAAAGTGTTTTCCTGCACCAACACAAGTGCGAAAAGTGGTTTTTCAACACTAACACAAGTGCGAAACGTGGTTTTTCAACACTATCACAAGTGCAAAAAGTGTTTTTTCCACACTAATACAAGTGCAAAAGTGGTTTCCTGCACCAGCACAAGTGCGAAAAGTGGTTTTCAACACTAACACAAGTGCGAAAAGTGGTTTTTCAACACTATCACAAGTGCAAAAAGTGTTTTTTCCACACTAATACAAGTGCAAAATTGGTTTCCTGCACCAGCACAAGTGCGAAAAGTGGTTTTTCAACACTAACACAAGTGCGAAAAGTGGTTTTTCAACACTATCACAAGTGCAAAAAGTGTTTTTTCCACACTAATACAAGTGCAAAAGTGGTTTCCTGCACCAACACAAGTGCGAAAAGTGGTTTTTCAACACTAACACAAGTGCGAAAAGTGGTTTTTCAACACTAACACAAGTGCGAAAAGTGGTTTTTCAACACTATCACAAGTGCAAAAAGTGTTTTTTCCACACCAACACAAGTGCAAAAGTGGTTTCCTGCACCAGCACAAGTGCGAAAAGTGGTTTTTCCACACTAATACAAGTGCAAAAGTGGTTTCCTGCACCAACACAAGTGCAAAAGTGGTTTCCTGCACCAGCACAAGTGCGAAAAGTGGTTTTTCAACACTAACACAAGTGTGAAAAGTGGTTTTTCAACACTAACACAAGTGCGAAAAGTGGTTTTTCAACACTAACACAAGTGCAAAAAGTGGTTTTTCAACACTATCACAAGTGCAGAAAGTGTTTTTTCCACACTAATAAAGTGCAAAAGTGGTTTCCTGCACCAGCACAAGTGCGAAAAGTGGTTTTTCAACACGAACACAAGTACGAAAGGTGGTTTTTCAACACTATCACAAGTGCAAAAAGTGGTTTTTCAACACTAATACAAGTGCAAAAGTGGTTTCCTGCACCAACACAAGTGCGAAAAGTGGTTTTTCAACACTAACACAAGTGCGAAAAGTGGTTTTTGAACACTAACACAAGTGCGAAAAGTGGTTTTTCAACACTATCACAAGTGCGAAGTGTTTTTTCCACACTAATACAAGTGCAAAAGTGGTTTCCTGCACCAGCACAAGTGCGAAAAGTGGTTTTTCAACACTAACACAAGTGCGAAAAGTGGTTTTCAACACTATCACAAGTGCAAAAAGTGTTTTTTCCACACTAATACAAATGCAAAAGTGGTTTCCTGCACCAACACAGGTGCGAAAAGTGGTTTTTCAACACTAACACAAGTGCGAAAAGTGGTTTTTCAACACTATCACAAGTGCAAAAAGTGTTTTTTCCACACTAATACAAGTGCAAAAGTGGTTTCCTGCACCAACACAAGTGCTAAAAGTGGATTTTCAACACTAAGCCAAGTGCGAAAAGTGGGTTTTCAACATTAACACAAGTGCGAAAAGTGGTTTCCTTCACTAACACAAGTGCGAAAAGTGGTTTTTCAACACTAACACAAGTGCAAAAAGTGGTTTTCAACACTAACACAAGTGCGAAAAGTGGTTTTTCCACACTAATACAAGTGCAAAAGTGGTTTCCTGCACCAACACAAGTGCGAAAAGTGGTTTTCAACACTAACACAAGTGCGAAAAGTCGTTTTTCAACACTAACACAAGTGCGAAAAGTAGTTTTTCAACACTAACACAAGTGCGAAAAGTGGTTTTTCAACACTATCACAAGTGCAAAAAGTGTTTTTTTCACACTAATACAAGTGCAAAAGTGGTTTCCTGCACCAACACAAGTGCGAAAAGTGGTTTCCTTCACTAACACATGTGCGAAAGGTGGCTTTTCAACACTAACACAAGTGCGAAAAGTGGTTTCCTTCACCAACACAAGTGCGAAAAGTGGTTTTACAACACTATCACAAGTGCAAAAAGTGTTTTTTCCACACTAATACAAGTGCAAAAGTGGTTTTTCAACACTAACACAAGTGAGAAAAGTGGTTTTTCAACACTAACACAAGTGCGAAAAGTGGTTTTTCCACACTAATACAAGTGCAAAAGTGGTTTCCTGCACATTGGTGCAGGTGCGAAAGTGCGAAAAGTGGTTTTTCAACACTAACACAAGTGCGAAAAGTGGTTTTTCAACACTATCACAAGTGCAAAAAGTGTTTTTTCCACACTAATACAAGTGCAAAAGTGGTTTCCTGCACCATCACAAGTGCGAAAAGTGGTTTCCTTCACTAACACATGTGCGAAACGTGGGTTTTCAACACTAACACAAGTGCGAAAAGTGGTTTCCTTCACCAACACCAGTGTGAAAAGTGGTTTTTCAACACGAACACAAGTGCGAAAAGTGGTTTTTCCACACTAATACAAGTGCAAAAGTGGTTTCCTGCACCAACACAAGTGCGAAAAGTGGTTTTTCAACACTAACACAAGTGCGAAAAGTGGTTTTTCAACACTAACACAAGTGCGAAAAGTGGTTTTTCCACACTAATACAAGTGCAAAAGTGGTTTCCTGCACCAACACAAGTGCAAAAGTGGTTTCCTGCACCAGCACAAGTGCGAAAAGTGGTTTTTCAACACTAACACAAGTGCAAAAGGTGTTTTTTCAACACTATCACAAGTGCAAAAAGTGTTTTTTCCACACTAATACAAGTGCAAAAGTGGTTTCCTGCACCAACACAAGTGCGAAAAGTGGGTTTTCAACACTAACACAAGTGCGAAAAGTGGTTTCCTTCACTAACACAAGTGCGAAAAGTGGTTTTTCAACACTAACACAAGTGCGAAAAGTGGTTTTTCAACACTATCACAAGTGCAAAAAGTGTTTTTTCCACACTAATACAAGTGCAAAAGTGGTTTCCTGCACCAACACAAGTGCGAAACGTGGTTTTTCAACACTAACACAAGTGCGAAAAGTGGTTTTTCAACCCTAACACAAGTGCGAAAAGTGGTTTTTCAACACTAACACAAGTGCGAAAAGTGGTTTTGCCACACTAATACAAGTGCAAAAGTGGTTTCCTGCACCAACACAAGTGCGAAAAGTGGTTTTTCAACACTAGCACAAATGCGAAAAGTGGTTTTTCAACACTATCACAAGTGCAAAAAGTGTTTTTTCCACGCTAATACAAGTGCAAAAGTGGTTTCCTGCACCAACACAAGTGCGAAAAGTGGTTTTTCAACACTAACACAAGTGCGAAAAGTGGTTTTTCAACACTAACACAAGTGCAAAAAGTGGTTTTTCCACACTAATACAAGTGCAAAAGTGGTTTCCTGCACCAACACAAGTGCGAAAAGTGGTTTTTCAACACTATCACAAGTGCAAAAAGTGTTTTTTCACATTAATACAAGTGCAAAAGTGGTTTCCTGCACACACTGCACACACTAACACAAGTGCGAAAAGTGGTTATTCAACACTATCACAAGAGCAAAAAGTGTTTTTTCCACACTAATACAAGTGCAAAAGTGGTTTCCTGCACCAACACAAGTGCGAAAGGTGGTTTTTCAACACTAACACAAGTGCGAAAAGTGGTTTTTCAACACTAACACAAGTGCAAAAAGTGGTTTTTCAACACTATCACAAGTGCAAAAAGTGTTTTTCCCACACAAATACAAGTGCAAAAGTGGTTTCCTGCACCAGCACAAGTGCGAAAAGTGGTTTTTCAACACTAACACAAGTGCGAAAAGTGGTTTTTCAACACTATCACAAGTGCACAAAGTGTTTTTTCCACACTAATACAAGTGCAAAAGTGTTTTCCTGCACCAACACAAGTGCGAAAAGTGGTTTTTCAACACTAACACAAGTGCGAAACGTGGTTTTTCAACACTATCACAAGTGCAAAAAGTGTTTTTCCCACACTAATACAAGTGCAAAAGTGGTTTCCTGCACCAGCACAAGTGCGAAAAGTGGTTTTCAACACTAACACAAGTGCGAAAAGTGGTTTTTCAACACTATCACAAGTGCAAAAAGTGTTTTTTCCACACTAATACAAGTGCAAAATTGGTTTCCTGCACCAGCACAAGTGCGAAAAGTGGTTTTTCAACACTAACACAAGTGCGAAATGTGGTTTTTCAACACTATCACAAGTGCAAAAAGTGTTTTTTCCACACTAATACAAGTGCAAAAGTGGTTTCCTGCACCAACACAAGTGCGAAAAGTGGTTTTTCAACACTAACACAAGTGCGAAAAGTGGTTTTTCAACACTAACACAAGTGCGAAAAGTGGTTTTTCAACACTATCACAAGTGCAAAAAGTGTTTTTTCCACACTAACACAAGTGCAAAAGTGGTTTCCTGCACCAGCACAAGTGCGAAAAGTGGTTTTTCCACACTAATACAAGTGCAAAAGTGGTTTCCTGCACCAACACAAGTGCAAAAGTGGTTTCCTGCACCAGCACAAGTGCGAAAAGTGGTTTTTCAACACTAACACAAGTGCGAAAAGTGGTTTTTCAACACTAACACAAGTGCGAAAAGTGGTTTTTCAACACTAACACAAGTGCAAAAAGTGGTTTTTCAACACTATCACAAGTGCAGAAAGTGTTTTTTCCACACTAATAAAGTGCAAAAGTGGTTTCCTGCACCAGCACAAGTGCGAAAAGTGGTTTTTCAACACGAACACAAGTACGAAAGGTGGTTTTTCAACAATATCACAAGTGCAAAAAGTGGTTTTTCAACACTAATACAAGTGCAAAAGTGGTTTCCTGCACCAACACAAGTGCGAAAAGTGGTTTTTCAACACTAATACAAGTGCGAAAAGTGGTTTTTGAACACTAACACAAGTGCGAAAAGTGGTTTTTCAACACTATCACAAGTGCGAAAAGTGTTTTTTCCACACTAATACAAGTGCAAAAGTGGTTTCCTGCACCAGCACAAGTGCGAAAAGTGGTTTTTCAACACTAACACAAGTGCGAAAAGTGGTTTTTCAACACTATCACAAGTGCAAAAAGTGTTTTTTCCACACTAATACAAATGCAAAAGTGGTTTCCTGCACCAACACAGGTGCGAAAAGTGGTTTTTCAACACTAACACAAGTGCGAAAAGTGGTTTTTCAACACTATCACAAGTGCAAAAAGTGTTTTTTCCACACTAATACAAGTGCAAAAGTGGTTTCCTGCACCAACACAAGTGCGAAAAGTGGATTTTCAACACTAAACCAAGTGCGAAAAGTGGGTTTTCAACACTAACACAAGTGCGAAAAGTGGTTTCCTTCACTAACACAAGTGCGAAAAGTGGTTTTTCAACACTAACACAAGTGCAAAAAGTGGTTTTCAACACTAACACAAGTGCGAAAAGTGGTTTTTCCACACTAATACAAGTGCAAAAGTGGTTTCCTGCACCAACACAAGTGCGAAAAGTGGTTTTCAACACTAACACAAGTGCGAAAAGTCGTTTTTCAACACTAACACAAGTGCGAAAAGTAGTTTTTCAACACTAACACAAGTGCGAAAAGTGGTTTTTCAACACTATCACAAGTGCAAAAAGTGTTTTTTTCACACTAATACAAGTGCAAAAGTGGTTTCCTGCACCAACACAAGTGCGAAAAGTGGTTTCCTTCACTAACACATGTCCGAAAGGTGGGTTTTCAACACTAACACAAGTGCGAAAAGTGGTTTCCTTCACCAACACAAGTGCGAAAAGTGGTTTTACAACACTATCACAAGTGCAAAAAGTGTTTTTTCCACACTAATACAAGTGCAAAAGTGGTTTTTCAACACTAACACAAGTGCGAAAAGTGGTTTTTCAACACTAACACAAGTGCGAAAAGTGGTTTTTCCACACTAATACAAGTGCAAAAGTGGTTTCCTGCACATTGGTGCAGGTGCGAAAGTGCGAAAAGTGGTTTTTCAACACTAACACAAGTGCGAAAAGTGGTTTTTCAACACTATCACAAGTGCAAAAAGTGTTTTTTCCACACTAATACAAGTGCAAAAGTGGTTTCCTGCACCATCACAAGTGCGAAAAGTGGTTTCCTTCACTAACACATGTGCGAAACGTGGGTTTTCAACACTAACACAAGTGCGAAAAGTGGTTTCCTTCACCAACACCAGTGTGAAAAGTGGTTTTTCAACATGAACACAAGTGCGAAAAGTGGTTTTTCCACACTAATACAAGTGCAAAAGTGGTTTCCTGCACCAACACAAGTGCGAAAAGTGGTTTTTCAACACTAACACAAGTGCGAAAAGTGGTTTTTCAACACTAACACAAGTGCGAAAAGTGGTTTTTTCCACACTAATACAAGTGCAAAAGTGGTTTCCTGCACCAACACAAGTGCGAAAAGTGGGTTTTCAACACTAACACAAGTGCGAAAATTGGTTTCCTTCACTAACACAAGTGCGAAAAGTGGTTTTTCAACACTAACACAAGTGCGAAAAGTGGTTTTTCAACACTATCACAAGTGCAAAAAGTGTTTTTTCCACACTAATACAAGTGCAAAAGTGGTTTCCTGCACCAACACAAGTGCGAAACGTGGTTTTTCAACACTAACACAAGTGCGAAAAGTGGTTTTTCAACCCTAACACAAGTGCGAAAAGTGGTTTTTCAACACTAACACAAGTGCGAAAAGTGGTTTTTCCACACTAATACAAGTGCAAAAGTGGTTTCCTGCACCAACACAAGTGCGAAAAGTGGTTTTTCAACACTATCCCAAGTACAAAAAGTGTTTTTTCCACACTAATACAAGTGCAAAAGTGGTTTCCTGCACCAACACAAGTGCGAAAAGTGGTTTTTCAACACTAACACAAGTGCGAAAAGTGGTTTTTCAACACTAACACAAGTGCGAAAAGTGGTTTTTCCACACTAATACAAGTGCAAAAGTGGTTTCCTGCACCAACACACGTGCGAAAAGTGGTTTTTCAACACTATCACAAGTGCAAAAAGTGTTTTTTCACATTAATACAAGTGCAAAAGTGGTTTCCTGCACACACTGCACACACTAACACAAGTGCGAAAAGTGGTTATTCAACACTATCACAAGAGCAAAAAGTGTTTTTTCCACACTAATACAAGTGCAAAAGTGGTTTCCTGCACCAACACAAGTGCGAAAGGTGGTTTTTCAACACTAACACAAGTGCGAAAAGTGGTTTTTCAACACTAACACAAGTGCAAAAAGTGGTTTTTCAACACTATCACAAGTGCAAAAAGTGTTTTTCCCACACAAATACAAGTGCAAAAGTGGTTTCCTGCATCAGCACAAGTGCGAAAAGTGGTTTTTCAACACTAACACAAGTGCGAAAAGTGGTTTTTCAACACTATCACAAGTGCACAAAGTGTTTTTTGAACACTAATACAAGTGCAAAAGTGTTTTCCTGCACCAACACAAGTGCGAAAAGTGGGTTTTCAACACTAACACAAGTGCGAAACGTGGTTTTTCAACACTATCACAAGTGCAAAAAGTGTTTTTTCCACACTAATACAAGTGCAAAAGTGGTTTCCTGCACCAGCACAAGTGCGAAAAGTGGTTTTTCAACACTATCACAAGTGCAAAAAGTGTTTTTTCCACACTAATACAAGTGCAAAAGTGGTTTCCTGCACCAACACAAGTGCGAAAAGTGGTTTTTCAACACTGACACAAGTGCGAAAAGTGGTTTTTCAACACTAACACAAGTGCGAAAAGTGGTTTTTCAACACTATCACAAGTGCAAAAAGTGTTTTTTCCACACTAACACAAGTGCAAAAGTGGTTTCCTGCACCAGCACAAGTGTGAAAAGTGGTTTTTCCACACTAATACAAGTGCAAAAGTGGTTTCCTGCACCAACACAAGTGCAAAAGTGGTTTCCTGCACCAGCACAAGTGCGAAAAGTGGTTTTTCAACACGAACACAAGTGCGAAAGGTGGTTTTTCAACACTATCACAAGTGCAAAAAGTGGTTTTTCAACACTAATACAAGTGCAAAAGTGGTTTCCTGCACCAACACAAGTGCGAAAAGTGGTTTTTCAACACTAACACAAGTGCGAAAAGTGGATTTTGAACACTAACACAAGTGCGAAAAGTCGTTTTTCAACACTATCACAAGTGCGAAAAGTGTTTTTTCCACACTAATACAAGTGCAAAAGTGGTTTCCTGCACCAGCACAAGTGCGAAAAGTGGTTTTTCAACACTAACACAAGTGCGAAAAGTGGTTTTTCAACACTATCACAAGTGCAAAAAGTGTTTTTTCCACACTAATACAAGTGCAAAAGTGGTTTCCTGCACCAACACAAGTGCGAAAAGTGGATTTTCAACACTAACACAAGTGCGAAAAGTGGTTTTTCAACACTAACACAAGTGCGAAAAGTGGTTTTTCAACACTATCACAAGTGCAAAAAGTGTTTTTTCCACACTAATACAATTGCAAAAGTGGTTTCCTGCACCAACACAAGTGCGAAAAGTGGATTTTCAACACTAACACAAGTGCGAAAAGTGGGTTTTCAACACTAACACAATTGCGAAAAGTGGTTTCCTTCACTAACACAAGTGCGAAAAGTGGTTTTTCAACACCAACACAAGTGCAAAAAGTGGTTTTCAACACTAACACAAGTGCGAAAAGTGGTTTTTCCACACTAATACAAGTGCAAAAGTGGTTTCCTGCAACAACACAAGTGCGAAAATAGGTTTTCAACACTAACACAAGTGCGAAGTCGTTTTTCAACACTAACACAAGTGCGAAAAGTGGTTTTTCAACACTAACACAAGTGCGAAAAGTGGTTTTTCAACATTATCACAAGTGCAAAAAGTGTTTTTTCCACACTAATACAAGTGCAAAAGTGGTTTCCTGCACCAGCACAAGTGCGAAAAGTGGTTTTTCAACACTAACACAAGTGCGAAAAGTGGTTTTTCAACACTATCACAAGTGCAAAAAGTGTTTTTTCCACACTAATACAAGTGCAAAAGTGGTTTCCTGCACCAACACAAGTGCGAAAAGTGGTTTTTCAACACTAACACAAGTGCGAAAAGTGGTTTTTCAACACTATCACAAGTGCAAAAAGTGTTTTTTCCACACTAACACAAGTGCAAAAGTGGTTGCCTGCACCAGCACAAGTGCGAAAAGTGGTTTTTCAACACTAACACAAGTGCGAAAAGTGGTTTTTCAACACTATCACAAGTGCAAAAAGTGTTTTTTCCACACTAATACAAGTGCAAAAGTGGTTTCCTGCACCAACACAAGTGCGAAAAGTGGTTTTTCAACACTAACACAAGTGCGAAAAGTGGTTTCTCAACACTAACACGTGCGAAAAGTGGTTTTTCCACACTAATACAAGTGCAAAAGTGGTTTCCTGCACCAACACAAGTGGGAAAAGTGGTTTTTCAACACTAACACAAGTGCAAAAAGTGTTTTTTCAACACTATCACAAGTGAAAAAAGTGTTTTTTCCACACTAATACAAGTACAAAAGTGGTTTCCTGCACCAGCACAAGTGCGAAAAGTGGTTTTTCAACACTAACACAAGTGCGAAAAGTGGTTTTTCAACACTAACACAAGTGCAAAAAGTGGTTTTTCAACACTATCACAAGTGCAGAAAGTGTTTTTTCCACACTAATACAAGTGCAAAAGTGGTTTCCTGCACCAGCACAAGTGCGAAAAGTGGTTTTTCAACACTAACACAAGTGCGAAAAGTGGTTTTTCAACACTATCACAAGTGCAAAAAGTGTTTTTTCCACACTAATACAAGTGCAAAAGTGGTTTCCTGCACCAACACAAGTGCGAAAAGTGGTTTTTCAACACTAACACAAGTGCGAAAAGTGGTTTTTCAACACTAACACAAGTGCAAAAAGTGGTTTTTCCACACTAATACAAGTGCAAAAGTGGTTTCCTGCACCAACACAAGTGGGAAAATGGTTTTTCAACACTAACACAAGTGCGAAAAGTGGTTTTTCAACACTATCACAAGTGCAAAAAGTGTTTTTTCCACACTAATACAAGTGCAAAAGTGGTTTCCTGCACCAACACAAGTGCGAAAAGTGGTTTTTCAACACTGACACAAGTGCGAAAAGTGGTTTTTCAACACTAACACAAGTGCGAAAAGTGGTTTTTCAACACTATCACAAGTCCAAAAAGTGTTTTTTCCACACTAACACAAGTGCAAAAGTGGTTTCCTGCACCAGCACAAGTGCGAAAAGTGGTTTTTCCACACTAATACAAGTGCAAAAGTGGTTTCCTGCACCAACACAAGTGCAAAAGTGGTTTCCTGCACCAGCACAAGTGCGAAAAGTGGTTTTTCAACACGAACACAAGTGCGAAAGGTGGTTTTTCAACACTATCACAAGTGCAAAAAGTGGTTTTTCAACACTAATACAAGTGCAAAAGTGGTTTCCTGCACCAACACAAGTGCGAAAAGTGGTTTTTCAACACTAACACAAGTGCGAAAAGTGGATTTTGAACACTAACACAAGTGCGAAAAGTCGTTTTTCAACACTATCACAAGTGCGAAAAGTGTTTTTTCCACACTAATACAAGTGCAAAAGTGGTTTCCTGCACCAGCACAAGTGCGAAAAGTGGTTTTTCAACACTAACACAAGTGCGAAAAGTGGTTTTTCAACACTATCACAAGTGCAAAAAGTGTTTTTTCCACACTAATACAAATGCAAAAGTGGTTTCCTGCACCAACACAGGTGCGAAAAGTGGTTTTTCAACACTAACACAAGTGCGAAAAGTGGTTTTTCAACACTATCACAAGTGCAAAAAGTGTTTTTTCCACACTAACACAAGTGCAAAAGTGGTTTCCTGCACCAACACAAGTGCGAAAAGTGGATTTTCAACACTAACACAAGTGCGAAAAGTGGTTTTTCAACACTAACACAAGTGCAAAAAGTGGTTTTCAACACTAACACAAGTGCGAAAAGTGGTTTTTCCACACTAATACAAGTGCAAAAGTGGTTTCCTGCAACAACACAAGTGCGAAAATAGGTTTTCAACACTAACACAAGTGCGAAAAGTCGTTTTTCAACACTAACACAAGTGCGAAAAGTGGTTTTTCAACACTAACACAAGTGCGAAAAGTGGTTTTTCAACATTATCACAAGTGCAAAAAGTGTTTTTTCCACACTAATACAAGTGCAAAAGTGGTTTCCTGCACCAGCACAAGTGCGAAAAGTGGTTTTTCAACACTAACACAAGTGCGAAAAGTGGTTTTTCAACACTATCACAAGTGCAAAAAGTGTTTTTTCCACACTAATACAAGTGCAAAAGTGGTTTCCTGCACCAACACTAGTGCGAAAAGTGGTTTTTCAACACTAACACAAGTGCGAAAAGTGGTTTTTCAACACTAACACAAGTGCGAAAAGTGGTTTTTCAACACTATCACAAGTGCAAAAAGTGTTTTTTCCACACTAACACAAGTGCAAAAGTGGTTGCCTGCACCAGCACAAGTGCGAAAAGTGGTTTTTCAACACTAACACAAGTGCGAAAAGTGGTTTTTCAACACTATCACAAGTGCAAAAAGTGTTTTTTCCACACTAATACAAATGCAAAAGTGGTTTCCTGCACCAACACAAGTGCGAAAAGTGGTTTTTCAACACTAACACAAGTGCGAAAAGTGGTTTTTCAACACTAACACGTGCGAAAAGTGGTTTTGCCACACTAATACAAGTGCAAAAGTGGTTTCCTGCACCAACACAAGTGGGAAAAGTGGTTTTTCAACACTAACACAAGTGCAAAAAGTGTTTTTTCAACACTATCACAAGTGAAAAAAGTGTTTTTTCCACACTAATACAAGTACAAAAGTGGTTTCCTGCACCAACACAAGTGCGAGAAGTGGTTTTTCAACACTAACACAAGTGCGAAAAGTGGTTTTTCAACACTAACACAAGTGCAAAAAGTGGTTTTTCAACACTATCACAAGTGCAGAAAGTGTTTTTTCCACACTAATACAAGTGCAAAAGTGGTTTCCTGCACCAGCACAAGTGCGAAAAGTGGTTTTTCAACACGAACACAAGTGCGAAAGGTGGTTTTTCAACACTATCACAAGTGCAAAAAGTGGTTTTTCAACACTAATACAAGTGCAAAAGTGGTTTCCTGCACCAACACAAGTGCGAAAAGTGGTTTTTCAACACTAACACAAGTGCGAAAAGTGGTTTTTCAACACTATCACAAGTGCAAAAAGTGTTTTTTCCACACTAACACAAGTGCAAAAGTGGTTTCCTGCACCAGCACAAGTGCGAAAAGTGGTTTTTCAACACTAACACAAGTGCGAAAAGTGGTTTTTCAACACTATCACAAGTGCAAAAAGTGTTTTTTCCACACTAATACAAGTGCAAAAGTGGTTTCCTGCACCAACACAAGTGCGAAAAGTGGTTTTTCAACACTAACACAAGTGCGAAAAGTGGTTTTTCAACACTAACACAAGTGCAAAAAGTGGTTTTTCCACACTAATACAAGTGCAAAAGTGGTTTCCTGCACCAACACAAGTGGGAAAATGGTTTTTCAACACTAACACAAGTGCAAAAAGTGTTTTTTCAACACTATCACAAGTGCAAAAAGTGTTTTTTCCACACTAATACATGTACAAAAGTGGTTTCCTGCACCAACACAAGTGCGAAAAGTGGTTTTTCAACACTAACACAAGTGCGAAAAGTGGTTTTTCAACACTAACACAAGTGCAAAAAGTGGTTTTTCAACACTATCACAAGTGCAGAAAGTGTTTTTGCCACACTAATAAAGTGCAAAAGTGGTTTCCTGCACCAGCACAAGTGCGAAAAGTGGTTTTTCAACACGAACACAAGTACGAAAGGTGGTTTTTCAACACTATCACAAGTGCAAAAAGTGGTTTTTCAACACTAATACAAGTGCAAAAGTGGTTTCCTGCACCAACACAAGTGCGAAAAGTGGTTTTTCAACACTAACACAAGTGCGAAAAGTGGTTTTTGAACACTAACACAAGTGCGAAAAGTGGTTTTTCAACACTATCACAAGTGCGAAGTGTTTTTTCCACACTAATACAAGTGCAAAAGTGGTTTCCTGCACCAGCACAAGAGCGAAAAGTGGTTTTTCAACACTAACACAAGTGCGAAAAGTGGTTTTTCAACACTATCACAAGTGCAAAAAGTGTTTTTTCCACACTAATACAAATGCAAAAGTGGTTTCCTGCACCAACACAGGTGCGAAAAGTGGTTTTTCAACACTAACACAAGTGCGAAAAGTGGTTTTTCAACACTATCACAAGTGCAAAAAGTGTTTTTTCCACACTAATACAAGTGCAAAAGTGGTTTCCTGCACCAACACAAGTGCGAAAAGTGGATTTTCAACACTAAACCAAGTGCGAAAAGTGGGTTTTCAACACTAACACAAGTGCGAAAAGTGGTTTCCTTCACTAACACAAGTGCGAAAAGTGGTTTTTCAACACTAACACAAGTGCAAAAAGTGGTTTTCAACACTAACACAAGTGCGAAAAGTGGTTTTTCCACACTAATACAAGTGCAAAAGTGGTTTCCTGCACCAACACAAGTGCGAAAAGTGGTTTTCAACACTAACACAAGTGCGAAAAGTCGTTTTTCAACACTAACACAAGTGCGAAAAGTAGTTTTTCAACACTAACACAAGTGCGAAAAGTGGTTTTTCAACACTATCACAAGTGCGAAAAGTGGTTTTTCAACACTATCACAAGTGCAAAAAGTGTTTTTTTCACACTAATACAAGTGCAAAAGTGGTTTCCTGCACCAACACAAGTGCGAAAAGTGGTTTCCTTCACTAACACATGTGCGAAAGGTGGGTTTTCAACACTAACACAAGTGCGAAAAGTGGTTTCCTTCACCAACACAAGTGCGAAAAGTGGTTTTACAACACTATCACAAGTGCAAAAAGTGTTTTTTCCACACTAATACAAGTGCAAAAGTGGTTTTTCAACACTAACACAAGTGCGAAAAGTGGTTTTTCAACACTAACACAAGTGCGAAAAGTGGTTTTTCCACACTAATACAAGTGCAAAAGTGGTTTCCTGCACATTGGTGCAGGTGCGAAAGTGCGAAAAGTGGTTTTTCAACACTAACACAAGTGCGAAAAGTGGTTTTTCAACACTATCACAAGTGCAAAAAGTGTTTTTTCCACACTAATACAAGTGCAAAAGTGGTTTCCTGCACCATCACAAGTGCGAAAATTGGTTTCCTTCACTAACACATGTGTTAAACGTGGGTTTTCAACACTAACACAAGTGCGAAAAGTGGTTTCCTTCACCAACACCAGTGTGAAAAGTGGTTTTTCAACACGAACACAAGTGCGAAAAGTGGTTTTTCCACACTAATACAAGTGCAAAAGTGGTTTCCTGCACCAACACAAGTGCGAAAAGTGGTTTATCAACACTAACACAAGTGCAAAAAGTGGTTTTTCAACACTAACACAAGTGCGAAAAGTGGTTTTTCCACACTAATACAAGTGCAAAAGTGGTTTCCTGCACCAACACAAGTGCGAAACGTGGTTTTTCAACACTAACACAAGTGCGAAATGTGGTTTTTCAACCCTAACAAGTGCGAAAAGTGGTTTTTCAACACTAACACAAGTGCGAAAAGTGGTTTTTCCACACTAATACAAGTGCAAAAGTGGTTTCCTGCACCAACACAAGTGCGAAAAGTGGTTTTTCAACACTAGCACAAATGCGAAAAGTTGTTTTTAAACACTATCACAAGTGCAAAAAGTGTTTTTTCCACACTAATACAAGTGCAAAAGTGGTTTCCTGCACCAACACAAGTGCGAAAAGTGGTTTTTCAACACTAACACAAGTGCGAAAAGTGGTTTTTCAACACTAACACAAGTGCAAAAAGTGGTTTTTCCACACTAATACAAGTGCAAAGTGGTTTCCTGCACCAACACAAGTGCGAAAAGTGGTTTTTCAACACTATCACAAGTGCAAAAAGTGTTTTTTCACATTAATACAAGTGCAAAAGTGGTTTCCTGCACACACTGCACACACTAACACAAGTGCGAAAAGTGGTTATTCAACACTATCACAAGAGCAAAAAGTGTTTTTTCCACACTAATACAAGTGCAAAAGTGGTTTCCTGCACCAACACAAGTGCGAACGGTGGTTTTTCAACACTAACACAAGTGCGAAAAGTGGTTTTTCAACACTAACACAAGTGCAAAAAGTGGTTTTTCAACACTATCACAAGTGCAAAAAGTGTTTTTCCCACACAAATACAAGTGCAAAAGTGGTTTCCTGCACCAGCACAAGTGCGAAAAGTAGTTTTTCAACACTAACACAAGTGCGAAAAGTGGTTTTTCAACACTATCACAAGTGCACAAAGTGTTTTTTCCACACTAATACAAGTGCAAAAGTGTTTTCCTGCACCAACACAAGTGCGAAAAGTGGTTTTTCAACACTAACGCAAGTGCGAAACGTGGTTTTTCAACACTATCACAAGTGCAAAAAGTGTTTTTTCCACACTAATACAAGTGCAAAAGTGGTTTCCTGCACCAGCACAAGTGCGAAAAGTGGTTTTCAACACTAACACAAGTGCGAAAAGTGGTTTTTCAACACTATCACAAGTGCAAAAAGTGTTTTTTCCACACTAATACAAGTGCAAAATTGGTTTCCTGCACCAGCACAAGTGCGAAAAGTGGTTTTTCAACACTAACACAAGTGCGAAAAGTGGTTTTTCAACACTATCACAAGTGCAAAAAGTGTTTTTTCCACACTAATACAAGTGCAAAAGTGGTTTCCTGCACCAACACAAGTGCGAAAAGTGGTTTTTCAACACTAACACAAGTGCGAAAAGTGGTTTTTCAACACTAACACAAGTGCGAAAAGTGGTTTTTCAACACTAACACAAGTGCGAAAAGTGGTTTTTCAACACTATCACAAGTGCAAAAAGTGTTTTTTCCACACTAACACAAGTGCAAAAGTGGTTTCCTGCACCAGCACAAGTGCGAAAAGTGGTTTTTCCACACTAATACAAGTGCAAAAGTGGTTTCCTGCACCAACACAAGTGCAAAAGTGGTTTCCTGCACCAGCACAAGTGCGAAAAGTGGTTTTTCAACACTAACACAAGTGCGAAAAGTGGTTTTTCAACACTAACACAAGTGCGAAAAGTGGTTTTTCAACACTAACACAAGTGCAAAAAGTGGTTTTTCAACACTATCACAAGTGCAGAAAGTGTTTTTCCACACTAATAAAGTGCAAAAGTGGTTTCCTGCACCAGCACAAGTGCGAAAAGTGGTTTTTCAACACGAACACAAGTACGAAAGGTGGTTTTTCAACACTATCACAAGTGCAAAAAGTGGTTTTTCAACACTAATACAAGTGCAAAAGTGGTTTCCTGCACCAACACAAGTGCGAAAAGTGGTTTTTCAACACTAACAAGTGCGAAAAGTGGTTTTTGAACACTAACACAAGTGCGAAAAGTGGTTTTTCAACACTATCACAAGTGCGAAAAGTGTTTTTTCCACACTAATACAAGTGCAAAAGTGGTTTCCTGCACCAGCACAAGTGCGAAAAGTGGTTTTTCAACACTAACACATGTGCGAAAAGTGGTTTTTCAACACTAACACAAGTGCAAAAAGTGTTTTTTCCACACTAATACAAATGCAAAAGTAGTTTCCTGCACCAACACAGGTGCGAAAAGTGGTTTTTCAACACTAACACAAGTGCGAAAAGTGGTTTTCCAACACTATCACAAGTGCAAAAAGTGTTTTTTCCACACTAATACAAGTGCAAAAGTGGTTTCCTGCACCAACACAAGTGCGAAAAGTGGATTTTCAACACTAAACCAAGTGCGAAAAGTGGGTTTTCAACACTAACACAAGTGCGAAAAGTGGTTTCCTTCACTAACACAAGTGCGAAAAGTGGTTTTTCAACACTAACACAAGTGCAAAAAGTGGTTTTCAACACTAACACAAGTGCAAAAAGTGGTTTTTCCACACTAATACAAGTGCAAAAGTGGTTTCCTGCACCAACACAAGTGCGAAAAGTGGTTTTCAACACTAACACAAGTGCGAAAAGTCGTTTTTCAACACTAACACAAGTGCGAAAAGTAGTTTTTCAACACTAACACAAGTGCGAAAAGTGGTTTTTCAACACTATCACAAGTGCAAAAAGTGTTTTTTTTCACACTAATACAAGTGCAAAAGTGGTTTCCTGCACCAACACAAGTGCGAAGAGTGGTTTCCTTCACTAACACATGTCCGAAAGGTGGGTTTTCAACACTAACACAAGTGCGAAAAGTGGTTTCCTTCACCAACACAAGTGCGAAAAGTGGTTTTACAACACTATCACAAGTGCAAAAAGTGTTTTTTCCACACTAATACAAGTGCAAAAGTGGTTTTTCAACACTAACACAAGTGCGAAAAGTGGTTTTTCAACAATAACACAAGTGCGAAAAGTGGTTTTTCCACACTAATACAAGTACAAAAGTGGTTTCCTGCACATTGGTGCAGGTGCGAAAGTGCGAAAAGTGGTTTTTAAACACTAACACAAGTGCGAAAAGTGGTTTTTCAACACTATCACAAGTGCAAAAAGTGTTTTTTCCACACTAATACAAGTGCAAAAGTGGTTTTTCAACACTATCACAAGTGCAGAAAGTGTTTTTTCCACACTAATACAAGTGCAAAAGTGGTTTCCTGCACCAGCACAAGTGCGAAAAGTGGTTTTTCAACACGAACACAAGTGCGAAAGGTGGTTTTTCAACACTATCACAAGTGCAAAAAGTGGTTTTTCAACACTAATACAAGTGCAAAAGTGGTTTCCTGCACCAACACAAGTGCGAAAAGTGGTTTTTCAACACTAACACAAGTGCGAAAAGTGGATTTTGAACACTAACACAAGTGCGAAAAGTCGTTTTTCAACACTATCACAAGTGCGAAAAGTGTTTTTTCCACACTAATACAAGTGCAAAAGTGGTTTCCTGCACCAGCACAAGTGCGAAAAGTGGTTTTTCAACACTAACACAAGTGCGAAAAGTGGTTTTTCAACACTAACACAAGTGCGAAAAGTGGTTTTTCAACACTATCACAAGTGCAAAAAGTGTTTTTTCCACACTAACACAAGTGCAAAAGTGGTTTCCTGCACCAGCACAAGTGCGAAAAGTGGTTTTTCAACACTAACACAAGTGCGAAAAGTGGTTTTTCAACACTATCACAAGTGCAAAAAGTGTTTTTTCCACACTAATACAAGTGCAAAAGTGGTTTCCTGCACCAACACAAGTGCGAAAAGTGGTTTTTCAACACTAACACAAGTGCGAAAAGTGGTTTTTCAACACTAACACAAGTGCAAAAAGTGGTTTTTCCACACTAATACAAGTGCAAAAGTGGTTTCCTGCACCAACACAAGTGGGAAAATGGTTTTTCAACACTAACACAAGTGCAAAAAGTGTTTTTTCAACACTATCACAAGTGCAAAAAGTGTTTTTTCCACACTAATACATGTACAAAAGTGGTTTCCTGCACCAACACAAGTGCGAAAAGTGGTTTTTCAACACTAACACAAGTGCGAAAAGTGGTTTTTCAACACTAACACAAGTGCAAAAAGTGGTTTTTCAACACTATCACAAGTGCAGAAAGTGTTTTTTCCACACTAATAAAGTGCAAAAGTGGTTTCCTGCACCAGCACAAGTGCGAAAAGTGGTTTTTCAACACGAACACAAGTACGAAAGGTGGTTTTTCAACACTATCACAAGTGCAAAAAGTGGTTTTTCAACACTAATACAAGTGCAAAAGTGGTTTCCTGCACCAACACAAGTGCGAAAAGTGGTTTTTCAAGACTAACACAAGTGCGAAAAGTGGTTTTTGAACACTAACACAAGTGCGAAAAGTGGTTTTTCAACACTATCACAAGTGCGAAGTGTTTTTTCCACACTAATACAAGTGCAAAAGTGGTTTCCTGCACCAGCACAAGAGCGAAAAGTGGTTTTTCAACACTAACACAAGTGCGAAAAGTGGTTTTTCAACACTATCACAAGTGCAAAAAGTGTTTTTTCCACACTAATACAAATGCAAAAGTGGTTTCCTGCACCAACACAGGTGCGAAAAGTGGTTTTTCAACACTAACACAAGTGCGAAAAGTGGTTTTTCAACACTATCACAAGTGCAAAAAGTGTTTTTTCCACACTAATACAAGTGCAAAAGTGGTTTCCTGCACCAACACAAGTGCGAAAAGTGGATTTTCAACACTAAACCAAGTGCGAAAAGTGGGTTTTCAACACTAACACAAGTGCGAAAAGTGGTTTCCTTCACTAACACAAGTGCGAAAAGTGGTTTTTCAACACTAACACAAGTGCAAAAAGTGGTTTTCAACACTAACAGAAGTGCGAAAAGTGGTTTTTCCACACTAATACAAGTGCAAAAGTGGTTTCCTGCACCAACACAAGTGCAAAAAGTGGTTTTCAACACTAACACAAGTGCGAAAAGTCGTTTTTCAACACTAAAACAAGTGCGAAAAGTAGTTTTTCAACACTAACACAAGTGCGAAAAGTGGTTTTTCAACACTATCACAAGTGCAAAAAGTGTTTTTTTCACACTAATACAAGTGCAAAAGTGGTTTCCTGCACCAACACAAGTGCGAAAAGTGGTTTCCTTCACTAACACATGTGCGAAAGGTGGGTTTTCAACACTAACACAAGTGCGAAAAGTGGTTTCCTTCACCAACACAAGTGCGAAAAGTGGTTTTACAACACTATCACAAGTGCAAAAAGTGTTTTTTCCACACTAATACAAGTGCAAAAGTGGTTTTTCAACACTAACACAAGTGCGAAAAGTGGTTTTTCAACACTAACACAAGTGCGAAAAGTGGTTTTTCCACACTAATACAAGTGCAAAAGTGGTTTCCTGCACATTGGTGCAGGTGCGAAAGTGCGAAAAGTGGTTTTTCAACACTAACACAAGTGCGAAAAGTGGTTTTTCAACACTATCACAAGTGCAAAAAGGGTTTTTTCCACACTAATACAAGTGCAAAAGTGGTTTCCTGCACCATCACAAGTGCGAAAAGTGGTTTCCTTCACTAACACATGTGTAAAACGTGGGTTTTCAACACTAACACAAGTGCGAAAAGTGGTTTCCTTCACCAACACCAGTGTGAAAAGTGGTTTTTCAACACGAACACAAGTGCGAAAAGTGGTTTTTCCACACTAATACAAGTGCAAAAGTGGTTTCCTGCACCAACACAAGTGCGAAAAGTGGTTTTTCAACACTAACACAAGTGCAAAAAGTGGTTTTTCAACACTAACACAAGTGCGAAAAGTGGTTTTTCCACACTAATACAAGTGCAAAAGTGGTTTCCTGCACCAACACAAGTGCGAAACGTGGTTTTTCAACACTAACACAAGTGCGAAAAGTGGTTTTTCAACCCTAACACAAGTGCGAAAAGTGGTTTTTCAACACTAACACAAGTGCGAAAAGTGGTTTTTCCACACTAATACAAGTGCAAAAGTGGTTTCCTGCACCAACACAAGTGCGAAAAGTGGTTTTTCAACACTAGCACAAATGCGAAAAGTTGTTTTTAAACACTATCACAAGTGCAAAAAGTGTTTTTTCCACACTAATACAAGTGCAAAAGTGGTTTCCTGCACCAACACAAGTGCGAAAAGTGGTTTTTCAACACTAACACAAGTGCGAAAAGTGGTTTTTCAACACTAACACAAGTGCAAAAAGTGGTTTTCCACACTAATACAAGTGCAAAGTGGTTTCCTGCACCAACACAAGTGCGAAAAGTGGTTTTTCAACACTATCACAAGTGCAAAAAGTGTTTTTTCACATTAATACAAGTGCAAAAGTGGTTTCCTGCACACACTGCACACACTAACACAAGTGCGAAAAGTGGTTATTCAACACTATCACAAGTGCAAAAAGTGTTTTTTTCACACTAATACAAGTGCAAAAGTGGTTTCCTGCACCAACACAAGTGCGAAAAGTGGTTTCCTTCACTAACACATGTGCGAAAGGTGGGTTTTCAACACTAACACAAGTGCGAAAAGTGGTTTCCTTCACCAACACAAGTGCAAAAAGTGGTTTTACAACACTATCACAAGTGCAAAAAGTGTTTTTTCCACACTAATACAAGTGCAAAAGTGGTTTTTCAACACTAACACAAGTGCGAAAAGTGGTTTTTCAACACTAACACAAGTGCGAAAAGTGGTTTTTCCACACTAATACAAGTGCAAAAGTGGTTTCCTGCACATTGGTGCAGGTGCGAAAGTGCGAAAAGTGGTTTTTCAACACTAACACAAGTGCGAAAAGTGGTTTTTCAACAAACACTATCACAAGTGCAAAAAGTGTTTTTTCCACACTAATACAAGTGCAAAAGTGGTTTCCTGCACCATCACAAGTGCGAAAAGTGGTTTCCTTCACTAACACATGTGTAAAACGTGGGTTTTCAACACTAACACAAGTGCGAAAAGTGGTTTCCTTCACCAACACCAGTGTGAAAAGTGGTTTTTCAACACGAACACAAGTGCGAAAAGTGGTTTTTCCACACTAATACAAGTGCAAAAGTGGTTTCCTGCACCAACACAAGTGCGAAAAGTGGTTTTTCAACACTAACACAAGTGCAAAAAGTGGTTTTTCAACACTAACACAAGTGCGAAAAGTGGTTTTTCCACACTAATACAAGTGCAAAAGTGGTTTCCTGCACCAACACAAGTGCGAAACGTGGTTTTTCAACACTAACACAAGTGCGAAAAGTGGTTTTTCAACCCTAACACAAGTGCGAAAAGTGGTTTTTCAACACTAACACAAGTGCGAAAAGTGGTTTTTCCACACTAATACAAGTGCAAAAGTGGTTTCCTGCACCAACACAAGTGCGAAAAGTGGTTTTTCAACACTAGCACAAATGCGAAAAGTTGTTTTTAAACACTATCACAAGTGCAAAAAGTGTTTTTTCCACACTAATACAAGTGCAAAAGTGGTTTCCTGCACCAACACAAGTGCGAAAAGTGGTTTTTCAACACTAACACAAGTGCGAAAAGTGGTTTTTCCACACTAATACAAGTGCAAAAGTGGTTTCCTGCACCAACACAAGTGCGAAAAGTGGTTTTCAACACTAACACAAGTGCGAAAAGTCGTTTTTCAACACTAAAACAAGTGCGAAAAGTAGTTTTTCAACACTAACACAAGTGCGAAAAGTGGTTTTTCAACACTATCACAAGTGCAAAAAGTGTTTTTTTCACACTAATACAAGTGCAAAAGTGGTTTCCTGCACCAACACAAGTGCGAAAAGTGGTTTCCTTCACTAACACATGTGCGAAAGGTGGGTTTTCAACACTAACACAAGTGCGAAAAGTGGTTTCCTTCACCAACACAAGTGCGAAAAGTGGTTTTACAACACTATCACAAGTGCAAAAAGTGTTTTTTCCACACTAATACAAGTGCAAAAGTGGTTTTTCAACACTAACACAAGTGCGAAAAGTGGTTTTTCAACACTAACACAAGTGCGAAAAGTGGTTTTTCCACACTAATACAAGTGCAAAAGTGGTTTCCTGCACATTGGTGCAGGTGCGAAAGTGCGAAAAGTGGTTTTTCAACACTAACACAAGTGCGAAAAGTGGTTTTTCAACACTATCACAAGTGCAAAAAGTGTTTTTTCCACACTAATACAAGTGCAAAAGTGGTTTCCTGCACCATCACAAGTGCGAAAAGTGGTTTCCTTCACTAACACATGTGTAAAACGTGGGTTTTCAACACTAACACAAGTGCGAAAAGTGGTTTCCTTCACCAACACCAGTGTGAAAAGTGGTTTTTCAACACGAACACAAGTGCGAAAAGTGGTTTTTCCACACTAATACAAGTGCAAAAGTGGTTTCCTGCACCAACACAAGTGCGAAAAGTGGTTTTTCAACACTAACACAAGTGCAAAAAGTGGTTTTTCAACACTAACACAAGTGCGAAAAGTGGTTTTTCCACACTAATACAAGTGCAAAAGTGGTTTCCTGCACCAACACAAGTGCGAAACGTGGTTTTTCAACACTAACACAAGTGCGAAAAGTGGTTTTTCCACACTAATACAAGTGCAAAAGTGGTTTCCTGCACCAACACAAGTGCGAAAAGTGGGTTTTCAACACTAACACAAGTGCGAAAAGTGGTTTCCTTCACTAACACAAGTGCGAAAAGTGGTTTTTCAACACTAACACAAGTGCAAAAAGTGGTTTTCAACACTAACACAAGTGCGAAAAGTGGTTTTTCAACACTATCACAAGTGCAAAAAGTGTTTTTTCCACACTAATACATGTACAAAAGTGGTTTCCTGCACCAACACAAGTGCGAAAAGTGGTTTTTCAACACTAACACAAGTGCGAAAAGTGGTTTTTCAACACTAACACAAGTGCAAAAAGTGGTTTTTCAACACTATCACAAGTGCAGAAAGTGTTTTTTCCACACTAATAAAGTGCAAAAGTGGTTTCCTGCACCAACACAAGTGCGAAAAGTGGTTTTTCAACACTAACACAAGTGCAAAAAGTGGTTTTTGAACACTAACACAAGTGCGAAAAGTGGTTTTTCAACACTATCACAAGTGCGAAGTGTTTTTTCCACACTAATACAAGTGCAAAAGTGGTTTCCTGCACCAGCACAAGTGCGAAAAGTGGTTTTTCAACACTAACACAAGTGCGAAAAGTGGTTTTTCAACACTATCACAAGTGCAAAAAGTGTTTTTTCCACACTAATACAAATGCAAAAGTGGTTTCCTGCACCAACACAGGTGCGAAAAGTGGTTTTTCAACACTAACACAAGTGCGAAAAGTGGTTTTTCAACACTATCACAAGTGCAAAAAGTGTTTTTTCCACACTAATACAAGTGCAAAAGTGGTTTCCTGCACCAACACAAGTGCGAAAAGTGGATTTTCAACACTAAACCAAGTGCGAAAAGTGGGTTTTCAACACTAACACAAGTGCGAAAAGTGGTTTCCTTCACTAACACAAGTGCGAAAAGTGGTTTTTCAACACTAACACAAGTGCAAAAAGTGGTTTTCAACACTAACACAAGTGCGAAAAGTGGTTTTCAACACTAACACAAGTGCGAAAAGTCGTTTTTCAACACTAACACAAGTGCGAAAAGTGTTTTTTCAACACTATCACAAGTGCAAAAAGTGGTTTCCTGCACCAACACAAGTGCGAAAAGTGGTTTTTCAACACTAACACAAGTGCGAAAAGTGGTTTTTCAACACTATCACAAGTGCAAAAAGTGGTTTCCTGCACCAGCACAAGAGCGAAAAGTGGTTTTTCAACACTAACACAAGTGCGAAAAGTGGTTTTTCAACACTATCACAAGTGCAAAAAGTGTTTTTTCCACACTAATACAAATGCAAAAGTGGTTTCCTGCACCAACACAGGTGCGAAAAGTGGTTTTTCAACACTAACACAAGTGCGAAAAGTGGTTTTTCAACACTATCACAAGTGCAAAAAGTGTTTTTTCCACACTAATACAAGTGCAAAAGTGGTTTCCTGCACCAACACAAGTGCGAAAAGTGGATTTTCAACACTAAACCAAGTGCGAAAAGTGGGTTTTCAACACTAACACAAGTGCGAAAAGTGGTTTCCTTCACTAACACAAGTGCGAAAAGTGGTTTTTCAACACTAACACAAGTGCAAAAAGTGGTTTTCAACACTAACAGAAGTGCGAAAAGTGGTTTTTCCACACTAATACAAGTGCAAAAGTGGTTTCCTGCACCAACACAAGTGCAAAAAGTGGTTTTCAACACTAACACAAGTGCGAAAAGTCGTTTTTCAACACTAAAACAAGTGCGAAAAGTAGTTTTTCAACACTAACACAAGTGCGAAAAGTGGTTTTTCAACACTATCACAAGTGCAAAAAGTGTTTTTTTCACACTAATACAAGTGCAAAAGTGGTTTCCTGCACCAACACAAGTGCGAAAAGTGGTTTCCTTCACTAACACATGTGCGAAAGGTGGGTTTTCAACACTAACACAAGTGCGAAAAGTGGTTTCCTTCACCAACACAAGTGCGAAAAGTGGTTTTACAACACTATCACAAGTGCAAAAAGTGTTTTTTCCACACTAATACAAGTGCAAAAGTGGTTTTTCAACACTAACACAAGTGCGAAAAGTGGTTTTTCAACACTAACACAAGTGCGAAAAGTGGTTTTTCCACACTAATACAAGTGCAAAAGTGGTTTCCTGCACATTGGTGCAGGTGCGAAAGTGCGAAAAGTGGTTTTTCAACACTAACACAAGTGCGAAAAGTGGTTTTTCAACACTATCACAAGTGCAAAAAGTGTTTTTTCCACACTAATACAAGTGCAAAAGTGGTTTCCTGCACCATCACAAGTGCGAAAAGTGGTTTCCTTCACTAACACATGTGTAAAACGTGGGTTTTCAACACTAACACAAGTGCGAAAAGTGGTTTCCTTCACCAACACCAGTGTGAAAAGTGGTTTTTCAACACGAACACAAGTGCGAAAAGTGGTTTTTCCACACTAATACAAGTGCAAAAGTGGTTTCCTGCACCAACACAAGTGCGAAAAGTGGTTTTTCAACACTAACACAAGTGCAAAAAGTGGTTTTTCAACACTAACACAAGTGCGAAAAGTGGTTTTTCCACACTAATACAAGTGCAAAAGTGGTTTCCTGCACCAACACAAGTGCGAAACGTGGTTTTTCAACACTAACACAAGTGCGAAAAGTGGTTTTTCAACCCTAACACAAGTGCGAAAAGTGGTTTTTCAACACTAACACAAGTGCGAAAAGTGGTTTTTCCACACTAATACAAGTGCAAAAGTGGTTTCCTGCACCAACACAAGTGCGAAAAGTGGTTTTTCAACACTAGCACAAATGCGAAAAGTTGTTTTTAAACACTATCACAAGTGCAAAAAGTGTTTTTTCCACACTAATACAAGTGCAAAAGTGGTTTCCTGCACCAACACAAGTGCGAAAAGTGGTTTTTCAACACTAACACAAGTGCGAAAAGTGGTTTTTCAACACTAACACAAGTGCAAAAAGTGGTTTTCCACACTAATACAAGTGCAAAGTGGTTTCCTGCACCAACACAAGTGCGAAAAGTGGTTTTTCAACACTATCACAAGTGCAAAAAGTGTTTTTTCACATTAATACAAGTGCAAAAGTGGTTTCCTGCACACACTGCACACACTAACACAAGTGCGAAAAGTGGTTATTCAACACTATCACAAGTGCAAAAAGTGTTTTTTTCACACTAATACAAGTGCAAAAGTGGTTTCCTGCACCAACACAAGTGCGAAAAGTGGTTTCCTTCACTAACACATGTGCGAAAGGTGGGTTTTCAACACTAACACAAGTGCGAAAAGTGGTTTCCTTCACCAACACAAGTGCAAAAAGTGGTTTTACAACACTATCACAAGTGCAAAAAGTGTTTTTTCCACACTAATACAAGTGCAAAAGTGGTTTTTCAACACTAACACAAGTGCGAAAAGTGGTTTTTCAACACTAACACAAGTGCGAAAAGTGGTTTTTCCACACTAATACAAGTGCAAAAGTGGTTTCCTGCACATTGGTGCAGGTGCGAAAGTGCGAAAAGTGGTTTTTCAACACTAACACAAGTGCGAAAAGTGGTTTTTCAACAAACACTATCACAAGTGCAAAAAGTGTTTTTTCCACACTAATACAAGTGCAAAAGTGGTTTCCTGCACCATCACAAGTGCGAAAAGTGGTTTCCTTCACTAACACATGTGTAAAACGTGGGTTTTCAACACTAACACAAGTGCGAAAAGTGGTTTCCTTCACCAACACCAGTGTGAAAAGTGGTTTTTCAACACGAACACAAGTGCGAAAAGTGGTTTTTCCACACTAATACAAGTGCAAAAGTGGTTTCCTGCACCAACACAAGTGCGAAAAGTGGTTTTTCAACACTAACACAAGTGCAAAAAGTGGTTTTTCAACACTAACACAAGTGCGAAAAGTGGTTTTTCCACACTAATACAAGTGCAAAAGTGGTTTCCTGCACCAACACAAGTGCGAAACGTGGTTTTTCAACACTAACACAAGTGCGAAAAGTGGTTTTTCAACCCTAACACAAGTGCGAAAAGTGGTTTTTCAACACTAACACAAGTGCGAAAAGTGGTTTTTCCACACTAATACAAGTGCAAAAGTGGTTTCCTGCACCAACACAAGTGCGAAAAGTGGTTTTTCAACACTAGCACAAATGCGAAAAGTTGTTTTTAAACACTATCACAAGTGCAAAAAGTGTTTTTTCCACACTAATACAAGTGCAAAAGTGGTTTCCTGCACCAACACAAGTGCGAAAAGTGGTTTTTCAACACTAACACAAGTGCGAAAAGTGGTTTTTCCACACTAATACAAGTGCAAAAGTGGTTTCCTGCACCAACACAAGTGCGAAAAGTGGTTTTCAACACTAACACAAGTGCGAAAAGTCGTTTTTCAACACTAAAACAAGTGCGAAAAGTAGTTTTTCAACACTAACACAAGTGCGAAAAGTGGTTTTTCAACACTATCACAAGTGCAAAAAGTGTTTTTTTCACACTAATACAAGTGCAAAAGTGGTTTCCTGCACCAACACAAGTGCGAAAAGTGGTTTCCTTCACTAACACATGTGCGAAAGGTGGGTTTTCAACACTAACACAAGTGCGAAAAGTGGTTTCCTTCACCAACACAAGTGCGAAAAGTGGTTTTACAACACTATCACAAGTGCAAAAAGTGTTTTTTCCACACTAATACAAGTGCAAAAGTGGTTTTTCAACACTAACACAAGTGCGAAAAGTGGTTTTTCAACACTAACACAAGTGCGAAAAGTGGTTTTTCCACACTAATACAAGTGCAAAAGTGGTTTCCTGCACATTGGTGCAGGTGCGAAAGTGCGAAAAGTGGTTTTTCAACACTAACACAAGTGCGAAAAGTGGTTTTTCAACACTATCACAAGTGCAAAAAGTGTTTTTTCCACACTAATACAAGTGCAAAAGTGGTTTCCTGCACCATCACAAGTGCGAAAAGTGGTTTCCTTCACTAACACATGTGTAAAACGTGGGTTTTCAACACTAACACAAGTGCGAAAAGTGGTTTCCTTCACCAACACCAGTGTGAAAAGTGGTTTTTCAACACGAACACAAGTGCGAAAAGTGGTTTTTCCACACTAATACAAGTGCAAAAGTGGTTTCCTGCACCAACACAAGTGCGAAAAGTGGTTTTTCAACACTAACACAAGTGCAAAAAGTGGTTTTTCAACACTAACACAAGTGCGAAAAGTGGTTTTTCCACACTAATACAAGTGCAAAAGTGGTTTCCTGCACCAACACAAGTGCGAAACGTGGTTTTTCAACACTAACACAAGTGCGAAAAGTGGTTTTTCCACACTAATACAAGTGCAAAAGTGGTTTCCTGCACCAACACAAGTGCGAAAAGTGGGTTTTCAACACTAACACAAGTGCGAAAAGTGGTTTCCTTCACTAACACAAGTGCGAAAAGTGGTTTTTCAACACTAACACAAGTGCAAAAAGTGGTTTTCAACACTAACACAAGTGCGAAAAGTGGTTTTTCAACACTATCACAAGTGCAAAAAGTGTTTTTTCCACACTAATACATGTACAAAAGTGGTTTCCTGCACCAACACAAGTGCGAAAAGTGGTTTTTCAACACTAACACAAGTGCGAAAAGTGGTTTTTCAACACTAACACAAGTGCAAAAAGTGGTTTTTCAACACTATCACAAGTGCAGAAAGTGTTTTTTCCACACTAATAAAGTGCAAAAGTGGTTTCCTGCACCAACACAAGTGCGAAAAGTGGTTTTTCAACACTAACACAAGTGCAAAAAGTGGTTTTTGAACACTAACACAAGTGCGAAAAGTGGTTTTTCAACACTATCACAAGTGCGAAGTGTTTTTTCCACACTAATACAAGTGCAAAAGTGGTTTCCTGCACCAGCACAAGTGCGAAAAGTGGTTTTTCAACACTAACACAAGTGCGAAAAGTGGTTTTTCAACACTATCACAAGTGCAAAAAGTGTTTTTTCCACACTAATACAAATGCAAAAGTGGTTTCCTGCACCAACACAGGTGCGAAAAGTGGTTTTTCAACACTAACACAAGTGCGAAAAGTGGTTTTTCAACACTATCACAAGTGCAAAAAGTGTTTTTTCCACACTAATACAAGTGCAAAAGTGGTTTCCTGCACCAACACAAGTGCGAAAAGTGGATTTTCAACACTAAACCAAGTGCGAAAAGTGGGTTTTCAACACTAACACAAGTGCGAAAAGTGGTTTCCTTCACTAACACAAGTGCGAAAAGTGGTTTTTCAACACTAACACAAGTGCAAAAAGTGGTTTTCAACACTAACACAAGTGCGAAAAGTGGTTTTCAACACTAACACAAGTGCGAAAAGTCGTTTTTCAACACTAACACAAGTGCGAAAAGTGGTTTTTCAACACTATCACAAGTGCAAAAAGTGGTTTCCTGCACCAACACAAGTGCGAAAAGTGGTTTCCTTCACTAACACATGTGCGAAAGGTGGGTTTTCAACACTAACACAAGTGCGAAAAGTGGTTTCCTTCACCAACACAAGTGCGAAAAGTGGTGTTACAACACTATCACAAGTGCAAAAAGTGTTTTTTCCACACTAATACAAGTGCAAAAGTGGTTTTTCAACACTAACACAAGTGCGAAAAGTGGTTTTTCAACACTAACACAAGTGCGAAAAGTGGTTTTTCCACACTAATACAAGTGCAAAAGTGGTTTCCTGCACCAACACAAGTGCGAAAAGTGGGTTTTCAACACTAACACAAGTGCGAAAAGTGGTTTCCTTCACTAACACAAGTGCGAAAAGTGGTTTTTCAACACTAACACAAGTGCGAAAAGTGGTTTTTCAACACTATCACAAGTGCAAAAAGTGTTTTTTCCACACTAATACAAGTGCAAAACTGGTTTCCTGCACCATCACAAGTGCGAAAAGTGGTTTCCTTCACAAACACATGTGCGAAACGTGGGTTTTCAACACTAACACAAGTGCGAAAAGTGGTTTCCTTCACCAACACCAGTGTGAAAAGTGGTTTTTCAACACGAACACAAGTGCGAAAAGTGGTTTTTCCACACTAATACAAGTGCAAAAGTGGTTTCCTGCACCAACACAAGTGCGAAAAGTGGTTTTTCAACACTAACACAAGTGCAAAAAGTGGTTTTTCAACCCTAACACAAGTGCGAAAAGTGGTTTTTCAACACTAACACAAGTGCGAAAAGTGGTTTTTCCACACTAATACAAGTGCAAAAGTGGTTTCCTGCACCAACACAAGTGCGAAAAGTGGTTTTTCAACACTAGCACAAATGCGAAAAGTGGTTTTTCAACACTATCACAAGTGCAAAAAGTGTTTTTTCCACACTAATACAAGTGCAAAAGTGGTTTCCTGCACCAACACAAGTGCGAAAAGTGGTTTTTCAACACTAACACAAGTGCGAAAAGTGGTTTTTCAACACTAACACAAGTGCAAAAAGTGGTTTTTTCCACACTAATACAAGTGCAAAAGTGGTTTCCTGCACCAACACAAGTGCGAAAAGTGGTTTTTCAACACTATCACAAGTGCAAAAAGTGTTTTTTCACATTAATACAAGTGCAAAAGTGGTTTCCTGCACACACTGCACACACTAACACAAGTGCGAAAAGTGGTTATTCAACACTATCACAAGAGCAAAAAGTGTTTTTTCCACACTAATGCAAGTGCAAAAGTGGTTTTTCAACACTAACACAAGTGCAAAAAGTGGTTTTTCAACACTATCACAAGTGCACAAAGTGTTTTTTCCACACTAATACAAGTGCAAAAGTGTTTTCCTGCACCAACACAAGTGCGAAAAGTGGTTTTTCAACACTAACACAAGTGCGAAACGTGGTTTTTCAACACTATCACAAGTGCAAAAAGTGTTTTTTCCACACTAAACAAGTGCAAAAGTGGTTTCCTGCACCAGCACAAGTGCGAAAAGTGGTTTTCAACACTATCACAAGTGCAAAAAGTGTTTTTTCCACACTAATACAAGTGCAAAATTGGTTTCCTGCACCAGCACAAGTGCGAAAAGTGGTTTTTCAACACTAACACAAGTGCGAAAAGTGGTTTTTCAACACTATCACAAGTGCAAAAAGTGTTTTTTCCACACTAATACAAGTGCAAAAGTGGTTTCCTGCACCAACACAAGTGCGAAAAGTGGTTTTTCAACACTAACACAAGTGCGAAAAGTGGTTTTTCAACACTAACACAAGTGCGAAAAGTGGTTTTTCAACACTATCACAAGTGCAAAAAGTGTTTTTTCCACACTAACACAAGTGCAAAAGTGGTTTCCTGCACCAGCACAAGTGCGAAAAGTGGTTTTTCCACACTAATACAAGTGCAAAAGTGGTTTCCTGCACCAACACAAGTGCAAAAGTGGTTTCCTGCACCAGCACAAGTGCGAAAAGTGTTTTTTCAACACTAACACAAGTGCGAAAAGTGGTTTTTCAACACTAACACAAGTGCGAAAAGTGGTTTTTCAACACTAACACAAGTGCAAAAAGTGGTTTTTCAACACTATCACAAGTGCAGAAAGTGTTTTTCCACACTAATAAAGTGCAAAAGTGGTTTCCTGCACCAGCACAAGTGCGAAAAGTGGTTTTTCAACACGAACACAAGTACGAAAGGTGGTTTTTCAACACTATCACAAGTGCAAAAAGTGGTTTTTCAACACTAATACAAGTGCAAAAGTGGTTTCCTGCACCAACACAAGTGCGAAAAGTGGTGTTTCAACACTAACACAAGTGCGAAAAGTGGTTTTTGAACACTAACACAAGTGCGAAAAGTGGTTTTTCAACACTATCACAAGTGCGAAAAGTGTTTTTTCCACACTAATACAAGTGCAAAAGTGGTTTCCTGCACCAGCACAAGTGCGAAAAGTGGTTTTTCAACACTAACACAAGTGCGAAAAGTGGTTTTTCAACACTATCACAAGTGCAAAAAGTGTTTTTTCCACACTAATACAAATGCAAAAGTGGTTTCCTGCACCAACACAGGTGCGAAAAGTGGTTTTTCAACACTAACACAAGTGCGAAAAGTGGTTTTTCAACACTATCACAAGTGCAAAAAGTGTTTTTTCCACACTAATACAAGTGCAAAAGTGGTTTCCTGCACCAACACAAGTGCGAAAAGTGGATTTTCAACACTAAACCAAGTGCGAAAAGTGGGTTTTCAACACTAACACAAGTGCGAAAAGTGGTTTCCTTCACTAACACAAGTGCGAAAAGTGGTTTTTCAACACTAACACAAGTGCAAAAAGTGGTTTTCAACACTAACACAAGTGCGAAAAGTGGTTTTTCCACACTAATACAAGTGCAAAAGTGGTTTCCTGCACCAACACAAGCGCGAAAAGTGGTTTTCAACACTAACACAAGTGCGAAAAGTCGTTTTTCAACACTAACACAAGTGCGAAAAGTAGTTTTTCAACACTAACACAAGTGCGAAAAGTGGTTTTTCAACACTATCACAAGTGCAAAAAGTGTTTTTTTCACACTAATACAAGTGCAAAAGTGGTTTCCTGCACGAACACAAGTGCGAAAAGTGGTTTCCTTCTCTAACACATGTCCGAAAGGTGGGTTTTCAACACTAACACAAGTGCGAAAAGTGGTTTCCTTCACCAACACAAGTGCGAAAAGTGGTTTTACAACACTATAACAAGTGCAAAAAGTGTTTTTCCCACACAAATACAAGTGCAAAAGTGGTTTCCTGCACCAGCACAAGTGCGAAAAGTAGTTTTTCAACACTAACACAAGTGCGAAAAGTGGTTTTTCAACACTATCACAAGTGCACAAAGTGTTTTTTCCACACTAATACAAGTGCAAAAGTGTTTTCCTGCACCAACACAAGTGCGAAAAGTGGTTTTTCAACACTAACACAAGTGCGAAACGTGGTTTTTCAACACTATCACAAGTGCAAAAAGTGTTTTTTCCACACTAATACAAGTGCAAAAGTGGTTTCCTGCACCAGCACAAGTGCGAAAAGTGGTTTTCAACACTAACACAAGTGCGAAAAGTGGTTTTTCAACACTATCACAAGTGCAAAAAGTGTTTTTTCCACACTAATACAAGTGCAAAATTGGTTTCCTGCAGCAGCACAAGTGCGAAAAGTGGTTTTTCAACACTAACACAAGTGCAAAAAGTGGTTTTTCAACACTATCACAAGTGCAAAAAGTGTTTTTTCCACACTAATACAAGTGCAAAAGTGGTTTCCTGCACCAACACAAGTGCGAAAAGTGGTTTTTCAACACTAACACAAGTGCGAAAAGTGGTTTTTCAACACTAACATAAGTGCGAAAAGTGGTTTTTCAACACTATCACAAGTGCAAAAAGTGTTTTTTCCACACTAACACAAGTGCAAAAGTGGTTTCCTGCACCAGCACAAGTGCGAAAAGTGGTTTTTCCACACTAATACAAGTGCAAAAGTGGTTTCCTGCACCAACACAAGTGCAAAAGTGGTTTCCTGCACCAGCACAAGTGCGAAAAGTGGTTTTTCAACACTAACACAAGTGCGAAAAGTGGTTTTTCAACACTAACACAAGTGCGAAAAGTGGTTTTTCAACACTAACACAAGTGCAAAAAGTGGTTTTTCAACACTAATACAAGTGCAAAAGTGGTTTCCTGCACCAACACAAGTGCGAAAAGTGGTTTTTCCACACTAATACAAGTGCAAAAGTGGTTTCCTGCACCAGCACAAGTGCGAAAAGTGGTTTTTCAACACTAACACAAGTGCGAAAAGTGGTTTTTCAACACTAACACAAGTGCGAAAAGTGGTTTTTCAACACTAACACAAGTGCAAAAAGTGGTTTTTCAACACTAATACAAGTGCAAAAGTGGTTTCCTGCACCAACACAAGTGCGAAAAGTGGTTTTTCCACACTAATACAAGTGCAAAAGTGGTTTCCTGCACCAGCACAAGTGCGAAAAGTGGTTTTTCAACACTAACACAAGTGCGAAAAGTGGTTTTTCAACACTATCACAAGTGCAAAAAGTGTTTTTTCCACACTAATACAAGTGCAAAAGTGGTTTCCTGCACCAACACAAGTGCGAAAAGTGGATTTTCAACACTAAACCAAGTGCGAAAAGTGGGTTTTCAACACTAACACAAGTGCGAAAAGTAGTTTTTCAACACTAACACAAGTGCGAAAAGTGGTTTTTCAACACTATCACAAGTGCAAAAAGTGTTTTTTTTTCACACTAATACAAGTGCAAAAGTGGTTTCCTGCACCAACACAAGTGCGAAAAGTGGTTTCCTTCACTAACACATGTCCGAAAGGTGGGTTTTCAACACTAACACAAGTGCGAAAAGTGGTTTCCTTCACCAACACAAGTGCGAAAAGTGGTTTTACAACACTATCACAAGTGCAAAAAGTGTTTTTTCCACACTAATACAAGTGCAAAAGTGGTTTTTCAACACTAACACAAGAGCGAAAAGTGGTTTTTCAACAATAACACAAGTGCGAAAAGTGGTTTTTCCACACTAATACAAGTGCAAAAGTGGTTTCCTGCACATTGGTGCAGGTGCGAAAGTGCGAAAAGTGGTTTTTAAACACTAACACAAGTGCGAAAAGTGGTTTTTCAACACTATCACAAGTGCAAAAAGTGTTTTTTCCACACTAATACAAGTGCAAAAGTGGTTTCCTGCACCATCACAAGTGCGAAAAGTGGTTTCCTTCACTAACACATGTGCGAAACGTGGGTTTTCAACACTAACACAAGTGCGAAAAGTGGTTTCCTTCACCAACACCAGTGTGAAAAGTGGTTTTTCAACACGAACACAAGTGCGAAAAGTGGTTTTTCCACACTAATACAAGTGCAAAAGTGGTTTCCTGCACCAACACAAGTGCGAAAAGTGGTTTTTCAACACTAACACAAGTGCGAAAAGTGGTTTTTCAACACTAACACAAGTGCGAAAAGTGGTTTTTTCCACACTAATACAAGTGCAAAAGTGGTTTCCTGCACCAACACAAGTGCGAAAAGTGGTTTTTCAACACTAACACAAGTGCAAAAAGTGTTTTTTCCACACTAATACAAGTGCAAAAGTGGTTTCCTGCACCAACACAAGTGCGAAAAGTGGGTTTTCAACACTAACACAAGTGCGAAAAGTGGTTTCCTTCACTAACACAAGTGCGAAAAGTGGTTTTTCAACACTAACACAAGTGCGAAAAGTGGTTTTTCAACACTATCACAAGTGCAAAAAGTGTTTTTTCCACACTAATACAAGTGCAAAAGTGGTTTCCTGCACCAACACAAGTGCGAAACGTGGTTTTTCAACACTAACACAAGTGCGAAAAGTGGTTTTTCAACCCTAACACAAGTGCGAAAAGTGGTTTTTCAACACTAACACAAGTGCGAAAAGTGGTTTTTCCACACTAATACAAGTGCAAAAGTGGTTTCCTGCACCAACACAAGTGCGAAAAGTGGTTTTTCAACACTATCCCAAGTGCAAAAAGTGTTTTTTCCACACTAATACAAGTGCAAAAGTGGTTTCCTGCACCAACACAAGTGCGAAAAGTGGTTTTTCAACACTAACACAAGTGCGAAAAGTGGTTTTTCAACACTAACACAAGTGCGAAAAGTGGTTTTTCCACACTAATACAAGTGCAAAAGTGGTTTCCTGCACCAACACACGTGCGAAAAGTGGTTTTTCAACACTATCACAAGTGCAAAAAGTGTTTTTTCACATTAATACAAGTGCAAAAGTGGTTTCCTGCACGCACTGCACACACTAACACAAGTGCGAAAAGTGGTTATTCAACACTATCACAAGAGCAAAAAGTGTTTTTTCCACACTAATACAAGTGCAAAAGTGGTTTCCTGCACCAACACAAGTGCGAAAGGTGGTTTTTCAATACTAACACAAGTGCGAAAAGTGGTTTTTCAACACTAACACAAGTGCAAAAAGTGGTTTTTCAACACTATCACAAGTGCAAAAAGTGTTTTTCCCACACAAATACAAGTGCAAAAGTGGTTTCCTGCACCAGCACAAGTGCGAAAAGTGGTTTTTCAACACTAACACAAGTGCGAAAAGTGGTTTTTCAACACTATCACAAGTGCAAAAAGTGTTTTTTTTTTCACACTAATACAAGTGCAAAAGTGGTTTCCTGCACCAACACAAGTGCGAAAAGTGGTTTCCTTCACTAACACATGTCCGAAAGGTGGGTTTTCAACACTAACACAAGTGCGAAAAGTGGTTTCCTTCACCAACACAAGTGCGAAAAGTGGTTTTACAACACTATCACAAGTGCAAAAAGTGTTTTTTCCACACTAATACAAGTGCAAAAGTGGTTTTTCAACACTAACACAAGAGCGAAAAGTGGTTTTTCAACAATAACACAAGTGCGAAAAGTGGTTTTTCCACACTAATACAAGTGCAAAAGTGGTTTCCTGCACATTGGTGCAGGTGCGAAAGTGCGAAAAGTGGTTTTTAAACACTAACACAAGTGCGAAAAGTGGTTTTTCAACACTATCACAAGTGCAAAAAGTGTTTTTTCCACACTAATACAAGTGCAAAAGTGGTTTCCTGCACCATCACAAGTGCGAAAAGTGGTTTCCTTCACTAACACATGTGCGAAACGTGGGTTTTCAACACTAACACAAGTGCGAAAAGTGGTTTCCTTCACCAACACCAGTGCGAAAAGTGGTTTTTCCACACTAATACAAGTGCAAAAGTGGTTTCCTGCACCAACACAAGTGCGAAAAGTGGTTTTTCAACACTAACACAAGTGCGAAAAGTGGTTTTTCAACACTAACACAAGTGCGAAAAGTGGTTTTTTCCACACTAATACAAGTGCAAAAGTGGTTTCCTGCACCAACACAAGTGCGAAAAGTGGTTTTTCAACACTAACACAAGTGCAAAAAGTGGTTTTTCAATACTAACACAAGTGCGAAAAGTGGTTTTTCAACACTAACACAAGTGCAAAAAGTGGTTTTTCAACACTATCACAAGTGCAAAAAGTGTTTTTCCCACACAAATACAAGTGCAAAAGTGGTTTCCTGCACCAGCACAAGTGCGAAAAGTGGTTTTTCAACACTAACACAAGTGCGAAAAGTGGTTTTTCAACACTATCACAAGTGCACAAAGTGTTTTTTCCACACTAATACAAGTGCAAAAGTGTTTTCCTGCACCAACACAAGTGCGAAAAGTGGTTTTTCAACACTAACACAAGTGCGAAAAGTGGTTTTTCAACACTATCACAAGTGCAAAAAGTGTTTTTTCCACACTAATACAAGTGCAAAATTGGTTTCCTGCACCAGCACAAGTGCGAAAAGTGGTTTTTCAACACTAACACAAGTGCGAAAAGTGGTTTTTCAACACTATCACAAGTGCAAAAAGTGTTTTTTCCACACTAATACAAGTGCAAAAGTGGTTTCCTGCACCAACACAAGTGCGAAAAGTGGTTTTTCAACACTGACACAAGTGCGAAAAGTGCTTTTTCAACACTAACACAAGTGCGAAAAGTGGTTTTTCAACACTATCACAAGTGCAAAAAGTGCTTTTTCCACACTAACACAAGTGCAAAAGTGGTTTCCTGCACCAGCACAAGTGCGAAAAGTGGTTTTTCCACACTAATACAAGTGCAAAAGTGGTTTCCTGCACCAACACAAGTGCAAAAGTGGTTTCCTGCACCAGCACAAGTGCGAAAAGTGGTTTTTCAACACGAACACAAGTGCGAAAGGTGGTTTTTCAACACTATCACAAGTGCAAAAAGTGGTTTTTCAACACTAATACAAGTGCAAAAGTGGTTTCCTGCACCAACACAAGTGCGAAAAGTGGTTTTTCAACACTAACACAAGTGCGAAAAGTGGATTTTGAACACTAACACAAGTGCGAAAAGTCGTTTTTCAACACTATCACAAGTGCGAAAAGTTTTTTTCCACACTAATACAAGTGCAAAAGTGGTTTCCTGCACCAGCACAAGTGCGAAAAGTGGTTTTTCAACACTAACACAAGTGCGAAAAGTGTTTTTTCAACACTATCACAAGTGCAAAAAGTGTTTTTTCCACACTAATACAAATGCAAAAGTGGTTTCCTGCACCAACACAGGTGCGAAAAGTGGTTTTTCAACACTAACACAAGTGCGAAAAGTGGTTTTTCAACACTAACACAAGTGCGAAAAGTGGGTTTTCAACACTAACACAATTGCGAAAAGTGGTTTCCTTCACTAACACAAGTGCGAAAAGTGGTTTTTCAACACTAACACAAGTGCAAAAAGTGGTTTTCAACACTAACACAAGTGCGAAAAGTGGTTTTTCCAAACTAATACAAGTGCAAAAGTGCTTTCCTGCAACAACACAAGTGCGAAAATTGGTTTTCAACACTAACACAAGTGCGAAAAGTGGTTTTTCAACACTAACACAAGTGCGAAAAGTGGTTTTTCAACATTATCACAAGTGCAAAAAGTGTTTTTTCCACACTAATACAAGTGCAAAAGTGGTTTCCTGCACCAGCACAAGTGCGAAAAGTGGTTTTTCAACACTAACACAAGTGCGAAAAGTGGTTTTTCAACACTATCACAAGTGCAAAAAGTGTTTTTTCCACACTAATACAAGTGCAAAAGTGGTTTCCTGCACCAACACAAGTGCGAAAAGTGGTTTTTCAACACTAACACAAGTGCGAAAAGTGGTTTTTCAACACTAACACAAGTGCGAAAAGTGGTTTTTCAACACTATCACAAGTGCAAAAAGTGTTTTTTCCACACTAACACAAGTGCAAAAGTGGTTGCCTGCACCAGCACAAGTGCGAAAAGTGGTTTTTCAACACTAACACAAGAGCAAAAGTGGTTGCCTGCACCAGCACAAGTGCGAAAAGTGGTTTTTCAACACTATCACAAGTGCAAAAAGTGTTTTTTCCACACTAATACAAGAGCAAAAGTGGTTGCCTGCACCAGCACAAGTGCGAAAAGTGGTTTTTCAACACTAACACAAGTGCGAAAAGTGGTTTTTCAACACTAACACAAGTGCGAAAAGTGGTTTTTCAACACTAACACAAGTGCAAAAAGTGGTTTTTCAACACTATCACAAGTGCAGAAAGTGTTTTTTCCACACTAATACAAGTGCAAAAGTGGTTTCCTGCACCAGCACAAGTGCGAAAAGTGGTTTTTCAACACGAACACAAGTGCGAAAGGTGGTTTTTCAACACTATCACAAGTGCAAAAAGTGGTTTTTTCAACACTAACACAAGTGCGAAAAGTGGATTTTGAACACTAACACAAGTGCGAAAAGTCGTTTTTCAACACTATCACAAGTGCGAAAAGTGTTTTTTCCACACTAATACAAGTGCAAAAGTGGTTTCCTGCACCAGCACAAGTGCGAAAAGTGGTTTTTCAACACTAACACAAGTGCGAAAAGTGGTTTTTCAACACTATCACAAGTGCAAAAAGTGTTTTTTCCACACTAATACAAATGCAAAAGTGGTTTCCTGCACCAACACAGGTGCGAAAAGTGGTTTTTCAACACTAACACAAGTGCAAAAAGTGGTTTTTCAACACTATCACAAGTGCAAAAAGTGTTTTTTCCACACTAATACAAGTGCAAAAGTGGTTTCCTGCACCAACACAAGTGCGAAAAGTGGATTTTCAACACTAACACAAGTGTGAAAAGTGGGTTTTCAACACTAACTCAAGTGCGAAAAGTGGTTTTTCAACACTATCACAAGTGCAAAAAGTGTTTTTTCCACACTAACACAAGTGCAAAAGTGGTTGCCTGCACCAGCACAAGTGCGAAAAGTGGTTTTTCAACACTAACACAAGTGCGAAAAGTGGTTTTTCAACACTAACACAAGTGCAAAAGTGGTTTCCTGCACCAACACAAGTGCGAAAAGTGGTTTCCTTCGCTAACACAAGTGCGAAAAGTGGTTTTTCAACACTAACACAAGTGCAAAAAGTGGTTTTCAACACTAACACAAGTGCGAAAAGTGGTTTTTCCACACTAATACAAGTGCAAAAGTGGTTTCCTGCACCAACACAAGTGCGAAAAGTGGTTTTCAACAATAACACAAGTGCGAAAAGTCGTTTTTCAACACTAACACAAGTGCGAAAAGTGGTTTTTCAACACTAACACATGTGCGAAAAGTGGTTTTTCAACATTATCACAAGTGCAAAAAGTGTTTTTTCCACACTAATACAAGTGCAAAAGTGGTTTCCTGCACCAGCACAAGTGCGAAAAGTGGTTTTTCAACACTAACACAAGTGCGAAAAGTGGTTTTTCAACACTATCACAAGTGCAAAAAGTGTTTTTTCCACACTAATACAAGTGCAAAAGTGGTTTCCTGCACCAACACAAGTGCGAAAAGTGGATTTTCAACACTAACACAAGTGCAAAAAGTGGGTTTTCAACACTAACACAAGTGCGAAAAGTGGTTTCCTTCACTAACACAAGTGCGAAAAGTGGTTTTTCAACACTAACACAAGTGCAAAAAGTGGCTTTCAACACTAACACAAGTGCGAAAAGTGGTTTTTCAACACTATCACAAGTGCAAAAAGTGTTTTTTCCACACTAATACAAGTGCAAAAGTGGTTTCCTGCACCAACACAAGTGCGAAAAGTGGATTTTCAACACTAACACAAGTGCAAAAAGTGGGTTTTCAACACTAACACAAGTGCGAAAAGTGGTTTCCTTCACTAACACAAGTGCGAAAAGTGGTTTTTCAACACTAACACAAGTGCAAAAAGTGGTTTTCAACACTAACACAAGTGCGAAAAGTGGTTTTTCCACACTAATACAAGTGCAAAAGTGGTTTCCTGCACCAACACAAGTGCGAAAAGTGGTTTTCAACACTAACACAAGTGCGAAAAGTCGTTTTTCAACACTAACACAAGTGCGAAAAGTGGGTTTTCAACACTAACACAAGTGCGAAAAGTGGTTTTTCAACACTATCACAACTGCAAAAAGTGTTTTTTTCACACTAATACAAGTGCAAAAGTGGTTTCCTGCACCAACACAAGTGCGAAAAGTGGTTTTTCCACACTAATACAAGTGCAAAAGTGGTTTCCTGCACCAACACAAGTGCGAAAAGTGGTTTTCAACACTAACACAAGTGCGAAAAGTCGTTTTTCAACACTAACACAAGTGCGAAAAGTGGTTTTTCAACACTAACACAAGTGCGAAAAGTGGTTTTTCAACACTATCACAAGTGCAAAAAGTGTTTTTTTCACACTAATACAAGTGCAAAAGTGGTTTCCTGCACCAACACAAGTGCGAAAAGTGGTTTCCTTCACTAACACATGTGCGAAAGGTGGGTTTTCAACACTAACACAAGTGCGAAAAGTGGTTTCCTTCACCAACACAAGTGCGAAAAGTGGTTTTACAACACTATCACAAGTGCAAAAAGTGTTTTTTCCACACTAATACAAGTGCAAAAGTGGTTTTTCAACACTAACACAAGTGCGAAAAGTGGTTTTTCAACACTAACACAAGTGCGAAAAGTGGTTTTTCCACACTAATACAAGTGCAAAAGTGGTTTCCTGCACATTGGTGCAGGTGCGAAAGTGCGAAAAGTGGTTTTTCAACACTAACACAAGTGCGAAAAGTGGTTTTTCAACACTATCACAAGTGCAAAAAGTGTTTTTTCCACACTAATACAAGTGCAAAAGTGGTTTCCTGCACCATCACAAGTGCGAAAAGTGGTTTCCTTCACTAACACATGTGTAAAACGTGGGTTTTCAACACGAACACAAGTGCGAAAAGTGGTTTTTCCACACTAATACAAGTGCAAAAGTGGTTTCCTGCACCAACACAAGTGCGAAAAGTGGTTTTTCAACACTAACACAAGTGCAAAAAGTGGTTTTTCAACACTAACACAAGTGCGAAAAGTGGTTTTTCCACACTAATACAAGTGCAAAAGTGGTTTCCTGCACCAACACAAGTGCGAAACGTGGTTTTTCAACACTAACACAAGTGCGAAAAGTGGTTTTTCAACCCTAACACAAGTGCGAAAAGTGGTTTTTCAACACTAACACAAGTGCGAAAAGTGGTTTTTCCACACTAATACAAGTGCAAAAGTGGTTTCCTGCACCAACACAAGTGCAAAAAGTGGTTTTTCAACACTAGCACAAATGCGAAAGTGGTTTTTAAACACTATCACAAGTGCAAAAAGTGTTTTTTCCACACTAATACAAGTGCAAAAGTGGTTTCCTGCACCAACACAAGTGCGAAAAGTGGTTTTTCAACACTAACACAAGTGCGAAAAGTGGTTTTTCAACACTAACACAAGTGCAAAAAGTGGTTTTTCCACACTAATACAAGTGCAAAGTGGTTTCCTGCACCAACACAAGTGCGAAAAGTGGTTTTTCAACACTATCACAAGTGCAAAAAGTGTTTTTTCACATTAATACAAGTGCAAAAGTGGTTTCCTGCACACACTGCACACACTAACACAAGTGCGAAAAGTGGTTATTCAACACTATCACAAGAGCAAAAAGTGTTTTTTCCACACTAATACAAGTGCAAAAGTGGTTTCCTGCACCAACACAAGTGCGAAAGGTGGTTTTTCAACACTAACACAAGTGCGAAAAGTGGTTTTTCAACACTAACACAAGTGCAAAAAGTGGTTTTTCAACACTATCACAAGTGCAAAAAGTGTTTTTCCCACACAAATACAAGTGCAAAAGTGGTTTCCTGCACCAGCACAAGTGCGAAAAGTAGTTTTTCAACACTAACACAAGTGCGAAAAGTGGTTTTTCAACACTATCACAAGTGCACAAAGTGTTTTTTCCACACTAATACAAGTGCAAAAGTGTTTTCCTGCACCAACACAAGTGCGAAAAGTGGTTTTTCAACACTAACACAAGTGCGAAACGTGGTTTTTCAACACTATCACAAGTGCAAAAAGTGTTTTTTCCACACTAATACAAGTGCAAAAGTGGTTTCCTGCACCAGCACAAGTGCGAAAAGTGGTTTTCAACACTAACACAAGTGCGAAAAGTGGTTTTTCAACACTATCACAAGTGCAAAAAGTGTTTTTTCCACACTAATACAAGTGCAAAATTGGTTTCCTGCACCAGCACAAGTGCGAAAAGTGGTTTTTCAACACTAACACAAGTGCGAAAAGTGGTTTTTCAACACTATCACAAGTGCAAAAAGTGTTTTTTCCACACTAATACAAGTGCAAAAGTGGTTTCCTGCACCAATACAAGTGCGAAAAGTGGTTTTTCAACACTAACACAAGTGCGAAAAGTGGTTTTTCAACACTAACACAAGTGCGAAAAGTGGTTTTTCAACACTATCACAAGTGCAAAAAGTGTTTTTTCCACACTAACACAAGTGCAAAAGTGGTTTCCTGCACCAGCACAAGTGCGAAAATTGTATTTTCCACACTAATACAAGTGCAAAAGTGGTTTCCTGCACCAACACAAGTGCAAAAGTGGTTTCCTGCACCAGCACAAGTGCGAAAAGTGGTTTTCAACACTAACACAAGTGCGAAAAGTCGTTTTTCAACACTAACACAAGTGCGAAAAGTGGTTTTTCAACACTAACACAAGTGCGAAAAGTGGTTTTTCAACACTAACACAAGTGCGAAAAGTGGTTTTTCAACACTATCACAAGTGCAAAAAGTGTTTTTTTCACACTAATACAAGTGCAAAAGTGGTGTCCTGCACCAACACAAGTGCGAAAAGTGGTTTCCTTCACTAACACATGTGCGAAAGGTGGGTTTTCAACACTAACACAAGTGCGAAAAGTGGTTTCCTTCACCAACACAAGTGAGAAAAGTGGTTTTACAACACTATCACAAGTGCAAATAGTGTTTTTTCCACACTAATACAAGTGCAAAAGTGGTTTTTCAACACTAACACAAGTGCGAAAAGTGGTTTTTCAACACTAACACAAGTGCGAAAAGTGGTTTTTCCACACTAATACAAGTGCAAAAGTGGTTTCCTGCACATTGGTGCAGGTGCGAAAGTGCGAAAAGTGGTTTTTCAACACTAACACAAGTGCGAAAAGTGGTTTTTCAACACTATCACAAGTGCAAAAAGTGTTTTTTCCACACTAATACAAGTGCAAAAGTGGTTTCCTGCACCATCACAAGTGCGAAAAGTGGTTTCCTTCACTAACACATGTGTAAAACGTGGGTTTTCAACACTAACACAAGTGCGAAAAGTGGTTTCCTTCACCAACACCAGTGTGAAAAGTGGTTTTTCAACACGAACACAAGTGCGAAAAGTGGTTTTTCCACACGAATACAAGTGCAAAAGTGGTTTCCTGCACCAACACAAGTGCGAAAAGTGGTTTTTCAACACTAACACAAGTGCAAAAAGTGGTTTTTCAACACTAACACAAGTGCGAAAAGTGGTTTTTCCACACTAATACAAGTGCAAAAGTGGTTTCCTGCACCAACACAAGTGCGAAAAGTGGTTTTTCAACACTAGCACAAATGCGAAAAGTGGTTTTTAAACACTATCACAAGTGCAAAAAGTGTTTTTTCCACACTAATACAAGTGCAAAAGTGGTTTCCTGCACCAACACAAGTGCGAAAAGTGGTTTTTCAACACTAACACAAGTGCGAAAAGTGGTTTTTCAACACTAACACAAGTGCAAAAAGTGGTTTTTCCACACTAATACAAGTGCAAAGTGGTTTCCTGCACCAACACAAGTGCGAAAAGTGGTTTTTCAACACTATCACAAGTGCAAAAAGTGTTTTTTCACATTAATACAAGTGCAAAAGTGGTTTCCTGCACACACTGCACACACTAACACAAGTGCGAAAAGTGGTTATTCAACACTATCACAAGAGCAAAACGTGTTTTTTCCACACTAATACAAGTGCAAAAGTGGTTTCCTGCACCAGCACAAGTGCGAAAAGTGGTTTTTCCACACTAATACAAGTGCAAAAGTGGTTTCCTGCACCAACACAAGTGCAAAAGTGGTTTCCTGCACCAGCACAAGTGCGAAAAGTGGTTTTTCAACACTAACACAAGTGCGAAAAGTGGTTTTTCAACACTAACACAAGTGCGAAAAGTGGTTTTTCAACACTAACACAAGTGCAAAAAGTGGTTTTTCAACACTATCACAAGTGCAGAAAGTGTTTTTCCACACTAATAAAGTGCAAAAGTGGTTTCCTGCACCAGCACAAGTGCGAAAAGTGGTTTTTCAACACGAACACAAGTACGAAAGGTGGTTTTTCAACACTATCACAAGTGCAAAAAGTGGTTTTTCAACACTAATACAAGTGCAAAAGTGGTTTCCTGCACCAACACAAGTGCGAAAAGTGGTTTTTCAACACTAACAAGTGCGAAAAGTGGTTTTTGAACACTAACACAAGTGCGAAAAGTGGTTTTTCAACACTATCACAAGTGCGAAAAGTGTTTTTTCCACACTAATACAAGTGCAAAAGTGGTTTCCTGCACCAGCACAAGTGCGAAAAGTGGTTTTTCAACACTAACACATGTGCGAAAAGTGGTTTTTCAACACTAACACAAGTGCAAAAAGTGTTTTTTCCACACTAATACAAATGCAAAAGTGGTTTCCTGCACCAACACAGGTGCGAAAAGTGGTTTTTCAACACTAACACAAGTGCGAAAAGTGGTTTTCCAACACTATCACAAGTGCAAAAAGTGTTTTTTCCACACTAATACAAGTGCAAAAGTGGTTTCCTGCACCAACACAAGTGCGAAAAGTGGATTTTCAACACTAAACCAAGTGCGAAAAGTGGGTTTTCAACACTAACACAAGTGCGAAAAGTGGTTTCCTTCACTAACACAAGTGCGAAAAGTGGTTTTTCTACACTAACACAAGTGCAAAAAGTGGTTTTCAACACTAACACAAGTGCAAAAAGTGGTTTTTCCACACTAATACAAGTGCAAAAGTGGTTTCCTGCACCAACACAAGTGCGAAAAGTGGTTTTCAACACTAACACAAGTGCGAAAAGTCGTTTTTCAACACTAACACAAGTGCGAAAAGTAGTTTTTCAACACTAACACAAGTGCGAAAAGTGGTTTTTCAACACTATCACAAGTGCAAAAAGTGTTTTTTTTCACACTAATACAAGTGCAAAAGTGGTTTCCTGCACCAACACAAGTGCGAAAAGTGGTTTCCTTCACTAACACATGTCCGAAAGGTGGGTTTTCAACACTAACACAAGTGCGAAAAGTGGTTTCCTTCACCAACACAAGTGCGAAAAGTGGTTTTACAACACTATCACAAGTGCAAAAAGTGTTTTTTCCACACTAATACAAGTGCAAAAGTGGTTTTTCAACACTAACACAAGTGCGAAAAGTGGTTTTTCAACAATAACACAAGTGCGAAAAGTGGTTTTTCCACACTAATACAAGTACAAAAGTGGTTTCCTGCACATTGGTGCAGGTGCGAAAGTGCGAAAAGTGGTTTTTAAACACTAACACAAGTGCGAAAAGTGGTTTTTCAACACTATCACAAGTGCAAAAAGTGTTTTTTCCACACTAATACAAGTGCAAAAGTGGTTTTTCAACATCTATCACAAGTGCAGAAAGTGTTTTTTCCACACTAATACAAGTGCAAAAGTGGTTTCCTGCACCAGCACAAGTGCGAAAAGTGGTTTTTCAACACGAACACAAGTGCGAAAGGTGGTTTTTCAACACTATCACAAGTGCAAAAAGTGGTTTTTCAACACTAATACAAGTGCAAAAGTGGTTTCCTGCACCAACACAAGTGCGAAAAGTGGTTTTTCAACACTAACACAAGTGCGAAAAGTGGATTTTGAACACTAACACAAGTGCGAAAAGTCGTTTTTCAACACTATCACAAGTGCGAAAAGTGTTTTTTCCACACTAATACAAGTGCAAAAGTGGTTTCCTGCACCAGCACAAGTGCGAAAAGTGGTTTTTCAACACTAACACAAGTGCGAAAAGTGGTTTTTCAACACTAACACAAGTGCGAAAAGTGGTTTTTCAACACTATCACAAGTGCAAAAAGTGTTTTTTCCACACTAACACAAGTGCAAAAGTGGTTTCCTGCACCAGCACAAGTGCGAAAAGTGGTTTTTCAACACTAACACAAGTGCGAAAAGTGGTTTTTCAACACTATCACAAGTTCAAAAAGTGTTTTTTCCACACTAATACAAGTGCAAAAGTGGTTTCCTGCACCAACACAAGTGCGAAAAGTGGTTTTTCAACACTAACACAAGTGCGAAAAGTGGTTTTTCAACACTAACACAAGTGCAAAAAGTGGTTTTTCCACACTAATACAAGTGCAAAAGTGGTTTCCTGCACCAACACAAGTGGGAAAATGGTTTTTCAACACTAACACAAGTGCAAAAAGTGTTTTTTCAACACTATCACAAGTGCAAAAAGTGTTTTTTCCACACTAATACATGTACAAAAGTGGTTTCCTGCACCAACACAAGTGCGAAAAGTGGTTTTTCAACACTAACACAAGTGCGAAAAGTGGTTTTTCAACACTAACACAAGTGCAAAAAGTGGTTTTTCAACACTATCACAAGTGCAGAAAGTGTTTTTTCCACACTAATAAAGTGCAAAAGTGGTTTCCTGCACCAGCACAAGTGCGAAAAGTGGTTTTTCAAAACGAACACAAGTACGAAAGGTGGTTTTTCAACACTATCACAAGTGCAAAAAGTGGTTTTTCAACACTAATACAAGTGCAAAAGTGGTTTCCTGCACCAACACAAGTGCGAAAAGTGGTTTTTCAAGACTAACACAAGTGCGAAAAGTGGTTTTTGAACACTAACACAAGTGCGAAAAGTGGTTTTTCAACACTATCACAAGTGCGAAGTGTTTTTTCCACACTAATACAAGTGCAAAAGTGGTTTCCTGCACCAGCACAAGAGCGAAAAGTGGTTTTTCAACACTAACACAAGTGCGAAAAGTGGTTTTTCAACACTATCACAAGTGCAAAAAGTGTTTTTTCCACACTAATACAAATGCAAAAGTGGTTTCCTGCACCAACACAGGTGCGAAAAGTGGTTTTTCAACACTAACACAAGTGCGAAAAGTGGTTTTTCAACACTATCACAAGTGCAAAAAGTGTTTTTTTCACACTAATACAAGTGCAAAAGTGGTTTCCTGCACCAACACAAGTGCGAAAAGTGGATTTTCAACACTAAACCAAGTGCGAAAAGTGGGTTTTCAACACTAACACAAGTGCGAAAAGTGGTTTCCTTCACTAACACAAGTGCGAAAAGTGGTTTTTCAACACTAACACAAGTGCAAAAAGTGGTTTTCAACACTAACACAAGTGCGAAAAGTGGTTTTTCCACACTAATACAAGTGCAAAAGTGGTTTCCTGCACCAACACAAGTGCGAAAAGTGGTTTTCAACACTAACACAAGTGCGAAAAGTCGTTTTTCAACACTAAAACAAGTGCGAAAAGTAGTTTTTCAACACTAACACAAGTGCGAAAAGTGGTTTTTCAACACTATCACAAGTGCAAAAAGTGTTTTTTTCACACTAATACAAGTGCAAAAGTGGTTTCCTGCACCAACACAAGTGCGAAAAGTGGTTTCCTTCACTAACACATGTGCGAAAGGTGGGTTTTCAACACTAACACAAGTGCGAAAAGTGGTTTCCTTCACCAACACAAGTGCGAAAAGTGGTTTTACAACACTATCACAAGTGCAAAAAGTGTTTTTTCCACACTAATACAAGTGCAAAAGTGGTTTTTCAACACTAACACAAGTGCGAAAAGTGGTTTTTCAACACTAACACAAGTGCGAAAAGTGGTTTTTCCACACTAATACAAGTGCAAAAGTGGTTTCCTGCACATTGGTGCAGGTGCGAAAGTGCGAAAAGTGGTTTTTCAACACTAACACAAGTGCGAAAAGTCGTTTTTCAACACTAACACAAGTGCGAAAAGTAGTTTTTCAACACTAACACAAGTGCGAAAAGTGGTTTTTCAACACTATCACAAGTGCAAAAAGTGTTTTTTTTCACACTAATACAAGTGCAAAAGTGGTTTCCTGCACCAACACAAGTGCGAAAAGTGGTTTCCTTCACTAACACATGTCCGAAAGGTGGGTTTTCAACACTAACACAAGTGCGAAAAGTGGTTTCCTTCACCAACACAAGTGCGAAAAGTGGTTTTACAACACTATCACAAGTGCAAAAAGTGTTTTTTCCACACTAATACAAGTGCAAAAGTGGTTTTTCAACACTAACACAAGTGCGAAAAGTGGTTTTTCAACAATAACACAAGTGCGAAAAGTGGTTTTTCCACACTAATACAAGTACAAAAGTGGTTTCCTGCACATTGGTGCAGGTGCGAAAGTGCGAAAAGTGGTTTTTAAACACTAACACAAGTGCGAAAAGTGGTTTTTCAACACTATCACAAGTGCAAAAAGTGTTTTTTCCACACTAATACAAGTGCAAAAGTGGTTTTTCAACACTATCACATGTGCAGAAAGTGTTTTTTCCACACTAATACAAGTGCAAAAGTGGTTTCCTGCACCAGCACAAGTGCGAAAAGTGGTTTTTCAACACGAACACAAGTGCGAAAGGTGGTTTTTCAACACTATCACAAGTGCAAAAAGTGGTTTTTCAACACTAATACAAGTGCAAAAGTGGTTTCCTGCACCAACACAAGTGCGAAAAGTGGTTTTTCAACACTAACACAAGTGCGAAAAGTGGATTTTGAACACTAACACAAGTGCGAAAAGTCGTTTTTCAACACTATCACAAGTGCGAAAAGTGTTTTTTCCACACTAATACAAGTGCAAAAGTGGTTTCCTGCACCAGCACAAGTGCGAAAAGTGGTTTTTCAACACTAACACAAGTGCGAAAAGTGGTTTTTCAACACTAACACAAGTGCGAAAAGTGGTTTTTCAACACTATCACAAGTGCAAAAAGTGTTTTTTCCACACTAACACAAGTGCAAAAGTGGTTTCCTGCACCAGCACAAGTGCGAAAAGTGGTTTTTCAACACTAACACAAGTGCGAAAAGTGGTTTTTCAACACTATCACAAGTTCAAAAAGTGTTTTTTCCACACTAATACAAGTGCAAAAGTGGTTTCCTGCACCAACACAAGTGCGAAAAGTGGTTTTTCAACACTAACACAAGTGCGAAAAGTGGTTTTTCAACACTAACACAAGTGCAAAAAGTGGTTTTTCCACACTAATACAAGTGCAAAAGTGGTTTCCTGCACCAACACAAGTGGGAAAATGGTTTTTCAACACTAACACAAGTGCAAAAAGTGTTTTTTCAACACTATCACAAGTGCAAAAAGTGTTTTTTCCACACTAATACATGTACAAAAGTGGTTTCCTGCACCAACACAAGTGCGAAAAGTGGTTTTTCAACACTAACACAAGTGCGAAAAGTGGTTTTTCAACACTAACACAAGTGCAAAAAGTGGTTTTTCAACACTATCACAAGTGCAGAAAGTGTTTTTTCCACACTAATAAAGTGCAAAAGTGGTTTCCTGCACCAGCACAAGTGCGAAAAGTGGTTTTTCAAAACGAACACAAGTACGAAAGGTGGTTTTTCAACACTATCACAAGTGCAAAAAGTGGTTTTTCAACACTAATACAAGTGCAAAAGTGGTTTCCTGCACCAACACAAGTGCGAAAAGTGGTTTTTCAAGACTAACACAAGTGCGAAAAGTGGTTTTTGAACACTAACACAAGTGCGAAAAGTGGTTTTTCAACACTATCACAAGTGCGAAGTGTTTTTTCCACACTAATACAAGTGCAAAAGTGGTTTCCTGCACCAGCACAAGAGCGAAAAGTGGTTTTTCAACACTAACACAAGTGCGAAAAGTGGTTTTTCAACACTATCACAAGTGCAAAAAGTGTTTTTTCCACACTAATACAAATGCAAAAGTGGTTTCCTGCACCAACACAGGTGCGAAAAGTGGTTTTTCAACACTAACACAAGTGCGAAAAGTGGTTTTTCAACACTATCACAAGTGCAAAAAGTGTTTTTTTCACACTAATACAAGTGCAAAAGTGGTTTCCTGCACCAACACAAGTGCGAAAAGTGGATTTTCAACACTAAACCAAGTGCGAAAAGTGGGTTTTCAACACTAACACAAGTGCGAAAAGTGGTTTCCTTCACTAACACAAGTGCGAAAAGTGGTTTTTCAACACTAACACAAGTGCAAAAAGTGGTTTTCAACACTAACACAAGTGCGAAAAGTGGTTTTTCCACACTAATACAAGTGCAAAAGTGGTTTCCTGCACCAACACAAGTGCGAAAAGTGGTTTTCAACACTAACACAAGTGCGAAAAGTCGTTTTTCAACACTAAAACAAGTGCGAAAAGTAGTTTTTCAACACTAACACAAGTGCGAAAAGTGGTTTTTCAACACTATCACAAGTGCAAAAAGTGTTTTTTTCACACTAATACAAGTGCAAAAGTGGTTTCCTGCACCAACACAAGTGCGAAAAGTGGTTTCCTTCACTAACACATGTGCGAAAGGTGGGTTTTCAACACTAACACAAGTGCGAAAAGTGGTTTCCTTCACCAACACAAGTGCGAAAAGTGGTTTTACAACACTATCACAAGTGCAAAAAGTGTTTTTTCCACACTAATACAAGTGCAAAAGTGGTTTTTCAACACTAACACAAGTGCGAAAAGTGGTTTTTCAACACTAACACAAGTGCGAAAAGTGGTTTTTCCACACTAATACAAGTGCAAAAGTGGTTTCCTGCACATTGGTGCAGGTGCGAAAGTGCGAAAAGTGGTTTTTCAACACTAACACAAGTGCGAAAAGTGGTTTTTCAACACTATCACAAGTGCAAAAAGTGTTTTTTCCACACTAATACAAGTGCAAAAGTGGTTTCCTGCACCATCACAAGTGCGAAAAGTGGTTTCCTTCACTAACACATGTGTAAAACGTGGGTTTTCAACACTAACACAAGTGCGAAAAGTGGTTTCCTTCACCAACACCAGTGTGAAAAGTGGTTTTTCAACATGAACACAAGTGCGAAAAGTGGTTTCCTTCACCAACACCAGTGTGAAAAGTGGTTTTTCAACACGAACACAAGTGCGAAAAGTGGTTTTTCCACACTAATACAAGTGCAAAAGTGGTTTCCTGCACCAACACAAGTGCGAAAAGTGGTTTTTCAACACTAACACAAGTGCAAAAAGTGGTTTTTCAACACTAACACAAGTGCGAAAAGTGGTTTTTCCACACTAATACAAGTGCAAAAGTGGTTTCCTGCACCAACACAAGTGCGAAACGTGGTTTTTCAACACTAACACAAGTGCGAAAAGTGGTTTTTCAACCCTAACACAAGTGCGAAAAGTGGTTTTTCAACACTAACACAAGTGCGAAAAGTGGTTTTTCCACACTAATACAAGTGCAAAAGTGGTTTCCTGCACCAACACAAGTGCGAAAAGTGTTTTTTCAACACTAGCACAAATGCGAAAAGTTGTTTTTAAACACTATCACAAGTGCAAAAAGTGTTTTTTTCCACACTAATACAAGTGCAAAAGTGGTTTCCTGCACCAAAACAAGTGCGGAAAAGTGGTTTTTCAACACTAACACAAGTGCGAAAAGTGGTTTTTCAACACTAACACAAGTGCAAAAAGTGGTTTTTCCACACTAATACAAGTGCAAAGTGGTTTCCTGCACCAACACAAGTGCGAAAAGTGGTTTTTCAACACTATCACAAGTGCAAAAAGTGTTTTTTCACATTAATACAAGTGCAAAAGTGGTTTCCTGCACACACTGCACACACTAACACAAGTGCGAAAAGTGGTTATTCAACACTATCACAAGTGCAAAAAGTGTTTTTTTCACACTAATACAAGTGCAAAAGTGGTTTCCTGCACCAACACAAGTGCGAAAAGTGGTTTCCTTCACTAACACATGTGCGAAAGGTGGGTTTTCAACACTAACACAAGTGCGAAAAGTGGTTTCCTTCACCAACACAAGTGCGAAAAGTGGTTTTACAACACTATCACAAGTGCAAAAAGTGTTTTTTCCACACTAATACAAGTGCAAAAGTGGTTTTTCAACACTAACACAAGTGCGAAAAGTGGTTTTTCAACACTAACACAAGTGCGAAAAGTGGTTTTTCCACACTAATACAAGTGCAAAAGTGGTTTCCTGCACATTGGTGCAGGTGCGAAAGTGCGAAAAGTGGTTTTTCAACACTAACACAAGTGCGAAAAGTGGTTTTTCAACAAACACTATCACAAGTGCAAAAAGTGTTTTTTCCACACTAATACAAGTGCAAAAGTGGTTTCCTGCACCATCACAAGTGCGAAAAGTGGTTTCCTTCACTAACACATGTGTAAAACGTGGGTTTTCAACACTAACACAAGTGCGAAAAGTGGTTTCCTTCACCAACACCAGTGTGAAAAGTGGTTTTTCAACACGAACACAAGTGCGAAAAGTGGTTTTTCCACACTAATACAAGTGCAAAAGTGGTTTCCTGCACCAACACAAGTGCGAAAAGTGGTTTTTCAACACTAACACAAGTGCAAAAAGTGGTTTTTCAACACTAACACAAGTGCGAAAAGTGGTTTTTCCACACTAATACAAGTGCAAAAGTGGTTTCCTGCACCAACACAAGTGCGAAACGTGGTTTTTCAACACTAACACAAGTGCGAAAAGTGGTTTTTCAACCCTAACACAAGTGCGAAAAGTGGTTTTTCAACACTAACACAAGTGCGAAAAGTGGTTTTTCCACACTAATACAAGTGCAAAAGTGGTTTCCTGCACCAACACAAGTTCGAAAAGTGGTTTTTCAACACTAGCACAAATGCGAAAAGTTGTTTTTAAACACTATCACAAGTGCAAAAAGTGTTTTTTCCACACTAATACAAGTGCAAAAGTGGTTTCCTGCACCAACACAAGTGCGAAAAGTGGTTTTTCAACACTAACACAAGTGCGAAAAGTGGTTTTTCCACACTAATACAAGTGCAAAAGTGGTTTCCTGCACCAACACAAGTGCGAAAAGTGGTTTTCAACACTAACACAAGTGCGAAAAGTCGTTTTTCAACACTAAAACAAGTGCGAAAAGTAGTTTTTCAACACTAACACAAGTGCGAAAAGTGGTTTTTCAACACTATCACAAGTGCAAAAAGTGTTTTTTTCACACTAATACAAGTGCAAAAGTGGTTTCCTGCACCAACACAAGTGCGAAAAGTGGTTTCCTTCACTAACACATGTGCGAAAGGTGGGTTTTCAACACTAACACAAGTGCGAAAAGTGGTTTCCTTCACCAACACAAGTGCGAAAAGTGGTTTTACAACACTATCACAAGTGCAAAAAGTGTTTTTTCCACACTAATACAAGTGCAAAAGTGGTTTTTCAACACTAACACAAGTGCGAAAAGTGGTTTTTCAACACTAACACAAGTGCGAAAAGTGGTTTTTCCACACTAATACAAGTGCAAAAGTGGTTTCCTGCACATTGGTGCAGGTGCGAAAGTGCGAAAAGTGGTTTTTCAACACTAACACAAGTGCGAAAAGTGGTTTTTCAACACTATCACAAGTGCAAAAAGTGTTTTTTCCACACTAATACAAGTGCAAAAGTGGTTTCCTGCACCATCACAAGTGCGAAAAGTGGTTTCCTTCACTAACACATGTGTAAAATGTGGGTTTTCAACACTAACACAAGTGCGAAAAGTGGTTTCCTTCACCAACACCAGTGTGAAAAGTGGTTTTTCAACACGAACACAAGTGCGAAAAGTGGTTTTTCCACACTAATACAAGTGCAAAAGTGGTTTCCTGCACCAACACAAGTGCGAAAAGTGGTTTTTCAACACTAACACAAGTGCAAAAAGTGGTTTTTCAACACTAACACAAGTGCGAAAAGTGGTTTTTCCACACTAATACAAGTGCAAAAGTGGTTTCCTGCACCAACACAAGTGCGAAACGTGGTTTTTCAACACTAACACAAGTGCGAAAAGTGGTTTTTCAACCCTAACACAAGTGCGAAAAGTGGTTTTTCAACACTAACACAAGTGCGAAAAGTGGTTTTTCCACACTAATACAAGTGCAAAAGTGGTTTCCTGCACCAACACAAGTGCGAAAAGTGGTTTTTCAACACTAGCACAAATGCGAAAAGTTGTTTTTAAACACCATCACAAGTGCAAAAAGTGTTTTTTCCACACTAATACAAGTGCAAAAGTGGTTTCCTGCACCAACACAAGTGCGAAAAGTGGTTTTTCAACACTAACACAAGTGCGAAAAGTGGTTTTTCAACACTAACACAAGTGCAAAAAGTGGTTTTTCCACACTAATACAAGTGCAAAGTGGTTTCCTGCACCAACACAAGTGCGAAAAGTGGTTTTTCAACACTATCACAAGTGCAAAAAGTGTTTTTTCACATTAATACAAGTGCAAAAGTGGTTTCCTGCACACACTGCACACACTAACACAAGTGCGAAAAGTGGTTATTCAACACTATCACAAGTGCAAAAAGTGTTTTTTTCACACTAATACAAGTGCAAAAGTGGTTTCCTGCACCAACACAAGTGCGAAAAGTGGTTTCCTTCACTAACACATGTGCGAAAGGTGGGTTTTCAACACTAACACAAGTGCGAAAAGTGGTTTCCTTCACCAACACAAGTGCGAAAAGTGGTTTTACAACACTATCACAAGTGCAAAAAGTGTTTTTTCCACACTAATACAAGTGCAAAAGTGGTTTTTCAACACTAACACAAGTGCGAAAAGTGGTTTTTCAACACTAACACAAGTGCGAAAAGTGGTTTTTCCACACTAATACAAGTGCAAAAGTGGTTTCCTGCACATTGGTGCAGGTGCGAAAGTGCGAAAAGTGGTTTTTCAACACTAACACAAGTGCGAAAAGTGGTTTTTCAACAAACACTATCACAAGTGCAAAAAGTGTTTTTTCCACACTAATACAAGTGCAAAAGTGGTTTCCTGCACCATCACAAGTGCGAAAAGTGGTTTCCTTCACTAACACATGTGTAAAACGTGGGTTTTCAACACTAACACAAGTGCGAAAAGTGGTTTCCTTCACCAACACCAGTGTGAAAAGTGGTTTTTCAACACGAACACAAGTGCGAAAAGTGGTTTTTCCACACTAATACAAGTGCAAAAGTGGTTTCCTGCACCAACACAAGTGCGAAAAGTGGTTTTTCAACACTAACACAAGTGCAAAAAGTGGTTTTTCAACACTAACACAAGTGCGAAAAGTGGTTTTTCCACACTAATACAAGTGCAAAAGTGGTTTCCTGCACCAACACAAGTGCGAAACGTGGTTTTTCAACACTAACACAAGTGCGAAAAGTGGTTTTTCAACCCTAACACAAGTGCGAAAAGTGGTTTTTCAACACTAACACAAGTGCGAAAAGTGGTTTTTCCACACTAATACAAGTGCAAAAGTGGTTTCCTGCACCAACACAAGTGCGAAAAGTGGTTTTTCAACACTAGCACAAATGCGAAAAGTTGTTTTTAAACACTATCACAAGTGCAAAAAGTGTTCTTTCCACACTAATACAAGTGCAAAAGTGGTTTCCTGCACCAACACAAGTGCGGAAAGTGGTTTTTCAACACTAACACAAGTGCGAAAAGTGGTTTTTCAACACTAACACAAGTGCAAAAAGTGGTTTTTCCACACTAATACAAGTGCAAAGTGGTTTCCTGCACCAACACAAGTGCGAAAAGTGGTTTTTCAACACTATCACAAGTGCAAAAAGTGTTTTTTCACATTAATACAAGTGCAAAAGTGGTTTCCTGCACACACTGCACACACTAACACAAGTGCGAAAAGTGGTTATTCAACACTATCACAAGTGCAAAAAGTGTTTTTTTCACACTAATACAAGTGCAAAAGTGGTTTCCTGCACCAACACAAGTGCGAAAAGTGGTTTCCTTCACTAACACATGTGCGAAAGGTGGGTTTTCAACACTAACACAAGTGCGAAAAGTGGTTTCCTTCACCAACACAAGTGCGAAAAGTGGTTTTACAACACTATCACAAGTGCAAAAAGTGTTTTTTCCACACTAATACAAGTGCAAAAGTGGTTTTTCAACACTAACACAAGTGCGAAAAGTGGTTTTTCAACACTAACACAAGTGCGAAAAGTGGTTTTTCCACACTAATACAAGTGCAAAAGTGGTTTCCTGCACATTGGTGCAGGTGCGAAAGTGCGAAAAGTGGTTTTTCAACACTAACACAAGTGCGAAAAGTGGTTTTTCAACACTATCACAAGTGCAAAAAGTGTTTTTTCCACACTAATACAAGTGCAAAAGTGGTTTCCTGCACCATCACAAGTACGAAAAGTGGTTTCCTTCACTAACACATGTGTAAAACGTGGGTTTTCAACACTAACACAAGTGCGAAAAGTGGTTTCCTTCACCAACACCAGTGTGAAAAGTGGTTTTTCAACACGAACACAAGTGCGAAAAGTGGTTTTTTCCACACTAATACAAGTGCAAAAGTGGTTTCCTGCACCAACACAAGTGCGAAAAGTGGTTTTTCAACACTAACACAAGTGCAAAAAGTGGTTTTTCAACACTAACACAAGTGCGAAAAGTGGTTTTTCCACACTAATACAAGTGCAAAAGTGGTTTCCTGCACCAACACAAGTGCGAAACGTGGTTTTTCAACACTAACACAAGTGCGAAAAGTGGTTTTTCAACCCTAACACAAGTGCGAAAAGTGGTTTTTCAACACTAACACAAGTGCGAAAAGTGGTTTTTCCACACTAATACAAGTGCAAAAGTGGTTTCCTGCACGAACACAAGTGCGAAAAGTGGTTTTTCAACACTAGCACAAATGCGAAAAGTTGTTTTTAAACACTATCACAAGTGCAAAAAGTGTTTTTTCCACACTAATACAAGTGCAAAAGTGGTTTCCTGCACCAACACAAGTGCGAAAAGTGGTTTTTCCACACTAATACAAGTGCAAAAGTGGTTTCCTGCACGAACACAAGTGCGAAAAGTGGTTTTTCAACACTAACACAAGTGCGAAAAGTGGTTTTTCAACACTAACACAAGTGCAAAAAGTGGTTTTTCCACACTAATACAAGTGCAAAGTGGTTTCCTGCACCAACACAAGTGCGAAAAGTGGTTTTTCAACACTATCACAAGTGCAAAAAGTGTTTTTTCACATTAATACAAGTGCAAAAGTGGTTTCCTGCACACACTGCACACACTAACACAAGTGCGAAAAGTGGTTATTCAACACTATCACAAGAGCAAAAAGTGTTTTTTCCACACTAATACAAGTGCAAAAGTGGTTTCCTGCACCAACACAAGTGCGAAAGGTGGTTTTTCAACACTAACACAAGTGCGAAAAGTGGTTTTTCAACACTAACACAAGTGCAAAAAGTGGTTTTTCAACACTATCACAAGTGCAAAAAGTGTTTTTCCCACACAAATACAAGTGCAAAAGTGGTTTCCTGCACCAGCACAAGTGCGAAAAGTAGTTTTTCAACACTAACACAAGTGCGAAAAGTGGTTTTTCAACACTATCACAAGTGCACAAAGTGTTTTTTCCACACTAATACAAGTGCAAAAGTGTTTTCCTGCACCAACACAAGTGCGAAAAGTGGTTTTTCAACACTAACACAAGTGCGAAACGTGGTTTTTCAACACTATCACAAGTGCAAAAAGTGTTTTTTCCACACTAATACAAGTGCAAAAGTGGTTTCCTGCACCAGCACAAGTGCGAAAAGTGGTTTTCAACACTAACACAAGTGCGAAAAGTGGTTTTTCAACACTATCACAAGTGCAAAAAGTGTTTTTTCCACACTAATACAAGTGCAAAATTGGTTTCCTGCACCAGCACAAGTGCGAAAAGTGGTTTTTCAACACTAACACAAGTGCGAAAAGTGGTTTTGCAACACTATCACAAGTGCAAAAAGTGTTTTTTCCACACTAATACAAGTGCAAAAGTGGTTTCCTGCACCAACACAAGTGCGAAAAGTGGTTTTTCAACACTAACACAAGTGCGAAAAGTGGTTTTTCAACACTATCACAAGTGCAAAAAGTGTTTTTTCCACACTAACACAAGTGCAAAAGTGGTTTCCTTCACCAGCACAAGTGCGAAAAGTGGTTTTTCCACACTAATACAAGTGCAAAAGTGGTTTCCTGCACCAACACAAGTGCAAAAGTGGTTTCCTGCACCAGCACAAGTGCGAAAAGTGGTTTTTCAACACTAACACAAGTGCGAAAAGTGGTTTTTCAACACTACCACAAGTGCGAAAAGTGGTTTTTCAACACTAACACAAGTGCAAAAAGTGGTTTTTCAACACTATCACAAGTGCAGAAAGTGTTTTTCCACACTAATAAAGTGCAAAAGTGGTTTCCTGCACCAGCACAAGTGCGAAAAGTGGTTTTTCAACACGAACACAAGTACGAAAGGTGGTTTTTCAACACTATCACAAGTGCAAAAAGTGGTTTTTCAACACTAATACAAGTGCAAAAGTGGTTTCCTGCACCAACACAAGTGCGAAAAGTGGTTTTTCAACACTAACAAGTGTGAAAAGTGGTTTTTGAACACTAACACAAGTGCGAAAAGTGGTTTTTCAACACTATCACAAGTGCGAAAAGTGTTTTTTCCACACTAATACAAGTGCAAAAGTGGTTTCCTGCACCAGCACAGGTGCGAAAAGTGATTTTTCAACACTAACACATGTGCGAAAAGTGGTTTTTCAACACTATCACAAGTGCAAAAAGTGTTTTTTCCACACTAATACAAGTGCAAAAGTGGTTTCCTGCACCAACACAAGTGCGAAAAGTGGATTTTCAACACTAAACCAAGTGCGAAAAGTGGGTTTTCAACACTAACACAAGTGCGAAAAGTGGTTTCCTTCACTAACACAAGTGCGAAAAGTGGTTTTTCAACACTAACACAAGTGCAAAAAGTGGTTTTCAACACTAACACAAGTGCGAAAAGTGGTTTTTCCACACTAATACAAGTGCAAAAGTGGTTTCCTGCACCAACACAAGTGCGAAAAGTGGTTTTCAACACTAACACAAGTGCGAAAAGTCGTTTTTCAACACTAACACAAGTGCGAAAAGTAGTTTTTCAACACTAACACAAGTGCGAAAAGTGGTTTTTCAACACTATCACAAGTGCAAAAAGTGTTTTTTTTTCACACTAATACAAGTGCAAAAGTGGTTTCCTGCACCAACACAAGTGCGAAAAGTGGTTTCCTTCACTAACACATGTCCGAAAGGTGGGTTTTCAACACTAACACAAGTGCGAAAAGTGGTTTCCTTCACCAACACAAGTGCGAAAAGTGGTTTTACAACACTATCACAAGTGCAAAAAGTGTTTTTTCCACACTAATACAAGTGCAAAAGTGGTTTTTCAACACTAACACAAGTGCGAAAAGTGGTTTTTCAACAATAACACAAGTGCGAAAAGTGGTTTTTCCACACTAATACAAGTACAAAAGTGGTTTCCTGCACATTGGTGCAGGTGCGAAAGTGCGAAAAGTGGTTTTTAAACACTAACACAAGTGCGAAAAGTGGTTTTTCAACACTATCACAAGTGCAAAAAGTGTTTTTTCCACACTAATACAAGTGCAAAAGTGGTTTTCTGCACCATCACAAGTGCGAAAAGTGGTTTCCTTCACTAACACATGTGCGAAACGTGGGTTTTCAACACTAACACAAGTGCGAAAAGTGGTTTCCTTCACCAACACCAGTGTGAAAAGTGGTTTTTCAACACGAACACAAGTGCGAAAAGTGGTTTTTCCACACTAATACAAGTGCAAAAGTGGTTTCCTGCACCAACACAAGTGCGAAAAGTGGTTTTTCAACACTAACACAAGTGCGAAAAGTGGTTTTTCAACACTAACACAAGTGCGAAAAGTGGTTTTTTCCACACTAATACAAGTGCAAAAGTGGTTTCCTGCACCAACACAAGTGCGAAAAGTGGTTTTTCAACACTAACGCAAGTGCAAAAAGTGTTTTTTCAACACTATCACAAGTGCAAAAAGTGTTTTTTCCACACTAATACAAGTGCAAAAGTGGTTTCCTGCACCAACACAAGTGCGAAAAGTGGGTTTTCAACACTAACACAAGTGCGAAAAGTGGTTTCCTTCACTAACACAAGTGCGAAAAGTGGTTTTTCAACACTAACACAAGTGCAAAAAGTGGTTTTCAACACTAACACAAGTGCGAAAAGTGGTTTTTCAACACTATCACAAGTGCAAAAAGTGTTTTTTCCACACTAATACATGTACAAAAGTGGTTTCCTGCACCAACACAAGTGCGAAAAGTGGTTTTTCAACACTAACACAAGTGCGAAAAGTGGTTTTTCAACACTAACACAAGTGCAAAAAGTGGTTTTTCAACACTATCACAAGTGCAGAAAGTGTTTTTTCCACACTAATAAAGTGCAAAAGTGGTTTCCTGCACCAACACAAGTGCGAAAAGTGGTTTTTCAACACTAACACAAGTGCAAAAAGTGGTTTTTGAACACTAACACAAGTGCGAAAAGTGGTTTTTCAACACTATCACAAGTGCGAAGTGTTTTTTCCACACTAATACAAGTGCAAAAGTGGTTTCCTGCACCAGCACAAGTGCGAAAAGTGGTTTTTCAACACTAACACAAGTGCGAAAAGTGGTTTTTCAACACTATCACAAGTGCAAAAAGTGTTTTTTCCACACTAATACAAATGCAAAAGTGGTTTCCTGCACCAACACAGGTGCGAAAAGTGGTTTTTCAACACTAACACAAGTGCGAAAAGTGGTTTTTCAACACTATCACAAGTGCAAAAAGTGTTTTTTCCACACTAATACAAGTGCAAAAGTGGTTTCCTGCACCAACACAAGTGCGAAAAGTGGATTTTCAACACTAAACCAAGTGCGAAAAGTGGGTTTTCAACACTAACACAAGTGCGAAAAGTGGTTTCCTTCACTAACACAAGTGCGAAAAGTGGTTTTTCAACACTAACACAAGTGCAAAAAGTGGTTTTCAACACTAACACAAGTGCGAAAAGTGGTTTTCAACACTAACACAAGTGCGAAAAGTCGTTTTTAAACACTAACACAAGTGCGAAAAGTGGTTTTTCAACACTATCACAAGTGCAAAAAGTGGTTTCCTGCACCAACACAAGTGCGAAAAGTGGTTTCCTTCACTAACACATGTGCGAAAGGTGGGTTTTCAACACTAACACAAGTGCGAAAAGTGGTTTCCTTCACCAACACAAGTGCGAAAAGTGGTGTTACAACACTATCACAAGTGCAAAAAGTGTTTTTTCCACACTAATACAAGTGCAAAAGTGGTTTTTCAACACTAACACAAGTGCGAAAAGTGGTTTTTCAACACTAACACAAGTGCGAAAAGTGGTTTTTCCACACTAATACAAGTGCAAAAGTGGTTTCCTGCACATTGGTGCAGGTGCGAAAGTGCGAAAAGTGGTTTTTCAACACTAACACAAGTGCGAAAAGTGGTTTTTCAACACTATCACAAGTGCAAAAAGTGTTTTTTCCACACTAATACAAGTGCAAAAGTGGTTTCCTGCACCATCACAAGTGCGAAAAGTGGTTTCCTTCACTAACACATGTGCGAAACGTGGGTTTTCAACACTAACACAAGTGCGAAAAGTGGTTTCCTTCACCAACACCAGTGTGAAAAGTGGTTTTTCAACACGAACACAAGTGCGAAAAGTGGTTTTTCCACACTAATACAAGTGCAAAAGTGGTTTCCTGCACCAACACAAGTGCGAAAAGTGGTTTTTCAACACTAACACAAGTGCGAAAAGTGGTTTTTCAACACTAACACAAGTGCGAAAAGTGGTTTTTCCACACTAATACAAGTGCAAAAGTGGTTTCCTGCACCAACACAAGTGCGAAAAGTGGTTTTTCAACACTAACACAAGTGCAAAAAGTGTTTTTTCAACACTATCACAAGTGCAAAAAGTGTTTTTTCCACACTAATACAAGTGCAAAAGTGGTTTCCTGCACCAACACAAGTGCGAAACGTGGTTTTTCAACACTAACACAAGTGCGAAAAGTGGTTTTTCAACCCTAACACAAGTGCGAAAAGTGGTTTTTCAACACTAACACAAGTGCGAAAAGTGGTTTTTCCACACTAATACAAGTGCAAAAGTGGTTTCCTGCACCAACACAAGTGCGAAAAGTGGTTTTTCAACACTAGCACAAATGCGAAAAGTGGTTTTTCAACACTATCACAAGTGCAAAAAGTGTTTTTTCCACACTAATACAAGTGCAAAAGTGGTTTCCTGCACCAACACAAGTGCGAAAAGTGGTTTTTCAACACTAACACAAGTGCGAAAAGTGGTTTTTCAACACTAACACAAGTGCAAAAAGTGGTTTTTTCCACACTAATACAAGTGCAAAAGTGGTTTCCTGCACCAACACAAGTGCGAAAAGTGGTTTTTCAACACTATCACAAGTGCAAAAAGTGTTTTTTCACATTAATACAAGTGCAAAAGTGGTTTCCTGCACACACTGCACACACTAACACAAGTGCGAAAAGTGGTTATTCAACACTATCACAAGAGCAAAAAGTGTTTTTTCCACACTAATGCAAGTGCAAAAGTGGTTTTTCAACACTAACACAAGTGCAAAAAGTGGTTTTTCAACACTATCACAAGTGCACAAAGTGTTTTTTCCACACTAATACAAGTGCAAAAGTGTTTTCCTGCACCAACACAAGTGCGAAAAGTGGTTTTTCAACACTAACACAAGTGCGAAACGTGGTTTTTCAACACTATCACAAGTGCAAAAAGTGTTTTTTCCACACTAAACAAGTGCAAAAGTGGTTTCCTGCACCAGCACAAGTGCGAAAAGTGGTTTTCAACACTATCACAAGTGCAAAAAGTGTTTTTTCCACACTAATACAAGTGCAAAATTGGTTTCCTGCACCAGCACAAGTGCGAAAAGTGGTTTTTCAACACTAACACAAGTGCGAAAAGTGGTTTTTCAACACTATCACAAGTGCAAAAAGTGTTTTTTCCACACTAATACAAGTGCAAAAGTGGTTTCCTGCACCAACACAAGTGCGAAAAGTGGTTTTTCAACACTAACACAAGTGCGAAAAGTGGTTTTTCAACACTAACACAAGTGCGAAAAGTGGTTTTTCAACACTATCACAAGTGCAAAAAGTGTTTTTTCCACACTAACACAAGTGCAAAAGTGGTTTCCTGCACCAGCACAAGTGCGAAAAGTGGTTTTTCCACACTAATACAAGTGCAAAAGTGGTTTCCTGCACCAACACAAGTGCAAAAGTGGTTTCCTGCACCAGCACAAGTGCGAAAAGTGTTTTTTCAACACTAACACAAGTGCGAAAAGTGGTTTTTCAACACTAACACAAGTGCGAAAAGTGGTTTTTCAACACTAACACAAGTGCAAAAAGTGGTTTTTCAACACTATCACAAGTGCAGAAAGTGTTTTTCCACACTAATAAAGTGCAAAAGTGGTTTCCTGCACCAGCACAAGTGCGAAAAGTGGTTTTTCAACACGAACACAAGTACGAAAGGTGGTTTTTCAACACTATCACAAGTGCAAAAAGTGGTTTTTCAACACTAATACAAGTGCAAAAGTGGTTTCCTGCACCAACACAAGTGCGAAAAGTGGTGTTTCAACACTAACACAAGTGCGAAAAGTGGTTTTTGAACACTAACACAAGTGCGAAAAGTGGTTTTTCAACACTATCACAAGTGCGAAAAGTGTTTTTTCCACACTAATACAAGTGCAAAAGTGGTTTCCTGCACCAGCACAAGTGCGAAAAGTGGTTTTTCAACACTAACACAAGTGCGAAAAGTGGTTTTTCAACACTATCACAAGTGCAAAAAGTGTTTTTTCCACACTAATACAAATGCAAAAGTGGTTTCCTGCACCAACACAGGTGCGAAAAGTGGTTTTTCAACACTAACACAAGTGCGAAAAGTGGTTTTTCAACACTATCACAAGTGCAAAAAGTGTTTTTTCCACACTAATACAAGTGCAAAAGTGGTTTCCTGCACCAACACAAGTGCGAAAAGTGGATTTTCAACACTAAACCAAGTGCGAAAAGTGGGTTTTCAACACTAACACAAGTGCGAAAAGTGGTTTCCTTCACTAACACAAGTGCGAAAAGTGGTTTTTCAACACTAACACAAGTGCAAAAAGTGGTTTTCAACACTAACACAAGTGCGAAAAGTGGTTTTTCCACACTAATACAAGTGCAAAAGTGGTTTCCTGCACCAACACAAGCGCAAAAAGTGGTTTTCAACACTAACACAAGTGCGAAAAGTCGTTTTTCAACACTAACACAAGTGCGAAAAGTAGTTTTTCAACACTAACACAAGTGCGAAAAGTGGTTTTTCAACACTATCACAAGTGCAAAAAGTGTTTTTTTACACTAATACAAGTGCAAAAGTGGTTTCCTGCACGAACACAAGTGCGAAAAGTGGTTTCCTTCACTAACACATGTCCGAAAGGTGGGTTTTCAACACTAACACAAGTGCGAAAAGTGGTTTCCTTCACCAACACAAGTGCGAAAAGTGGTTTTACAACACTATCACAAGTGCAAAAAGTGTTTTTCCCACACAAATACAAGTGCAAAAGTGGTTTCCTGCACCAGCACAAGTGCGAAAAGTAGTTTTTCAACACTAACACAAGTGCGAAAAGTGGTTTTTCAACACTATCACAAGTGCACAAAGTGTTTTTTCCACACTAATACAAGTGCAAAAGTGTTTTCCTGCACCAACACAAGTGCGAAAAGTGGTTTTTCAACACTAACACAAGTGCGAAACGTGGTTTTTCAACACTATCACAAGTGCAAAAAGTGTTTTTTCCACACTAATACAAGTGCAAAAGTGGTTTCCTGCACCAGCACAAGTGCGAAAAGTGGTTTTCAACACTAACACAAGTGCGAAAAGTGGTTTTTCAACACTATCACAAGTGCAAAAAGTGTTTTTTCCACACTAATACAAGTGCAAAATTGGTTTCCTGCAGCAGCACAAGTGCGAAAAGTGGTTTTTCAACACTAACACAAGTGCAAAAAGTGGTTTTTCAACACTATCACAAGTGCAAAAAGTGTTTTTTCCACACTAATACAAGTGCAAAAGTGGTTTCCTGCACCAACACAAGTGCGAAAAGTGGTTTTTCAACACTAACACAAGTGCGAAAAGTGGTTTTTCAACACTATCACAAGTGCAAAAAGTGTTTTTTCCACACTAACACAAGTGCAAAAGTGGTTTCCTGCACCAGCACAAGTGCGAAAAGTGGTTTTTCCACACTAATACAAGTGCAAAAGTGGTTTCCTGCACCAACACAAGTGCAAAAGTGGTTTCCTGCACCAGCACAAGTGCGAAAAGTGGTTTTTCAACACTAACACAAGTGCGAAAAGTGGTTTTTCAACACTAACACAAGTGCGAAAAGTGGTTTTTCAACACTAACACAAGTGCAAAAAGTGGTTTTTCAACACTATCACAAGTGCAGAAAGTGTTTTTCCACACTAATAAAGTGCAAAAGTGGTTTCCTGCACCAGCACAAGTGCGAAAAGTGGTTTTTCAACACGAACACAACTACGAAAGGTGGTTTTTCAACACTATCACAAGTGCAAAAAGTGGTTTTTCAACACTAATACAAGTGCAAAAGTGGTTTCCTGCACCAACACAAGTGCGAAAAGTGGTTTTTCAACACTAACACAAGTGCGAAAAGTGGTTTTTGAACACTAACACAAGTGCGAAAAGTGGTTTTTCAACACTATCACAAGTGCGAAAAGTGTTTTTTCCACACTAATACAAGTGCAAAAGTGGTTTCCTGCACCAGCACAAGTGCGAAAAGTGGTTTTTCAACACTAACACAAGTGCGAAAAGTGGTTTTTCAACACTATCACAAGTGCAAAAAGTGTTTTTTCCACACTAATACAAGTGCAAAAGTGGTTTCCTGCACCAACACAAGTGCGAAAAGTGGATTTTCAACACTAAACCAAGTGCGAAAAGTGGGTTTTCAACACTAACACAAGTGCGAAAAGTGGTTTCCTTCACTAACACAAGTGCGAAAAGTGGTTTTTCAACACTAACACAAGTGCAAAAAGTGGTTTTCAACACTAACACAAGTGCGAAAAGTGGTTTTTCCACACTAATACAAGTGCAAAAGTGGTTTCCTGCACCAACACAAGTGCGAAAAGTGGTTTTCAACACTAACACAAGTGCGAAAAGTCGTTTTTCAACACTAACACAAGTGCGAAAAGTAGTTTTTCAACACTAACACAAGTGCGAAAAGTGGTTTTTCAACACTATCACAAGTGCAAAAAGTGTTTTTTTTTCACACTAATACAAGTGCAAAAGTGGTTTCCTGCACCAACACAAGTGCGAAAAGTGGTTTCCTTCACTAACACATGTCCGAAAGGTGGGTTTTCAACACTAACACAAGTGCGAAAAGTGGTTTCCTTCACCAACACAAGTGCGAAAAGTGGTTTTACAACACTATCACAAGTGCAAAAAGTGTTTTTTCCACACTAATACAAGTGCAAAAGTGGTTTTTCAACACTAACACAAGAGCGAAAAGTGGTTTTTCAACAATAACACAAGTGCGAAAAGTGGTTTTTCCACACTAATACAAGTGCAAAATTGGTTTCCTGCACATTGGTGCAGGTGCGAAAGTGCGAAAAGTGGTTTTTAAACACTAACACAAGTGCGAAAAGTGGTTTTTCAACACTATCACAAGTGCAAAAAGTGTTTTTTCCACACTAATACAAGTGCAAAAGTGGTTTCCTGCACCATCACAAGTGCGAAAAGTGGTTTCCTTCACTAACACATGTGCGAAACGTGGGTTTTCAACACTAACACAAGTGCGAAAAGTGGTTTCCTTCACCAACACCAGTGTGAAAAGTGGTTTTTCAACACGAACACAAGTGCGAAAAGTGGTTTTTCCACACTAATACAAGTGCAAAAGTGGTTTCCTGCACCAACACAAGTGCGAAAAGTGGTTTTTCAACACTAACACAAGTGCGAAAAGTGGTTTTTCAACACTAACACAAGTGCGAAAAGTGGTTTTTTCCACACTAATACAAGTGCAAAAGTGGTTTCCTGCACCAACACAAGTGCGAAAAGTGGTTTTTCAACACTAACACAAGTGCAAAAAGTGTTTTTTCCACACTAATACAAGTGCAAAAGTGGTTTCCTGCACCAACACAAGTGCGAAAAGTGGGTTTTCAACACTAACACAAGTGCGAAAAGTGGTTTCCTTCACTAACACAAGTGCGAAAAGTGGTTTTTCAACACTAACACAAGTGCGAAAAGTGGTTTTTCAACACTATCACAAGTGCAAAAAGTGTTTTTTCCACACTAATACAAGTGCAAAAGTGGTTTCCTGCACCAACACAAGTGCGAAACGTGGTTTTTCAACACTAACACAAGTGCGAAAAGTGGTTTTTCAACCCTAACACAAGTGCGAAAAGTGGTTTTTCCACACTAATACAAGTGCAAAAGTGGTTTCCTGCACCAACACAAGTGCGAAAAGTGGTTTTTCAACACTATCCCAAGTGCAAAAAGTGTTTTTTCCACACTAATACAAGTGCAAAAGTGGTTTCCTGCACCAACACACGTGCGAAAAGTGGTTTTTCAACACTATCACAAGTGCAAAAAGTGTTTTTTCACATTAATACAAGTGCAAAAGTGGTTTCCTGCACGCACTGCACACACTAACACAAGTGCGAAAAGTGGTTATTCAACACTATCACAAGAGCAAAAAGTGTTTTTTCCACACTAATACAAGTGCAAAAGTGGTTTCCTGCACCAACACAAGTGCGAAAGGTGGTTTTTCAACACTAACACAAGTGCGAAAAGTGGTTTTTCAACACTAACACAAGTGCAAAAAGTGGTTTTTCAACACTATCACAAGTGCAAAAAGTGTTTTTCCCACACAAATACAAGTGCAAAAGTGGTTTCCTGCACCAGCACAAGTGCGAAAAGTGGTTTTTCAACACTAACACAAGTGCGAAAAGTGGTTTTTCAACACTATCACAAGTGCACAAAGTGTTTTTTCCACACTAATACAAGTGCAAAAGTGTTTTCCTGCACCAACACAAGTGCGAAAAGTGGTTTTTCAACACTAACACAAGTGCGAAAAGTGGTTTTTCAACACTATCACAAGTGCAAAAAGTGTTTTTTCCACACTAATACAAGTGCAAAATTGGTTTCCTGCACCAGCACAAGTGCGAAAAGTGGTTTTTCAACACTAACACAAGTGCGAAAAGTGGTTTTTCAACACTATCACAAGTGCAAAAAGTGTTTTTTCCACACTAATACAAGTGCAAAAGTGGTTTCCTGCACCAACACAAGTGCGAAAAGTGGTTTTTCAACACTGACACAAGTGCGAAAAGTGCTTTTTCAACACTAACACAAGTGCGAAAAGTGGTTTTTCAACACTATCACAAGTGCAAAAAGTGCTTTTTCCACACTAACACAAGTGCAAAAGTGGTTTCCTGCACCAGCACAAGTGCGAAAAGTGGTTTTTCCACACTAATACAAGTGCAAAAGTGGTTTCCTGCACCAACACAAGTGCAAAAGTGGTTTCCTGCACCAGCACAAGTGCGAAAAGTGGTTTTTCAACACGAACACAAGTGCGAAAGGTGGTTTTTCAACACTATCACAAGTGCAAAAAGTGGTTTTTCAACACTAATACAAGTGCAAAAGTGGTTTCCTGCACCAACACAAGTGCGAAAAGTGGTTTTTCAACACTAACACAAGTGCGAAAAGTGGATTTTGAACACTAACACAAGTGCGAAAAGTCGTTTTTCAACACTATCACAAGTGCGAAAAGTTTTTTTCCACACTAATACAAGTGCAAAAGTGGTTTCCTGCACCAGCACAAGTGCGAAAAGTGGTTTTTCAACACTAACACAAGTGCGAAAAGTGTTTTTTCAACACTATCACAAGTGCAAAAAGTGTTTTTTCCACACTAATACAAATGCAAAAGTGGTTTCCTGCACCAACACAGGTGCGAAAAGTGGTTTTTCAACACTAACACAAGTGCGAAAAGTGGTTTTTCAACACTATCACAAGTGCAAAAAGTGTTTTTTCCACACTAATACAAGTGCAAAAGTGGTTTCCTGCACCAACACAAGTGCGAAAAGTGGATTTTCAACACTAACACAAGTGCGAAAAGTGGGTTTTCAACACTAACACAATTGCGAAAAGTGGTTTCCCTCACTAACACAAGTGCGAAAAGTGGTTTTTCAACACTAACACAAGTGCAAAAAGTGGTTTTCAACACTAACACAAGTGCGAAAAGTGGTTTTTCCAAACTAATACAAGTGCAAAAGTGCTTTCCTGCAACAACACAAGTGCGAAAATTGGTTTTCAACACTAACACAAGTGCGAAAAGTCGTTTTTCAACACTAACACAAGTGCGAAAAGTGGTTTTTCAACACTATCACAAGTGCAAAAAGTGTTTTTTCCACACTAATACAAGTGCAAAAGTGGTTTCCTGCACCAACACAAGTGCGAAAAGTGGTTTTTCAACACTAACACAAGTGCGAAAAGTGGTTTTTCAACACTAACACAAGTGCAAAAAGTGTTTTTTCCACACTAACACAAGTGCAAAAGTGGTTGCCTGCACCAGCACAAGTGCGAAAAGTGGTTTTTCAACACTAACACAAGTGCGAAAAGTGGTTTTTCAACACTATCACAAGTGCAAAAAGTGTTTTTTCCACACTAATACAAGAGCAAAAGTGGTTGCCTGCACCAGCACAAGTGCGAAAAGTGGTTTTTCAACACTAACACAAGTGCGAAAAGTGGTTTTTCAACACTAACACAAGTGCAAAAAGTGGTTTTTCAACACTATCACAAGTGCAGAAAGTGTTTTTTCCACACTAATACAAGTGCAAAAGTGGTTTCCTGCACCAGCACAAGTGCGAAAAGTGGTTTTTCAACACGAACACAAGTGCGAAAGGTGGTTTTTCAACACTATCACAAGTGCAAAAAGTGGTTTTTTCAACACTAACACAAGTGCGAAAAGTGGATTTTGAACACTAACACAAGTGCGAAAAGTCGTTTTTCAACACTATCACAAGTGCGAAAAGTGTTTTTTCCACACTAATACAAGTGCAAAAGTGGTTTCCTGCACCAGCACAAGTGCGAAAAGTGGTTTTTCAACACTAACACAAGTGCGAAAAGTGGTTTTTCAACACTATCACAAGTGCAAAAAGTGTTTTTTCCACACTAATACAAATGCCAAAGTGGTTTCCTGCACCAACACAGGTGCGAAAAGTGGTTTTTCAACACTAACACAAGTGCAAAAAGTGGTTTTTCAACACTATCACAAGTGCAAAAAGTGTTTTTTCCACACTAATACAAGTGCAAAAGTGGTTTCCTGCACCAACACAAGTGCGAAAAGTGGATTTTCAACACTAACACAAGTGTGAAAAGTGGGTTTTCAACACTAACACAAGTGCGAAAAGTGGTTTTTCAACACTAACACAAGTGCAAAAAGTGGTTTTCAACACTAACACAAGTGCGAAAAGTGGTTTTTCCACACTAATACAAGTGCAAAAGTGGTTTCCTGCACCAACACAAGTGCGAAAAGTGGTTTTCAACACTAACACAAGTGCGAAAAGTCGTTTTTCAACACTAACACAAGTGCGAAAAGTGGTTTTTCAACACTAACACAAGTGCGAAAAGTGGTTTTTCAACATTATCACAAGTGCAAAAAGTGTTTTTTCCACACTAATACAAGTGCAAAAGTGGTTTCCTGCACCAGCACAAGTGCGAAAAGTGGTTTTTCAACACTAACACAAGTGCGAAAAGTGGTTTTTCAACACTATCACAAGTGCAAAAAGTGTTTTTTCCACACTAATACAAGTGCAAAAGTGGTTTCCTGCACCAACACAAGTGCGAAAAGTGGTTTTTCAACACTAACACAAGTGCGAAAAGTGGTTTTTCAACACTAACACAAGTGCGAAAAGTGGTTTTTCAACACTATCACAAGTGCAAAAAGTGTTTTTTCCACACTAACACAAGTGCAAAAGTGGTTGCCTGCACCAGCACAAGTGCGAAAAGTGGTTTTTCAACACTAACACAAGTGCGAAAAGTGGTTTTTCAACACTATCACAAGTGCAAAAAGTGTTTTTTCCACACTAATACAAGAGCAAAAGTGGTTTCCTGCACCAACACAAGTGGGAAAAGTGGTTTTTCAACACTAACACAAGTGCAAAAAGTGTTTTTTCAACACTATCACAAGTGAAAAAAGTGTTTTTTCCACACTAATACAAGTACAAAAGTGGTTTCCTGCACCAACACAAGTGCGAGAAGTGGTTTTTCAACACTAACACAAGTGCGAAAAGTGGTTTTTCAACACTAACACAAGTGCAAAAAGTGGTTTTTCAACACTATCACAAGTGCAGAAAGTGTTTTTTCCACACTAATACAAGTGCAAAAGTGGTTTCCTGCACCAGCACAAGTGCGAAAAGTGGTTTTTCAACACGAACACAAGTGCGAAAGGTGGTTTTTCAACACTATCACAAGTGCAAAAAGTGGTTTTTTCAACACTAACACAAGTGCGAAAAGTGGATTTTGAACACTAACACAAGTGCGAAAAGTCGTTTTTCAACACTATCACAAGTGCGAAAAGTGTTTTTTCCACACTAATACAAGTGCAAAAGTGGTTTCCTGCACCAGCACAAGTGCGAAAAGTGGTTTTTCAACACTAACACAAGTGCGAAAAGTGGTTTTTCAACACTATCACAAGTGCAAAAAGTGTTTTTTCCACACTAATACAAATGCAAAAGTGGTTTCCTGCACCAACACAGGTGCGAAAAGTGGTTTTTCAACACTAACACAAGTGCAAAAAGTGGTTTTTCAACACTATCACAAGTGCAAAAAGTGTTTTTTCCACACTAATACAAGTGCAAAAGTGGTTTCCTGCACCAACACAAGTGCGAAAAGTGGATTTTCAACACTAACACAAGTGCGAAAAGTGGGTTTTCAACACTAACACAAGTGCGAAAAGTGGTTTCCTTCGCTAACACAAGTGCGAAAAGTGGTTTTTCAACACTAACACAAGTGCAAAAAGTGGTTTTCAACACTAACACAAGTGCGAAAAGTGGTTTTTCCACACTAATACAAGTGCAAAAGTGGTTTCCTGCACCAACACAAGTGCGAAAAGTGGTTTTCAACAATAACACAAGTGCGAAAAGTCGTTTTTCAACACTAACACAAGTGCGAAAAGTGGTTTTTCAACACTAACACATGTGCGAAAAGTGGTTTTTCAACATTATCACAAGTGCAAAAAGTGTTTTTTCCACACTAATACAAGTGCAAAAGTGGTTTCCTGCACCAGCACAAGTGCGAAAAGTGGTTTTTCAACACTAACACAAGTGCGAAAAGTGGTTTTTCAACACTATCACAAGTGCAAAAAGTGTTTTTTCCACACTAATACAAGTGCAAAAGTGGTTTCCTGCACCAACACAAGTGCGAAAAGTGGATTTTCAACACTAACACAAGTGCAAAAAGTGGGTTTTCAACACTAACACAAGTGCGAAAAGTGGTTTCCTTCACTAACACAAGTGCGAAAAGTGGTTTTTCAACACTAACACAAGTGCAAAAAGTGGCTTTCAACACTAACACAAGTGCGAAAAGTGGTTTTTCAACACTATCACAAGTGCAAAAAGTGTTTTTTCCACACTAATACAAGTGCAAAAGTGGTTTCCTGCACCAACACAAGTGCGAAAAGTGGATTTTCAACACTAACACAAGTGCAAAAAGTGGGTTTTCAACACTAACACAAGTGCGAAAAGTGGTTTCCTTCACTAACACAAGTGCGAAAAGTGGTTTTTCAACACTAACACAAGTGCAAAAAGTGGTTTTCAACACTAACACAAGTGCGAAAAGTGGTTTTTCCACACTAATACAAGTGCAAAAGTGGTTTCCTGCACCAACACAAGTGCGAAAAGTGGTTTTCAACACTAACACAAGTGCGAAAAGTCGTTTTTCAACACTAACACAAGTGCGAAAAGTGGGTTTTCAACACTAACACAAGTGCGAAAAGTGGTTTTTCAACACTATCACAACTGCAAAAAGTGTTTTTTTCACACTAATACAAGTGCAAAAGTGGTTTCCTGCACCAACACAAGTGCGAAAAGTGGTTTTTCCACACTAATACAAGTGCAAAAGTGGTTTCCTGCACCAACACAAGTGCGAAAAGTGGTTTTCAACACTAACACAAGTGCGAAAAGTCGTTTTTCAACACTAACACAAGTGCGAAAAGTAGTTTTTCAACACTAACACAAGTGCGAAAAGTGGTTTTTCAACACTATCACAAGTGCAAAAAGTGTTTTTTTCACACTAATACAAGTGCAAAAGTGGTTTCCTGCACCAACACAAGTGCGAAAAGTGGTTTCCTTCACTAACACATGTGCGAAAGGTGGGTTTTCAACACTAACACAAGTGCGAAAAGTGGTTTCCTTCACCAACACAAGTGCGAAAAGTGGTTTTACAACACTATCACAAGTGCAAAAAGTGTTTTTTCCACACTAATACAAGTGCAAAAGTGGTTTTTCAACACTAACACAAGTGCGAAAAGTGGTTTTTCAACACTAACACAAGTGCGAAAAGTGGTTTTTCCACACTAATACAAGTGCAAAAGTGGTTTCCTGCACATTGGTGCAGGTGCGAAAGTGCGAAAAGTGGTTTTTCAACACTAACACAAGTGCGAAAAGTGGTTTTTCAACACTATCACAAGTGCAAAAAGTGTTTTTTCCACACTAATACAAGTGCAAAAGTGGTTTCCTGCACCATCACAAGTGCAAAAAGTGGTTTCCTTCACTAACACATGTGTAAAACGTGGGTTTTCAACACTAACACAAGTGCGAAAAGTGGTTTCCTTCACCAACACCAGTGTGAAAAGTGGTTTTTCAACACGAACACAAGTGCGAAAAGTGGTTTTTCCACACTAATACAAGTGCGAAAAGTGGTTTTTCAACACTAACACAAGTGCGAAAAGTGGTTTTTCCACACTAATACAAGTGCAAAAGTGGTTTCCTGCACCAACACAAGTGCGAAAAGTGGTTTTTCAACACTAGCACAAATGCGAAAAGTGGTTTTTAAACACTATCACAAGTGCAAAAAGTGTTTTTTCCACACTAATACAAGTGCAAAAGTGGTTTCCTGCACCAACACAAGTGCGAAAAGTGGTTTTTCAACACTAACACAAGTGCGAAAAGTGGTTTTTCAACACTAACACAAGTGCAAAAAGTGGTTTTTCCACACTAATACAAGTGCAAAGTGGTTTCCTGCACCAACACAAGTGCGAAAAGTGGTTTTTCAACACTATCACAAGTGCAAAAAGTGTTTTTTCACATTAATACAAGTGCAAAAGTGGTTTCCTGCACACACTGCACACACTAACACAAGTGCGAAAAGTGGTTATTCAACACTATCACAAGAGCAAAAAGTGTTTTTTCCACACTAATACAAGTGCAAAAGTGGTTTCCTGCACCAACACAAGTGCGAAAGGTGGTTTTTCAACACTAACACAAGTGCGAAAAGTGGTTTTTCAACACTAACACAAGTGCAAAAAGTGGTTTTTCAACACTATCACAAGTGCAAAAAGTGTTTTTCCCACACAAATACAAGTGCAAAAGTGGTTTCCTGCACCAGCACAAGTGCGAAAAGTAGTTTTTCAACACTAACACAAGTGCGAAAAGTGGTTTTTCAACACTATCACAAGTGCACAAAGTGTTTTTTCCACACTAATACAAGTGCAAAAGTGTTTTCCTGCACCAACACAAGTGCGAAAAGTGGTTTTTCAACACTAACACAAGTGCGAAACGTGGTTTTTCAACACTATCACAAGTGCAAAAAGTGTTTTTTCCACACTAATACAAGTGCAAAAGTGGTTTCCTGCACCAGCACAAGTGCGAAAAGTGGTTTTCAACACTAACACAAGTGCGAAAAGTGGTTTTTCAACACTATCACAAGTGCAAAAAGTGTTTTTTCCACACTAATACAAGTGCAAAATTGGTTTCCTGCACCAGCACAAGTGCGAAAAGTGGTTTTTCAACACTAACACAAGTGCGAAAAGTGGTTTTTCAACACTATCACAAGTGCAAAAAGTGTTTTTTCCACACTAATACAAGTGCAAAAGTGGTTTCCTGCACCAACACAAGTGCGAAAAGTGGTTTTTCAACACTAACACAAGTGCGAAAAGTGGTTTTTCAACACTAACACAAGTGCGAAAAGTGGTTTTTCAACACTATCACAAGTGCAAAAAGTGTTTTTTCCACACTAACACAAGTGCAAAAGTGGTTTCCTGCACCAGCACAAGTGCGAAAAGTGGTTTTTCCACACTAATACAAGTGCAAAAGTGGTTTCCTGCACCAACACAAGTGCAAAAGTGGTTTCCTGCACCAGCACAAGTGCGAAAAGTGGTTTTCAACACTAACACAAATGCGAAAAGTCGTTTTTCAACACTAACACAAGTGCGAAAAGTGGTTTTTCAACACTAACACAAGTGCGAAAAGTGGTTTTTCAACACTAACACAAGTGCGAAAAGTGGTTTTTCAACACTATCACAAGTGCAAAAAGTGTTTTTTTCACACTAATACAAGTGCAAAAGTGGTGTCCTGCACCAACACAAGTGCGAAAAGTGGTTTCCTTCACTAACACATGTGCGAAAGGTGGGTTTTCAACACTAACACAAGTGCGAAAAGTGGTTTCCTTCACCAACACAAGTGAGAAAAGTGGTTTTACAACACTATCACAAGTGCAAAAAGTGTTTTTTCCACACTAATACAAGTGCAAAAGTGGTTTTTCAACACTAACACAAGTGCGAAAAGTGGTTTTTCAACACTAACACAAGTGCGAAAAGTGGTTTTTCCACACTAATACAAGTGCAAAAGTGGTTTCCTGCACATTGGTGCAGGTGCGAAAGTGCGAAAAGTGGTTTTTCAACACTAACACAAGTGCGAAAAGTGGTTTTTCAACACTATCACAAGTGCAAAAAGTGTTTTTTCCACACTAATACAAGTGCAAAAGTGGTTTCCTGCACCATCACAAGTGCGAAAAGTGGTTTCCTTCACTAACACATGTGTAAAACGTGGGTTTTCAACACTAACACAAGTGCGAAAAGTGGTTTCCTTCACCAACACCAGTGTGAAAAGTGGTTTTTCAACACGAACACAAGTGCGAAAAGTGGTTTTTCCACACGAATACAAGTGCAAAAGTGGTTTCCTGCACCAACACAAGTGCGAAAAGTGGTTTTTCAACACTAACACAAGTGCAAAAAGTGGTTTTTCAACACTAACACAAGTGCGAAAAGTGGTTTTTCCACACTAATACAAGTGCAAAAGTGGTTTCCTGCACCAACACAAGTGCGAAACGTGGTTTTTCAACACTAACACAAGTGCGAAAAGTGGTTTTTCAACCCTAACACAAGTGCGAAAAGTGGTTTTTCAACACTAACACAAGTGCGAAAAGTGGTTTTTCCACACTAATACAAGTGCAAAAGTGGTTTCCTGCACCAACACAAGTGCGAAAAGTGGTTTTTCAACACTAGCACAAATGCGAAAAGTGGTTTTTAAACACTATCACAAGTGCAAAAAGTGTTTTTTCCACACTAATACAAGTGCAAAAGTGGTTTCCTGCACCAACACAAGTGCGAAAAGTGGTTTTTCAACACTAACACAAGTGCGAAAAGTGGTTTTTCAACACTAACACAAGTGCAAAAAGTGGTTTTTCCACACTAATACAAGTGCAAAGTGGTTTCCTGCACCAACACAAGTGCGAAAAGTGGTTTTTCAACACTATCACAAGTGCAAAAAGTGTTTTTTCACATTAATACAAGTGCAAAAGTGGTTTCCTGCACACACTGCACACACTAACACAAGTGCGAAAAGTGGTTATTCAACACTATCACAAGAGCAAAAAGTGTTTTTTCCACACTAATACAAGTGCAAAAGTGGTTTCCTGCACCAACACAAGTGCGAAAGGTGGTTTTTCAACACTAACACAAGTGCGAAAAGTGGTTTTTCAACACTAACACAAGTGCAAAAAGTGATTTTTCAACACTATCACAAGTGCAAAAAGTGTTTTTCCCACACAAATACAAGTGCAAAAGTGGTTTCCTGCACCAGCACAAGTGCGAAAAGTAGTTTTTCAACACTAACACAAGTGCGAAAAGTGGATTTTCAACACTAAACCAAGTGCGAAAAGTGGGTTTTCAACACTAACACAAGTGCGAAAAGTGGTTTCCTTCACTAACACAAGTGCGAAAAGTGGTTTTTCAACACTAACACAAGTGCAAAAAGTGGTTTTCAACACTAACACAAGTGCGAAAAGTGGTTTTTCCACACTAATACAAGTGCAAAAGTGGTTTCCTGCACCAACACAAGTGCGAAAAGTGGATTTTCAACACTAACACAAGTGCGAAAAGTGGGTTTTCAACACTAACACAATTGCGAAAAGTGGTTTCCTTCACTAACACAAGTGCGAAAAGTGGTTTTTCAACACTAACACAAGTGCAAAAAGTGGTTTTCAACACTAACACAAGTGCGAAAAGTGGTTTTTCCAAACTAATACAAGTGCAAAAGTGCTTTCCTGCAACAACACAAGTGCGAAAATTGGTTTTCAACACTAACACAAGTGCGAAAAGTCGTTTTTCAACACTAACACAAGTGCGAAAAGTGGTTTTTCAACACTAACACAAGTGCGAAAAGTGGTTTTTCAACATTATCACAAGTGCAAAAAGTGTTTTTTCCACACTAATACAAGTGCAAAAGTGGTTTCCTGCACCAGCACAAGTGCGAAAAGTGGTTTTTCAACACTAACACAAGTGCGAAAAGTGGTTTTTCAACACTATCACAAGTGCAAAAAGTGTTTTTTCCACACTAATACAAGTGCAAAAGTGGTTTCCTGCACCAACACAAGTGCGAAAAGTGGTTTTTCAACACTAACACAAGTGCGAAAAGTGGTTTTTCAACACTAACACAAGTGCGAAAAGTGGTTTTTCAACACTATCACAAGTGCAAAAAGTGTTTTTTCCACACTAACACAAGTGCAAAAGTGGTTGCCTGCACCAGCACAAGTGCGAAAAGTGGTTTTTCAACACTAACACAAGTGCGAAAAGTGGTTTTTCAACACTATCACAAGTGCAAAAAGTGTTTTTTCCACACTAATACAAGAGCAAAAGTGGTTGCCTGCACCAGCACAAGTGCGAAAAGTGGTTTTTCAACACTAACACAAGTGCGAAAAGTGGTTTTTCAACACTAACACAAGTGCAAAAAGTGGTTTTTCAACACTATCACAAGTGCAGAAAGTGTTTTTTCCACACTAATACAAGTGCAAAAGTGGTTTCCTGCACCAGCACAAGTGCGAAAAGTGGTTTTTCAACACGAACACAAGTGCGAAAGGTGGTTTTTCAACACTATCACAAGTGCAAAAAGTGGTTTTTTCAACACTAACACAAGTGCGAAAAGTGGATTTTGAACACTAACACAAGTGCGAAAAGTCGTTTTTCAACACTATCACAAGTGCGAAAAGTGTTTTTTCCACACTAATACAAGTGCAAAAGTGGTTTCCTGCACCAGCACAAGTGCGAAAAGTGGTTTTTCAACACTAACACAAGTGCGAAAAGTGGTTTTTCAACACTATCACAAGTGCAAAAAGTGTTTTTTCCACACTAATACAAATGCAAAAGTGGTTTCCTGCACCAACACAAGTGCGAAAAGTGGATTTTCAACACTAACACAAGTGTGAAAAGTGGGTTTTCAACACTAACACAAGTGCGAAAAGTGGTTTTTCAACACTAACACAAGTGCAAAAAGTGGTTTTCAACACTAACACAAGTGCGAAAAGTGGTTTTTCCACACTAATACAAGTGCAAAAGTGGTTTCCTGCACCAACACAAGTGCGAAAAGTGGTTTTCAACACTAACACAAGTGCGAAAAGTGGTTTTTCAACACTAACACAAGTGCGAAAAGTGGTTTTTCAACACTAACACAAGTGCGAAAAGTGGTTTTTCAACACTATCACAAGTGCAAAAAGTGTTTTTTCCACACTAACACAAGTGCAAAAGTGGTTGCCTGCACCAGCACAAGTGCGAAAAGTGGTTTTTCAACACTAACACAAGTGCGAAAAGTGGTTTTTCAACACTATCACAAGTGCAATAAGTGTTTTTTCCACACTAATACAAGAGCAAAAGTGGTTTCCTGCACCAACACAAGTGGGAAAAGTGGTTTTTCAACACTAACACAAGTGCAAAAAGTGTTTTTTCAACACTATCACAAGTGAAAAAAGTGTTTTTTCCACACTAATACAAGTACAAAAGTGGTTTCCTGCACCAACACAAGTGCGAGAAGTGGTTTTTCAACACTAACACAAGTGCGAAAAGTGGTTTTTCAACACTAACACAAGTGCAAAAAGTGGTTTTTCAACACTATCACAAGTGCAGAAAGTGTTTTTTCCACACTAATACAAGTGCAAAAGTGGTTTCCTGCACCAGCACAAGTGCGAAAAGTGGTTTTTCAACACGAACACAAGTGCGAAAGGTGGTTTTTCAACACTATCACAAGTGCAAAAAGTGGTTTTTTCAACACTAACACAAGTGCGAAAAGTGGATTTTGAACACTAACACAAGTGCGAAAAGTCGTTTTTCAACACTATCACAAGTGCGAAAAGTGTTTTTTCCACACTAATACAAGTGCAAAAGTGGTTTCCTGCACCAGCACAAGTGCGAAAAGTGGTTTTTCAACACTAACACAAGTGCGAAAAGTGGTTTTTCAACACTATCACAAGTGCAAAAAGTGTTTTTTCCACACTAATACAAATGCAAAAGTGGTTTCCTGCACCAACACAGGTGCGAAAAGTGGTTTTTCAACACTAACACAAGTGCAAAAAGTGGTTTTTCAACACTATCACAAGTGCAAAAAGTGTTTTTTCCACACTAATACAAGTGCAAAAGTGGTTTCCTGCACCAACACAAGTGCGAAAAGTGGATTTTCAACACTAACACAAGTGCGAAAAGTGGGTTTTCAACACTAACACAAGTGCGAAAAGTGGTTTCCTTCGCTAACACAAGTGCGAAAAGTGGTTTTTCAACACTAACACAAGTGCAAAAAGTGGTTTTCAACACTAACACAAGTGCGAAAAGTGGTTTTTCCACACTAATACAAGTGCAAAAGTGGTTTCCTGCACCAACACAAGTGCGAAAAGTGGTTTTCAACAATAACACAAGTGCGAAAAGTCGTTTTTCAACACTAACACAAGTGCGAAAAGTGGTTTTTCAACACTAACACATGTGCGAAAAGTGGTTTTTCAACATTATCACAAGTGCAAAAAGTGTTTTTTCCACACTAATACAAGTGCAAAAGTGGTTTCCTGCACCAGCACAAGTGCGAAAAGTGGTTTTTCAACACTAACACAAGTGCGAAAAGTGGTTTTTCAACACTATCACAAGTGCAAAAAGTGTTTTTTCCACACTAATACAAGTGCAAAAGTGGTTTCCTGCACCAACACAAGTGCGAAAAGTGGATTTTCAACACTAACACAAGTGCAAAAAGTGGGTTTTCAACACTAACACAAGTGCGAAAAGTGGTTTCCTTCACTAACACAAGTGCGAAAAGTGGTTTTTCAACACTAACACAAGTGCAAAAAGTGGCTTTCAACACTAACACAAGTGCGAAAAGTGGTTTTTCAACACTATCACAAGTGCAAAAAGTGTTTTTTCCACACTAATACAAGTGCAAAAGTGGTTTCCTGCACCAACACAAGTGCGAAAAGTGGATTTTCAACACTAACACAAGTGCAAAAAGTGGGTTTTCAACACTAACACAAGTGCGAAAAGTGGTTTCCTTCACTAACACAAGTGCGAAAAGTGGTTTTTCAACACTAACACAAGTGCAAAAAGTGGTTTTCAACACTAACACAAGTGCGAAAAGTGGTTTTTCCACACTAATACAAGTGCAAAAGTGGTTTCCTGCACCAACACAAGTGCGAAAAGTGGTTTTCAACACTAACACAAGTGCGAAAAGTCGTTTTTCAACACTAACACAAGTGCGAAAAGTGGGTTTTCAACACTAACACAAGTGCGAAAAGTGGGTTTTCAACACTAACACAAGTGCGAAAAGTGGTTTTTCAACACTATCACAACTGCAAAAAGTGTTTTTTTCACACTAATACAAGTGCAAAAGTGGTTTCCTGCACCAACACAAGTGCGAAAAGTGGTTTTTCCACACTAATACAAGTGCAAAAGTGGTTTCCTGCACCAACACAAGTGCGAAAAGTGGTTTTCAACACTAACACAAGTGCGAAAAGTCGTTTTTCAACACTAACACAAGTGCGAAAAGTAGTTTTTCAACACTAACACAAGTGCGAAAAGTGGTTTTTCAACACTATCACAAGTGCAAAAAGTGGTTTTTCCACACTAATACAAGTGCAAAAGTGGTTTCCTGCACATTGGTGCAGGTGCGAAAGTGCGAAAAGTGGTTTTTCAACACTAACACAAGTGCGAAAAGTGGTTTTTCAACACTATCACAAGTGCAAAAAGTGTTTTTTCCACACTAATACAAGTGCAAAAGTGGTTTCCTGCACCATCACAAGTGCGAAAAGTGGTTTCCTTCACTAACACATGTGTAAAACGTGGGTTTTCAACACTAACACAAGTGCGAAAAGTGGTTTCCTTCACCAACACCAGTGTGAAAAGTGGTTTTTCAACACGAACACAAGTGCGAAAAGTGGTTTTTCCACACTAATACAAGTGCAAAAGTGGTTTCCTGCACCAACACAAGTGCGAAAAGTGGTTTTTCAACACTAACACAAGTGCAAAAAGTGGTTTTTCAACACTAACACAAGTGCGAAAAGTGGTTTTTCCACACTAATACAAGTGCAAAAGTGGTTTCCTGCACCAACACAAGTGCGAAACGTGGTTTTTCAACACTAACACAAGTGCGAAAAGTGGTTTTTCAACCCTAACACAAGTGCGAAAAGTGGTTTTTCAACACTAACACAAGTGCGAAAAGTGGTTTTTCCACACTAATACAAGTGCAAAAGTGGTTTCCTGCACCAACACAAGTGCGAAAAGTGGTTTTTCAACACTAGCACAAATGCGAAAAGTGGTTTTTAAACACTATCACAAGTGCAAAAAGTGTTTTTTCCACACTAATACAAGTGCAAAAGTGGTTTCCTGCACCAACACAAGTGCGAAAAGTGGTTTTTCAACACTAACACAAGTGCGAAAAGTGGTTTTTCAACACTAACACAAGTGCAAAAAGTGGTTTTTCCACACTAATACAAGTGCAAAGTGGTTTCCTGCACCAACACAAGTGCGAAAAGTGGTTTTTCAACACTATCACAAGTGCAAAAAGTGTTTTTTCACATTAATACAAGTGCAAAAGTGGTTTCCTGCACACACTGCACACACTAACACAAGTGCGAAAAGTGGTTATTCAACACTATCACAAGAGCAAAAAGTGTTTTTTCCACACTAATACAAGTGCAAAAGTGGTTTCCTGCACCAACACAAGTGCGAAAGGTGGTTTTTCAACACTAACACAAGTGCGAAAAGTGGTTTTTCAACACTAACACAAGTGCAAAAAGTTGTTTTTCAACACTATCACAAGTGCAAAAAGTGTTTTTCCCACACAAATACAAGTGCAAAAGTGGTTTCCTGCACCAGCACAAGTGCGAAAAGTAGTTTTTCAACACTAACACAAGTGTGAAAAGTGGTTTTTCAACACTATCACAAGTGCACAAAGTGTTTTTTCCACACTAATACAAGTGCAAAAGTGTTTTCCTGCACCAACACAAGTGCGAAAAGTGGTTTTTCAACACTAACACAAGTGCGAAACGTGGTTTTTCAACACTATCACAAGTGCAAAAAGTGTTTTTTCCACACTAATACAAGTGCAAAAGTGGTTTCCTGCACCAGCACAAGTGCGAAAAGTGGTTTTCAACACTAACACAAGTGCGAAAAGTGGTTTTTCAACACTATCACAAGTGCAAAAAGTGTTTTTTCCACACTAATACAAGTGCAAAATTGGTTTCCTGCACCAGCACAAGTGCGAAAAGTGGTTTTTCAACACTAACACAAGTGCGAAAAGTGGTTTTTCAACACTATCACAAGTGCAAAAAGTGTTTTTTCCACACTAATACAAGTGCAAAAGTGGTTTCCTGCACCAACACAAGTGCGAAAAGTGGTTTTTCAACACTAACACAAGTGCGAAAAGTGGTTTTACAACACTAACACAAGTGCGAAAAGTGGTTTTTCAACACTATCACAAGTGCAAAAAGTGTTTTTTCCACACTAACACAAGTGCAAAAGTGGTTTCCTGCACCAGCACAAGTGCGAAAAGTGGTTTTTCCACACTAATACAAGTGCAAAAGTGGTTTCCTGCACCAACACAAGTGCAAAAGTGGTTTCCTGCACCAGCACAAGTGCGAAAAGTGGTTTTCAACACTAACACAAGTGCGAAAAGTGGTTTTTCAACACTAACACAAGTGCGAAAAGTGGTTTTTCAACACTAACACAAGTGCGAAAAGTGGTTTTTCAACACTAACACAAGTGCGAAAAGTGGTTTTTCAACACTATCACAAGTGCAAAAAGTGTTTTTTTCACACTAATACAAGTGCAAAAGTGGTGTCCTGCACCAACACAAGTGCGAAAAGTGGTTTCCTTCACTAACACATGTGCGAAAGGTGGGTTTTCAACACTAACACAAGTGCGAAAAGTGGTTTCCTTCACCAACACAAGTGAGAAAAGTGGTTTTACAACACTATCACAAGTGCAAAAAGTGTTTTTTCCACACTAATACAAGTGCAAAAGTGGTTTCCTGCACCAGCACAAGTGCGAAAAGTGGTTTTTCCACACTAATACAAGTGCAAAAGTGGTTTCCTGCACCAACACAAGTGCAAAAGTGGTTTCCTGCACCAGCACAAGTGCGAAAAGTGGTTTTTCAACACTAACACAAGTGCGAAAAGTGGTTTTTCAACACTAACACAAGTGCGAAAAGTGGTTTTTCAACACTAACACAAGTGCAAAAAGTGGTTTTTCAACACTATCACAAGTGCAGAAAGTGTTTTTCCACACTAATAAAGTGCAAAAGTGGTTTCCTGCACCAGCACAAGTGTGAAAAGTGGTTTTTCAACACGAACACAAGTACGAAAGGTGGTTTTTCAACACTATCACAAGTGCAAAAAGTGGTTTTTCAACACTAATACAAGTGCAAAAGTGGTTTCCTGCACCAACACAAGTGCGAAAAGTGGTTTTTCAACACTAACAAGTGCGAAAAGTGGTTTTTGAACACTAACACAAGTGCGAAAAGTGGTTTTTCAACACTATCACAAGTGCGAAAAGTGTTTTTTCCACACTAATACAAGTGCAAAAGTGGTTTCCTGCACCAGCACAAGTGCGAAAAGTGGTTTTTCAACACTAACACAAGTGCGAAAAGTGGTTTTTCAACACTAACACAAGTGCAAAAAGTGTTTTTTCCACACTAATACAAATGCAAAAGTGGTTTCCTGCACCAACACAGGTGCGAAAAGTGGTTTTTCAACACTAACACAAGTGCGAAAAGTGGTTTTTCAACACTATCACAAGTGCAAAAAGTGTTTTTTCCACACTAATACAAGTGCAAAAGTGGTTTCCTGCACCAACACAAGTGCGAAAAGTGGATTTTCAACACTAAACCAAGTGCGAAAAGTGGGTTTTCAACACTAACACAAGTGCGAAAAGTGGTTTCCTTCACTAACACAAGTGCGAAAAGTGGTTTTTCAACACTAACACAAGTGCAAAAAGTGGTTTTCAACACTAACACAAGTGCGAAAAGTGGTTTTTCCACACTAATACAAGTGCAAAAGTGGTTTCCTGCACCAACACAAGTGCGAAAAGTGGTTTTCAACACTAACACAAGTGCGAAAAGTCGTTTTTCAACACTAACACAAGTGTGAAAAGTAGTTTTTCAACACTAACACAAGTGCGAAAAGTGGTTTTTCAACACTATCACAAGTGCAAAAAGTGTTTTTTTCACACTAATACAAGTGCAAAAGTGGTTTCCTGCACCAACACAAGTGCGAAAAGTGGTTTCCTTCACTAACACAAGTGCAAAAAGTGGTTTTTCAACACTAACACAAGTGCGAAAAGTGGTTTTTCCACACTAATACAAGTGCAAAAGTGGTTTCCTGCACCAACACAAGTGCGAAACGTGGTTTTTCAACACTAACACAAGTGCGAAAAGTGGTTTTTCAACCCTAACACAAGTGCGAAAAGTGGTTTTTCAACACTAACACAAGTGCGAAAAGTGGTTTTTCCACACTAATACAAGTGCAAAAGTGGTTTCCTGCACCAACACAAGTGCGAAAAGTGGTTTTTCAACACTAGCACAAATGCGAAAAGTGGTTTTTAAACACTATCACAAGTGCAAAAAGTGTTTTTTCCACACTAATACAAGTGCAAAAGTGGTTTCCTGCACCAACACAAGTGCGAAAAGTGGTTTTTCAACACTAACACAAGTGCGAAAAGTGGTTTTTCAACACTAACACAAGTGCAAAAAGTGGTTTTTCCACACTAATACAAGTGCAAAGTGGTTTCCTGCACCAACACAAGTGCGAAAAGTGGTTTTTCAACACTATCACAAGTGCAAAAAGTGTTTTTTCACATTAATACAAGTGCAAAAGTGGTTTCCTGCACACACTGCACACACTAACACAAGTGCGAAAAGTGGTTATTCAACACTATCAAAGAGCAAAAAGTGTTTTTTCCACACTAATACAAGTGCAAAAGTGGTTTCCTGCACCAACACAAGTGCGAAAGGTGGTTTTTCAACACTAACACAAGTGCGAAAAGTGGTTTTTCAACACTAACACAAGTGCAAAAAGTGGTTTTTCAACACTATCACAAGTGCAAAAAGTGTTTTTCCCACACAAATACAAGTGCAAAAGTGGTTTCCTGCACCAGCACAAGTGCGAAAAGTAGTTTTGCAACACTAACACAAGTGCGAAAAGTGGTTTTTCAACACTATCACAAGTGCACAAAGTGTTTTTTCCACACTAATACAAGTGCAAAAGTGTTTTCCTGCACCAACACAAGTGCGAAAAGTGGTTTTTCAACACTAACACAAGTGCGAAACGTGGTTTTTCAACACTATCACAAGTGCAAAAAGTGTTTTTTCCACACTAATACAAGTGCAAAAGTGGTTTCCTGCACCAGCACAAGTGCGAAAAGTGGTTTTCAACACTAACACAAGTGCGAAAAGTGGTTTTTCAACACTATCACAAGTGCAAAAAGTGTTTTTTCCACACTAATACAAGTGCAAAATTGGTTTCCTGCACCAGCACAAGTGCGAAAAGTGGTTTTTCAACACTAACACAAGTGCGAAAAGTGGTTTTTCAACACTATCACAAGTGCAAAAAGTGTTTTTTCCACACTAATACAAGTGCAAAAGTGGTTTCCTGCACCAACACAAGTGCGAAAAGTGGGTTTTCAACACTAACACAAGTGCGAAAAGTGGTTTTTCAACACTAACACAAGTGCGAAAAGTGGTTTTTCAACACTATCACAAGTGCAAAAAGTGTTTTTTCCACACTAACACAAGTGCAAAAGTGGTTTCCTGCACCAGCACAAGTGCGAAAAGTGGTTTTTCCACACTAATACAAGTGCAAAAGTGGTTTCCTGCACCAACACAAGTGCAAAAGTGGTTTCCTGCACCAGCACAAGTGCGAAAAGTGGTTTTTCAACACTAACACAAGTGCGAAAAGTGGTTTTTCAACACTAACACAAGTGCGAAAAGTGGTTTTTCAACACTAACACAAGTGCAAAAAGTGGTTTTTCAACACTATCACAAGTGCAGAAAGTGTTTTTCCACACTAATAAAGTGCAAAAGTGGTTTCCTGCACCAGCACAAGTGTGAAAAGTGGTTTTTCAACACGAACACAAGTACGAAAGGTTGTTTTTCAACACTATCACAAGTGCAAAAAGTGGTTTTTCAACACTAATACAAGTGCAAAAGTGGTTTCCTGCACCAACACAAGTGCGAAAAGTGGTTTTTCAACACTAACAAGTGCGAAAAGTGGTTTTTGAACACTAACACAAGTGCGAAAAGTGGTTTTTCAACACTATCACAAGTGCGAAAAGTGTTTTTTCCACACTAATACAAGTGCAAAAGTGGTTTCCTGCACCAGCACAAGTGCGAAAAGTGGTTTTTCAACACTAACACAAGTGCGAAAAGTGGTTTTTCAACACTAACACAAGTGCAAAAAGTGTTTTTTCCACACTAATACAAATGCAAAAGTGGTTTCCTGCACCAACACAGGTGCGAAAAGTGGTTTTTCAACACTAACACAAGTGCGAAAAGTGGTTTTTCAACACTATCACAAGTGCAAAAAGTGTTTTTTCCACACTAATACAAGTGCAAAAGTGGTTTCCTGCACCAACACAAGTGCGAAAAGTGGATTTTCAACACTAAACCAAGTGCGAAAAGTGGGTTTTCAACACTAACACAAGTGCGAAAAGTGGTTTCCTTCACTAACACAAGTGCGAAAAGTGGTTTTTCAACACTAACACAAGTGCAAAAAGTGGTTTTCAACACTAACACAAGTGCGAAAAGTGGTTTTTCCACACTAATACAAGTGCAAAAGTGGTTTCCTGCACCAACACAAGTGCGAAAAGTGGTTTTCAACACTAACACAAGTGCGAAAAGTCGTTTTTCAACACTAACACAAGTGTGAAAAGTAGTTTTTCAACACTAACACAAGTGCGAAAAGTGGTTTTTCAACACTATCACAAGTGCAAAAAGTGTTTTTTTTCACACTAATACAAGTGCAAAAGTGGTTTCCTGCACCAACACAAGTGCGAAAAGTGGTTTCCTTCACTAACACATGTCCGAAAGGTGGGTTTTCAACACTAACACAAGTGCGAAAAGTGGTTTCCTTCACCAACACAAGTGCGAAAAGTGGTTTTACAACACTATCACAAGTGCAAAAAGTGTTTTTTCCACACTAATACAAGTGCAAAAGTGGTTTTTCAACACTAACACAAGTGCGAAAAGTGGTTTTTCAACAATAACACAAGTGCGAAAAGTGGTTTTTCCACACTAATACAAGTACAAAAGTGGTTTCCTGCACATTGGTGCAGGTGCGAAAGTGCGAAAAGTGGTTTTTAAACACTAACACAAGTGCGAAAAGTGGTTTTTCAACACTATCACAAGTGCAAAAAGTGTTTTTTCCACACTAATACAAGTGCAAAAGTGGTTTTCTGCACCATCACAAGTGCGAAAAGTGGTTTCCTTCACTAACACATGTGCGAAACGTGGGTTTTCAACACTAACACAAGTGCGAAAAGTGGTTTCCTTCACCAACACCAGTGTGAAAAGTAGTTTTTCAACACGAACACAAGTGCGAAAAGTGGTTTTTCCACACTAATACAAGTGCAAAAGTGGTTTCCTGCACCAACACAAGTGCGAAAAGTGGTTTTTCAACACTAACACAAGTGCGAAAAGTGGTTTTTCAACACTAACACAAGTGCGAAAAGTGGTTTTTTCCACACTAATACAAGTGCAAAAGTGGTTTCCTGCACCAACACAAGTGCGAAAAGTGGTTTTTCAACACTAACACAAGTGCAAAAAGTGTTTTTTCAACACTATCACAAGTGCAAAAAGTGTTTTTTCCACACTAATACAAGTGCAAAAGTGGTTTCCTGCACCAACACAAGTGCGAAAAGTGGGTTTTCAACACTAACACAAGTGCGAAAAGTGGTTTCCTGCACCAACACAAGTGCGAAAAGTGGTTTTTCAACACTAACAAGTGCGAAAAGTGGTTTTTGAACACTAACACAAGTGCGAAAAGTGGTTTTTCAACACTATCACAAGTGCGAAAAGTGTTTTTTCCACACTAATACAAGTGCAAAAGTGGTTTCCTGCACCAGCACAAGTGCGAAAAGTGGTTTTTCAACACTAACACAAGTGCGAAAAGTGGTTTTTCAACACTAACACAAGTGCAAAAAGTGTTTTTTCCACACTAATACAAATGCAAAAGTGGTTTCCTGCACCAACACAGGTGCGAAAAGTGGTTTTTCAACACTAACACAAGTGCGAAAAGTGGTTTTTCAACACTATCGCAAGTGCAAAAAGTGTTTTTTCCACACTAATACAAGTGCAAAAGTGGTTTCCTGCACCAACACAAGTGCGAAAAGTGGATTTTCAACACTAAACCAAGTGCGAAAAGTGGGTTTTCAACACTAACACAAGTGCGAAAAGTGGTTTCCTTCACTAACACAAGTGCGAAAAGTGGTTTTTCAACACTAACACAAGTGCAAAAAGTGGTTTTCAACACTAACACAAGTGCGAAAAGTGGTTTTTCCACACTAATACAAGTGCAAAAGTGGTTTCCTGCACCAACACAAGTGCGAAAAGTGGTTTTCAACACTAACACAAGTGCGAAAAGTCGTTTTTCAACACTAACACAAGTGTGAAAAGTAGTTTTTCAACACTAACACAAGTGCGAAAAGTGGTTTTTCAACACTATCACAAGTGCAAAAAGTGTTTTTTTCACACTAATACAAGTGCAAAAGTGGTTTCCTGCACCAACACAAGTGCGAAAAGTGGTTTCCTTCACTAACACAAGTGCAAAAAGTGGTTTTTCAACACTAACACAAGTGCGAAAAGTGGTTTTGCCACACTAATACAAGTGCAAAAGTGGTTTCCTGCACCAACACAAGTGCGAAACGTGGTTTTTCAACACTAACACAAGTGCGAAAAGTGGTTTTTCAACCCTAACACAAGTGCGAAAAGTGGTTTTTCAACACTAACACAAGTGCGAAAAGTGGTTTTTCCACACTAATACAAGTGCAAAAGTGGTTTCCTGCACCAACACAAGTGCGAAAAGTGGTTTTTCAACACTAGCACAAATGCGAAAAGTGGTTTTTAAACACTATCACAAGTGCAAAAAGTGTTTTTTCCACACTAATACAAGTGCAAAAGTGGTTTCCTGCACCAACACAAGTGCGAAAAGTGGTTTTTCAACACTAACACAAGTGCGAAAAGTGGTTTTTCAACACTAACACAAGTGCAAAAAGTGGTTTTTCCACACTAATACAAGTGCAAAGTGGTTTCCTGCACCAACACAAGTGCGAAAAGTGGTTTTTCAACACTATCACAAGTGCAAAAAGTGTTTTTTCACATTAATACAAGTGCAAAAGTGGTTTCCTGCACACACTGCACACACTAACACAAGTGCGAAAAGTGGTTATTCAACACTATCAAAGAGCAAAAAGTGTTTTTTCCACACTAATACAAGTGCAAAAGTGGTTTCCTGCACCAACACAAGTGCGAAAGGTGGTTTTTCAACACTAACACAAGTGCGAAAAGTGGTTTTTCAACACTAACACAAGTGCAAAAAGTGGTTTTTCAACACTATCACAAGTGCAAAAAGTGTTTTTCCCACACAAATACAAGTGCAAAAGTGGTTTCCTGCACCAGCACAAGTGCGAAAAGTAGTTTTGCAACACTAACACAAGTGCGAAAAGTGGTTTTTCAACACTATCACAAGTGCACAAAGTGTTTTTTCCACACTAATACAAGTGCAAAAGTGTTTTCCTGCACCAACACAAGTGCGAAAAGTGGTTTTTCAACACTAACACAAGTGCGAAACGTGGTTTTTCAACACTATCACAAGTGCAAAAAGTGTTTTTTCCACACTAATACAAGTGCAAAAGTGGTTTCCTGCACCAGCACAAGTGCGAAAAGTGGTTTTCAACACTAACACAAGTGCGAAAAGTGGTTTTTCAACACTATCACAAGTGCAAAAAGTGTTTTTTCCACACTAATACAAGTGCAAAATTGGTTTCCTGCACCAGCACAAGTGCGAAAAGTGGTTTTTCAACACTAACACAAGTGCGAAAAGTGGTTTTTCAACACTATCACAAGTGCAAAAAGTGTTTTTTCCACACTAATACAAGTGCAAAAGTGGTTTCCTGCACCAACACAAGTGCGAAAAGTGGGTTTTCAACACTAACACAAGTGCGAAAAGTGGTTTTTCAACACTAACACAAGTGCGAAAAGTGGTTTTTCAACACTATCACAAGTGCAAAAAGTGTTTTTTCCACACTAACACAAGTGCAAAAGTGGTTTCCTGCACCAGCACAAGTGCGAAAAGTGGTTTTTCCACACTAATACAAGTGCAAAAGTGGTTTCCTGCACCAACACAAGTGCAAAAGTGGTTTCCTGCACCAGCACAAGTGCGAAAAGTGGTTTTTCAACACTAACACAAGTGCGAAAAGTGGTTTTTCAACACTAACACAAGTGCGAAAAGTGGTTTTTCAACACTAACACAAGTGCAAAAAGTGGTTTTTCAACACTATCACAAGTGCAGAAAGTGTTTTTCCACACTAATAAAGTGCAAAAGTGGTTTCCTGCACCAGCACAAGTGTGAAAAGTGGTTTTTCAACACGAACACAAGTACGAAAGGTTGTTTTTCAACACTATCACAAGTGCAAAAAGTGGTTTTTCAACACTAATACAAGTGCAAAAGTGGTTTCCTGCACCAACACAAGTGCGAAAAGTGGTTTTTCAACACTAACAAGTGCGAAAAGTGGTTTTTGAACACTAACACAAGTGCGAAAAGTGGTTTTTCAACACTATCACAAGTGCGAAAAGTGTTTTTTCCACACTAATACAAGTGCAAAAGTGGTTTCCTGCACCAGCACAAGTGCGAAAAGTGGTTTTTCAACACTAACACAAGTGCGAAAAGTGGTTTTTCAACACTAACACAAGTGCAAAAAGTGTTTTTTCCACACTAATACAAATGCAAAAGTGGTTTCCTGCACCAACACAGGTGCGAAAAGTGGTTTTTCAACACTAACACAAGTGCGAAAAGTGGTTTTTCAACACTATCACAAGTGCAAAAAGTGTTTTTTCCACACTAATACAAGTGCAAAAGTGGTTTCCTGCACCAACACAAGTGCGAAAAGTGGATTTTCAACACTAAACCAAGTGCGAAAAGTGGGTTTTCAACACTAACACAAGTGCGAAAAGTGGTTTCCTTCACTAACACAAGTGCGAAAAGTGGTTTTTCAACACTAACACAAGTGCAAAAAGTGGTTTTCAACACTAACACAAGTGCGAAAAGTGGTTTTTCCACACTAATACAAGTGCAAAAGTGGTTTCCTGCACCAACACAAGTGCGAAAAGTGGTTTTCAACACTAACACAAGTGCGAAAAGTCGTTTTTCAACACTAACACAAGTGTGAAAAGTAGTTTTTCAACACTAACACAAGTGCGAAAAGTGGTTTTTCAACACTATCACAAGTGCAAAAAGTGTTTTTTTTCACACTAATACAAGTGCAAAAGTGGTTTCCTGCACCAACACAAGTGCGAAAAGTGGTTTCCTTCACTAACACATGTCCGAAAGGTGGGTTTTCAACACTAACACAAGTGCGAAAAGTGGTTTCCTTCACCAACACAAGTGCGAAAAGTGGTTTTACAACACTATCACAAGTGCAAAAAGTGTTTTTTCCACACTAATACAAGTGCAAAAGTGGTTTTTCAACACTAACACAAGTGCGAAAAGTGGTTTTTCAACAATAACACAAGTGCGAAAAGTGGTTTTTCCACACTAATACAAGTACAAAAGTGGTTTCCTGCACATTGGTGCAGGTGCGAAAGTGCGAAAAGTGGTTTTTAAACACTAACACAAGTGCGAAAAGTGGTTTTTCAACACTATCACAAGTGCAAAAAGTGTTTTTTCCACACTAATACAAGTGCAAAAGTGGTTTTCTGCACCATCACAAGTGCGAAAAGTGGTTTCCTTCACTAACACATGTGCGAAACGTGGGTTTTCAACACTAACACAAGTGCGAAAAGTGGTTTCCTTCACCAACACCAGTGTGAAAAGTGGTTTTTCAACACGAACACAAGTGCGAAAAGTGGTTTTTCCACACTAATACAAGTGCAAAAGTGGTTTCCTGCACCAACACAAGTGCGAAAAGTGGTTTTTCAACACTAACACAAGTGCGAAAAGTGGTTTTTCAACACTAACACAAGTGCGAAAAGTGGTTTTTTCCACACTAATACAAGTGCAAAAGTGGTTTCCTGCACCAACACAAGTGCGAAAAGTGGTTTTTCAACACTAACACAAGTGCAAAAAGTGTTTTTTCAACACTATCACAAGTGCAAAAAGTGTTTTTTCCACACTAATACAAGTGCAAAAGTGGTTTCCTGCACCAACACAAGTGCGAAAAGTGGGTTTTCAACACTAACACAAGTGCGAAAAGTGGTTTCCTTCACTAACACAAGTGCGAAAAGTGGTTTTTCAACACTAACACAAGTGCAAAAAGTGGTTTTCAACACTAACACAAGTGCGAAAAGTGGTTTTTCAACACTATCACAAGTGCAAAAAGTGTTTTTTCCACACTAATACATGTACAAAAGTGGTTTCCTGCACCAACACAAGTGCGAAAAGTGGTTTTTCAACACTAACACAAGTGCGAAAATTGGTTTTTCAACACTAACACAAGTGCAAAAAGTGGTTTTTCAACACTATCACAAGTGCAGAAAGTGTTTTTTCCACACTCATAAAGTGCAAAAGTGGTTTCCTGCACCAGCACAAGTGCGAAAAGTGGTTTTTCAACACGAACACAAGTACGAAAGGTGGTTTTTCAACACTATCACAAGTGCAAAAAGTGGTTTTTCAACACTAATACAAGTGCAAAAGTGGTTTCCTGCACCAACACAAGTGCGAAAAGTGGTTTTTCAACACTAACACAAGTGCGAAAAGTGGTTTTTGAACACTAACACAAGTGCGAAAAGTGGTTTTTCAACACTATCACAAGTGCGAAGTGTTTTTTCCACACTAATACAAGTGCAAAAGTGGTTTCCTGCACCAGCACAAGTGCGAAAAGTGGTTTTTCAACACTAACACAAGTGCGAAAAGTGGTTTTTCAACACTATCACAAGTGCAAAAAGTGTTTTTTCCACACTAATACAAATGCAAAAGTGGTTTCCTGCACCAACACAAGTGCGAAAAGTGGTTTTTCAACACTAACACAAGTGCGAAAAGTGGTTTTTCAACACTATCACAAGTGCAAAAAGTGTTTTTTCCACACTAATACAAGTGCAAAAGTGGTTTCCTGCACCAACACAAGTGCGAAAAGTGGATTTTCAACACTAAACCAAGTGCGAAAAGTGGGTTTTCAACACTAACACAAGTGCGAAAAGTGGTTTCCTTCACTAACACAAGTGCGAAAAGTGGTTTTTCAACACTAACACAAGTGCAAAAAGTGGTTTTCAACACTAACACAAGTGCGAAAAGTGGTTTTCAACACTAACACAAGTGCGAAAAGTCGTTTTTCAACACTAACACAAGTGCGAAAAGTGGTTTTTCAACACTATCACAAGTGCAAAAAGTGGTTTCCTGCACCAACACAAGTGCGAAAAGTGGTTTCCTTCACTAACACATGTGCGAAAGGTGGGTTTTCAACACTAACACAAGTGCGAAAAGTGGTTTCCTTCACCAACACAAGTGCGAAAAGTGGTTTTACAACACTATCACAAGTGCAAAAAGTGTTTTTTCCACACTAATACAAGTGCAAAAGTGGTTTTTCAACACTAACAAGTGCGAAAAGTGGTTTTTCAACACTAACACAAGTGCGAAAAGTGGTTTTTCCACACTAATACAAGTGCAAAAGTGGTTTCCTGCACATTGGTGCAGGTGCGAAAGTGCGAAAAGTGGTTTTTCAACACTAACACAAGTGCGAAAAGTGGTTTTTCAACACTATCACAAGTGCAAAAAGTGTTTTTTCCACACTAATACAAGTGCAAAAGTGGTTTCCTGCACCATCACAAGTGCGAAAAGTGGTTTCCTTCACGAACACATGTGCGAAACATGGGTTTTCAACACTAACACAAATGCGAAAAGTGGTTTCCTTCACCAACACCAGTGTGAAAAGTGGTTTTTCAACACGAACACAAGTGCGAAAAGTGGTTTTTCCACACTAATACAAGTGCAAAAGTGGTTTCCTGCACCAACACAAGTGCGAAAAGTGGTTTTTCAACACTAACACAAGTGCGAAAAGTGGTTTTTCAACACTAACACAAGTGCGAAAAGTGGTTTTTCCACACTAATACAAGTGCAAAAGTGGTTTCCTGCACCAACACAAGTGCGAAAAGTGGTTTTTCAACACTAACACAAGTGCAAAAAGTGTTTTTTCAACACTATCACAAGTGCAAAAAGTGTTTTTTCCACACTAATACAAGTGCAAAAGTGGTTTCCTGCACCAACACAAGTGCGAAACGTGGTTTTTCAACACTAACACAAGTGCGAAAAGTGGTTTTTCAACCCTAACACAAGTGCGAAAAGTGGTTTTTCAACACTAACACAAGTGCGAAAAGTGGTTTTTCCACACTAATACAAGTGCAAAAGTGGTTTCCTGCACCAACACAAGTGCGAAAAGTGGTTTTTCAACACTAGCACAAATGCGAAAAGTGGTTTTTCAACACTATCACAAGTGCAAAAAGTGTTTTTTCCACACTAATACAAGTGCAAAAGTGGTTTCCTGCACCAACACAAGTGCGAAAAGTGGTTTTTCAACACTAACACAAGTGCGAAAAGTGGTTTTTCAACACTAACACAAGTGCAAAAAGTGGTTTTTTCCACACTAATACAAGTGCAAAAGTGGTTTCCTGCACCAACACAAGTGCGAAAAGTGGTTTTTCAACACTATCACAAGTGCAAAAAGTGTTTTTTCACATTAATACAAGTGCAAAAGTGGTTTCCTGCACACACTGCACACACTAACACAAGTGCGAAAAGTGGTTATTCAACACTATCACAAGAGCAAAAAGTGTTTTTTCCACACTAATGCAAGTGCAAAAGTGGTTTTTCAACATGAACACAAGTGCAAAAAGTGGTTTTTCAACACTATCACAAGTGCACAAAGTGTTTTTTCCACACTAATACAAGTGCAAAAGTGTTTTCCTGCACCAACACAAGTGCGAAAAGTGGTTTTTCAACACTAACACAAGTGCGAAACGTGGTTTTTCAACACTATCACAAGTGCAAAAAGTGTTTTTTCCACACTAATACAAGTGCAAAAGTGGTTTCCTGCACCAGCACAAGTGCGAAAAGTGGTTTTCAACACTAACACAAGTGCAAAAAGTGGTTTTTCAACACTATCACAAGTGCAAAAAGTGTTTTTTCCACACTAATACAAGTGCAAAATTGGTTTCCTGCACCAGCACAAGTGCGAAAAGTGGTTTTTCAACACTAACACAAGTGCGAAAAGTGGTTTTTCAACACTATCACAAGTGCAAAAAGTGTTTTTTCCACACTAATACAAGTGCAAAAGTGGTTTCCTGCACCAACACAAGTGCGAAAAGTGGTTTTTCAACACTAACACAAGTGCGAAAAGTGGTTTTTCAACACTAACACAAGTGCGAAAAGTGGTTTTTCAACACTATCACAAGTGCAAAAAGTGTTTTTTCCACACTAACACAAGTGCAAAAGTGGTTTCCTGCACCAGCACAAGTGCGAAAAGTGGTTTTTCCACACTAATACAAGTGCAAAAGTGGTTTCCTGCACCAACACAAGTGCAAAAGTGGTTTCCTGCACCAGCACAAGTGCGAAAAGTGTTTTTTCAACACTAACACAAGTGCGAAAAGTGGTTTTTCAACACTAACACAAGTGCAAAAAGTGGTTTTTCAACACTATCACAAGTGCAGAAAGTGTTTTTCCACACTAATAAAGTGCAAAAGTGGTTTCCTGCACCAGCACAAGTGCGAAAAGTGGTTTTTCAACACGAACACAAGTACGAAAGGTGGTTTTTCAACACTATCACAAGTGCAAAACGTGGTTTTTCAACACTAATACAAGTGCAAAAGTGGTTTCCTGCACCAACACAAGTGCGAAAAGTGGTTTTTCAACACTAACACAAGTGCGAAAAGTGGTTTTTGAACACTAACACAAGTGCGAAAAGTGGTTTTTTAACACTATCACAAGTGCGAAAAGTGTTTTTTCCACACTAATACAAGTGCAAAAGTGGTTTCCTGCACCAGCACAAGTGCGAAAAGTGGTTTTTCAACACTAACACAAGTGCGAAAAGTGGTTTTTCAACACTATCACAAGTGCAAAAAGTGTTTTTTCCACACTAATACAAGTGCAAAAGTGGTTTCCTGCACCAACACAAGTGCGAAAAGTGGATTTTCAACACTAAACCAAGTGCGAAAAGTGGGTTTTCAACACTAACACAAGTGCGAAAAGTGGTTTCCTTCACTAACACAAGTGCGAAAAGTGGTTTTTCAACACTAACACAAGTGCAAAAAGTGGTTTTCAACACTAACACAAGTGCGAAAAGTGGTTTTTCCACACTAATACAAGTGCAAAAGTGGTTTCCTGCACCAACACAAGCGCGAAAAGTGGTTTTCAACACTAACACAAGTGCGAAAAGTCGTTTTTCAACACTAACACAAGTGCGAAAAGTAGTTTTTCAACACTAACACAAGTGCGAAAAGTGGTTTTTCAACACTATCACAAGTGCAAAAAGTGTTTTTTTCACACTAATACAAGTGCAAAAGTGGTTTCCTGCACCAACACAAGTGCGAAAAGTGGTTTCCTTCACTAACACATGTCCGAAAGGTGGGTTTTCAACACTAACACAAGTGCGAAAAGTGGTTTCCTTCACCAACACAAGTGCGAAAAGTGGTTTTACAACACTATCACAAGTGCAAAAAGTGTTTTTCCCACACAAATACAAGTGCAAAAGTGGTTTCCTGCACCAGCACAAGTGCGAAAAGTAGTTTTTCAACACTAACACAAGTGCGAAAAGTGGTTTTTCAACACTATCACAAGTGCACAAAGTGTTTTTTCCACACCAATACAAGTGCAAAAGTGTTTTCCTGCACCAACACAAGTGCGAAAAGTGGTTTTTCAACACTAACACAAGTGCGAAACGTGGTTTTTCAACACTATCACAAGTGCAAAAAGTGTTTTTTCCACACTAATACAAGTGCAAAAGTGGTTTCCTGCACCAGCACAAGTGCGAAAAGTGGTTTTCAACACTAACACAAGTGCGAAAAGTGGTTTTTCAACACTATCACAAGTGCAAAAAGTGTTTTTTCCACACTAATACAAGTGCAAAATTGGTTTCCTGCACCAGCACAAGTGCGAAAAGTGGTTTTTCAACACTAACACAAGTGCAAAAAGTGGTTTTTCAACACTAACACAAGTGCGAAAAGTGGTTTTTCAACACTAACACAAGTGCGAAAAGTGGTTTTTCAACACTATCACAAGTGCAAAAAGTGTTTTTTCCACACTAACACAAGTGCAAAAGTGGTTTCCTGCACCAGCACAAGTGCGAAAAGTGGTTTTTCCACACTAATACAAGTGCAAAAGTGGTTTCCTGCACCAACACAAGTGCAAAAGTGGTTTCCTGCACCAGCACAAGTGCGAAAAGTGGTTTTTCAACACTAACACAAGTGCGAAAAGTGGTTTTTCAACACTAACACAAGTGCGAAAAGTGGTTTTTCAACACTAACACAAGTGCAAAAAGTGGTTTTTCAACACTATCACAAGTGCAGAAAGTGTTTTTCCACACTAATAAAGTGCAAAAGTGGTTTCCTGCACCAGCACAAGTGCGAAAAGTGGTTTTTCAACACGAACACAAGTACGAAAGGTGGTTTTTCAACACTATCACAAGTGCAAAAAGTGGTTTTTCAACACTAATACAAGTGCAAAAGTGGTTTCCTGCACCAACACAAGTGCGAAAAGTGGTTTTTCAACACTAACACAAGTGCGAAAAGTGGTTTTTGAACACTAACACAAGTGCGAAAAGTGGTTTTTCAACACTATCACAAGTGCGAAAAGTGTTTTTTCCACACTAATACAAGTGCAAAAGTGGTTTCCTGCACCAGCACAAGTGCGAAAAGTGGTTTTTCAACACTAACACAAGTGCGAAAAGTGGTTTTTCAACACTATCACAAGTGCAAAAAGTGTTTTTTCCACACTAATACAAGTGCAAAAGTGGTTTCCTGCACCAACACAAGTGCGAAAAGTGGATTTTCAACACTAAACCAAGTGCGAAAAGTGGGTTTTCAACACTAACACAAGTGCGAAAAGTGGTTTCCTTCACTAACATAAGTGCGAAAAGTGGTTTTTCAACACTAACACAAGTGCAAAAAGTGGTTTTCAACACTAACACTAGTGCGAAAAGTGGTTTTTCCACACTAATACAAGTGCAAAAGTGGTTTCCTGCACCAACACAAGTGCGAAAAGTGGTTTTCAACACTAACACAAGTGCGAAAAGTCGTTTTTCAACACTAACACAAGTGCGAAAAGTAGTTTTTCAACACTAACACAAGTGCGAAAAGTGGTTTTTCAACACTATCACAAGTGCAAAAAGTGTTTTTTTCACACTAATACAAGTGCAAAAGTGGTTTCCTGCACCAACACAAGTGCGAAAAGTGGTTTCCTTCACTAACACATGTCCGAAAGGTGGGTTTTCAACACTAACACAAGTGCGAAAAGTGGTTTCCTTCACCAACACAAGTGCGAAAAGTGGTTTCACAACACTATCACAAGTGCAAAAAGTGTTTTTTCCACACTAATACAAGTGCAAAAGTGGTTTTTCAACACTAACACAAGAGCGAAAAGTGGTTTTTCAACAATAACACAAGTGCGAAAAGTGGTTTTTCCACACTAATACAAGTGCAAAAGTGGTTTCCTGCACATTGGTGCAGGTGCGAAAGTGCGAAAAGTGGTTTTTAAACACTAACACAAGTGCGAAAAGTGGTTTTTCAACACTATCACAAGTGCAAAAAGTGTTTTTTCCACACTAATACAAGTGCAAAAGTGGTTTCCTGCACCATCACAAGTGCGAAAAGTGGTTTCCTTCACTAACACATGTGCGAAACGTGGGTTTTCAACACTAACACAAGTGCGAAAAGTGGTTTCCTTCACCAACACCAGTGTGAAAAGTGGTTTTTCCACACTAATACAAGTGCAAAAGTGGTTTCCTGCACCAACACAAGTGCGAAAAGTGGTTTTTCAACACTAACACAAGTGCGAAAAGTGGTTTTTCAACACTAACACAAGTGCGAAAAGTGGTTTTTTCCACACTAATACAAGTGCAAAAGTGGTTTCCTGCACCAACACAAGTGCGAAAAGTGGTTTTTCAACACTAACACAAGTGCAAAAAGTGTTTTTTCCACACTAATACAAGTGCAAAAGTGGTTTCCTGCACCAACACAAGTGCGAAAAGTGGGTTTTCAACACTAACACAAGTGCGAAAAGTGGTTTCCTTCACTAACACAAGTGCGAAAAGTGGTTTTTCAACACTAACACAAGTGCGAAAAGTGGTTTTTCAACACTATCACAAGTGCAAAAAGTGTTTTTTCCACACTAATACAAGTGCAAAAGTGGTTTCCTGCACCAACACAAGTGCGAAACGTGGTTTTTCAACACTAACACAAGTGCGAAAAGTGGTTTTTCAACCCTAACACAAGTGCGAAAAGTGGTTTTTCAACACTAACACAAGTGCGAAAAGTGGTTTTTCCACACTAATACAAGTGCAAAAGTGGTTTCCTGCACCAACACAAGTGCGAAAAGTGGTTTTTCAACACTATCCCAAGTGCAAAAAGTGTTTTTTCCACACTAATACAAGTGCAAAAGTGGTTTCCTGCACCAACACAAGTGCGAAAAGTGGTTTTTCAACACTAACACAAGTGCGAAAAGTGGTTTTTCAACACTAACACAAGTGCGAAAAGTGGTTTTTCCACACTAATACAAGTGCAAAAGTGGTTTCCTGCACCAACACACGTGCGAAAAGTGGTTTTTCAACACTATCACAAGTGCAAAAAGTGTTTTTTCACATTAATACAAGTGCAAAAGTGGTTTCCTGCACGCACTGCACACACTAACACAAGTGCGAAAAGTGGTTATTCAACACTATCACAAGAGCAAAAAGTGTTTTTTCCACACTAATACAAGTGCAAAAGTGGTTTCCTGCACCAACACAAGTGCGAAAGGTGGTTTTTCAACACTAACACAAGTGCGAAAAGTGGTTTTTCAACACTAACACAAGTGCAAAAAGTGGTTTTTCAACACTATCACAAGTGCAAAAAGTGTTTTTCCCACACAAATACAAGTGCAAAAGTGGTTTCCTGCACCAGCACAAGTGCGAAAAGTGGTTTTTCAACACTAACACAAGTGCGAAAAGTGGTTTTTCAACACTATCACAAGTGCACAAAGTGTTTTTTCCACACTAATACAAGTGCAAAAGTGTTTTCCTGCACCAACACAAGTGCGAAAAGTGGTTTTTCAACACTAACACAAGTGCGAAAAGTGGTTTTTCAACACTATCACAAGTGCAAAAAGTGTTTTTTCCACACTAATACAAGTGCAAAATTGGTTTCCTGCACCAGCACAAGTGCGAAAAGTGGTTTTTCAACACTAACACAAGTGCGAAAAGTGGTTTTTCAACACTATCACAAGTGCAAAAAGTGTTTTTTCCACACTAATACAAGTGCAAAAGTGGTTTCCTGCACCAACACAAGTGCGAAAAGTGGTTTTTCAACACTGACACAAGTGCGAAAAGTGCTTTTTCAACACTAACACAAGTGCGAAAAGTGGTTTTTCAACACTATCACAAGTGCAAAAAGTGTTTTTTCCACACTAACACAAGTGCAAAAGTGGTTTCCTGCACCAGCACAAGTGCAAAAAGTGGTTTTTCCACACTAATACAAGTGCAAAAGTGGTTTCCTGCACCAACACAAGTGCAAAAGTGGTTTCCTGCACCAGCACAAGTGCGAAAAGTGGTTTTTCAACACGAACACAAGTGCGAAAGGTGGTTTTTCAACACTATCACAAGTGCAAAAAGTGGTTTTTCAACACTAATACAAGTGCAAAAGTGGTTTCCTGCACCAACACAAGTGCGAAAAGTGGTTTTTCAACACTAACACAAGTGCGAAAAGTGGATTTTGAACACTAACACAAGTGCGAAAAGTCGTTTTTCAACACTATCACAAGTGCGAAAAGTTTTTTTCCACACTAATACAAGTGCAAAAGTGGTTTCCTGCACCAGCACAAGTGCGAAAAGTGGTTTTTCAACACTAACACAAGTGCGAAAAGTGTTTTTTCAACACTATCACAAGTGCAAAAAGTGTTTTTTCCACACTAATACAAATGCAAAAGTGGTTTCCTGCACCAACACAGGTGCGAAAAGTGGTTTTTCAACACTAACACAAGTGCGAAAAGTGGTTTTTCAACACTATCACAAGTGCAAAAAGTGTTTTTTCCACACTAATACAAGTGCAAAAGTGGTTTCCTGCACCAACACAAGTGCGAAAAGTGGATTTTCAACACTAACACAAGTGCGAAAAGTGGGTTTTCAACACTAACACAATTGCGAAAAGTGGTTTCCTTCACTAACACAAGTGCGAAAAGTGGTTTTTCAACACTAACACAAGTGCAAAAAGTGGTTTTCAACAATAACACAAGTGCGAAAAGTGGTTTTTCCACACTAATACAAGTGCAAAAGTGGTTTCCTGCAACAACACAAGTGCGAAAATTGGTTTTCAACACTAACACAAGTGCGAAAAGTCGTTTTTCAACACTAACACAAGTGCGAAAAGTGGTTTTTCAACACTAACACAAGTGCGAAAAGTGGTTTTTCAATATTATCACAAGTGCAAAAAGTGTTTTTTCCACACTAATACAAGTGCAAAAGTGGTTTCCTGCACCAGCACAAGTGCGAAAAGTGGTTTTTCAACACTAACACAAGTGCGAAAAGTGGTTTTTCAACACTATCACAAGTGCAAAAAGTGTTTTTTCCACACTAATACAAGTGCAAAAGTGGTTTCCTGCACCAACACAAGTGCGAAAAGTTGTTTTTCAACACTAACACAAGTGCGAAAAGTGGTTTTTCAACACTAACACAAGTGCGAAAAGTGGTTTTTCAACACTATCACAAGTGCAAAAAGTGTTTTTTCCACACTAATACAAGAGCAAAAGTGGTTTCCTGCACCAACACAAGTGGGAAAAGTGGTTTTTCAACACTAACACAAGTGCAAAAAGTGTTTTTTCAACACTATCACAAGTGAAAAAAGTGTTTTTTCCACACTAATACAAGTACAAAAGTGGTTTCCTGCACCAACACAAGTGCGAGAGGTGGTTTTTCAACACTAACACAAGTGCGAAAAGTGGTTTTTCAACACTAACACAAGTGCAAAAAGTGGTTTTTCAACACTATCACAAGTGCAGAAAGTGTTTTTTCCACACTAATACAAGTGCAAAAGTGGTTTCCTGCACCAGCACAAGTGCGAAAAGTGGTTTTTCAACACGAACACAAGTGCGAAAGGTGGTTTTTCAACACTATCACAAGTGCAAAAAGTGGTTTTTTCAACACTAACACAAGTGCGAAAAGTGGATTTTGAACACTAACACAAGTGCGAAAAGTCGTTTTTCAACACTATCACAAGTGCGAAAAGTGTTTTTTCCACACTAATACAAGTGCAAAAGTGGTTTCCTGCACCAGCACAAGTGCGAAAAGTGGTTTTTCAACACTAACACAAGTGCGAAAAGTGGTTTTTCAACACTATCACAAGTGCAAAAAGTGTTTTTTCCACACTAATACAAATGCAAAAGTGGTTTCCTGCACCAACACAGGTGCGAAAAGTGGTTTTTCAACACTAACACAAGTGCAAAAAGTGGTTTTTCAACACTATCACAAGTGCAAAAAGTGTTTTTTCCACACTAATACAAGTGCAAAAGTGGTTTCCTGCACCAACACAAGTGCAAAAAGTGGATTTTCAACACTAACACAAGTGCGAAAAGTGGGTTTTCAACACTAACACAAGTGCGAAAAGTGGTTTCCTTCACTAACACAAGTGCGAAAAGTGGTTTTTCAACACTAACACAAGTGCAAAAAGTGGTTTTCAACACTAACACAAGTGCGAAAAGTGGTTTTTCCACACTAATACAAGTGCAAAAGTGGTTTCCTGCACCAACACAAGTGCGAAAAGTGGTTTTCAACACTAACACAAGTGCGAAAAGTCGTTTTTCAACACTAACACAAGTGCGAAAAGTGGTTTTTCAACACTAACACATGTGCGAAAAGTGGTTTTTCAACGTTATCACAAGTGCAAAAAGTGTTTTTTCCACACTAATACAAGTGCAAAAGTGGTTTCCTGCACCAGCACAAGTGCGAAAAGTGGTTTTTCAACACTAACACAAGTGCGAAAAGTGGTTTTTCAACACTATCACAAGTGCAAAAAGTGTTTTTTCCACACTAATACAAGTGCAAAAGTGGTTTCCTGCACCAACACAAGTGCGAAAAGTGGATTTTCAACACTAACACAAGTGCAAAAAGTGGGTTTTCAACACTAACACAAGTGCGAAAAGTGGTTTCCTTCACTAACACAAGTGCGAAAAGTGGTTTTTCAACACTAACACAAGTGCAAAAAGTGGTTTTCAACACTAACACAAGTGCGAAAAGTGGTTTTTCAACACTATCACAAGTGCAAAAAGTGTTTTTTCCACACTAATACAAGTGCAAAAGTGGTTTCCTGCACCAACACAAGTGCGAAAAGTGGATTTTCAACACTAACACAAGTGCAAAAAGTGGGTTTTCAACACTAACACAAGTGCGAAAAGTGGTTTCCTTCACTAACACAAGTGCGAAAAGTGGTTTTTCAACACTAACACAAGTGCAAAAAGTGGTTTTCAACACTAACACAAGTGCGAAAAGTGGTTTTTCCACACTAATACAAGTGCAAAAGTGGTTTCCTGCACCAACACAAGTGCGAAAAGTGGTTTTCAACACTAACACAAGTGCGAAAAGTCGTTTTTCAACACTAACACAAGTGCGAAAAGTGGTTTTTCAACACTAACACAAGTGCGAAAAGTGGTTTTTCAACACTATCACAACTGCAAAAAGTGTTTTTTTCACACTAATACAAGTGCAAAAGTGGTTTCCTGCACCAACACAAGTGCGAAAAGTGGTTTCCTTCACTAACACATGTGCGAAAAGTGGGTTTTCAACACTAACACAGGTGCGAAAAGTGGTTTCCTTCACCAACACAAGTGCGAAAAGTGGTTTTACAACACTATCACAAGTGCAAAAAGTGTTTTTTCCACACTAATACAAGTGCAAAAGTGGTTTTTCAACACTAACACAAGTGCGAAAAGTGGTTTTTCAACACTAACACAAGTGCGAAAAGTGGTTTTTCCACACTAATACAAGTGCAAAAGTGGTTTCCTGCACATTGGTGCAGGTGCGAAAGTGCGAAAAGTGGTTTTTCAACACTAACACAAGTGCGAAAAGTGGTTTTTCAACACTATCACAAGTGCAAAAAGTGTTTTTTCCACACTAATACAAGTGCAAAAGTGGTTTCCTGCACCATCACAAGTGCGAAAAGTGGTTTCCTTCACTAACACATGTGCGAAACGTGGGTTTTCAACACTAACACAAGTGCGAAAAGTGGTTTCCTTCACCAACACCAGTGTGAAAAGTGGTTTTTCAACACGAACACAAGTGCGAAAAGTGGTTTTTCCACACTAATACAAGTGCAAATGTGGTTACCTGCACCAACACAAGTGCGAAAAGTGGTTTTTCAACACTAACACAAGTGCGAAAGGTGGTTTTTCAACACTAACACAAGTGCGAAAAGTGGTTTTTCCACACTAATACAAGTGCAAAAGTGGTTTCCTGCACCAACACAAGTGCGAAAAGTGGTTTTTCAACACTAACACGAGTGCAAAAAGTGTTTTTTCAACACTATCACAAGTGCAAAAAGTATTTTTTCCACACTAATACAAGTGCAAAAGTGGTTTCCTGCACCAACACAAGTGCGAAAAGTGGTTTTTCAACACTAACACAAGTGCAAAAAGTGTTTTTCAACACTATCACAAGTGCAAAAAGTGTTTTTTCCACACTAATACAAGTGCAAAAGTGGTTTCCTGCACCAACACAAGTGGGAAAAGTGGTTTTTCAACACTAACACAAGTGCAAAAAGTATTTTTTCAACACTATCACAAGTGCAAAAAGTGTTTTTTCCACACTAATACAAGTACAAAAGTGGTTTCCTGCACCAACACAAGTGCGAAAAGTGGTTTTTCAACATTAACACAAGTGCGAAAAGTGGTTTTTCAACACTATCACAAGTACAAAAAGTGGTTTTTCAACACTAATACAAGTGCAAAAGTGGTTTCCTGCACCAACACAAGTGCGAAAAGTGGTTTTTCAACACTAACACAAGTGCGAAAAGTGGTTTTTGAACACTAACACAAGTGCGAAAAGTGGTTTTTCAACACTATCACAAGTGCGAAAAGTGTTTTTTCCACACTAATACAAGTGCAAAAGTGGTTTCCTGCACCAGCACAAGTGCGAAAAGTGGTTTTTCAACACTAACACAAGTGCGAAAAGTGGTTTTTCAACACTATCACAAGTGCAAAAAGTGTTTTTTCCACACTAATACAAATGCAAAAGTGGTTTCCTGCACCAACACAGGTGCGAAAAGTGGTTTTTCAACACTAACACAAGTGCGAAAAGTGGTTTTTCAACACTATCACAAGTGCAAAAAGTGTTTTTTCCACACTAATACAAGTGCAAAAGTGGTTTCCTGCACCAACACAAGTGCGAAAAGTGGATTTTCAACACTAACACAAGTGCGAAAAGTGGGTTTTCAACACTAACACAAGTGCAAAAAGTGGTTTTCCACACTAACACAAGTGCGAAAAGTGGTTTTTCCACACTAATACAAGTGCAAAAGTGGTTTCCTGCACCAACACAAGTGCGAAAAGTGGTTTTCAACACTAACACAAGTGCGAAAAGTCGTTTTTCAACACCAACACAAGTGCGAAAAGTGGTTTTTCAACACTAACACAAGTGCGAAAAGTGGTTTTTCAACACTATCACAAGTGCAAAAAGTGTTTTTTTCACACTAATACAAGTGCAAAAGTGGTTTCCTGCACCAACACAAGTGCGAAAAGTGGTTTCCTTCACTAACACATGTGCGAAAAGTGGGTTTTCAACACTAACACAGGTGCGAAAAGTGGTTTCCTTCACCAACACGTGCAAAAAGTGGTTTTACAACACTATCACAAGTGCAAAAAGTGTTTTTTCCACACTAATACAAGTGCAAAAGTGGTTTTTCAACACTAACACAAGTGCGAAAAGTGGTTTTTCAACACTAACACAAGTGCGAAAAGTGGTTTTTCCACACTAATACAAGTGCAAAAGTGGTTTCCTGCACATTGGTGCAGGTGCGAAAGTGCGAAAAGTGGTTTTTCAACACTAACACAAGTGCGAAAAGTGGTTTTTCAACACTATCACAAGTGCAAAAAGTGTTTTTTCCACACTAATACAAGTGCAAAAGTGGTTTCCTGCACCATCACAAGTGCGAAAAGTGGTTTCCTTCACTAACACATGTGCGAAACGTGGGTTTTCAACACTAACACAAGTGCGAAAAGTGGTTTCCTTCACCAACACAAGTGCGAAAAGTGGTTTCCTTCACCAACACCAGTGTGAAAAGTGGTTTTTCAACACGAACACAAGTGCGAAAAGTGGTTTTTCCACACTAATACAAGTGCAAATGTGGTTTCCTGCACCAACACAAGTGCGAAAAGTGGTTTTTCAACACTAACACAAGTGCGAAAAGTGGTTTTTCAACACTAACACAAGTGCGAAAAGTGGTTTTTCCACACTAATACAAGTGCAAAAGTGGTTTCCTGCACCAACACAAGTGCGAAAAGTGGTTTTTCAACACTAACACGAGTGCAAAAATTGTTTTTTCAACACTATCACAAGTGCAAAAAGTATTTTTTCCACACTAATACAAGTGCAAAAGTGGTTTCCTGCACCAACACAAGTGCGAAAAGTCGTTTTTCAACACTAACACATGTGCGAAAAGTGGTTTTTCAACGTTATCACAAGTGCAAAAAGTGTTTTTTCCACACTAATACAAGTGCAAAAGTGGTTTCCTGCACCAGCACAAGTGCGAAAAGTGGTTTTTCAACACTAACACAAGTGCGAAAAGTGGTTTTTCAACACTATCACAAGTGCAAAAAGTGTTTTTTCCACACTAATACAAGTGCAAAAGTGGTTTCCTGCACCAACACAAGTGCGAAAAGTGGTTTCCTTCACTAACACATGTGCGAAAAGTGGGTTTTCAACACTAACACAGGTGCGAAAAGTGGTTTCCTTCACCAACACGTGCAAAAAGTGGTTTTACAACACTATCACAAGTGCAAAAAGTGTTTTTTCCACACTAATACAAGTGCAAAAGTGGTTTTTCAACACTAACACAAGTGCGAAAAGTGGTTTTTCAACACTAACACAAGTGCGAAAAGTGGTTTTTCCACACTAATACAAGTGCAAAAGTGGTTTCCTGCACATTGGTGCAGGTGCGAAAGTGCGAAAAGTGGTTTTTCAACACTAACACAAGTGCGAAAAGTGGTTTTTCAACACTATCACAAGTGCAAAAAGTGTTTTTTCCACACTAATACAAGTGCAAAAGTGGTTTCCTGCACCATCACAAGTGCGAAAAGTGGTTTCCTTCACTAACACATGTGCGAAACGTGGGTTTTCAACACTAACACAAGTGCGAAAAGTGGTTTCCTTCACCAACACAAGTGCGAAAAGTGGTTTCCTTCACCAACACCAGTGTGAAAAGTGGTTTTTCAACACGAACACAAGTGCGAAAAGTGGTTTTTCCACACTAATACAAGTGCAAATGTGGTTTCCTGCACCAACACAAGTGCGAAAAGTGGTTTTTCAACACTAACACAAGTGCGAAAAGTGGTTTTTCAACACTAACACAAGTGCGAAAAGTGGTTTTTCCACACTAATACAAGTGCAAATGTGGTTTCCTGCACCAGCACAAGTGCGAAAAGTGGTTTTTCAACACGAACACAAGTGCGAAAGGTGGTTTTTCAACACTATCACAAGTGCAAAAAGTGGTTTTTTCAACACTAACACAAGTGCGAAAAGTGGATTTTGAACACTAACACAAGTGCGAAAAGTCGTTTTTCAACACTATCACAAGTGCGAAAAGTGTTTTTTCCACACTAATACAAGTGCAAAAGTGGTTTCCTGCACCAGCACAAGTGCGAAAAGTGGTTTTTCAACACTAACACAAGTGCGAAAAGTGGTTTTTCAACACTATCACAAGTGCAAAAAGTGTTTTTTCCACACTAATACAAATGCAAAAGTGGTTTCCTGCACCAACACAGGTGCGAAAAGTGGTTTTTCAACACTAACACAAGTGCAAAAAGTGGTTTTTCAACACTATCACAAGTGCAAAAAGTGTTTTTTCCACACTAATACAAGTGCAAAAGTGGTTTCCTGCACCAACACAAGTGCAAAAAGTGGATTTTCAACACTAACACAAGTGCGAAAAGTGGGTTTTCAACACTAACACAAGTGCGAAAAGTGGTTTCCTTCACTAACACAAGTGCGAAAAGTGGTTTTTCAACACTAACACAAGTGCAAAAAGTGGTTTTCAACACTAACACAAGTGCGAAAAGTGGTTTTTCCACACTAATACAAGTGCAAAAGTGGTTTCCTGCACCAACACAAGTGCGAAAAGTGGTTTTCAACACTAACACAAGTGCGAAAAGTCGTTTTTCAACACTAACACAAGTGCGAAAAGTGGTTTTTCAACACTAACACATGTGCGAAAAGTGGTTTTTCAACGTTATCACAAGTGCAAAAAGTGTTTTTTCCACACTAATACAAGTGCAAAAGTGGTTTCCTGCACCAGCACAAGTGCGAAAAGTGGTTTTTCAACACTAACACAAGTGCGAAAAGTGGTTTTTCAACACTATCACAAGTGCAAAAAGTGTTTTTTCCACACTAATACAAGTGCAAAAGTGGTTTCCTGCACCAACACAAGTGCGAAAAGTGGATTTTCAACACTAACACAAGTGCAAAAAGTGGGTTTTCAACACTAACACAAGTGCGAAAAGTGGTTTCCTTCACTAACACAAGTGCGAAAAGTGGTTTTTCAACACTAACACAAGTGCAAAAAGTGGTTTTCAACACTAACACAAGTGCGAAAAGTGGTTTTTCAACACTATCACAAGTGCAAAAAGTGTTTTTTCCACACTAATACAAGTGCAAAAGTGGTTTCCTGCACCAACACAAGTGCGAAAAGTGGATTTTCAACACTAACACAAGTGCAAAAAGTGGGTTTTCAACACTAACACAAGTGCGAAAAGTGGTTTCCTTCACTAACACAAGTGCGAAAAGTGGTTTTTCAACACTAACACAAGTGCAAAAAGTGGTTTTCAACACTAACACAAGTGCGAAAAGTGGTTTTTCCACACTAATACAAGTGCAAAAGTGGTTTCCTGCACCAACACAAGTGCGAAAAGTGGTTTTCAACACTAACACAAGTGCGAAAAGTCGTTTTTCAACACTAACACAAGTGCGAAAAGTGGTTTTTCAACACTAACACAAGTGCGAAAAGTGGTTTTTCAACACTATCACAACTGCAAAAAGTGTTTTTTTCACACTAATACAAGTGCAAAAGTGGTTTCCTGCACCAACACAAGTGCGAAAAGTGGTTTCCTTCACTAACACATGTGCGAAAAGTGGGTTTTCAACACTAACACAGGTGCGAAAAGTGGTTTCCTTCACCAACACAAGTGCGAAAAGTGGTTTTACAACACTATCACAAGTGCAAAAAGTGTTTTTTCCACACTAATACAAGTGCAAAAGTGGTTTTTCAACACTAACACAAGTGCGAAAAGTGGTTTTTCAACACTAACACAAGTGCGAAAAGTGGTTTTTCCACACTAATACAAGTGCAAAAGTGGTTTCCTGCACATTGGTGCAGGTGCGAAAGTGCGAAAAGTGGTTTTTCAACACTAACACAAGTGCGAAAAGTGGTTTTTCAACACTATCACAAGTGCAAAAAGTGTTTTTTCCACACTAATACAAGTGCAAAAGTGGTTTCCTGCACCATCACAAGTGCGAAAAGTGGTTTCCTTCACTAACACATGTGCGAAACGTGGGTTTTCAACACTAACACAAGTGCGAAAAGTGGTTTCCTTCACCAACACCAGTGTGAAAAGTGGTTTTTCAACACGAACACAAGTGCGAAAAGTGGTTTTTCCACACTAATACAAGTGCAAATGTGGTTACCTGCACCAACACAAGTGCGAAAAGTGGTTTTTCAACACTAACACAAGTGCGAAAGGTGGTTTTTCAACACTAACACAAGTGCGAAAAGTGGTTTTTCCACACTAATACAAGTGCAAAAGTGGTTTCCTGCACCAACACAAGTGCGAAAAGTGGTTTTTCAACACTAACACGAGTGCAAAAAGTGTTTTTTCAACACTATCACAAGTGCAAAAAGTATTTTTTCCACACTAATACAAGTGCAAAAGTGGTTTCCTGCACCAACACAAGTGCGAAAAGTGGTTTTTCAACACTAACACAAGTGCAAAAAGTGTTTTTCAACACTATCACAAGTGCAAAAAGTGTTTTTTCCACACTAATACAAGTGCAAAAGTGGTTTCCTGCACCAACACAAGTGGGAAAAGTGGTTTTTCAACACTAACACAAGTGCAAAAAGTATTTTTTCAACACTATCACAAGTGCAAAAAGTGTTTTTTCCACACTAATACAAGTACAAAAGTGGTTTCCTGCACCAACACAAGTGCGAAAAGTGGTTTTTCAACATTAACACAAGTGCGAAAAGTGGTTTTTCAACACTATCACAAGTACAAAAAGTGGTTTTTCAACACTAATACAAGTGCAAAAGTGGTTTCCTGCACCAACACAAGTGCGAAAAGTGGTTTTTCAACACTAACACAAGTGCGAAAAGTGGTTTTTGAACACTAACACAAGTGCGAAAAGTGGTTTTTCAACACTATCACAAGTGCGAAAAGTGTTTTTTCCACACTAATACAAGTGCAAAAGTGGTTTCCTGCACCAGCACAAGTGCGAAAAGTGGTTTTTCAACACTAACACAAGTGCGAAAAGTGGTTTTTCAACACTATCACAAGTGCAAAAAGTGTTTTTTCCACACTAATACAAATGCAAAAGTGGTTTCCTGCACCAACACAGGTGCGAAAAGTGGTTTTTCAACACTAACACAAGTGCGAAAAGTGGTTTTTCAACACTATCACAAGTGCAAAAAGTGTTTTTTCCACACTAATACAAGTGCAAAAGTGGTTTCCTGCACCAACACAAGTGCGAAAAGTGGATTTTCAACACTAACACAAGTGCGAAAAGTGGGTTTTCAACACTAACACAAGTGCAAAAAGTGGTTTTCCACACTAACACAAGTGCGAAAAGTGGTTTTTCCACACTAATACAAGTGCAAAAGTGGTTTCCTGCACCAACACAAGTGCGAAAAGTGGTTTTCAACACTAACACAAGTGCGAAAAGTCGTTTTTCAACACCAACACAAGTGCGAAAAGTGGTTTTTCAACACTAACACAAGTGCGAAAAGTGGTTTTTCAACACTATCACAAGTGCAAAAAGTGTTTTTTTCACACTAATACAAGTGCAAAAGTGGTTTCCTGCACCAACACAAGTGCGAAAAGTGGTTTCCTTCACTAACACATGTGCGAAAAGTGGGTTTTCAACACTAACACAGGTGCGAAAAGTGGTTTCCTTCACCAACACGTGCAAAAAGTGGTTTTACAACACTATCACAAGTGCAAAAAGTGTTTTTTCCACACTAATACAAGTGCAAAAGTGGTTTTTCAACACTAACACAAGTGCGAAAAGTGGTTTTTCAACACTAACACAAGTGCGAAAAGTGGTTTTTCCACACTAATACAAGTGCAAAAGTGGTTTCCTGCACATTGGTGCAGGTGCGAAAGTGCGAAAAGTGGTTTTTCAACACTAACACAAGTGCGAAAAGTGGTTTTTCAACACTATCACAAGTGCAAAAAGTGTTTTTTCCACACTAATACAAGTGCAAAAGTGGTTTCCTGCACCATCACAAGTGCGAAAAGTGGTTTCCTTCACTAACACATGTGCGAAACGTGGGTTTTCAACACTAACACAAGTGCGAAAAGTGGTTTCCTTCACCAACACAAGTGCGAAAAGTGGTTTCCTTCACCAACACCAGTGTGAAAAGTGGTTTTTCAACACGAACACAAGTGCGAAAAGTGGTTTTTCCACACTAATACAAGTGCAAATGTGGTTTCCTGCACCAACACAAGTGCGAAAAGTGGTTTTTCAACACTAACACAAGTGCGAAAAGTGGTTTTTCAACACTAACACAAGTGCGAAAAGTGGTTTTTCCACACTAATACAAGTGCAAAAGTGGTTTCCTGCACCAACACAAGTGCGAAAAGTGGTTTTTCAACACTAACACGAGTGCAAAAATTGTTTTTTCAACACTATCACAAGTGCAAAAAGTATTTTTTCCACACTAATACAAGTGCAAAAGTGGTTTCCTGCACCAACACAAGTGCGAAAAGTCGTTTTTCAACACTAACACAAGTGCGAAAAGTGGTTTTTCAACACTAACACATGTGCGAAAAGTGGTTTTTCAACGTTATCACAAGTGCAAAAAGTGTTTTTTCCACACTAATACAAGTGCAAAAGTGGTTTCCTGCACCAGCACAAGTGCGAAAAGTGGTTTTTCAACACTAACACAAGTGCGAAAAGTGGTTTTTCAACACTATCACAAGTGCAAAAAGTGTTTTTTCCACACTAATACAAGTGCAAAAGTGGTTTCCTGCACCAACACAAGTGCGAAAAGTGGTTTCCTTCACTAACACATGTGCGAAAAGTGGGTTTTCAACACTAACACAGGTGCGAAAAGTGGTTTCCTTCACCAACACGTGCAAAAAGTGGTTTTACAACACTATCACAAGTGCAAAAAGTGTTTTTTCCACACTAATACAAGTGCAAAAGTGGTTTTTCAACACTAACACAAGTGCGAAAAGTGGTTTTTCAACACTAACACAAGTGCGAAAAGTGGTTTTTCCACACTAATACAAGTGCAAAAGTGGTTTCCTGCACATTGGTGCAGGTGCGAAAGTGCGAAAAGTGGTTTTTCAACACTAACACAAGTGCGAAAAGTGGTTTTTCAACACTATCACAAGTGCAAAAAGTGTTTTTTCCACACTAATACAAGTGCAAAAGTGGTTTCCTGCACCATCACAAGTGCGAAAAGTGGTTTCCTTCACTAACACATGTGCGAAACGTGGGTTTTCAACACTAACACAAGTGCGAAAAGTGGTTTCCTTCACCAACACAAGTGCGAAAAGTGGTTTCCTTCACCAACACCAGTGTGAAAAGTGGTTTTTCAACACGAACACAAGTGCGAAAAGTGGTTTTTCCACACTAATACAAGTGCAAATGTGGTTTCCTGCACCAACACAAGTGCGAAAAGTGGTTTTTCAACACTAACACAAGTGCGAAAAGTGGTTTTTCAACACTAACACAAGTGCGAAAAGTGGTTTTTCCACACTAATACAAGTGCAAAAGTGGTTTCCTGCACCAACACAAGTGCGAAAAGTGGTTTTTCAACACTAACACGAGTGCAAAAATTGTTTTTTCAACACTATCACAAGTGCAAAAAGTATTTTTTCCACACTAATACAAGTGCAAAAGTGGTTTCCTGCACCAACACAAGTGCGAAAAGTCGTTTTTCAACACTAACACAAGTGCGAAAAGTGGTTTTTCAACACTAACACATGTGCGAAAAGTGGTTTTTCAACGTTATCACAAGTGCAAAAAGTGTTTTTTCCACACTAATACAAGTGCAAAAGTGGTTTCCTGCACCAGCACAAGTGCGAAAAGTGGTTTTTCAACACTAACACAAGTGCGAAAAGTGGTTTTTCAACACTATCACAAGTGCAAAAAGTGTTTTTTCCACACTAATACAAGTGCAAAAGTGGTTTCCTGCACCAACACAAGTGCGAAAAGTGGATTTTCAACACTAACACAAGTGCAAAAAGTGGGTTTTCAACACTAACACAAGTGCGAAAAGTGGTTTCCTTCACTAACACAAGTGCGAAAAGTGGTTTTTCAACACTAACACAAGTGCAAAAAGTGGTTTTCAACACTAACACAAGTGCGAAAAGTGGTTTTTCAACACTATCACAAGTGCAAAAAGTGTTTTTTCCACACTAATACAAGTGCAAAAGTGGTTTCCTGCACCAACACAAGTGCGAAAAGTGGATTTTCAACACTAACACAAGTGCAAAAAGTGGGTTTTCAACACTAACACAAGTGCGAAAAGTGGTTTCCTTCACTAACACAAGTGCGAAAAGTGGTTTTTCAACACTAACACAAGTGCAAAAAGTGGTTTTCAACACTAACACAAGTGCGAAAAGTGGTTTTTCCACACTAATACAAGTGCAAAAGTGGTTTCCTGCACCAACACAAGTGCGAAAAGTGGTTTTCAACACTAACACAAGTGCGAAAAGTCGTTTTTCAACACTAACACAAGTGCGAAAAGTGGTTTTTCAACACTAACACAAGTGCGAAAAGTGGTTTTTCAACACTATCACAACTGCAAAAAGTGTTTTTTTCACACTAATACAAGTGCAAAAGTGGTTTCCTGCACCAACACAAGTGCGAAAAGTGGTTTCCTTCACTAACACATGTGCGAAAAGTGGGTTTTCAACACTAACACAGGTGCGAAAAGTGGTTTCCTTCACCAACACAAGTGCGAAAAGTGGTTTTACAACACTATCACAAGTGCAAAAAGTGTTTTTTCCACACTAATACAAGTGCAAAAGTGGTTTTTCAACACTAACACAAGTGCGAAAAGTGGTTTTTCCACACTAATACAAGTGCAAAAGTGGTTTCCTGCACATTGGTGCAGGTGCGAAAGTGCGAAAAGTGGTTTTTCAACACTAACACAAGTGCGAAAAGTGGTTTTTCAACACTATCACAAGTGCAAAAAGTGTTTTTTCCACACTAATACAAGTGCAAAAGTGGTTTCCTGCACCATCACAAGTGCGAAAAGTGGTTTCCTTCACTAACACATGTGCGAAACGTGGGTTTTCAACACTAACACAAGTGCGAAAAGTGGTTTCCTTCACCAACACCAGTGTGAAAAGTGGTTTTTCAACACGAACACAAGTGCGAAAAGTGGTTTTTCCACACTAATACAAGTGCAAATGTGGTTACCTGCACCAACACAAGTGCGAAAAGTGGTTTTTCAACACTAACACAAGTGCGAAAGGTGGTTTTTCAACACTAACACAAGTGCGAAAAGTGGTTTTTCCACACTAATACAAGTGCAAAAGTGGTTTCCTGCACCAACACAAGTGCGAAAAGTGGTTTTTCAACACTAACACGAGTGCAAAAAGTCTTTTTTCAACACTATCACAAGTGCAAAAAGTATTTTTTCCACACTAATACAAGTGCAAAAGTGGTTTCCTGCACCAACACAAGTGCGAAAAGTGGTTTTTCAACACTATCACAAGTGCAAAAAGTGTTTTTTCCACACTAATACAAGTGCAAAAGTGGTTTCCTGCACCAACACAAGTGGGAAAAGTGGTTTTTCAACACTAACACAAGTGCAAAAAGTGTTTTTTCAACACTATCACAAGTGCAAAAAGTGTTTTTTCCACACTAATACAAGTACAAAAGTGGTTTCCTGCACCAACACAAGTGCGAAAAGTGGTTTTTCAACATTAACACAAGTGCGAAAAGTGGTTTTTCAACACTAACACAAGTGCAAAAAGTGGTTTTTCAACACTATCACAAGTGCAGAAAGTGTTTTTTCCACACTAATACAAGTGCAAAAGTGGTTTCCTGGACCAGCACAGGTGCGAAAAGTGGTTTTTCAACACGAACACAAGGGCGAAAGGTGGTTTTTCAACACTATCACAAGTACAAAAAGTGGTTTTTCAACACTAATACAAGTGCAAAAGTGGTTTCCTGCACCAACACAAGTGCGAAAAGTGGTTTTTCAACACTAACACAAGTGCGAAAAGTGGTTTTTGAACACTAACACAAGTGCGAAAAGTGGTTTTTCAACACTATCACAAGTGCGAAAAGTGTTTTTTCCACACTAATACAAGTGCAAAAGTGGTTTCCTGCACCAGCACAAGTGCGAAAAGTGGTTTTTCAACACTAACACAAGTGCGAAAAGTGGTTTTTCAACACTATCACAAGTGCAAAAAGTGTTTTTTCCACACTAATACAAATGCAAAAGTGGTTTCCTGCACCAACACAGGTGCGAAAAGTGGTTTTTCAACACTAACACAAGTGCGAAAAGTGGTTTTTCAACACTATCACAAGTGCAAAAAGTGTTTTTTCCACACTAATACAAGTGCAAAAGTGGTTTCCTGCACCAACACAAGTGCGAAAAGTGGATTTTCAACACTAACACAAGTGCGAAAAGTGGGTTTTCAACACTAACACAAGTGCGAAAAGTGGTTTCCTTCACTAACACAAGTGCGAAAAGTGGTTTTTCAACACTAACACAAGTGCAAAAAGTGGTTTTCCACACTAACACGTGCGAAAAGTGGTTTTTCCACACTAATACAAGTGCAAAAGTGGTTTCCTGCACCAACACAAGTGCGAAAAGTGGTTTTCAACACTAACACAAGTGCGAAAAGTCGTTTTTCAACACCAACACAAGTGCGAAAAGTGGTTTTTCAACACTAACACAAGTGCGAAAAGTGGTTTTTCAACACTATCACAAGTGCAAAAAGTGTTTTTTTCACACTAATACAAGTGCAAAAGTGGTTTCCTGCACCAACACAAGTGCGAAAAGTGGTTTCCTTCACTAACACATGTGCGAAAAGTGGGTTTTCAACACTAACACAGGTGCGAAAAGTGGTTTCCTTCACCAACACGTGCAAAAAGTGGTTTTACAACACTATCACAAGTGCAAAAAGTGTTTTTTCCACACTAACACAAGTGCGAAAAGTGGTTTTTCCACACTAATACAAGTGCAAAAGTGGTTTTTCAACACTATCACAAGTGCAAAAAGTGTTTTTTCCACACTAATACAAGTGCAAAAGTGGTTTCCTGCACATTGGTGCAGGTGCGAAAGTGCGAAAAGTGGTTTTTCAACACTAACACAAGTGCGAAAAGTGGTTTTTCAACACTATCACAAGTGCAAAAAGTGTTTTTTCCACACTAATACAAGTGCAAAAGTGGTTTCCTGCACCATCACAAGTGCGAAAAGTGGTTTCCTTCACTAACACATGTGCGAAACGTGGGTTTTCAACACTAACACAAGTGCGAAAAGTGGTTTCCTTCACCAACACAAGTGCGAAAAGTGGTTTCCTTCACCAACACCAGTGTGAAAAGTGGTTTTTCAACACGAACACAAGTGCGAAAAGTGGTTTTTCCACACTAATACAAGTGCAAATGTGGTTTCCTGCACCAACACAAGTGCGAAAAGTGGTTTTTCAACACTAACACAAGTGCGAAAAGTGGTTTTTCAACACTAACACAAGTGCGAAAAGTGGTTTTTCCACACTAATACAAGTGCAAAAGTGGTTTCCTGCACCAACACAAGTGCGAAAAGTGGTTTTTCAACACTAACACGAGTGCAAAAATTGTTTTTTCAACACTATCACAAGTGCAAAAAGTATTTTTTCCACACTAATACAAGTGCAAAAGTGGTTTCCTGCACCAACACAAGTGCGAAAAGTCGTTTTTCAACACTAACACAAGTGCGAAAAGTGGTTTTTCAACACTAACACATGTGCGAAAAGTGGTTTTTCAACGTTATCACAAGTGCAAAAAGTGTTTTTTCCACACTAATACAAGTGCAAAAGTGGTTTCCTGCACCAGCACAAGTGCGAAAAGTGGTTTTTCAACACTAACACAAGTGCGAAAAGTGGTTTTTCAACACTATCACAAGTGCAAAAAGTGTTTTTTCCACACTAATACAAGTGCAAAAGTGGTTTCCTGCACCAACACAAGTGCGAAAAGTGGATTTTCAACACTAACACAAGTGCAAAAAGTGGGTTTTCAACACTAACACAAGTGCGAAAAGTGGTTTCCTTCACTAACACAAGTGCGAAAAGTGGTTTTTCAACACTAACACAAGTGCAAAAAGTGGTTTTCAACACTAACACAAGTGCGAAAAGTGGTTTTTCAACACTATCACAAGTGCAAAAAGTGTTTTTTCCACACTAATACAAGTGCAAAAGTGGTTTCCTGCACCAACACAAGTGCGAAAAGTGGATTTTCAACACTAACACAAGTGCAAAAAGTGGGTTTTCAACACTAACACAAGTGCGAAAAGTGGTTTCCTTCACTAACACAAGTGCGAAAAGTGGTTTTTCAACACTAACACAAGTGCAAAAAGTGGTTTTCAACACTAACACAAGTGCGAAAAGTGGTTTTTCCACACTAATACAAGTGCAAAAGTGGTTTCCTGCACCAACACAAGTGCGAAAAGTGGTTTTCAACACTAACACAAGTGCGAAAAGTCGTTTTTCAACACTAACACAAGTGCGAAAAGTGGTTTTTCAACACTAACACAAGTGCGAAAAGTGGTTTTTCAACACTATCACAACTGCAAAAAGTGTTTTTTTCACACTAATACGAGTGCAAAAGTGGTTTCCTGCACCAACACAAGTGCGAAAAGTGGTTTTTCAACACTAACACAAGTGCGAAAGGTGGTTTTTCAACACTAACACAAGTGCGAAAAGTGGTTTTTCCACACTAATACAAGTGCAAATGTGGTTACCTGCACCAACACAAGTGCGAAAAGTGGTTTTTCAACACTAACACAAGTGCGAAAGGTGGTTTTTCAACACTAACACAAGTGCGAAAAGTGGTTTTTCCACACTAATACAAGTGCAAAAGTGGTTTCCTGCACCAACACAAGTGCGAAAAGTGGTTTTTCAACACTAACACGAGTGCAAAAAGTCTTTTTTCAACACTATCACAAGTGCAAAAAGTATTTTTTCCACACTAATACAAGTGCAAAAGTGGTTTCCTGCACCAACACAAGTGCGAAAAGTGGTTTTTCAACACTATCACAAGTGCAAAAAGTGTTTTTTCCACACTAATACAAGTGCAAAAGTGGTTTCCTGCACCAACACAAGTGGGAAAAGTGGTTTTTCAACACTAACACAAGTGCAAAAAGTGTTTTTTCAACACTATCACAAGTGCAAAAAGTGTTTTTTCCACACTAATACAAGTACAAAAGTGGTTTCCTGCACCAACACAAGTGCGAAAAGTGGTTTTTCAACATTAACACAAGTGCGAAAAGTGGTTTTTCAACACTAACACAAGTGCAAAAAGTGGTTTTTCAACACTATCACAAGTGCAGAAAGTGTTTTTTCCACACTAATACAAGTGCAAAAGTGGTTTCCTGGACCAGCACAGGTGCGAAAAGTGGTTTTTCAACACGAACACAAGGGCGAAAGGTGGTTTTTCAACACTATCACAAGTACAAAAAGTGGTTTTTCAACACTAATACAAGTGCAAAAGTGGTTTCCTGCACCAACACAAGTGCGAAAAGTGGTTTTTCAACACTAACACAAGTGCGAAAAGTGGTTTTTGAACACTAACACAAGTGCGAAAAGTGGTTTTTCAACACTATCACAAGTGCGAAAAGTGTTTTTTCCACACTAATACAAGTGCAAAAGTGGTTTCCTGCACCAGCACAAGTGCGAAAAGTGGTTTTTCAACACTAACACAAGTGCGAAAAGTGGTTTTTCAACACTATCACAAGTGCAAAAAGTGTTTTTTCCACACTAATACAAATGCAAAAGTGGTTTCCTGCACCAACACAGGTGCGAAAAGTGGTTTTTCAACACTAACACAAGTGCGAAAAGTGGTTTTTCAACACTATCACAAGTGCAAAAAGTGTTTTTTCCACACTAATACAAGTGCAAAAGTGGTTTCCTGCACCAACACAAGTGCGAAAAGTGGATTTTCAACACTAACACAAGTGCGAAAAGTGGGTTTTCAACACTAACACAAGTGCGAAAAGTGGTTTCCTTCACTAACACAAGTGCGAAAAGTGGTTTTTCAACACTAACACAAGTGCAAAAAGTGGTTTTCCACACTAACAAGTGCGAAAAGTGGTTTTTCCACACTAATACAAGTGCAAAAGTGGTTTCCTGCACCAACACAAGTGCGAAAAGTGGTTTTCAACACTAACACAAGTGCGAAAAGTCGTTTTTCAACACCAACACAAGTGCGAAAAGTGGTTTTTCAACACTAACACAAGTGCGAAAAGTGGTTTTTCAACACTATCACAAGTGCAAAAAGTGTTTTTTTCACACTAATACAAGTGCAAAAGTGGTTTCCTGCACCAACACAAGTGCGAAAAGTGGTTTCCTTCACTAACACATGTGCGAAAAGTGGGTTTTCAACACTAACACAGGTGCGAAAAGTGGTTTCCTTCACCAACACGTGCAAAAAGTGGTTTTACAACACTATCACAAGTGCAAAAAGTGTTTTTTCCACACTAATACAAGTGCAAAAGTGGTTTTTCAACACTAACACAAGTGCGAAAAGTGGTTTTTCAACACTAACACAAGTGCGAAAAGTGGTTTTTCCACATTAATACAAGTGCAAAAGTGGTTTCCTGCACATTGGTGCAGGTGCGAAAGTGCGAAAAGTGGTTTTTCAACACTAACACAAGTGCGAAAAGTGGTTTTTCAACACTATCACAAGTGCAAAAAGTGTTTTTTCCACACTAATACAAGTGCAAAAGTGGTTTCCTGCACCATCACAAGTGCGAAAAGTGGTTTCCTTCACTAACACATGTGCGAAACGTGGGTTTTCAACACTAACACAAGTGCGAAAAGTGGTTTCCTTCACCAACACAAGTGCGAAAAGTGGTTTCCTTCACCAACACCAGTGTGAAAAGTGGTTTTTCAACACGAACACAAGTGCGAAAAGTGGTTTTTCCACACTAATACAAGTGCAAATGTGGTTTCCTGCACCAACACAAGTGCGAAAAGTGGTTTTTCAACACTAACACAAGTGCGAAAAGTGGTTTTTCAACACTAACACAAGTGCGAAAAGTGGTTTTTCCACACTAATACAAGTGCAAAAGTGGTTTCCTGCACCAACACAAGTGCGAAAAGTGGTTTTTCAACACTAACACGAGTGCAAAAATTGTTTTTTCAACACTATCACAAGTGCAAAAAGTATTTTTTCCACACTAATACAAGTGCAAAAGTGGTTTCCTGCACCAACACAAGTGCGAAAAGTGGTTTTTCAACACTAACACAAGTGCAAAAAGTGTTTTTCAACACTATCACAAGTGCAAAAAGTGTTTTTTCCACAATAATACAAGTGCAAAAGTGGTTTCCTGCACCAACACAAGTGGGAAAAGTGGTTTTTCAACACTAACACAAGTGCAAAAAGTGTTTTTTCAACACTATCACAAGTGCAAAAAGTGTTTTTTCCACACTAATACAAGTACAAAAGTGGTTTCCTGCACCAACACAAGTGCGAAAAGTGGTTTTTCAACACTAACACAAGTGCGAAAAGTGGTTTTTCAACACTAACACAAGTGCAAAAAGTGGTTTTTCAACACTATCACAAGTGCAGAAAGTGTTTTTTCCACACTAATACAAGTGCAAAAGTGGTTTCCTGCACCAGCACAGGTGCGAAAAGTGGTTTTTCAACACGAACACAAGGGCGAAAGGTGGTTTTTCAACACTATCACAAGTGCAAAAAGTGGTTTTTCAACACTAATACAAGTGCAAAAGTGGTTTCCTGCACCAACACAAGTGCGAAAAGTGGTTTTTCAACCCTAACACAAGTGCGAAAAGTGGTTTTTGAACACTAACACAAGTGCAAAAAGTGGTTTTTCAACACTATCACAAGTGCGAAAAGTGTTTTTTCCACACTAATACAAGTGCAAAAGTGGGTTCCTGCACCAGCACAAGTGCGAAAAGTGGTTTTTCAACACTAACACAAGTGCGAAAAGTGGTTTTTCAACACTATCACAAGTGCAAAAAGTGTATTTTCCACACTAATACAAATGCAAAAGTGGTTTCCTGCACCAACACAGGTGCGAAAAGTGGTTTTTCAACACTAACACAAGTGCGAAAAGTGGTTTTTCCACACTAATACAAGTGCAAAAGTGGTTTCCTGCACCAACACAAGTGCGAAAAGTGGATTTTCAACACTAACACAAGTGCGAAAAGTGGGTTTTCAACACTAACACAAGTGCGAAAAGTGGTTTCCTTCACTAACACAAGTGCGAAAAGTGGTTTTTCAACACTAACACAAGTGCAAAAAGTGGTTTTCCACACTAACACAAGTGCGAAAAGTGGTTTTTCCACACTAATACAAGTGCAAAAGTGGTTTCCTGCACCAACACAAGTGCGAAAAGTGGTTTTCAACACTAACACAAGTGCGAAAAGTCGTTTTTCAACACTAACACAAGTGCGAAAAGTGGTTTTTCAACACTAACACAAGTGCGAAAAGTGGTTTTTCAACACTATCACAAGTGCAAAAAGTGTTTTTTTCACACTAATACAAGTGCAAAAGTGGTTTCCTGCACCAACACAAGTGCGAAAAGTGGTTTCCTTCAACTAACACATGTGCGAAAAGTGGGTTTTCAACACTAACACAAGTGCGAAAAGTGGTTTCCTTCACCAACACAAGTGCAAAAAGTGGTTTTACAACACTATCACAAGTGCAAAAAGTGTTTTTTCCACACTAATACAAGTGCAAAAGTGGTTTTTCAACACTAACACAAGTGCGAAAAGTGGTTTTTCAACACTAACACAAGTGCGAAAAGTGGTTTTTCCACACTAATACAAGTGCAAAAGTGGTTTCCTGCACATTGGTGCAGGTGCGAAAGTGCGAAAAGTGGTTTTTCAACACTAACACAAGTGCGAAAAGTGGTTTTTTAACACTATCACAAGTGCAAAAAGTGTTTTTTCCACACTAATACAAGTGCAAGAGTGGTTTCCTGCACCATCACAAGTGCGAAAAGTGGTTTCCTTCACTAACACATGTGCGAAACGTGGGTTTTCAACACTAACACAAGTGCGAAAAGTGGTTTCCTTCACCAACACCAGTGTGAAAAGTGGTTTTTCAACACTATCACAAGTGCGAAAAGTGGTTTTCCACACTAATACAAGTGCAAAAGTGGTTTCCTGCACCAACACAAGTGCGAAAAGTGGTTTTTCAACACTAACACAAGTGCGAAAAGTGGTTTTTCAACACTAACACAAGTGCGAAAAGTGGTTTTTCCACACTAATACAAGTGCAAAAGTGGTTTCCTGCACCAACACAAGTGCGAAAAGTGGTTTTTCAACACTAACACAAGTGCAAAAAGTGTTTTTTCAACACTATCACAAGTGCAAAAAGTGTTTTTTCCACACTAATACAAGTGCAAAAGTGGTTTCCTGCACCAACACAAGTGCGAAAAGTGGTTTTTCAACACTAACACAAGTGCGAAAAGTGGTTTTTCCACACTAATTGTGGTGGTTACCTTATTCGCATGTCGCGGTTAACTTATTCGCATGTGACGGTTACCTTATGTTTGGTCTAATCCACGTGCATGGGCCTGTGGGGCTTTTGGTTTGTTGGACGTGACGCACGCGCGGTTGTGGGAGCCATGCCCTCCGGAGAGGGTTTTGGCTTTATAAAAGCTGTAACACTTCCGTTCGCGTTTAGAGTGTGCTGGAGAGTTCTGTACGAATAAACGAGCTTTGAACCCTACGAAATGGCCTCGTTTTCTCTCCTTCCACAACTCCTAAAATATGATCCACCACGTGGTGACCCGGGTTGCCCCATGATTTTTGACCATTTTACATTAATTAATTTTAGGGGAAGTGTAACCCGGGTTCACGTGATAGGAAAATCCTTTGTGTACCCATACTTTTTGGCAAGAACAAGCACGTTTCCATGCAATACACAGCAGAACTAGGTCTATCCTTCTCACCTCTTATTACAACTTTTAATATACAACGTTTAAAATGTGTTATGATCTTTTTCCAGGGCCACTAATTGACACCACCATGCAAGGTTTAGTCCAGGCAGTACGACGTCACCCCTTGATCTTTCGGGAGCATTATTTATTCAACCCACCCCACACGAGCATACAGTCACAGTAATAAAGAGAGAAACAACAGGAAATCAGTTTACAAAATCTATTTTAATCAGTCAATAGATGTCGATGCAAACGTCAATAGTCAATAGTTCAACTTTTGATGGCAACGTTGCCCAATGTTACAATAAAGTCAACAAAAGTCCGAGCGGCGGGAGCAATTATTGTTCAGTTTAGTCTACTGTTCACACTGTATAGCAGGCGCCAAAATGGCCTGCCGCATTCAACCACTGATCTCGACAACCACTGGATAGCGCATTGGCTGATCGATCTGACGCCAAACGCCGCCATCTTAACCACTCGCATTGATTCTCCAAGAAAGCTCGCGTTAACACTCCTGCCAATACATATATAATTTTGATTCGTTATTACTACTAGTACCGACTGCAAAGCCGCAATGAGCCGGCGAAGCCAAAGCCTCTTGCCACTATTTTACCCATCACTATGGTATCAGTAGGTTAGGTAGTTGGTAGTAGGTAGGTGTAGTAGGTACCGTACCTGGTAAGACTTGGTAAAAGAGAAGAGCAGACAGTCCTCCCCAATACCTGCATACCTCTTGCCACTATTTTACCCATCACCATGGCATCAGTAGGTTAGGTAGTTGGTAGTAGGTAGGTAGGTAGTTGGTAGTAGGTAGGTAGGTAGTTGGTAGTAGGTAGGTGTAGTAGGTACCGTACCTGGTAAGACTTGGTAAAAGAGAAGAGCAGACAGTCCTCCCCAATGGCAATACCTGCATACAATAAATGTCACAAGAAGCTTAAGGAAGTAACTATACGATGTGCTAGCTTAAGGCCTATTTTTAACTGGGCTTAACATACGTTTTCACAGTAAGTGTGTAGTCTTCTAACTTCAGTCGCTGTCAGGCGCCAGGGCTGGTTCTCTGACTCTCCGGGCACGGCGGCTTCGTCCACCAGAAGAAGTTAGCTTGCAGTGATTAATTCGGTGAATTCCGTCTCAACTTCGGATATTTCCGGCCGTGAAAAACTATCCGTATTTCTAAACTAAATATGTAAACCGCTTATACCATATTTCTGGCCGTGAAAAACTATCCCATACGGCCGAGAGATTTCTAAAAAATAATTCTTCGTCAATGTTAGAATATTTGACGCCGTTTTCACCGTCCGAAACGCGTAATAATATTTTTTCAAATGCTCGAATCTCATTGGTTCTGGTGTTTGATGACGATTTTCGTTGAAGATAACGAGGTTGGTCTTAACGTATTTTAATTACTAATGAGAGGTTTCATTAGATTGTGAATCAAAGAACGACAGGTGAAACAAACTCCTATTGAACGTTTTCGCAATTGTTTTATGCAAACTTCCGCATCCGGTCGATGGCACCCACCGGCCACCATTGAGCACTTTCATTTTAGAAATATTTTTGCAAATGCTCGACTCTCATTGGGTCCGGTGTTTGGTGAGGCGTTTTGTTGAAGATAACCAGGCCCGTGCGGGCCGATGTTGGTCTTAAATTATTTTATTAATACATCGGAGGTGCATAAGATTGTGAATCAAAGCCGCGAGATTTCTAAAAAATAATTCTTCGTCAATGTTAGAATATTTGACGCCGTTTTCACCGTCCGAAACGCGTAATTATATTTTTTCAAATGCTCGAATCTCATTGGTTCTGGTGTTTGATGACGATTTTCGTTGAAGATAACGAGGTTGGTCTTAACGTATTTTAATTACTAATTAGAGGTTTCATGAGATTGTGAATCAAAGAACGACGGCTGAAACAAACTCCTATTGAACTTTTTTGCAATTGTTTTATGCAAACTTCCGCATCCAGTCGATGGCTGTCTCCAGCACTCCATCCAGTGAGTGATTTCATTTTAGAAATATTTTTTCAAATGCTCGAATCTCATACCGTATTTCTGGCTGTGAAAAACTATCCCATACGGCCGCGAGATTTCTAAAAAATAATTCTTCGTCAATGTTAGAATATTTGACGCCGTTTTCACCGTCCGAAACGCGTAATAATATTTTTTCAAATGCTCGAATCTCATTGGTTCTGGTGTTTGATGACGATTTTCGTTGAAGATAACGAGGTTGGTCTTAACGTATTTTAATTACTAATTAGAGGTTTCATGAGATTGTGAATCAAAGCCGCGAGATTTCTAAAAAATAATTCTTCGTCAATGTTAGAATATTTGACGCCGTTTTCACCGTCCGAAACGCGTAATTATATTTTTTCAAATGCTCGAATCTCATTGGTTCTGGTGTTTGATGACGATTTTCGTTGAAGATAACGAGATTGGTCTTAACGTATTTTAATTACTAATTAGAGGTTTCATGAGATTGTGAATCAAAGAACGACGGGTGAAACAAACTCCTATTGAACTTTTTCGCAATTGTTTTATGCAAACTTCCGCATCCGGTCGATGGCTGTCTCCAGCACTCCATCCAGTGAGCGCTTTCATTTTAGAAATATTTTTGCAAATGCTCGACTCTCATTGGGTCCGGTGTTTGGTGACGCGTTTTGTTGAAGATGACCAGGCCCGTGCGGGCCGATGTTGGTCTTAAATTATTTTATTAATACATCGGAGGTGCATAAGATTGTGAATCAAACGACGACGGGTGAAAGAAACTCCTAATGAACGTTTTAAATTTGTTATGAATACTTCCGCCTCCGCAAGATGGCTGCGTCCACTGCGCTTCGGATTCTCGAGCCAAGGCATAATCAGGTTTTCAACATAATACGTACTCGTAAATTGACAACACCGGCTTCGCCGGCTATAAATGGACTCAAGATGCCTTCATGTGCTGCGGTCAACTGTACAAATAGGCAGTTCAAGGATTGCAATCCAACATTTCATCTGTAAGTATAATAATGTTACTGTAAATGAGACTGTTCAGAGTTATAAATAGCGTGCAACACATGAACGAGTTAGATGTTTGTACAGACCCATGTGTAGATTCCCTTGTTAGTTGCTGTGTAAAAAAGTTCTATATTTTAGATTTACATTACAATCTAACTTTTAGTTAGGCTACTTTAAAACAAATAGCTTGCAAAACCACAGATTTGTGTGGAGCTAAGTATGAATTATTACTTAATTGTAAGTTGTGGCGGGCACAAGGGGCAATAATTCCGCGCACGAGTGGGTGGCGCGAGCGCCCAGGCGGAGACCGATGGCACATGCCCCGCTCTTCGACCGCTCGGCCACGCCAGGGGACTAGGCGTGGCCTCGGCACATATATGCGGGCTCTAAGCTTGAGCCCGCTCAGTGCTGCAGTTCGAGCTTTCGAAATAAAGTCTCTTTTGTTTTAACAAACGCATTGTGGCCTACCTCTTTGGCAAGCAAGTTGTGTGTGCGCAGCACCACACTTCACTGGTGACCCCGATTGGTTCAGCCGTTGCTGACCACCGAACGCGCCATGGCCACCAACGCCGTCGCAGTAAAACTCCCAGAGTTTTGGGAAGCACAGGCCGACGTGTGGTTCGTGCAGGCCGAAGCTCAATTTCAGCTTCGAGGCATAACGGCGGACGAGACCCGTTACTACCACGTGGTCGCCGCCCTTGGGCCGGGCACTGCCGCCCGAGTCGTGTCCATCCTGCGGCGCCCGCCGGTCGACCACAAGTACGAGGCACTCAAACGTCTCCTCATAGCCATGTTCGACCTCACGGAGATCGAACGGGCCGACCGCCTCCTGGACCTTCCCGAACTCGGCGACACACGACCATCCATGCGGATGGATTTTATGCTGTCGCTACTGGGTGACCAAGCCCCGGATTTCTTATTCCGGGCGCTTTTCCTATGCCAGCTACCTCTACAGGTACGCCTCGCGCTGGCCGGTTCCAAAATAAAGGAACCCCGCGCCCTGGCCATAGAGGCCGACAAGTTTTTCGCGGCTTGCGACATGCGGTCGAGTTACGGTGCTGCCGTCATGGATCCCGGGGCAGAGGCTACAGCGTCCCTCGTGGCCGCTGCCGCACCCCGCCCACCACCACCGCCGCCGAGAACACCGCGGCCGCCGCCGCCCCCGCCGCCAAAATCCTGGTGCTATTACCACGCCAGGTTCGGCCACAAGGCTAAGACGTGTCGCCCGCCATGCTCTTTTGACAAGTCGGGAAACGACCGGGCTGGCGCTCATTAGCGGCCCTGAGCGTCGGCCATTCTGGCAGCCTCCTGTTCATTACGGACACCTTGTCCGGGTGCCGTTTCCTCTGCGATACAGGAGCGCAGGTAAGCGTCATCCCCGCCTCCACGTCCGACAAGCGAACCGCGGGCCTGGGCCCCGCATTGCTTCCCGCCAACGGTACACCCATCCGCACATTCGGGAAGCACTGCCTCTCCCTGCGGTTCGGAGGGGAGCGCTTTCAATGGTCGTTCGTGACCGCCAGCGTGCCAATGGCATTGCTTGGTGCGGACTTCCTATGTGCGAATGGGTTGTTGGTCGACGTGAAGCGCAGACGGCTCGTCCAGGCCGATACCTTTAGCTCGCTCGCTTGTTCGCTGAGCGGCTCACTGAGCGGCTCACCGAGCGGCTTGCCAAGCGGCTTGCTGGAAGGTTCCGTCCCGGCGAGTTTAGTTTGCACGCTTCCGGCAGTGGACGACTTTACCCGCCTCCTCGCCAGTTTCCCGGCCCTCACGCGGCCCACCTTCTCAGCGGTGGCTGTTAAACACGGGGTGGAGCACCACATCCCCACGGTCGGGCCGCCGGTCTATGTCCGGGCACGCCGACTCGAGCCCACGAAGCTCACCATGGCGAAAGCGGAGTTCGCCACACTGGAGCGGCTGGGGATCATACGGCGCTCCAACAGCGCTTGGGCTTCTCCTCTGCACATTGTGCCGAAGCCCGGCGGGGGATGGCGGCCGTGCGGGGACTACCGCCAGCTCAATGATGCCACCACCCCTGACCGCTACCCGGTCCCACACATACAGGACTTTTCTGCCCGGTTGGCAAACACGACCGTGTTTTCTAAGGTGGACCTCATCCGGGGCTACCACCAGGTCCCCGTCCAACCGGACGACGTCCCGAAGACGGCCGTCATCACCCCTTTTGGCCTCTTCGAATTCCTATGGATGCCCTTCGGGTTGAAGAATGCCGCCCAGGCGTTCCAGCGGCTTATGGATAGCATCTTGCGCGACTTACCTTTCCTGTTTGTCTACCTGGACGACATCCTAGTCGCGAGCGCGTCCCGGGAGGAGCACCTACTCCACCTCCGCACGCTTTTCGAACGCCTGGGCCAGCATGGCCTAATCATCAACCCCGCCAAGTGCCGTTTCGGCGTCACCACCATCGACTTCTTGGGGCACCGCATCACCGAGCATGGGGCCGTCCCTTTACCGGCCAAGGTGGAGGCGGTCAGGGATTTCCCGCGGCCCCGCACGATCAAGGGGCTCCAGGAGTTCCTGGGCATGGTAAACTTTTACCACCGCTTCGTGCCCCACGTCGCCCGGCTCCTCCGCCCCTTGCACGAGGCCCTTCAGGGCAAGCCGGGCAAAGGTGACATCGCATGGTCGGAGCCGATGGCCGCGGCGTTCGCGGGCGCAACGCTGGCTCTGGCCGACGCCACCATGCTGGCGCACCCAGCGCCCAATGCACCGATCGCCCTCACCACCGACGCGTCGGACTACGCGTTGGGCGCGGTGCACGAGCAATGGGTGCGTGGTGCTTGGCAACCGCTGGCGTTTTTTAGCCGGCAGCTTCGCCCGCACGAACGCCGCTATAGCACCTTCGACCGCGAGTTGCTCAGGCTCCACCTGGCGGTCCGACACTTCCGCCATCTGCTGGAGGGACGCCCGTTCACGGCCTTCGTTGACAACAAGCCCCTTGTGTTCGAGATGGCCAAGGTCGCCGAGCCATGGTCGGCACGGCAGCAGCGCCACCTCTCTGCCGTGTCCGAGTACACGACGGACATCCGTCACGTGTCGGGTAAGGACAACCCGGTGGCGGATTGCCTTTCCCGGTCCGTCGTGCACGCGGTCCACCTCGGGGTCGAATATGCCCAGATGGTGGAGGCCCAGACCGCCGACCCCAGCGTCCAGGCCTTGCGGACCGCCGTCACGGGCCTCCACGTCACCGAGGTGCCATTCGACGCCGCGGGCACGGCCCTCCTATGCGATGTCTCCCTCGGCTGGCCTCGCCCCATCGTGCCCGCTGGCTGGCAGCGCCCAGTGTTCGACGCCATCCATGGCCTGTCCTACCCTGGCACGAAGGCATCCCAGAAACTCGTCGGGGCGAAGTTCGTCTGGCATGGCCTCAGGAAGGACGTCCGCGACTGGGCCAGGACGTGCCTCGCGTGCCAGCGCGCAAAGGTCCACCGCCACACCCAGGCACCGTTGGCCCCGTTTATGGTGCCCGAGCATCGGTTCGACCACGTGCACGTCGACTTGGTGGGACGTCTGCCCCCCTCGTGAGGGTTCACCCACCTCCTCACCATGGTCGACCGCACCACAGGGTGGCCGGAGGCCGTCCCATTGGCGGCGACGTCTGCGGCTGAGGTGGCACAAGCCTTTATCGCCACTTGGGTTGCCCGGTTCGGTGCCCCCTCGGACATCTCATCCGACCACGACCCCCAGTTCACCTCGGAGCTCTGGGTGGCGCAAGGGCTCGGGGTGAAACTACACCGCACCACGGCCTACCACCCCCAGGCCAATGGCCTGTGCGAGCGCTTTCATCGCTCCATGAAGGCCGCGCTCCAGGCCAGCCTCCGCGACGGCGGCTGGGTCGACAGACTCCCCTGGGTCCTGCTGGGCCTCAGGACGGCGCCCAAGGATGACCTGCGCGCGTCCTCGGCGGAGCTGGTCTACGGGCAACCACTGCGGGTACCTGGGTGAATTTATCCCAGACTCCATGGCTCCTTGGTCCACAGCGCAACAGCGCTCCGCCCTTCAGGAGACCGCCCGGAGGTTCGCCCCGGTGCCAACGGCACACCACGGTTGCCCGCCTTCCCATGTCGCCTCGGAGCTTCGCAAGGCAAAGTACGTGTTCATCCGGCACGACGCCCACTGGGCACCGCTACGGCCCCCGTACGACGGGCCCTTCCGCGTGCTGGAGACCGGGGACAAATTTTTCACGGTCGACATCGGCGGTGCCCCGGATCGCATTTCCGTGGACCGCCTCAAGCCGGCCCACCTCGATCCGGACCACCCCCCGCCAGCAGCTCTGCCTCCGCGTCGAGGCCGCCCCCTCGGCGGTCGGACCCCCGGCACCCCCGCCAGCAGCTCTGCCTCCGCGTTGAGGCCGCCCCCTGGCGATCGGACCCCCGGCAGCCCTGCCGGCCCGCTACCCCCCAGCCCTGCACCCATCGCCAGGGGGCATTTCGGCCGGGTCATCCGGCTTCCCCGCAAACTCACCCTTCAGGTGCGCGGGAATTCTGGGGGGGCGCGTGTGGCGGGCACAAGGGGCAATAATTCCGCGCACCAGTGGGTGGCGTGAGCGCCCGGGCGGGGACCGATGGCACATGCCCCGCCCTTTGATCGATCGGCCACGCCCGGGGACTAGGCGTGGCCTCGGCACATATATGTGGGCTCTAAGCTCGAGCCCGCTCAGTGCTGCAGTTCGAGCTTTCGAAATAAAGTCTCTTTTGTTTTAACAAACGCGTTGTGGCCTACCTCTTTGGCAAGCAAGTTGTGTGTGCGCAGCACCACACTTCAAAGTGAAGAAAAGAAATCTGTAAAAAAAAAATGCACAAAATTACGGTGTAAAACTGTAATCAGATCTAGATCTGATTACAGTTTTACACAAATGACAATGTGACTAGATCTAGAGTCGAGACTCTAGATCTAGTCACATTGTCATTGAAGAGTCTGGACTCGGAGCTCAAGCAATGGACGGATGGATGCTGGTGGACGCCTCTTGAAGAGAAAGAATCGGGGTGGCCTTATCAAATCTTCTGATGATGTGGTGAAGGTGTGCAAATCTACTGAGCGATGCCTGCAGAGACTGCTCCGTACAACAGACGGTGCTCTACCTCGGTCTGAAGGGATTGCATCTGCCCTATCGACGGCTGTTCTGCATGATGTCGGATCTCAATGTTTGTTTGCACAGCTGAACGATCACATGTTCGACTGTCCGCCAGACCACAATCACGTTTTTGTGCTTATCGAGTGCATTGCAGCATGTTACATCAAGATCCGGATGCATCACCTTGCCAAGTGCTTCACTGAGAAGATAACAGGACCCAAACTACGCAAACAATTGTCAAAGCTCATCTTATTTAGGCATGAGTAGTTCGAACTATTATCAGCTTTCATGAACAAGGAAACTACCCGCATCCTATTACCATGGATGGACGTACAGGATAACTTTTTAGATATTTTATCTAAATCACTACATCTATTGACTTTGTCAATGCAAACCAAAAGCTTGCAAGTCAAAGACCCACAGCAAATGTAGGCATATTAAATGTAACTTGAGTCCCCCTGTGGCAAGTCGCTGTAATGAGAATAGCCTCAGTTGATAGCGCAATGTACCAGTACAATTGTACTCCTTTAAATACAAACGTTGCCAAAGGACAATCAATTACAAATTGCCTTTCATTGCCACAACTGCACATGTACAGTCATCCCTCGCTATATCGCGGTTCACTTTTCGCGGCTTCGGTACATCGCGGGTTTTTCTCGCTAGTATATGTAAAATTATATCGCGGATTTTTCGCTATATCGCGGGATTTTGCGGTACAAATGTATTTTTATATACTATTATTTTAAATATTTTTGTGGTAAAATAAGCATTTTCTAGCCTAAAAAATTAAAAAACGTAAAGAAATAAGAAAAATACAGTAATTAAAACATATTACAAGAAATAAAATACTGTACATAGTGTACAGTTGAAGGGTAGACAAAGAGACAAAGAGTCTTGCGTATGGAAAACGCAGATGCGGCAGCTTCCACTTGCGCTAGTTACCCACGTAATGGGTAACTGTAATGCTCTTTCTGGCTGTGCAGTACATTCATCATCGTCATCACCTTCATCGTCATCACCTTCATCGTCATCAGTACTGCACAGCTAATTCATCATCATCTTCATCACGCAAGTTGTAGTATTGAAGAGCCGGGGCTCTTGCTTGATACGGACGAAATGACGGGCAAGACACAAACTCGTCCGAGAAGATATTTATTCTCAAAACCAACTCGGGAACACTGAAAAGCCCGTTTATCGGGCTGCATTATAAAGCACAACCAGAAACCGAAAGCCACGCCTCTCAAGCGTGGCGTGCTTCGGTGGTCACGTGATCAACAGGTGTAGCTGATTATACCCGCAAAGCGCGGCACGCTTTAGCGGTCACGTGACCAGCCACTCTCGCGCCGGGGATCCCCGCCGGTGACGTCACCGGCTGGAGCAAGGAGATTCTGATGCTGGTCTTGCTTGGGGGACCCATGCCCAATCTACTAATGCAATGCAATGCAACCAATGCTACAGTATCTTCAATGGTGAGTACCCATTATAATTTTATATGTTGTTAAAATTACGTATGTTTAAGAGTGTAAAAAGTGTTTAAGAGTATAGGAAGTGTTTATAAGAGTATGGGAAAGGTTAATAAGAGTGTGGGGAGGGTCATAAAGCTTAAAAATATATATAAATAATAAAATAAAAATATGGTCGCTACTTCGCGGATTTTCGTCTATCGCGGGGGGTTCTGGAACGTAACCCCCGCGATAAACGAGGGATCACTGTATTCCTTAAATTATTATTTTGACAAAGGAAAGATGGTATTTAAATTCATCCTTTGACTTCCGTTTCCGGTCTTGCTGGCGAGGGTTCGTTTATTCGCAGCTCTACACGCTCTCCATCGAATTCGAAGTTAAGTAATTGTTCCCATTTGTATTTTCGTTATAACTGTATTTATTTTATGGTGTATGTACGTATATTGTCCCGACGAAGATTTTCGGTGCAAATCTTTCATACCTGTATTGAAAATCGTGTTAATTCGTGTCGTGTCTTGAGGCCTTGTACAGTGTACACTGTACAACCTTGAGGCTTTGTTTTTCTCTCAGCGGTCCGTCGTTTGTGATCCAATAACTTTCGTTCTCTGTTTTCCCAGTCTTTTCACCCCATAGCCTACTTCCTTATGTAAATCTCAACTCAAAAAAACAAAAAAAAAAGACATTACCTTCTCTGTGCTCATTCGTTTATTCATTCTTATTCGTTCGTTCGTTCTTCGACCACGTGTTTCTCCCCCATTTCCCCAGATAGATTGTCAAATTTCAACTCGTTATTTTATCGTCCATGCGATATTGTTTGATTATAGTTAGTTTTGGTTTGAATTTCCTGTAACTCGTAATTAATTAATCGTGTTCTGCTCCTCGTGTGTGGCCTTGTAGTTGTACCCCCGTCGGTGTTTTGTTAACTTAAGTGTGTTTTGCTTGGCTCTTAGTTTTTTCCCTTCTACCCCGAACATAATACTCTGTCTAACGTTCTAAATCCCAAAAAAATCCCCCAAAAAAAAAAAAAAAAAAAAAACATTTATTTTCCTTTCTCCAAGTGTACTGTTGTCTCATCCTGTATTTTCTGTCCAGGTGTGCTGTTCGCCCCGCCCCCATTATCTCCTTGCCATCCACCGTTTGCCCTGTTCACGTGACTCGTGGTGGTCCCTCTCGGCTCTCCCCCCGTTGGTATTTTGTGCATAGAAGATTGTTCACAGTTCTGTTTAAATATTATTTAAATATGTTTAACCTTTCCCCTTCTGTGTTTTATTCAGTGGTATATTACAACACGCTGTTTTTCTTCCTATTTAAAAGGCTTTTCTCAATTTCCTCTCCAACTCATTCCACTTCAAAAAAAAGAAATTCAATATCTTATACGTCTCCCTCACTACATGGTCTAAATTCACATTCATTCCATCCCTCCTCCATTGTTCTGAATCGGATTGCTAACTTGAAAATCACAACAAACCCAATTTGTTATCAATGTTCGTCTTTCATTAATCATCCACTTTCTAAACTCCCCTCTTGCCCCTCCCATCCAAATCCCCCCCCCCCCCTTGCACCTACACTCCTAAACTCCCCCCTTGCCCCTCCACTCCTGAACTCCCCCCTTGCCCTTCCCCTCCTAAACTCCCCCCTTGCCCCTCCCCTCCAAACCCCCCCCCCCTTGCCCCTCCACTCCTGAACTCCCCCCTTGCCCTTCCCCTCCTAAACTCCCCCCTTGCCCCTCCACTTCTAAACTTCCCCGTTGCCCCTTCCCTCCAAAACTCCCCCCTTGCGCCTCCCCTTCAAAACTCCCCCCCAACCCCTCCCATTCAATTCTCCCCCCATACCATTCCTCTCCAATTCTCCCTCCTCCCCCCTCCTCCTCCAAGCTGCCTCCTCCCCACTTCGTCTCCCTTCTATCTCATACCTCCACCCCCCCAAACCTTCTACTTTCCTCTGCCCCCCCCCTCAAACAACCCCTCACTGTGCCTCATCCCTTCAACATCAAACCTTTCATCCTCCTCATCCTTCCCTTTCTTGGAACTCTTCTGCAATATCTGACACACTATCAACTGCTCTCCCTACCTCCCCCTCTCATCCTTCATCTTACCCTACTCCTCCCCTCCCCTGTCCTGTACCTGATGCTCCCCCTCTCTCTTCATTAACGGTATGGACCTCAAACATCCGGGGCCTTCGCTCAAACCTGACTGATCTCTCCATACAGGTTGCTTCTGACAATCCAGACTTGATCTGCTTAACAGAGACTTTCCTCCCTCAAGATGTCTCTGATTCCTTAATATCTCTTCCTGGTTACTCCCTCCTCCGGTATGATAGACCTGAGCCTCGGCCTGGTGTTGGGGTGGCTATCTTTATCAAAAACTCTCTTCCTCACTCTCCTTGCACTGCCCTCTTTCCTCCTCACCCCCAGGAGTACCTCTGGCTACGGCTTCCTCTCCGCTCCCACCTTTTGTTCATATGTGTTCTGTACCATCCCCCAAACAGTGATGACTCCATCTACATTTCACTGTCTGACAACATGGACCAACTTCTATCCACTCATCCCAACTCTCTCTTCCTCATATGTGGTGACTTCAACTGTCATCATGCCACCTGGTTGGGTGTGGGTTCCTCTCTCACCAGTCATGGCACCTCAGCAAAGGACTTCTGTGACTCACTGGGATTGACACAATCTGTGAATTTCCCGACCCGGATCTCAGCCAATGGAGTATCTTCTCTTCTAGACTTGGTAATGACAAACTTCCCTGCTAATGTCTGCTGCTCTTCTTCTGCTCCAATCGGTTCTTCTGATCATGTGCTTGTCAAAGTGGACATCTCTCTGGCCATTCTCAGAGAGCCTCCTCAGCGTCGACGAGTCTGGCATTTCACTCAGGCCGACTGGGACGGTCTTCAAGCAGCCATCAATCGTCTGGATTGGTCTCCCATCTCCACTGCCTCTGACATCAATTCTTCCTGGGAATTCTTCCAAAGCAAACTGATCTCTCTCATGCACAGATTTATCCCATCTCGCCTTCAGTTGTTTTACCCTTCCTCCCGTCCATGGTACACTGAATCTTGTGGTGAGGCAGTTGCCCTGAAACAACTTGCCTTTGCCTCTTGCAAGGCTAATCCAACTGAAGGCAATCTCAGTTCCTTCCACCAAGCTCGGAACAAGTGTGTGTCTACCCTCAGGAGTGCCAGGAAGCACTATCTCTCCTCACTCAAGAATGAACTCTCAAACCTGTCTCCTTCCTCCAAATCCTGGTGGCGTCTGGTCAAATCCGTTTCTGGTGTTTGTTCCCCCTCCATCCCCTCCCTTACCTCAAATGGCCACACAGTTGACATCGCACGTGACAAAGCCGAATGCCTCAACTCTGTGTTTGCCTCAAAATCCTTAGTCCCAAACACATCTCTCTCTGTTCCCACCTTTCCCAGTCGAACCCAACTGCTCCTGAACTCTGTGTCCTTCTCTCCTGACAAGGTGGAGGAGTTTTTGTCAAACCTCGACTCTGATTCTGCAACTGGACCAGACGGCATCAGCCCACGGGTCCTAAAATCCTGCTCTGCCGCTCTATCTCACCCTCTCTCTGTTCTTTTCACCCTATCTTTTGCTCAAGGTCATCTGCCAGCATCCTGGAAATCAGCTAACATTACCGCTTTACACAAAAAGGTGCAAAAACAGATCCTTGCAACTACAGACCAATCAGCCTGCTCCCAATTATCAGCAAAGTCATGGAATCCATCATTGCTTCGGATATGAAATCTTTCCTCTTCTCCAATGGCTTGATCTCTGATCATCAATTTGGTTTCAGACCAGGTCACTCTACTCTGGACATGCTGCTTCTGCTGTCTCAACAATGGATGGAGGTCCTCAATGCCAAACAGGAAATCAGAGCTGTCTCCCTTGACATATCACGTGCCTTCGATACGGTCTGGCACCCAGCTCTGCTCACCAAACTCTCCTCCTATGGTATCCATGGAAATCTCCATGCATGGCTTGTGGACTTCCTCTCTGGTCGTAGTCAACGTGTGGCCCTGAATGGATTTCTCTCATCTCCCCCTTCCTGTTCAGGCTGGAGTTCCCCAAGGCAGTGTGCTGGGCCCTGTGCTTTTTCTGGTCTTTATCAATGATCTCTCCGACTCTCTGGAAAATCCTCTCTATCTCTTTGCTGATGACTCCACTCTCTGCCGCTCCATTCCTCTTCCCTCAGATCGGCAGTCTGCAGCCTCCTCACTCTCTGAAGACCTGGACAAACTCACAGACTGGTCAAACAAGTGGAACATGTCTTTCAATCCTGACAAATCTCACTCTCTTACTATGTCTCTCCGAAAAGATCGACTGGACAACCCTCCCATCTACTTTCTCAACAATCCTCTCCAAGAAGTTCTGTCGCTCAAGCTTTTGGGTCTCACTATCTGCCATGATCTTTCTTGGGAAAACCACATTTCCAAGCTGGCCTCCAAAGCCAGTCGCCGACTGGGGATCCTCCGTCGTGCGAAGTCCTTCCTCGGCACACCTGAGCTCCTCACCACATACAAGGCTTTCATCCGCAGCTCAATGGAATACTGTTCTCCCCTATGGGCTGGTGCTCCTGCCTCACACCTGGCTCGGCTTCACGCTGTTGAATCCAAAGCTTTCAAAATCATTGGAATCTCCCGCAATGAAGCTATCTCTGAGGGCCTTTCACTCACTCACCGCAGGCAGGTAGGTGGTCTTTCTGTCTTCTACCGACTCCTCTCCGGCCTTGCTCCCCCAGCTCTCTCTGTGCTCTGTCCCCCAAATATTCCTACAGGTCGCACAAGATCTGCCAGCAACCCTCTGATGGTTAAACTGCCGAAATCTCGGCTCTCTGCTCACCTTCACTCTTTCATTCCTCTTTTCTCCCGCCTCTGGAACAAACTCCCACACTCCCTTCAATCCCACTCCTCCCTCCAGGTCTTTAAAACAGCTGTTCACCACCATCTCTTATCTTCCCCCATCCAAAACCTTGATCTTTTCTACCCCCACTAATTCACCCCAGATCCACCTTGTTTGAAATTCCAACTTCTTTCCTGGAAGTCCTGGCAGTGTCCATATGTTTATACCTCTCCCACCCCCCCCCCCCCCCCATTCACATGCCTTCCCCCGCCCCCCCCTTCACATGCCTCCCCCCCAAAGCCCTCTCCCTCCCACAGATCTCTCGATGTCTCCATGTCTCTCGGTCCCTGCTCTCAAATGTTGTGTTTGTGTCCTTCCCCCTCTCTCCCCATCTTGTCTACCGCTCCCGATGTTATTTGTTTTATGTGTCTGCTTGTCTTTCTGTGTGATTAATGTTCGCTCTTTCACGAGCCTCGATCTTGTATACAAAAAAAAAAAAAAAAATCCTTAAAATCGTAATGCAGACGATGAGTTTGTACTATGCAATACGTCATTACTGTTTCGAGATGTAGCCCTGTATATTCGAGATGTCGATGTAGCCCCGAGATGTAGCCCTGTATATTCGAGATGTAGATGTAGCCCCGAGATGTAGCCCTGTATATTCGAGATGTAGATGTAGCCCCGAGATGTAGCCCTGTATATTCGAGATGTAGATGTAGCCCCGAGATGTAGCCCTGTATATTCGAGATGTAGATGTAGCCCCGAGATGTAGCCCTGTATATTCGAGATGTAGATGTAGCCCCGAGATGTAGCCCTGTATATTCGAGATGTAGATGTAGCCCCGAGATGTAGCCCTGTATATTCGAGATGTAGATGTAGCCCCGAGATGTAGCCCTGTATATTCGAGATGTAGATGTAGCCCCGAGATGTAGCCCTGTATATTCGAGATGTAGATGTAGCCCCGAGATGTAGCCCTGTATATTCGAGATGTAGATGTAGCCCCGAGATGTAGCCCTGCATTGCCACAATTGTACTCCTTTAAATACAAACATTGCCAAAGGACGATCAATTACAAATTGCCTTTCATTGCCACAACTGTACTTTTTGCCTTACATATTGCCTTTCATTGCCACAACTGTACTTTTTGCCTTACATATTGCCTTTTATTGCCACAACTGTACTTTTTGCCTTACAAATTGCCTTTTATTGCCACAACTGTACTTTTTGCCTTACAAATTGCCTTTTATTGCCACAACTGTACTTTTTGCCTTACATATTGCCTTTTATTGCCACAACTGTACTTTTTGCCTTACATATTGCCTTTCATTGCCACAACTGTACTTTTTGCCTTACATATTGCCTTTTATTGCCACAACTGTACTTTTTGCCTTACAAATTGCCTTTTATTGCCACAACTGTACTTTTTGCCTTACATATTGCCTTTTATTGCCACAACTGTACTTTTTGCCTTACAAATTGCCTTTTATTGCCACAACTGTACTTTTTGCCTTACAAATTGCCTTTTATTGCCACAACTGTACTTTTTGCCTTACATATTGCCTTTTATTGCCACAACTGTACTTTTTGCCTTACATATTGCCTTTTATTGCCACAACTGTACTTTTTGCCTTACATATTGCCTTTTATTGCCACAACTGTACTTTTTGCCTTACATATTGCCTTTTATTGCCACAACTGTACTTTTTGCCTTACAAATTGCCTTTTATTGCCACAACTGTACTTTTTGCCTTACATATTGCCTTTTATTGCCATAACAGGACATGTATTCCTTAAATGATTTTTAAGATTCCTTCATGCCCCCCCCCCCCCCCCCCCCATTTACTACTGAAAAGAGTTTACTTCTGACAAGAAATAAGAATGGAAATAAATCACTAGAAAGTAATTACCTTTTTTAAATTACTTTTATTCAGCAAAGAAAACAAATGACCATTCAATAAGAACTGTTAGTGGACGCCATTACTGATCTCGGCTGCAAAATGCTGCAACATTAATAGCATTGCTTTGTTTTGAAGAAGGAAGCAAATGATTGGGACTTGGTGTCGTGGGGACATTTTTTGGATGATTAAACAAGTCGATGTTGATGGAGGCCTCGATTACGACAATACAATTTGAAACTATAGTATAAGGGATTTGATATAAAGTCCAGATCTGAAGGAAAGTAGCGAGCTCGGTTGGGAATTGCATACAAATTACGCGTTGTTCACTCCGTGACTCCTGACGCGTCCGCATACGATGCGAGTGGTTAAGATGGCCGACCTGTGTGTGCGGCAGCGTCAGTTGTGTGTGTTACGTTCAGTGGGCGATGCGCTATCCGGTGGTTGGAGAGATCAGTGCATTCAACACTGACAGCACCTCCACTGTATAGTGTAGCCTACCTGTTTCCTTTACTCCCCTGGAAACCCAAGCATGTCTTCCACAACACCATCTACAATAACTGATTCCTGGCTATTGGAGTCACCCGGCACTGGAGTGAGCTGGTCCATGGGCATGGCGATCGTGACGGCCAAACCAAGCTCCACAACAGAAGGCATCACATTATAAAATTGAAGGAAACTCGAATTCAAAATACTGCTGAGCACTGCAGAATGATGATGATGATGCTGATGATGATGATTGGATCGCCAGTATTGGCATTATTTTCCCGGTGTATTTTGATTGTTGAATTTGGTATCACATCGAAACAAACTTTTTTGAAGAACTGCATGCCCAGTGTGGATGTTCCGGGTCATTTTAGCCTTCACGAGAGAACGGGAAACTATTAAATGGCCCTGATTTGAGAATTGCCGTTTCTCACGAGGGAACCCGTGTTGATCAATATGGCGGCGTCACGGCGTAACCCGGGTCACCGCTTGGTGGATCATAATACAGTATATATATGTACAGTGCATTCAGAAAGTATTCAGACCCCATCACTTTTTTCACATTTTGTTATGTTGCAGCCTTATGCTGAAATCGTTTAAATTCATGTTTTCCCTCATCAATCTACACTCAGTACCCCATAATGACAAAGAGAAAACAGGATTTTAGAAAGTTTTGCAAATTTATTAAAAAGAAAAAACTGAAATATCACATTTACATAAGTATTCAGACCCTTTGCTATGACACTTGAAATTTAGCTCAGGTGCCTCCCATTTCTCTTGATCATCTTTGAGATGTTTCTACACCTTGATTGGAGTCCACCTGTGGTAAATTCAATTGATTGGACATGATTTGGAAAGGCACACACCTGTCTATATAAGGTCTCACAGCTGACAATACACACATGAAAGCACACACAATCTTGTTTCTCACAGTCTGAGAGCCCTTTGGGTGCTTTTTTGCAAACTCCAAGTGGGCTTTCATGTGTCTTTCACTGAGGAGAGGCTACCGTGTGGCCACTCTGCCATAAAGCCCAGATCGGTGGAGTGTTGCAGTGATGGTTGTCCTTCTGGAAGTTTCTCCCATCTCCACACAGGATCACTGGAGCTCAGCCAGAGTGACCATCGGGTTCTTGGTCACCTCGATTACTAAGGCCCTTCTCCCCCAATTGCACAGTTTGGCCGGGCGGCCAGCTCTAGGAAGAGTCCTGGTTGTTCCAAACTTCTTCCATTTAAGAATTATGGAGGCCACTGTGCTCTTGGGAACCTTCAATGCACCAGAAATCTTTTTGTAGGCTTCCCCAGATCTGTGCGTCGACACAATCCTGTCTCTGAGCTCTGCAGGCAGTTCCTTCGACCTCATGGCTTGGTTTTTGCTCTGATATGCATCGTCAGCTGTGAGACCTTATATAGACAGGTGTGTGCCTTTCCAAATCATGTCCAATCAATTGAATTTACCACAGGTGGACTCCAATCAAGGTGTAGAAACATCTCAAAGATGATCAAGAGAAATGGGAGGCACCTGATCTAAATTTCAAGTGTCATAGCAAAGGGTCTGAATACTTATGTCAATGTGATATTTCAGTTTCTTCTTTTTAATAAATATGCAAAACTTTCTAAAATCCTGTTTTCTCTTTGTCATTATGGGGTATTGAGTGTAGATTGATGAGGGAAAAAATGAATTTAAACGATTTCAGCATAAGGCTGCAACATAACAAAATGTGAAAAAAGTGAAGGGGTCTGAATACTTTCTGAATGCACTCTATATATATATATATATATATATATATATATATATTGTTGCAGATCTCGACGCCGGCCTTCTCCCCTTACCAAGGGGGGATTAGTCCCCTCATCTTTGACTGACCTGGCGGGACCCGGGACCTATGACGTCCCTTCCGGACAGCGCTGAGTAGGGTATCAGGACCAAGTCGCTGTTACCTAAGTACCAGCGCTGCCCAGGAAGCAAGAAAATAAGCCCCGCACGAATCACGTGTTGATGGAAGACGCCGAGCGGTTATGCGTACACGTGATCTGCGCCGTTACAGATGGTGGAACCCGATTAGAGCGATGTTATTCGTACCACGCTTAGCCAATGGAGAAATCACAGGTACGATCGAATCAGGAAAGACAGGAGAACAAATGGTTTATTTACACTATTCACAATGATTCAGAGAAAAAGGGGACACAGTGCAGTCTTAAACAGTCTTACTTACTACCCAGGACAAACGGGCCCGTCTCACACACAGACACTTACACAGGGATTGCAGATGAGCAAGTTGATGGTCACCAGCGCGTCTAGGGATGGCTTCCGTGCAGCTCTCTCCCCGGTGCCCAGCTCGTACCGCGAAGTAGGTGAAGGCAGCAGGCAGGAGCTCGTATTGTGCCGTTGGGACGCACTGGGCTATTTACGGGGTGAACGGTAGGGGAGGGCTTCTGGTGCGGCGGTAATTCACTGGCGGCTATGGCTGCGTTTACTCACATAGCTAGGTTATGCTCTATTGGCTGGGTTGGCTGCAGCCGCGTACGTAATATGTGAATACAGTTCAACGCCTTGCAGCACTATTACACTTCACGTGCTCACAATGCGCTTGCCGTAAACGTCCTTCCAACACTCTCCTCTGCAAGTCCTTTGACAAAGCGCAATTCCTTCAAGTACTTTACAACGCGCTCCTTTCCCAACAAGCCCTTCAACAAGTCCTCTCCCTCTGCGAGTCCTGGCAACGAGTCCTTTCAAGGGCTTTCCGCGTGGGCTTATATAGCCCCGCCCTGGGAACCTTCCCGAACTCACCAGACGTTCTCTGCCATGCCCTGTCACACCATGCCGCTCGAGCCCTGATTGGTTGGTGACCCCTACCGTCCCCCCCCCCCCTGCAGCCGCCCTTACCGACCCTCCTTTACCTTCCAAGGCCTTGCCTCATGTTAACTCGACTAGGGGCAGCCAAATGGGGTGCGGGATGGATTGCGCCTGTTAGGGGGAAGGTGGAAGGTGGCCGCAAAATGAACGGGACCTAATCTCATGTCTTTACACAACGCAGATATTACTAGGGGAAATGGCCTATTCTTACACACACTAAGAAATAACTATACTACAAGGTGGCCTACGTGTTGCTCGTGGAACTAACTATGGGGGGCAACCCTTTAACCTTTAATGAGTCCATATGTACAAATCTCAAAAACCCGTAGCAATATATATATACAGACTTGGCATTTAATATGGAATATTTTTTTTTTCTTGACTTGGGTTTACTTCCTTAACTCAGCATATCAATCTGGTGAGTTTCTTTTACACTTTGGTGATTTATTTGTTAAAAGAACCATGTCACTGATTGTCTGTCGCAGCAAGAAGTCAACAACAGGATTATATCACAGGTGGCGTGGCAAAATGTACGGACAGGTGCATTTGATGATTGGCTTCACAGTCGGGTATACAAGGGTTGTTGCGTTCTGTATTAGTGGAAAACAACTGCTGCACGTCTCCAAAAGTTATTGCCGCTTCCTCTGGAGATGGTCCGTCAACTCGACAATGCTGTTCGTCATGGAGTGGTGGCTTTACGAAATTACGGCATGAAACAGCGTGCTATTGCTCAGCAGTATGGCATCACTCAAGGTCAGGTGTCAAAGATCCTGAAACGAAATGCTCAGAGGGGTGTCCCTACTCCAATACCGAGGCCAGGATGTCCCCTGGACCACAAGGAGGGATGATCGCCAGCTGCACCGGTTGGTCCGCAATGGCCGTACCAAGTCAGCTAATCGGCTTAGGGCTGAGTGGCAGCAACTGACAAATGTGCCTGTATCCAGAAGGCTCATCAACCAACGACTGGTTCAAGCAGCCTATCTTGCCAGGCATCTCCTGAGAAAGCCACGCCTGACCAGACAACACCGCCAGCGCCGATTGCAGTGGGCCAGAGAGCACCGTCAATGGCAGCCAGGACACTGGAATCACGTGACCTTCAGTGACGAGTCTAGATTTCTGGTCTATCGTCAAGATGGCCGTGTCCGAGTGCACAGCCAAGTGCATGAAGCCTACAACAAAGATTGTATAGTGCCAAGAGTCCAAGCTGGAGGTGGTGGGGTGACCGTTTGGGCTGCTTTTCATGCAGGGGGCAAAACTGACCTGGTTGTTCTGAATGGAAACCTGAACCAGTTCAAGTACAGGGCCATTCTGGAAGAAACATTGCTTCCATTTGCTCGTGCAGCCTTTCGAGGAAACTTTGTCTTCCAAGATGACAATGCACGGCCTCATCGTGCTCGCATGATCCAGCACTTTCTTGCTGACCATGGTGTAGAGCATATGGAGTGGCCTGCCATGTCCCCGGATATGAATCCGATCGAGAACTTGTGGGCAGAATTAACGCGTCAAATCGACAACTTGGACCAGCAGCCGACCTTTGTGCGTGAATTGCAGCAGACTATTGTCACTGCATGGCAAGCGATTCCTGTCCAAACCTTGGCAAATCTCGTGAACAGCATGCCTCGACATGTACGTGCTCTACTGAATGCTTGTGGGGGTTACACGAAGTACTGAACTGTAATTTTACTGTCCGTAATCCCAGTCGTAATTTAACTTTTGTTTTTGTTAAAAAAAAATTGGCAAATGTTCAAAATAAAGAGATACTTCTGGAAAACGTACAGAAGTTTAACACAGTACTGTCCATGAATTGAGTTCGATATCAGTTTACATCACTTTCAAGGATCAATTTATTTGTTTCGAAATGTCAAATGTGGTGTTTGTTTCTTTTAAAGGTCACATTAACAAAATCTAGAATGATTTCAACATAATTCCAATGAATTTTTGGTTCTAAGATATCTTGAAAAGTAAGTTCACCCCCACAAAAAAAATATTCCATATTAAATGCCAAGTCTGGATATATATTGTTACGGTTTTTAGAACCTTCACTAGTAAATTTTAGTAAATGTATCCCTTATAAATGTCCCCCTGTAGATATCCCCATCAATTGGCTGGTTAAAAATCGCACCCTAGTTAGTCCATGAACAACACGTAGCGAACCATAGGACCTCCGTAGTTATCTCTTTATTATGTGTTTCAGTTAAGGACCTGTTCCCAGTAGTTGAATCTGCGTTGCATTAATCAAATAAGATAGGCCCTTTCAATTTCCCCAATCATCTCCGCTCTTCAAAGTTCCCTTCAAAAGCGGTGCAAGTGGTTTGCTATCTCCCCACAAGACGCCATTGCCCATGTGCTCCATCTCGGAGAAGAAGGGGGAGGAGCCGCCAGATCACGGGCGTGGCACGCCGACGCACCACCCGAGGCTGTGTCAGCGAGCCCCTACCGACCAATCAGGGCTGACGAGGTACCATCGTGGGCGTGGCTCCATGAAGCGCGCATTGATTTGCAACAAACCCAATATAAGCGCGAAGCGAAGCCTTTTTACCAGTTGGAGTTGGAAGGAGAGTCGGTGAGAAGGCACGAGAGAGAGAGGTGATCCGGCGAGTGGGTCCGTGACGGCGACCACAATACAATAAGTCAATTGACATTGTCCGACCGTGTGGGTGAAAACGAGTGCGTGGAGCTGCCGCTGGTTGTTCGCCTCGAGCCCGTAACGTGGACTGGAGCCACCTTCGACGCTGCGCACCGGCCCGGACCGTCCTACCCTCTGACCTGCACGGACCCTTCTCCTTCGTCCAGTGATTCCTGCCTGCTATTCCCCTTTCGTGCGAGTCTGTGTTTGTTCTGTCTGGGCGTTGATAATTAAGACTGTTTTAAGGTTTGCCCTGTGTATCTGCTTTTTCTTCTGTAAATTACTTTCGTTCCTCCTCTTCTTTGGTTTTGTAAATAATTAATAAATATCTGTTATTCCTTACTTTGGCTTCTTCTTTCCCCTGAATGCTTTAGTCCCTTCTTCCCATTGAATACCTGTGGCGTGATTTTGGCCAAACGCTTATAGTCGGGTTTAGCCCTTTGTTAACGGCTCGAGCTGCCGAAATTTTTATTAACACCACCAAATTAAAATCGTGCCATGGATGATCAAGGCGGTCGGATGCCGGTAGGGGAGATAGAAGAGGGGTTAGAGTCAACCCAGGACCCCAGGGAAGAGGTGGGAGTAATGCGGGAGGAAAGCAAAGAAGGTGCGGTAGCAGGGGTTGCAGGCACACGAAATGGCGGCCTCCCGTACGTGACGGTGATAGCCGGACCCGCAGTGCCAATGGACTGGGGCCTTTATATGATTCATTTCAGTGCATCTATGAAGGGTGACAGTAAGGGATTGGATGCAATGATGGCTACCCAGGGGATCGACATGGGAAAAAATGAGGCACTAAGCAAGGTACAACCCGGATGGATTTAAGGAGCAAATAAACGCCACGATGAAAAGAATAGAGAAGGACATTAACAGCAGGTCAGGTGGGAAAGGCACACGGGTACGCGACGAGGTAACGCAGTTTGAGAAGCGCGGGTTGAGCGAGGCGGAGCAGAGCGCAGGTAACTGGACGGGCATAGAAATCGCGACCCGGGGTATGGGGAAGCCGGCGACCGCCGAGGTAGAAAAGGAAATTTTATTCGGACCAGCGGTCGTCGAGGGAAAGAAAAAAGAAATTAAGTCCGAATCAATTGAAGCAGTAGTGGAAATTGAGATTGAAGAGACGGCAGAGATAGGAATGGAATCGGAGGAAGAAATGGATAATGTACAAAGTCTGAATTCACATCCGGATGCCGTACTTGCTAATCCTTATAAAGATTTGCAGGTGCGTGTGGAGAGGAGGATCCCAAAGGTGAGTAAGGTGGTATATGGTGCTAAGAGGTTTTGCGGGAGAATGTTTGGCGCGAAAAGAATTTTCGCGCGCTTGGGATCCCAGCATACCACGGGCGTTTGTGGGAGGTCCGTGGTGCGCTGTGTGAGCGAAAATGGCACGCGTGTGAGGAAAAAGTGTGCGTCGAAGTTTTGTTTGTTTTTTTTGTATACAAGATCGAGGCTCGTGAAAGAGCGAACAATAATCACACAGAAAGACAAACCGACACATAAAACATATAACATCGGGAGCGGTAGACAAGATGGGGAGAGAGGGGGAAGGACACAAACACAACATTTGAGAGCAGGGACCGAGAGACATGGAGACATCGAGAGATCTGTGAGAGGGAGAGGGCTTTGGGGGGGGCATGGGAAGGGGGGGGGCATGGGAAGGGGGGGCGGTGGGAGAGGTATAAAACATATGGACACTGCCAGGACTTCCAGGAAAGAAGTTGGAATTTCAAACAAGGTGGATCTGGGGTGAATTAGCGGGGGTAGAAAAGATCAAGGTTTTGGATGGGGGAAGATAAGAGATGGTGGTGAACAGCTGTTTTAAAGACCTGGAGGGAGGAGTGGGATTGAAGGGAGTGAGGGAGTTTGTTCCAGAGGCAGGAGAAAAGAGGAATGAAAGTGTGAAGGTGAGCAGAGAGCCGAGATTTCGGCAGTTTAACCATCAGAGGGTTGCTGGCAGATCTTGTGCGACCTGTAGGAATATTTGGGGGACAGAGCACAGAGAGAGCTGGGGGTGCAAGGCCGGAGAGGAGTCGGAAGAAGACAGAAAGACCACCGACCTGCCTGCGGTGAGTGAGTGAAAGGCCCTCAGAGATAGCTTCATCGCGGGAGATTCCAATAATTCTGAAAGCTTTGGTTTCAACAGCGTGAAGCCGAGCTAGGTGTGAGGCAGGAGCACCGGCCCATAGGGGAGAACAGTATTCCATTGAGCTGCGGATGAAAGCCTTGTATGTGGTGAGGAGCTCAGGTGTGCCGAGGAAGGACTTCGCACGACGGAGGATGCCCAGTCGGCGACTGGCTTTGGAGGCCAGCTTGGAAATGTGGTTTTCCCAAGAAAGATCATGGCAGATAGTGAGACCCAAAAGCTTGAGCGACAGAACTTCTTGGAGTGGATTGTTGAGAAAGTAGATGGGAGGGTTCTCCAGTCGAGCTTTTCGGAGAGACATAGTAAGATGACATCGTAAGTAGTAAGTAGTAAGAGAGACATAGTAAGTTTCTGCGCATGCGCAAGATTGGTCGTCACGTCTCTTCAAAGCTGTCCCCGCGCGCACGCTTTCGAAGTTAAGTAATTTTTCACAATTGTGTTTTTGTCGAATCTGTATCTTTCTTTCGGTGCATGTACCTATTGGGGTGACTTTAATAGGTCTCTCGGTGTTGGTTTTTCATACCTGTGTACAGAATCGTCGTTTTTTTCGTATCGTGTATTCTGAGGCCTAGTGTAGTGCTAGTAGGCTACCATGTCAGCCCTTGGCTTGAGGCTTTTTTTTTGTCTCAGCGGTTCTTCGATCACGCTGCAAATTACTTTCGGTCTCTGTTTTTCACGGTCTTTTCACCCCATACTTCCTTGTTTTAAAATCTCAAAAAAAAAACCAAAAAAAAATATTTTGCTTCCCTGTTGTTATCCGTTTGTTCATTCTTATTTGTTCGTTCGTTCTTCGACCACGTTGTTCGTGATCACGTGATCACGTTGTTAAATGTTTCATCTGTCCCCTGAAGAACTTTATTTTGTCATATTCTATAACACCCTTTTCTTCTTCTTCTATAAAAGGATGCTTTCGACTTGCTCACCAAATCTATTCATTCCAAAAAAAAATTCCATCTCTTACAGTGCATCTTTCATTCATTCCCTAAACTCTCCAGAACTCCACCCATCCTTCAGCGTCCTCAAATGTATTTTTGACTCGAATGTCTCAAGAAACTCATTTTGCAATAAATGTTCGTTTCCCATTAATCGTACACTTTTCAAAATCCAATCTCACCCCTTCCCTCCAAATCTTCCCCATCACCTATCTCTTTCAAATCTTCCCCCTTGCCCCTCCCCCCCAAATCTTCCCCATCACCCATCCCTTTCAAATCTCCCCCCCTGCCCCTTCCCTCCTAAACTCCCCCCACACCCCTCCCCTCCGAGACTCTCCCTCACTCCTCCCCTCCTAGACTCCCCTCTCACCCCTCCTCCTCAAAGCATCCTCCCCGCTTCTTCCCCCTTCCAACTTTCACCTTCTTCTCCCTCAACCTTCTGCCTCACTCTTCCCCCTCCTCAAATAACACCTCACTGCGCCTCACCCAATCACCATCAAACCTTTTGTCTGCCCCATTCGTGCCTTTCTCCAAGCTATTCCCTAATCCTAATCTCTGACACACCTTCAACAGCTCTCCCTACCACTTCCTCCTCTTCCACATCTTACCCTAACGCCCCCCCCCCCCCCCCTGTTCTGTATCCGATGCTCCCCCTTCCTCTTCCTTAACAGTATGGACCTCAAACATCCGGAGCCTTCGCTCAAACTTAACTGATCTCTCCATACAGGTTGCTTCTGACAAACCAGACGTGATCTGCTTAACAGAAACTTTCCTCCTTCATGATGTCTCTGATTCCTTGGTATCTTTCCCAGGTTACTCCCTCCTATGGTATGATAGACCTGAGCCTCGTCCCGGAGGTGGGGTTGCTATCTTTATCAAAAACTCTCTTTCTCACTCGCCCTGCACTGCCCTCTCTCCACCTCACCCCCAGGAATACCTTTAGCTACGGCTTCCCCTTCGCTCCCACCTTTTGTTCATATGTGTGTTGTACCGTCCACCAAACAGTGATGACTCCATCTAGATCTCGCTGTCTGATAATATGGACCAACTTCTATCTACCCATCCCAACTCTCTCTTCCTCATATGGGGTGATTTCAACTGTCACCATGCCAGTTGGCTGGGGGTGGGTACCTCTCTCACCAGCCATGGCTCTTCAGCAAAGGACTTCTGTGACTCACTGGGACTGACACAATCTGTCAATTTCCCAACCCGGATCTCAGTCAACGGAGCATCTTCTCTTCTGGACTTGGTTATGACTAACTTCCCTGAAAATGGCTGCTGCTCTTCTTCTGCTCCAGTCGGCTCTTCTGATCATGTGCTTGTTAAAGTGGACATCTCTCTGACCATTCTCAGAGAGCCTCCTCAGCGGCGACGAGTCTGGCATTTCACTCAGGCCAACTGGCACGGTCTTCAAGCAGCCATCAATCATCTGGGCTGGTCTCCCATCTCTACTGCCTCTGACATCAACTCATCCTGGGAATTCTTCCAAAGTAAATTGCTCTCTCTCATGCACAGATTTATCCCATCTCGTCTTCAGTTGTCATACCCTTCCTCCCGTCCATGGTACACGGAATCTTGTGGTGAGGCTATTGCCCAGAAACAACTTGCTTTCGTCTCCTGGAAAGCAAATCCAACGGAAGGAAATCTCATTTCCTTTCACAAAGCCCGAAACAAGTGTGCGTCCACCCTCAGGAGAGCCAGGAAACAATATCTCTCCGTTCTCAGGACCGAACTCTCTTATCTGTCTCCCTCTTCCAAATCCTGGTGGCGTCTGGTCAAATCTGTTTCTGGTGTTTGTTCCCCCTCCATCCCTTCCCTCACCTCAAATGGCCACACGGCTAACTCTGCACGTGAAAAAGCTGAATGCCTCAACTCTGTGTTTGCCTCTAAATCTTGTGTCCCAAACCCATCCCTCTCTGTACCCACCGTACCCAGTCGTACCCAGCTGCTCCTGGACTCTGTGTCCTTTCCTCCTGACAAGGTGGAAAAGTTTCTGTCAACCCTCGACTCTGATTCCGCAACTGGACCTGACGGCATCAGCCCACGGGTCCTAAAATCATGTTCTTCCGCTCTTTCACTCCCTCTCTCTGTTCTCTTCACCCTCTCTTTTGCTCAAGGTCATCTTCCATCTGCTTGGAAATCTGCCAACATCACCGCTTTGCACAAAAAATGTGCAAAAACAGATCCCAGCAACTACAGACCAATCAGCCTTCTCCCAATTATCAGCAAAGTCATGGAATCCATCATTGCTTCAGATATGAAATCTTTCCTCTTCTCCAATGGCTTGATCTCTGATCATCAATTTGGTTTCAGACCTGGACACTCCACTCTGGACATGCTGCTTCTGCTTTCTCAACAATGGATGGAGGTCCTCAATGCCAAACAGGAAATTAGAGCAGTCTCCCTTGACATATCACGTGCCTTCGATACGGTCTGGCACCCCGCTCTGCTCGCCAAACTCTCCTCTTTTGGTATCCATGGAAATCTCCACGCATGGCTGGTGGACTTCCTCTCTAGTCGTAGTCAACGTGTGGCCCTGAATGGGTTTCTCTCATCTCCTCTTCCTGTCCAGGCTGGAGTTCCCCAAGGCAGTGTTCTGGGCCCTGTGCTTTTTCTGGTCTTCAACAGTGATCTCTCTGACTCTCTTGAAAATCCTCTCTATCTCTTTGCTGACGACTCTACTCTCTGTCGCTCCATTCTTCATCCCTCAGATCAGCAGTCTGCAGCCTCCTCACTCTCTGCAGACCTTGACAAAATCACAGACTGGGCAAACAAGTGGAACATGTCTTTCAATCCTGACAAATCTCACACTCTTACGATGTCTCTCCGAAAAGACCGACTGGACAACCCTCCCATCCACTTTCTGAATAATCCTCTCCAAGAAGTTCTGTCACTCAAGCTTTTGGGTCTCACTATCTGCCATGATCTTTCCTGGGAAAACCACATTTCAAATCTGGCCTCCAAAGCCAGTCGCCGACTGGGCATCCTCCGTCGTGCGAAGTCCTTCCTTGGCACACCTGAGCTCCTCACCACATACAAGGCTTTCATCCGCAGCTCAATGGAATACTGCTCTCCCCTCTGGGCTGGTGCTCCTGCCTCACACCTAGCTCGCCTTCACGCTGTTGAAACCAAAGCATTCAGAATCATTGGAATCTCCCGCGATGAAGCTAACTCCAAGGGCCTCTCACTCACTCACCACAGGCAGGTTGGTGGTCTTTCCGTCTTCTAACGACACCTCTCTGGCCTTGCCCCCCCCCCCCCCCCCCCAGCTCTCTCTGGGCTCTGTCCCGCAAATATTCCAACAGGTCGCACAAGATCTGCCTGCAACCCTCTTATGGTTAAAATGCCAAAATCAAGACTCTCTGCTCCTTCACTCCTTCATTCCTCTTTTCTCCCGCCTCTGGAACAAACTCCCTCACTCTCTTCAATCCCACTCCACCCTCCAAGTCTTTAAAACAGCTGTTCACCACCATCTCTTATCTTCCCCCATCCAAAACCTTGATCTTTTCTACCCCCGCTAATTTCACCCCAATTCCACTTTTTTGAAATACCAACTTCTGTCCAGGAAGTCCTTGGTGTCCTTGTGATTTATACTTCTCCCTCCCCCCCCCCCCCCCTTCCCATGCCTCCTCCTCCCGGGCCCTCTCCCTTCCACACATCTCCCTGCTCTCGGATGTTGTGTTTGTGTGCTTCCCCTTCTCTCCCCATCTTGTCTTCCGCTCCCTCTTTTTGGGTATTTTGTTTGTCTGGTTGATTTGTTTGTGAAGTAAATGTTAGCTCTTTCACGAGCCTCGATTCAGTAAAAAAAAAAAAAAAAAAAAAAAAAATGAGTGTGAGATTTGTCAGGATTGAAAGACATGTTCCACTTGTTTGACCAGTCTGTGATTTTGTCCAAGTCTTCAGAGAGTGAGGAGGCTGCAGACTGCCGATCTGAGGGAAGAGGAATGGAGCGGCAGAGAGTGGAGTCATCAGCAAAGAGATAGAGAGGATTTTCCAGAGAGTCTGAGAGATCATTGATAAAGACCAGAAAAGTGAGTGTGTTACAAAGTGTGGGAGTAAAACCGAGTGCGAGCAAGAATGCACGTCGGAGTGTATGTGTGATGAGAGTGATACGGAGAGAGAGATGGATGAGGAGCTGGTGTGGGAATGCACACTTGGAATGGTTGAGCGTGTGCGAGGAGGTACACCTGAGTTGGTGGTGAAGCGCGTGATTGGGTGTGCAAAAGAGTGCACACCCATGGTTGTCACAGAGGATGTGACCGAGGAGTGGGCGCGAGGAGGTGTGCGAACGACGAGTGTGCACAAGAAGGTGCGTGAGAGGAGTGGTGTGTAACAGGGAGTGCGGTGGTGGAATGGATGGAGTGTGTGGGATGTACGAGAGGCGCTGAGACGCCGGGCTTGGTGAGTGTGAAAGGGGTCGCGTATGCGTGTGAGCATGCGAGTAAGGCATCGACGTTAAACGGAGCAGCGGTTAGACTGACGTTTAGCCAACGCGAGCACACGGTCCGTGCCGGGCTTTGGGTGTTGCGGGAGCCGGCGGGGATCGGTGCAGCGTCGCTTCTGTTCGGAGCGTCGTGCACGATCCGGGCCGGGCCCCGCCCCGCACGGTCGAGTCCGGGCTTTGCCGGGCAAGGCGACCGGCCCGGTTCGAGGGAAGGTAGGAGGGATCGGAACGGAGCCCCCTTGTGGTTGCGGCGTTCCGGCCTGGCAAGATTGGCCCACCGCGCGGGAGACCGAAAGGCCCCACGCCGGGATGATGCTTTGAATCTCGGCCAAACCAAACCTCCTCCCCTGAACCGAATGCCGGACGGACCCAACCTGCAGGTGACCAAACCACCCGAATTCATTGCTCGGCTTTGCGAAGCCGAGCTTTGAAAATGCATTGACGTACCGAGAGGCTCAGATATAGCGGACTGTGATGATGATAGTGTTTTGATTCGAAATTGGGAATAGTGAATAGGATTGGCAGTAATGATTGGCAAATTTGATGGGTAAAACTGATTGGCAGTAATGATTGGCAAAAATTGGATGGGCAAAATTGATAGTGAGAGATGCCCGATGTGGTGGGATGGCAACTCTGCCATCCCTCACATCCACATGATGTTTCCGACACCTCATTCTTCACATGATCAAATACAATTTGATGGTGCGGCTCCCATATGAATTCAGAATCCTTTTTGAGAAGGTCTCTAAGAGTCGCGGATTTCACACTGAAGTCTTTGATGAAGCGCGACAAATATGTCACGAGGCCGATGAAATTTCGAAGCTCGGCTTTGTTCTCAGGTTTTGGAACAGCTCTCAGATCTTGAACCTTCTGCTGGGCAGGCTGAGCTGTAGTTTATGGGGTTATGGCGGTGTAAACCAAGCCAGGGAGGGTTTGGATAATTGATAGGAATTTAGAGAAAGATGACCATAGGTAACGTTATATTTAAGTAGCGACATGTACAGGTAGTCGGCGACGTAGAAGAGGTTAGATGGTTGTTAACCTGGGAGCGCAATAGTATAAGGGGTGACTGGGAAGCGCGAGTTTCAGAAGGGGGGTAGTCAGCTTAGACGATGCAGTGTGTGTGAAGGAGGTGATTGAGCAGTGTTTGGTGAAAAGTGCGATTGTGAGTTGTATTGAGCGAATGGTCCTGGAGGAAAGACGGGTGCAAGAGCCACCAGGTGTGTGTGAACACATGTGTGTAGGTGAAGTACAGGTGAATGGAGAATGGTTGAATTGAATAGATGGTCTGGAGTGAATAGAGTATGGAGTGTATGGAGAATGGTTGTGTGAAATAGCTGGTATGGATTATATGGAGTATGGAATGGATGGTGTGGAGTGAGTAGTGTGGAATATGTGGAGTGGAGTGGTTGGTGCGAAAGGAGTGGATGGGGAAGATGGACCCCTTTCACGAATACCCGGGGAGGGTAGTTTAAAAGTAGGTAGAGGGTATAGGTATATTGTGGTGGATATTGGCATCTGTGGTGCGTGTGGTAGAATGGTGTTTGGATGGGTGCATTAGTGAAGTGGAAATGGCTGGGCATGTGGCCTGTTAGTAAGTGTAGTTGAATGGGCACTCCGCCACTGTCAGGATGTCGGCCAGGTGAGGCTGCAGGTGGGCTCTGGGAGCCAGTAGAGTTGTTCAGTGGGGCCCGAGGATCCGGAGGACGGACCCGGGTAGCCCAGTGCCAGAGAGGGCACCGAGTGGGGAGAGCGCCAGAGGGCCTTCCCCAGGTAGATAGGTTAGGGTAAGGAGCAGGTAAGCTCGGAGGCAACTGCAGTGGCGGAGGTGTGCAGGTAAGTAGACCTGTTGGGGAGCCACACGACCCAGCCCGGAAATTGTGCGAAGGCACAAGGAGTTGAATCGGGGGAGTGAGACCCAAAATTGGTGAGCGCCACAGATGGTCAGTGGGAATTGGTTTTTAGAACCGCATAGAGTAAGGTGGCCAATGGTTTTGCAGGGAAAGACCCTGGGTAGAGTAAGAGTGTTGAAGTCATTTAGAAGGATAGTTCGGATTGAAATCCCTTCGTACCATCTGCAGCCACTCACCTGAGGTGATGACATGACTCCACACCATGGTTGTTTTGTGTATTTTTTTGTGCAAATGTTTTGGAATGGTAAGACGCATCATGACGTGGGGGTGACAATGTGCTGGTTGTTCCATCTCTTCCTCCTTATGAGGAATTGATGAGAAATTGGGCTTGATGGCAAATTTGGATTAGAGGGATTGTGGACGAATTTGGAATTAGGGGAGATATGGGGAAGACAGGACGTAGAGCCGAATTGTAAATTGTTGTGTAAATATGGGGTAAGGGGCAAGGGTAGATTAGGTGACAGGGGGGAGGGGGGGTGGCGTACGACAGGGACGAGCTTTCTCCGCTCGCTCTCCTGTGCACCTCACCTCTGCATTACCTTGTGTTGATGTGTACCATTGCGCCCTTGCACCCCGCTGACTCTGCTTTGTCCTCCTTCCCCACCTATGGACCGTGCTCTCTGGGCACTGAGGGGGAAAGCATGCAGGAGCCGCATTTGTGTGCCCGAGCCGCCGCTGCACAGCCTGCCTGGATCGGTACACCACCTTATGGACCGCACGACTTGCGGCCGAGCACCACCATATGGACCACACGCTTCTGTGGCTAAGCACCACACCCTTATGGACCCCATGTATTGGGGCGTGGCCCCTCTGCTGGGACCGGCCATGATGGCCAGAGAAGAGTTGGCTTGCGGAACACAGAGAGATGGCCCCTTTTGCCATACAGGTGGACCACCCTTAGTTGGCCCCTGTTGGCCATAAATAAAAATGGACGCGTTTTGTGTCTTTTTATTATTTGCAAATAGGCAGCAAGCCACAAGATAGGACAACATCTGGAAGAAACATCGGCCAGCAGAGCAGGAGCAGAAAGAAGAACCCGGTCAACAGTTTGTGTTGTTTTTATTTGAAATATGTGCAATGAGCACTGGATGGTGCTTTGCTGTTTTTTTTTTGGTGCTGATTGGTGCTTTGGTGCTTTGTAATGCTCTTGTGCTAGGGGGTGCACTGCAATATCAATTGTGCATCCCCAGGCACTTGAGTATGGTGTATCGGTGCAGTGCAGTGCATGCTCTTCCTCTTTTTCAGGAACATATTTTGTCTCCCAAAATGACAGGTCCTGGGTTGCAGTGTAAATACAAATTAGTGTTTTGTAAATAATGCTCCCCACCGTAAATGTATAGTTTGCGAATAATTCCGTGATTCGGTTATCCTGTGGGTGTGAGTCTCTTAGGTAGGATGCAACGTAGCAGGCGGGACATACGTAGTTGTTTTAAAACTGTCGCACTCAAGGGTAAGGTTAATAGTAGAGGGCTACTACACCTGAGTGTCACATTAAGTAAAGTTAGTTCGGGTCAAGACGACCCTAGAGGAAAAACGGGTGCTGTGTTACGGTTTTTAGAACCTTCACTAGTAAATGTATCCCTCATAAATGTCCCCCTGTAGATATCACCATCAATTGGCTGGTTAAAAATCCTAGTTAGTCCATGAACAACACGTAGCGAACCATAGGACCTCCGTAGTTATCTCATTATTATGTGTTTCAGTTAAGGACCTGTTCCCAGTAGTTGAATCTGCGTTGCATTAATCAAATAAGATAGGCCCTTTCAATTTCCCGAATCATCTCCGCTCTTCAAAGTTCCCTTCAAAAGCGGTGAGAGTGGTTTGCTATCTCCCCACAAGATGCCATTGCCCATGTGCTCCATCTCGGAGAAGAAGGGGGAGGAGCCGCCAGATCACGGGCATGGCACGCCGACGCACCACCCGAGGTGGAGTCAGCGATCCCCTACCGACCAACCAGGGCTGGTGAGGTCCCATCGCGGGCGTGCCTCTATGAAGCGTGCATTGATTTGCAACAAACCCAATATAAGAGCAAAGCGAAGCCTTTTTACCAGTTGGAGTTGGAAGGAGAGTCGGTGTGAAGGCACAAGAGAGAGAGGTGATCCGGCGAGTGGGTCCGTGACGGCGACCACAATACAATAAGTCAACTGACATTGTCCGACCGTGTGGGTGAAAACGAGTGCGTGGAGCTGCCGCTGGTTGTTCGCCTCGAGCCCGTAACGTGGACTGGAGCCACCTTCGACGCTGCGCACCGGCCCGGACCGTCCTACCCTCTCACCTGCACGGACCCTTCTCCTTCGTCCAGTGATTCCTGCCGGCTATTCCCCTTTCATGTGAGTCTGTGTTTGTTCTGTCTGGGTGTTGATAATTAAGACTGTTTTAAGGTTTGCCCTGTGTATCTGCTTTTTCTTCTGTAAATTACTTTCGTTCCTCCTCCTCTTTGGTTTTGTAAATAATTAATAAATATCTGTTATTCCTTACTTTGGCTTATTCTTTCCCCCGATCGCTTTAGTCCCTTCTTCCCATTGAATACCTGTGGTGCGATTTTGGCCAAACGCTTTATAGTCGGGTTTAGTCCTTTGTTAACGTCTCGAGCTGCGGGTTGCTAAACCATTCGGCAATCTACCATCACATCCGCGGTTCGAGCGGGGACTCAGTTCCCTGTGTTGCGGAGAGATTGGTGAAGGTATTTGGGAAATCCTTGACCAATCACCCTGGCCAATCTCATCCCCGCAAAGGAGCGAGATAGTTCCAGGACTCGGACGGCCAGCTTAAAAGACGAGGGGATTAAACCCCCCTCGGTAAGGGGAGTGCCGAAACCGAGATCCGTAACAATATGTATATATATATATACATTGTTGTGGTTTTTAGAACCCTCCACTTTGTAAATATTGTAATAATCCCTTATAAATAATCCCCTGTAAGTATTCCCATTTTTGGTGTAAAAGGTCAAAGGTCGCACCCTAGTTAGGCCACGAGCAACACGTAGCACACCATAGGCTTCTCCTTTAGTTATTTCATTCGTATGTGTTTCAGGTAAGGATCTGTTCCCAATAGTTGAATCTGCGTTGTATTAATTAAATAAGAGTAGGCCCCCTTGTCAATTCATATTGTGGCGTAGCCTTCCTCCAAATTGTGTTCCTGGGCTTGCCAGTAGCGTTCGCTGCCTGGCTCAGCCGCCATTGAACACGAGGTCAGGCTTGGAGAAGAAGGGGGCGGGGCGGCAAGAACGAGGTGTGGCCACGTCAACTCACCACCCTTTCCCTCACCCTCTCTCCCCCATTGCCGGATTAACCATTAGGCAGACAAGGCATGTGCCTCAGGGCCAGCCAAAAATTCGGGCCACAAAAATGGACAAGCAGTTTTCGTCAATTTTTATTATTTTAAACAAATTATTTCTAATTTCTGTCCCTGCCAGTACAGGGTAATATATGTATCTCAATTTTCGCAAATATTTTCAAGGTGCGCTACATCACTCTATAGTGTTTAATGTGGTTTGTATTTTATAATAAAAGGTTTTAAAACTTATACATCTGATGTTCTAGTTGCAGATTCAATCCATCGTTATGTCAGGACGTAAAGGTGGCTGGGAGCGAGCTCAGGAGTTGAAGAAAAAGAAGCATAAGGATGATCAACTACTTATTCTTTCCCCCGATCGCTTTAGTCCCTTCTTCCCATTGAATACCTGTGGTGCGATTTTGGCCAAACGCTTTATAGTCGGGTTTAGTCCTTTGTTAACGGCTCGAGCTGCGGGTTGCTAAACCATTCGGCAATCTACCATCACATCCGCGGTTCGAGCGGGGACTCAGTTCCCTGTGTTGCGGAGAGATTGGTGAAGGTATTTGGGAAATCCTTGACCAATCACCCTGGCCAATCTCATCCCCGCAAAGGAGCGAGATAGTTCCAGGACTCGGACGGCCAGCTTAAAAGACGAGGGGATTAAACCCCCCTCGGTAAGGGGAGTGCCGAAACCGAGATCCGTAACAATATGTATATATATATATACATTGTTGTGGTTTTTAGAACCCTCCACTTTGTAAATATTGTAATAATCCCTTATAAATAATCCCCTGTAAGTATTCCCATTTTTGGTGTAAAAGGTCAAAGGTCGCACCCTAGTTAGGCCACGAGCAACACGTAGCACACCATAGGCTTCTCCTTTAGTTATTTCATTCGTATGTGTTTCAGGTAAGGATCTGTTCCCAATAGTTGAATCTGCGTTGTATTAATTAAATAAGAGTAGGCCCCCTTGTCAATTCATATTGTGGCGTAGCCTTCCTCCAAATTGTGTTCCTGGGCTTGCCAGTAGCGTTCGCTGCCTGGCTCAGCCGCCATTGAACACGAGGTCAGGCTTGGAGAAGAAGGGGGCGGGGCGGCAAGAACGAGGTGTGGCCACGTCAACTCACCACCCTTTCCCTCACCCTCTCTCCCCCATTGCCGGATTAACCATTAGGCAGACAAGGCATGTGCCTCAGGGCCAGCCAAAAATTCGGGCCACAAAAATGGACAAGCAGTTTTCGTCAATTTTTATTATTTTAAACAAATTATTTCTAATTTCTGTCCCTGCCAGTACAGGGTAATATATGTATCTCAATTTTCGCAAATATTTTCAAGGTGCGCTACATCACTCTATAGTGTTTAATGTGGTTTGTATTTTATAATAAAAGGTTTTAAAACTTATACATCTGATGTTCTAGTTGCAGATTCAATCCATCGTTATGTCAGGACGTAAAGGTGGCTGGGAGCGAGCTCAGGAGTTGAAGAAAAAGAAGCATAAGGATGATCAACTACTCAAGACTACTCATAAATTGACATCGTTTTTCCATGTGGTGGAGAAAGATGCTGGTGTTGGTGGTGATGATGATATAGATTCAACTAAGGACTCCCCTTCAACATCCCCCGCAGTTGATCCTGTCGAAGACAGGCCGGCCGACGATGGTGACACAGACACTAGGGGCGAAGGTGCTTCGGTATCGACTCCACTGATTCCCAACGATGTCGGGTTGTTTGGTAACATCACAGACAAACTGCGCCATGTATGCATCAGCTTGGGCACTGACCATTTTCGGAACTTGCATGACAGTTATCCAGAAACGAAGCGCGAATACTCTGGGGTGAATCGCTTTCTTAATGCCAGTGCCTTCAAACTGGTTTTGCCAAATGGGGAGGTAGCTGATCGTGATTGGCTTGTTTATTCTCCTGCCAATACTTGCGTTTTCTGTTTTCCATGCACTCTGTTGTCCTCTGACAGAGGTGCACAGCTTTCTGGCTCGGGATTTACTGATTGGAAGAATACGGCTCAGTACATGAAATCAGCCCAAAGCACATAGAATCATTTCTAACATTTTGTCAGCGGAGTGCTGATGCCGGTCGAGTTGATGAGCAATTGCATCAAAAAATGCTGGAGCAGCGCAACTATTGGGAAAATGTGTTGCCACAATTACTTTTCTTTGCGAGAGGGGTCAGTCGTTTCGAGGTAGTAACGAAATTGTTGGCTCCAGCAGCAATGGTAATTACTTGGGCATTTTGGAGTTGATTAGCCAGTTTGATCCGTTTTTGTCCCAGCACATCCATTACCATGCCGATCGGGGTTACCATCACATTACCATCACACGTCTTATTTGTCAAAAACAATCTGCGAAGAATTAATTGCTGTGATGGGCAAGCAAGTACTTGGTCGCATCAAGGATGAGATTTCGAAGTCGCAGTATTTCTCCGTTTCAGTGGACTCCACACCAGACATTGCCCATACGGACCAGCTCACTATCATCCTCCGCTATGTCAACATGACAGATCACAAGCCTGTCGAGCGTTTCCTCACGTTCATTAGTATCTCTAGTCATACAGGTCAGAATCTTGCTGATACTCTTCTCCAATACTTGAAGGACCATGACATCGACTTTGACAATTGCCGCGGTCAGACGTATGACAATGCCAGTAATATGTCGGGCAAGTACAATGGTATGCAGCACATTTAGAAGAACAAGAACAGTTTGGTTGATTACATTCCCTGTGCAGCTCACTCTTTGAACCTAGTTGGTCAGTCCGCGGTGGATTGTTGCATTGACGCGGTTTCATTTTTTGGGTTTTTGCAGGACCTGTATGCGTTCTTTGTGGCATCCATGCACCGTTGGGGTGTCCTGCAGACCCATGTGGAACAGCAACCTGGGTGCCTTGTTCCGAAACACCCATCGGATACCCGGTGGTCTGCCCGAGCTGATGCCACTGAAGCTCTGTTCCGCGGTTACCACCAGTTCCAGAGTGCTCTCGAAGAGATCTCTGCAGATGAAAATCAGAACAGGGAGACACAAAATGAGGCGGATTCTTTGGCAGAAAAGATGGGCACCATAGAAGTTGCCCTGATGTGTGAACTTTGGAATGATATTTTGCATCGGTTCAACTGCTGCAGCAAGTTGTTGCAAAGTGCCACCATAGAATTAACACCGGCTATTGGTCTGCTGAAGAGTTTGAATGAGTTTTTACATGCGCGCAGAGAAAATTTTGATTTCTATGAGCAACAAGCATGTGATCGCTGCGGCAAAAACACTTACAAATCCGAAAGTCGGCGAATTCCCAAGTGTAAGAAGCGTGTCAATGATGGAAATGCTACTGATGCCACAGAAGGGATGACGGGCCAACAAAAATTCAAAGTTAATACATTTTATGTCATCATTGACCAACTGCGAAGTGCATTGCAGAAACGCATGGAGGCGTATTCTGTAGTGCTGCAGCGGTTTGGCGTTCTGACAGTGTTTGACTCTGTGACTGACGAGGATATCAACACTGCTATTACAGGGCTTGTCAGTGTGTATCACAAGGATCTGAATACTGATTTTGTGTCAGAGTTCCGTCAGTTCATTTGCTGGTATAAAGACCAACTGCCCTCAAGTTCCCCCTCAACAGGGTGTGCACAGGCACAGCATATGTTTGAGCTGCTGCACACCACTGGAGTTCATGCAGCCTTTCCAAACACTGCAGTGGCTCTCCGAATATACTTAGCACTGATGGCCACCAATTGCTCAGGAAAACGCTCATTTTCGCAGCTAAAGAGAATCAAAGATGTGAAGCGTTCTACCATGCATTAACAGCGTCTTGGTGCGTTGGCCCTTTTGTGCATTGAAAGTGATTTGCTCCGAGAACTGGACTTCAGTTCCGTAATTGAAGAGTTTGCAGTTGTAAACGCGCGCAAGGTTACAATCTAAGGTCTAGTAAACTGTAAAGCAAAGTGCCAAATCTGTGCGTGTTTTGTCATGCATATATTCATACACTGCAAATTGTATAGACTAAACTAGTTTGAAAGTAGTTTCTTTTCACATTAAATATTTGTCTTTTTTTGTATTAAATATTTTGTTCATGAATCAGGTCATCTTTTGTCTGGGGTCCATTTCCATGAGCCCGAGATCTAATTTAAATTGTTCAGGCCATTCTCTAAAATTTCAAAATGTGCCTTCGGGCCAGCCGAGGCTAATCCGGCACTGCACCTTCCCAGCTGCCTGTCACAAGCACTGCTTGGCACAAGGTGTGTCTGCAGTATACAGTGCACGTTCAATCACAAAACGATCAATTGGAACCGTTTACACGAGCGGTTTATTTTATAAAATGCATCATGGAGTGAACGTTTAAAAGTTGTACAACATCCCGCTCGTAAACGAGGAAACTTTGGGCGCTCGGCTGGTGTTTTCTTTCCACCGAGCGCGGGTGCCATTTCTAACGATCGCCCGCACCCTCCCGCAGCAGCACATTGGTGCCAAATCGGGCCGGACCTGAGTGCGCCGCGCCGGGGTCCTCGTCACCATCACAACCTGTCCCAACGGGACCCCACACGGACGCGCTGCATCCTCGTCCCACGTCTCCTCCGCACGGCTCCGCTCGCCCTAACATGGCGGACGCGGCTCCCAGCACTCCACAAGATGCCGCGCAGCCGCCGCCCACGGACGACTCGGCGGTTCCGACGGCATCCCTCGCCAACGGCGACCGCACTTCAGGAGCTTCAACGGCTCCTTCGGAACCCTCCGTGGAACCGCACTATGACGAGGAGCTCATTCATAAAGTAAGAGTTGTGGGATGAGGGCGCTGAAGGGGAGGGTGATCATTGGGAAGGATGTTTGAGGAATTTAGGAACAGGTTAACATCTCTCTAACAGTCTGACGTCATGCACCGCCTCGAACGTTCACAATGCAATGGTGGTACCGAGGCACTGCATCTTAGAAATGTCACTTAACCTGACAAACTATGAGTTTTGGGCTCAGCCATTTCATAATATCTCGTCAGTGGTTTGGAGCTCTAATTAAAGAGACAATGTGACCTTTAATTTTAAAGCATTCTATCCACCTGTTCCATATATTAATGCATTATATCCACCTGTTCCATATATTAATACATTTTATCCACCTGTTCCATATATTAATGCATTCTATCCACCTGTTCCATATATGAATGTATTCTATCCACCTGTTCCATATATGAATGCATTCTATCCACCTGTTCCATATATGAATGCATTCTATCCACCTGTTCCATATATGAATGCATTATATCCACCTGTACCATATATGAATGCATTCTATCCATCTGTTCCATATATTAATGCATTCTATCCACCTGTTCCATATATTAATGCATTCTATCCACCTGTTCCATATATTAATACATTTTATCCACCTGTTCCATATATGAATGCATTCTATCCATCTGTTCCATATATTAATGCATTCTATCCATCTGTTCCATATATGAATGCATTCTATCCACCTGTTCATGTATGAATGCATTCCATCCACCTGTTCCATATATTAATGCATTATATCCATCTGTTCCATATATTAATGCATTCTATCCACCTGTTCCATCTATGAATGCATTATATCCACCTGTTCCATATATGAATGCATTCTATCCACCTGTTCCATATATGAATGCATTGTATCCACCTGTTCCATATATGAATGCATTCTATCCACCTGTTCCATATATGAATGCATTCTATCCACCTGTTCATGTATGAATGCATTCCATCCACCTGTTCCATATATTAATGCATTCTATCCATCTGTTCCATATATTAATGCATTCTATCCACCTGTTCCATATATGAATGCATTATGTCCACCTGTTCCATATATTAATGCATTCTATCCACTTGTTCCATCGATGAATGCATTCTATCCACCTGTTCCATATATGAATGCATTGTATCCACCTGTTCCATATATGAATGCATTCTATCCACCTGTTCTATATGTGAATGCATTCTATCCACCTGTTCTATATATGAATGCATTATATCCACCTGTTCAATATATGAATGCATTCTATCCACCTGTTCTATATGTGAATGCATTCCATCCACCTGTTCCATATATGAATGCATTCTATCCATCTGTTCCATATATTAATGCATTCCATCCACCTGTTCCATATATGAATGCATTCTATCCATCTGTTCCATATATTAATGCATTATATCCACCTGTTCCATATATATGAATGCATTATATCCACCTGTTCCATATATGAATGCATTCTATCCATCTGTTCCATCTATGAATGCATTATATCCACCTGTTCCATATATGAATGCATTATATCCACCTGTTCCATATGTGAATGCATTCTATCCACCTGTTCCATATATGAATGCATTCTATCCACCTGTTCATGTATGAATGCATTCCATCCACCTGTTCCATATATGAATGCATTCTATCCATCTGTTCCATATATTGATGCATTCTATCCACCTGTTCCATCTATGAATGCATTATATCCACCTGTTCCATATATTAATGCATTATGTCCACCTGTTCCATACATGAATGCATTATATCCACCTGTTCCATATATGAATGCATTCTATCCACCTGTTCCATATATGAATGCATTCTATCCACCTGTTCTATATGTGAATGCATTCTATCCACCTGTTCTATATGTGAATGCATTCTATCCACCTGTTCCATATGTGAATGCATTCTATCCACCTGTTCCATATATGAATGCATTCTATCCACCTGTTCCATATATGAATGCATTCTATCCACCTGTTCCATATATGAATGCATTCTATACACCTGTTCCATATATGAATGCATTCTATCCATCTGTTCCATATATGAATGCATTCTATCCACCTGTTCCATATATGAATGCATTCTATCCACCTGTTCCATATATGAATGCATTCTATCCACCTGTTCCATATATGAATGCATTATATCTACCTGTTCCATATATGAATGCATTCTATCCACCTGTTCCATATATGAATGCATTATATCCACCTGTTCCATATATTAATGCATTCTATCCACCTGTTCCATCTATGAATGCATTCTATCCACCTGTTCCATATATTAATGCATTCTATCCACCTGTTCCATATATGAATGCATTCTATCCATCTGTTCCATATATTAATGCATTCTATCCACCTGTTCCATATATGAATGCATTCTATCCACCTGTTCCATATATGAATGCATTCTATCCACCTGTTCCATATATGAATGCATTCTATCCACCTGTTCCATATATGAATGCATTCTATCCACCTGTTCCATATATGAATGCATTCTATCCAACTGTTCCATATATGAATGCATTCTATCCACCTGTTCCATATATTAATGCATTCTATCCACCTGTTCTATATATGAATGCATTATATCCACCTGTTCCATATATTAATGCATTATTTCCACCTGTTCCATATATTAATGCATTCTATCCACCTGTTCCATATATTAATGCATTCTATCCACCTGTTCCATATATGAATGCATTCTATCCACCTGTTCCATATATGAATGCATTCTATCCACCTGTTCCATATATGAATGCATTCTATCCACCTGTTCCATATATGAATGCATTATATCCACCTATTCCATATATGAATGCATTATATCCACCTGTTCCATATATGAATGCATTATATCCACCTGTTCCATATATGAATGCATTCTATCCACCTGTTCTATATGTGAATGCATTCTATCCACCTGTTCCATATATGAATGCATTCTATCCACCTGTTCATGTATGAATGCATTCCATCCACCTGTTCCATATATGAATGCATTCTATCCATCTGTTCCATATATTAATGCATTCTATCCACCTGTTCCATCTATGAATGCATTATATCCACCTGTTCCATATATGAATGCATTATGTCCACCTGTTCCATATATGAATGCATTCTATCCACCTGTTCCATATATGAATGCATTATATCCACCTGTTCCATATATGAATGCATTCTATCCACCTGTTCCATATATGAATGCATTATGTCCACCTGTTCCATATATGAATGCATTATGTCCACCTGTTCCATATATGAATGCATTCTATCCACCTGTTCCATCTATGAATGCATTATATCCACCTGTTCCATATATGAATGCATTATGTCCACCTGTTCCATATATGAATGCATTCTATCCACCTGTTCCATATATGAATGCATTATATCCACCTGTTCCATATATGAATGCATTATATCCACCTGTTCCATATATGAATGCATTATGTCCATCTGTTCCATATATGAATGCATTCTATCCACCTGTTCCATATATGAATGCATTCTATCCATCTGTTCCATATATTAATGCATTTTATCCACCTGTTCCATCTATGAATGCATTATATCCACCTGTTCCATATATGAATGCATTATGTCCACCTGTTCCATATATGAATGCATTCTATCCACCTGTTCCATATATGAATGCATTATATCCACCTGTTCCATATATGAATGCATTCTATCCATCTGTTCCATATATTAATGCATTCTATCCACCTGTTCCATATATGAATGCATTCTATCCACCTGTTCCATATATGAATGCATTCTATCCACCTGTTCCATATATGAATGCATTCTATCCACCTGTTCCATATATGAATGCATTCTATCCACCTGTTCCATATATGAATGCATTATATCCACCTGTTCCATATATTAATGCATTCTATCCACCTGTTCTATATGTGAATGCATTCTATCCACCTGTTCCATATATTAATGCATTCTATCCACCTGTTCCATATATGAATGCATTCTATCCATCTGTTCCATATATTAATGCATTCTATCCACCTGTTCCATATATTAATGCATTCTATCCACCTGTTCCATATATGAATGCATTCTATCCACCTGTTCCATATATGAATGCATTCTATCCACCTGTTCCATATATGAATGCATTCTATCCACCTGTTCCATATATGAATGCATTCTATCCACCTGTTCCATATATGAATGCATTCTATCCACCTGTTCCATATATGAATGCATTATATCCACCTGTTCCATATATTAATGCATTATATCCACCTGTTCTATATATGAATGCATTATATCCACCTGTTCCATATATTAATGCATTATATCCACCTGTTCCATATATTAATGCATTCTATCCACCTGTTCCATATATGAATGCATTCTATCCACCTGTTCCATATATGAATGCATTATATCCACCTGTTCCATATATGAATGCATTCTATCCACCTGTTCCATTTATGAATGCATTCTATCCACCTGTTCCATATATGAATGCATTCTATCCACCTGTTCCATATATGAATGCATTCTATCCACCTGTTCCATATATGAATGCATTATATCCACCTGTTCCATATATGAATGCATTCTATCCACCTGTTCATGTATGAATGCATTCCATCCACCTGTTCCATATATGAATGCATTCTATCCACCTGTTCATGTATGAATGCATTCCATCCACCTGTTCCATATATGAATGCATTCTATCCATCTGTTCCATATATTAATGCATTCTATCCACCTGTTCCATATATGAATACATTATATCCACCTGTTCCATATATTAATGCATTCTATCCACCTGTTCATGTATGAATGCATTATATCCACCTGTTCCATATATGAATGCATTCTATCCACCTGTTCCATATATTAATGCATTCGATCCACCTGTTCATGTATGAATGCATTATATCCACCTGTTTTATATGTGAAATCGTTATGCACAATGTTTAATCTTGCACCTTGTGACATCATAAGGGAGAAAAATGGAAATTTAAGTTACCGTTGCATAGTTTTCAAAGACGCATTCAAACGGTTTGAGAGCAGGATCCGAAGAACGTTTCCCTTGCACCCACATACATGCAAGAAATAAAAAAAACATTGTAATAGTTGCTTTTTTAAACATGAAAATAGCTTTTTTAACAAGTGAGTTGGACTCGGGAGGAGATCCGAAGAATGTATATATATATATATACAGTGCCTATAGAAAGATAGAAAGTCTACACCCCCTTTCCAAATTTCACCTTTTGTTGCCTTATAGCTTGCCTGGAATTAAATTGCATTAAAACAGTCTTTTTCCACCAATATTTACACAGTAAAACCCACAACTTCCAAGTGAAAAACAAATTCTACAAATTTCAGAAGATTTATTAAAATACAAAACTGGATTATCTTAGTTGGATAAGTGTCCACCCCCCTGAGTTAATAATTGGTGGAAGCACCTTTGACAGCAATTACAGCTGTGAGTCTGTTGAGATAGGTTTCTACCAATTTGTCACACCTTGATTGGGCAATATTTGCCCATTCTTCTGCATAAAACTGTTCAAGCTCAGTCAAGTTGCACGAGGAGCGTTGATGGACAGCAATGCAACAGCATGCCGCAGATTTTCGATTGGATTTAGGTCCAATCTAAAGATTTAGGATTTAGGGGCTCTGACTGGGCCACTCAAGCACATTTATCTTTTTGTTCCTCAGCCACTCCAGTTTAGCTTTGGCTGTGTCCTTCAGGTCGTTGTCATGCTTTCATGGTGAACTTTCTATTTTATTAAAGGTGAACTTCAACTTAAAAGTGAACACTGCTAGGCCTTCCAGGAAAGAAGTTGGTATTTCAAAAAGGTGGAACTGGGGTGAATTAAGGGGGGTTAGAAAAGATCAAGGTTTTGGATGGGGGAGGACAAGAGATGGTGGCGAACAGTTGTTTTAAAGACCTGGAGGGAGGAGTGAGTTTGAAGAGAGTGAGGGGGTTTGTTCCAGAGGTGGGAGAAAAGAGGAATGAAGGAGTGAAGGTGAGCAGAGAGTCTTGATTTTGGCAGTTTAACCATAAGAGGGTTGCTGGCAGATCTTGTGCGACCTGTAGGAATATTTGGGGGACAGAGCCCACAGAGAGCTGGAGGAGCAAGGCCGGAGAGGAGTCGGTAGAAGACAGAAAGACCACCGACCTGCCTGCGGTGAGTGAGTGAAAGGCCCTCGGAGTTAGCTTCATTGCGGGAGATTCCAACGATGCTGAAAGCTTTGGTTTCAACAGCGTGAAGCCGACCTAGATGAGAGGCAGGAGCACCAGCCCAGAGGGAAGAATTTTGTACAGCGTATTTTGTATAGTGTATTATATATAGTGAATTATATAAAGTGTATTTTTTATAGTGTATTATATATAGTGTATTATATAAAGTGTATTTTTTATAGTGTATTTATATATGGTGTATAGTGTATTTTGTATGGTGTATGGTGTATTTTATATTGTGTATAGTGTATTTTATATTTTGTATTGTGCGTTTTATATCGAGTATTTATATTGTGTATTATATATAGTGTAAAGTGTATTTTATATACAGTCACGTGAAAAAGTAAGTACACCCCATGTAAAGTTTTGACTTTTTCAACATATTTCAACATACAGCTATTTGATCTTCATTTAAACAATATTGATAGATAAAGGTAATATAATATAACAAATATCATGAAATATTTACATTTTGTAGTCCATTGTATAATTTAAATAAATATAAATGCAAATTTCGCATGTGGAAAAAGTAAGTACACCCTTGGCTCTAATAGGTGGTATTGCCCCCTTTGGCAGAAACAACCTCAAGTAGGCGTTTCTTATAACTCTCTACCAGTCTCTGACATCGACTGGGAGAAATTTTTGCCCACTCCTCCATGCAGAATTCTTTCAGCTGTGCGATGTTTGAGGGGTTTCTTGCATGCACAGCTCGTTTCAAATCCCCCCACAACATCTCGCTGGGATTTAGATCCGGGCTTTGACTTGGCCATTCCAGAACCCTCCATTTCTTTCTTTTCAGCCATTCCTTGGTGGATTTACTGGTATGTTTAGGGTCATTGTCATGTTGCACGGTCCACCTTCGTTTGAGCTTCAACTTTCCGACAGATGACCTCACATTATCCTCAAGCACCCTCTGGTACAATGAAGAATTCATAGTGGATTCTATGATGGTGAGCTGCCCAGGCCCTGATGCAGCAAAGCTGCCCCAAACCATAATATATCCACCACCATGCTTTACAGTTGGTATCAGGTTCTTGTGGTCAAATGCTGTCTTTGGTTTTCGCCAAACATGTCTTCTGGTACTGTGGCCAAATAGCTCTACCTTTGACTCATCTGTCCAGAGCACATTGTTCCAGAAGTGCTGGTCTTTGCCTCGGTGTTCATTGGCAAGCTTTAGGCTTGCCCTGATGTTCTTTCTGGACAGCAAAGGTTTCCTCCTGGCACACCTCCCATGTAGATCAAATTTGTGCAGCCTCTTTCTAATGGTAGACTCGTGCACTTTGACATCAACAGTGGCAAGAGCTACCTGTAGGTCCCGTGATGACATTCTGGGGTTCTTAGAGACTTCTTTCAGCATCTTGCGGTCTGCTCTCGGGCTGAACTTGCTGGGGCGGCCTGGCCTGAACAAGTTGGCAGTTGTTTGAAATCTTCTCCACTTGTAGATGATCTTCCGGACAGTCGAATGATTGATTTCAAATTGTTTGGAGATCTCTTTAAATCCCTTCCCAGACTCGTAGGCATCTATAACCTTCTTTCTGACGGGCTCAGAGAGCTCTTTTGATCTCGGGATGGTGACGCCACACACTTCAACAACAAAGAGCAAACCAAACTAAATGTCTGAGTTTTAAATAAGACAGATTCCTCCAAGATCCTCTCTAACGATGTTCTAATCATTTGCACCTGAGCTGGTGCACCTGATTCTAATTTTAGGTATTTGAAGTAGTGATAAATGTGGGGGTGTACTTACTTTTTCCACATGCAAAATTTGCATTTATGCTTATTTAAATTATACAATGGACTGCAAAATGTAAATGTTTCATGATATTTGTTATATTATATCACCTTTATCTATCAATATTGTTGAAATGAAGATCAAATGGCTGTATGTTGAAATATGTTGAAAAAGTCAAAATTTTACATGGGGTGTACTTACTTTTTCACGTGACTGTAATGTATTTTTTGTAGTGTGCAGTGTATTTTATCGTGTATTTTATGTGGTGTATTTTATGTGGTGTATTTTATCTAGTGTGTTTTATTCACTGTATAGTGTATTATTTATGGTGTATTTTATAGTGTGTTGTGGCGGACACGAAAGCACTGACGTGGTGACATCACCCCGCACACCAAGTGGGGGTGGGCCACGCCCCGGAGAGAGGCGTGGCCTCACGATATACACGGGGCGCGCAGCCCTGAGCAGCTCAGTGTTACAGTGAGCTCTTGAATAAAGACTCTTACAAGTTACCGCTTGTCCGCTTCCTCCTTGCTCACAAGCAGCGCGCGTAACGCCGCGCTTTAGTGTAATGTATTTTATGAAGTGTATTTTATCTCGTGTGTTTTATTCACTGTATAGTGTATTATTTATGGTGTTTTTATCGTGTGTAATGTATTTTATATAGTGTATTTTATATAGTGTATTTTATTTGGTGTATTTTATTTGGTGTATTTTATTTATTTATAGTGTATTTTATATGGTGTATTTTGTATCGTGTATAGTATATTTTATATTGTGCATCGTGCATTTTATATCGTATATAGTGTATTTTGTAAAGTGTATTTTATATGATGTATTTTATGTGGTGAATAGTGTATTTTATGTGGTGTATTTTATACAGTACAAAGTGTATTTTGTTTAGTGTTTATTGAATGGTGTATTTTGTACCGTGTATGTTGTATTTTGTATATCGCATAGTGTATATTGTCATCCTTCCGAGGTCGGCAAATTGAGTACCAGTTCACTGGTAATTCCCTGTGTGGCGCAAGAGTCGACTAACAGGGTTGGCGGCAGGAAGGGCATCTGGCCATAAAAACATCGCTTCAAAAATGGGACCACGGTGCCCAAAAAAGGCCAACCCCTGCTCTGTGGGGAAAAATTGCCTCTAAAGGTGTATTCTATATCGTGTATAGTGTATTTTATGTGGTGTATTTTATATGGTGTATAGTGTATTTTATATAGTGTATTTTATATGGTGTATAGTGTATTTTATATAAAGTATAGTATATTTTATATAGTATACTAGCTGGATGCACCCGGCGTTGCCCGGGTTCTTTTTGAATGAATTTAATCTTCTGTACATAGGTCTGACGCGAGCCCAGTATCAGTAATAGTGCTCATCGATTCCTTGTTCTTTCTTCTGTCGGGCCCCGTGAGAGAGAATTTTCAAAGCATGTGTTGCAATCAGTCAGATATTCCTATTAAGTGCATAAGTTGTACTTCAAGATAATTTTTGAAAAGAAGAAGATTTATTGCGAAATGGGCCCAGCCCGGCCGAGGCGGCCTCGACCGGCCTCGCCACCTAGCCTATAACCTTCCTGGGGCCCGTCCCGACATTTTTTGTTTCAGAGGTTTCCTCCTATCTTTCACCGTTCAGGAGATTCGCGCGTGCAGACAAACAAACAAAAACTTTCTTTTATATATATAGTGCATAGTGTATTGTCCTGTCACCCGGCGGTTAACACCGCTGGATGACAGAAAGCCGTAACGGTCCTTAATTCCGAGGCGCGTAGCCGAAATTATGCGGTCGTTTTTATGGTGCGCGTGGGACAGAAGGCAACGGGATGCTTACCTGGACGGAAGCCACACGGGCTTATTCTCGGACCCACGAACAAATAAACACACACGGCAAATGAGAAATGCCACAATAATGAATTTAATGAAATTAAATACAAGACGATAAAATGAATGTTGAGGTAAAATGCGAGTAAATCCAACTTCGACCAACTTGGAAAGACTTGAAGATTGCTGTTCCCTGACGCTCCCCATCCAACTTGACAGAGCTTAGGCAAACCTGCAAGGAAGAATGGGAGAAACTCTCCAAATCCAGATGTGTAAAGCTGATACAGACATACCCAAGAAGACTCAAAGCTGTATTCAATGCAAAAGGCGCTTCTACAAAGTATTGACTTCTACAAAATATTCGATATTTCTGAATTTCATTTTTAATTATTTTGTAATAATTTCTAAAAATTCCACTTTGACATTATGGGGTATTATGTGTAGATCAGTGACAAAAACAATCTCAGTTTAATCTATTTTAAATTCAGGCTGTAACAATAATATGTGAAAAAAGTCAAGGGGTGCGAATACTTTCTGAAGGCACTGTAAATTAGACAGGCTGGCTCTTCGTATTAAATGAGCTATCAGACTCTTCTGTAGAGGCGATCTCTTCAGGCAGAGCAAAACCTACCAGATCCTATTAGCAGTGGATGAGAAATATCAGACGATGAGCAAGCTATGACTCAGCCCAATATAATGGATAAAGATCGAGCACCAAAAGGTCTCGTCGAGCTTGTTGTTTGCCACTGTGCCTCGACTACCTGCCGTCACTCTGATTGCACATGTAGGGTGAATGGACTTATGTGTACAGAGGCCTGTACATGCATGGGTGACACTTTTGAAAACCCAAGGAAACCTTGTAGATGATGACGATGAGGATGAAACTGGCAAATAGCCTCCCCATGCCAGAGACTGTGCAGTTTTCGTACTCTTGTATATTTCTGTTTCTGTTTCTTGAAAATCTATCGTTAATTCAGTGCTGTCTAAGAGGAGCATTCCTATTCTTAGTGAAATAGTATTTATGAGCCACCATTTTGAGATGGTATGGCTATCAAAAAGTCTTAAATATAAAGCTGATTTCGTGTCTTTGGGTGGGTCATAAGCGCCACTCATTCTACAAGGCAATGCCCCTCCTCCTCTCCCTCCTCTCCCTTGTGTCACAAGCAAATGACGCCAAATGCTGCAGTGGGCCAGAAATCGCCGCTATTTTCTTCACTTCACATACCTCTTTGACTTCATAGGCCTCTGGCATACATTTGAAGACTCAACAATGCATCTTCTATCATTAAATGAAGGTAGTTTTTTTTTTTCACCAAGACGAGATTTTTCTCTCATCTCGGTGAAGCCATATTTCAAAAACTCAGGCTTATACAGCCGTTGTGTTTAGTGTTGGGCCATTTTTCCAGTTAAAGACCAGCCCTGGAATGAAAAGAGTTATAAATTATAACATTTTTAGAAAACATTGGAAATTGTTCAAAAAGTTAGAAATAACCAATTGTAAAGTTCATTATTATTAATTATTATATTATTTGACTACACACACAGTAACATTCAACAAAAAACACGTAAATAAAGACAAGTAAGCTGCAGGCAATACTTACTTTGTTTGTAGTAACTAGATCTCAGCCTCCAGTAAACAAGTGAAAGCACGACTGTCAGATTGTGAACTGTCGACACATGCGAAAATCTAATTTCTAACTCCAATGATAAAACTCATCTGGAACAATTATGAATGTATAAAAATCAAACATTTTAAATTTAAATAAAAACGTTTAACGAATAAAAACAGTGCATTCGATCATTAAGCTCAAAACACTAAAATTACAGCGCCATTTATAATATCGCATTCAGATAAGAGTGATACTTAACAACAGGCCTCTCACTGGTCTGCTTGACGCACGAGTATTGGACATGAACAGACTCGAACATTATTATATTAAGCGTATATGGATGCTGTTGTATCCAGCAATTACCCAAAACGTACTTGATGGTAACGTCAACGGTTTAATCCGAAATATCAGCATAGCACAGCATGCCCATTAGGCCTCCAAAAACCCCGTGTTTCCTTAACTCCTCCCACTCTCCAAAACCAACCGTCACTTCCGTTTCCCATACATATGAACTATAACATGTGAATTCCAAACATAAATTACATGTGAATTATAACACGTGAATTCCAAACATAACAGATGCTATATTATCCACAACTATTCTACTTTAATTACTATTTCAATAATCCATCATATTATGCCAGTGAAGTAAACCCCTTATAACATTGTAATTTTTATTTTTTGAGACCGTCCCGCGACCCTCAGGAACATCCTCACGACCCTCATTTGGGTTGCGACCATGAGTTTGGGAACCACTGGCCCCTAACAGAATATGCCACCAAACATTGTATGTGGTGTGGGTTGAGCGAGAACCTTTTTTCACAGGCATTGCCCCTGGACCATTACCCCAAAACGTCATCAATGATGTCATAATTTGGATCAAACTGGATTGGCCAATCAATCTTATCGGTTATACGATTTCCGTCATGGTTTGAGTACTTTATTCCTGTTGCTGTGTCTTGACAGACGGTGTTGGTTGGTGACAGTGGAGTTGGAAAGACGTCCTTCCTGGTACAATTTGACCAAGGAAAATTCATCTCAGGTTCATTTTCCGCCACTGTCGGCATAAGCTTCATGGTGAGAGAGCGGTGGAGTGAAAGGGTGTGTTACGTGTGTAAAGTGTTGTCACCAACCACAGCATCATTTAAGGGAAGGTATCCCATGGTTATGTGGTGGTATGTTTGGAGGATGATGAACACAGATATGTGCCAGGTGTACGCACAAACCATATCCACAAGGAAGTGGAGTGATATCCAAGCAGGAACTTCAGAAAACCTACAACCAGCATGTCTGCACTGTACACTTAATTTATGAATTTTAATTGTGCACTCCTTTCCTATTCCATCTCCAGGTGCTGCATGACATCATCGCCGAAGAGGGAAGAGGGCGTACTTAGTTTTCACTCAGTTTGTTTTCTCGTTAGCGTAGTGGACCGGGTTTTACAATCACTTCTGTGTGTGTGTGTGTGTGTGTGTGTGTGTGTGTGTGTGTGTGTGTGTGTGTGTGTGTGTGTGTGTGTGTGTGTGTGTGTGTCTGGGCCATAACTTTTTTTTTTTACCATTTGAGTTTTGTCATCAAATTTTCACCAAAGTTTTATTATGAGAATATGGGGAAGGCAAATTAATAATGTGGTCAAAAGGTCAAAAGGTCAAAGGTCGGCATCACATAAAATCGTCAATTTTCATCCGATTGACCTGAAATTTTTAGAATTTGCATATTGGGTCACTGAATTGGTTCACCAATCAAAAGCTACAAACCGATTGTTTGTTTTTTTGATCAAAAGGTCAACGGTCAAGGTTGCATAAAATCGCCAATATTCACCCCATTGACCTGAAATTAAAATAATTCGCATATTAGGTCACTGAATTGGTTCATTAATCAAAAGCTACAAGCCGATTGTTTTTATAGATCAAAATTTCAAAGGTCAATGTTGTGTAAAACTACCAATTTTCTCCCGATTGACCTGAAATTTTAAGAATTTGCATATCGGCTCACTGAATTGGTTCACTAATCAAAAGGTAGGAGTCGATTGTTTTTTTTAGAACAACAAGTCAAAGGTCACGGTTGCATGAAATCATCAATTTTCGTCCCATTGACCTGAAATGTTAAGAATTTGCATATTGGGTCACAGAATTGGTACACCAATCGAAAGTTAAAAGCTGATGATTTTTTTTCGATCTATAGCTCAAAGGTCAAGGCTCCATAAAATCATCAATTTTAATTTTGTATTTTTTAAAACTGTTTTCGTTATTTTGAGCTTACGGAAGAAGAAGATGTCTGAATACAAACGGATGTGAATGGGCTTTGCATTTTCAGATGCTTTCTAGTTTTGTTGTTACGCGGCAAAAAAATTTTTTGGGACAACCATGTTGATCACTCCAGTTGTGTGTGTTTGTCTGTCTGCTCACTTATACTTGCCTACAGGTCACAATTTTAAACTGATCTTCACGAAATTTCACCAAATGGTAGAGTTGGTGGTCCAACAGAATCCTATTTATTTTTGAGGTCAAAAGATCAACATAGGCCAAAGGTCAACCACCTTTCTCAAATTTCTGCAATCCTCAATTTAAATCTGATTGACTTGAAATTTGAATAGGATTTACAAATCAGCGAACTGAATTCAGCCACCAATTATTTTTGAGATCAACATAGGCCAAAAGGTCAACAACCTTTTCAAGTTTCTAAAATCCTCAATTTTCATCTGATTAACTTAGACTTTGAAGACCATTTGCATATCAGGTCACTAAATTCAACCACTAATTATTTTTGAGGTCAAAAGGATGCTCTACTGAGTGACATTCTACTTTGTTCTGTTTTTCCAAGTGTCGCTCTACGAGTGATTTTTCATTTGTGTGTTGTTTGTCTGTCCGCTCACTTATACTTGCCTACAGGTCACAATTTTAAACCCATCTTCCCGAAACTTCACCAAATGGTAGACTTTGTGGTCCAACAAAATCCGATATATTTTTGAGGTCAAAAGGTCAACATAGGCCAAAGGTCAACCACTTTTTTTCAAATGTCTAAAATCCTCAATTTTCATCTGATTAACTTGAAATTTGAATAGGATTTACATATCAGCTAACTGAATTCAACCACCAACTATTTTTGAGATCAGCATAGGCCAAATGGTCAACATAGGCCAAAGGTGAACAACCATTTCAAATTTCTAAAATCATGACGATTTAAAATCGAGTGTAGACATGACGTGTTATGATTATCGAGTGTCGTCTTGACGGGTAATTATTATCGAGTGTAGTCATGAGGTATCGTGATTATCGAGTGTATTCATGACGTATCATGATTATCGAGTGTATTCATGACGTATCGTGATTATCAGTGTAGCCTATTCATGACGTATCGTGATTATTGAGTGTATTCATGACGTATCATGATTATCGAGTGTATGCATGACGTATCATGATTATCGAGTGTATTCATGACGTGTAATGATTATCGAGTGTATTCATGACGTATCGTGATTATCGAGTGTATTCATGACGTATCGTGATTATCGAGTGTATTCATGACGTATCGTGATTATCGAGTGTATTCATGACGTATCATGATTATCGAGTGTATTCCTGACGTATTGTGATTATGGAGTGTATTCATGACGTATCGTGATTATCGAGTGTATTCATGACGTATTGTGATTATCAAGTGTCGCCTATTGATGACGTACCGTGATTATCGAGTGCATTCATGACGTTTCATGATTATCGAGTGTATTCATGACGTATCGTGCTTATCGAGTGTATTCATGACGTATCGTGATTATCGAGTGTATTCATGACGTATCGTGATTATCGAGTGTATTCATGATGTATTGTGATTATGGAGTGTATTCATGACGTATCGTGATTATCGAGTGCATTCATGACGTATTGTGATTATGGAGTGTATTCATGACGTATCATGATTATCGAGTGTATTCATGACGTATCGTGATTATCGAGTGTAGCCTATTGATGACGTACCGTGATTATCGAGTGTATTCATGACGTATCGTGATTATCGAGTGTATTCATGACGTATCGTGATTATCGAGTGTATATGCAGTGACACCATGCATCCTCTTATTTTTCGTCATCTCGATTGATTACTCCCATACAAATCAGTCATACTTTTCAGTTTTCCCTCCGTCGCTTCATTTACATGCGATTACCTGTTCCTTTTGAAGTGCCCCTTGTTTGTTGTCGGTGCTATTCCCAAATCACCCACTAGAGGGTACAAGAGGTTTGTGGTCGTGAAAGGGGTGGATGGTGGTTGGTGGGAGAAAGAGAAACTGTCAGATCAGGTTGTTTTCAAGGACTTGTTGAATGAAGCTGACTTGGTCAGCCTTGGTGTAGTGGAAACGCGTTCCCCTCATCCATGTACAGACCGTCGGGTTGATGAAGCGCTCTGTGACGTCCGGTATGACGTCGTATCTTGGGTGGTGCCGGTACTGATCATATTGATTTTCCAATGCTGCACATTTGTCCCAGTGCGTTATTTAATTATTATGGACGTTTGGACATGATAAACGGGACGAAGGTGTCCTTCTTTTTCCATCATTTGCATGAAGAAACAGGTGCAGTCGGGTTTTTTCCCGCTCAAATGGATGGTTTGGCATTGTTTTCGCCTTGCTCGACGTGATATTTCAAATCGGATAAAAAATAATTGTTATTTTGAGCGCATTTATCGTGAGCGCGGTGCGATGGAGAGTCTGTGGTAGGTGTGGGTAGGAAGCTGCGAGGGGGGCGGAGGGGAGAGGTGCGCCCCCCCTCCACTCCCCCGCCGAACCCATCTCCGTCGTACCCGCTTATCATGCCGTGAGAGATTCGAGCAGAAGCATGCGGAGATGTCTAAAAAGAGAGGCTTGTCCAAGAGAGAGTGCGCGGCGGCGCGGAGCACCAAGGCTCACGCTGCGTCCGCCGAAGTATCCGGCAAAGCGGCGAACGGAGCCGGCAACGTCGGACACGACCGCCTAGACCGATCGTCTCTCAACAACAGCAGGGAGTTTTACGACGTGGCCTGCAAGGTGAGAGCCTCGTCGACGGGACTCCTTCTCCACGACGATCACGGCTCGCTCTGACGTCACGCATCCCTCGTATTGCGTTATTGTCCTTGTAAATGCGTTTTTGAGCAAATACACTTTCGCGCAATTCGTTCTGACGTCGCGCGTTCTTTTATACAATTAATTGCTTATTCGCCAATATTATACCATCGCTGTAAATACGAAGTTTGATGCATTAACACTTGATGCTATGATTTATACCTCCAACTACTTTAGTTTGCACGAGCCGTGTAAGCGTATTTTATATATGAATTTCTCATTTTGCGTAATTATTTTGGTCACGTCGTGCTGATAATTATTACGTCATAAGGTCCTCGACGTCATGCGCTCAATTTGAACGCCTTATTATTGTGCACGATTTCCAGTTTTTCACTCCTTCTTTTCTTTCTTCTCGTTAATATTTTCCACTTTTCCCTCGATTCCTTTTGCTCAGAGAATGATCGATTGTTAGAATTACTTTGTTCTAAACGATTATGTTCGCGTTCGTTTTTCCGATAAACCAGATGACCCGCGTCATTCTCTAACGATCCACATGAAACGGATCATGAGATGTTTTTATCTTGCACTCCTCTCAAAATTGCTTTCGATGCCTCCAATCGCTTCCACTCTTTAATGTCGTCTCCAATTTTTCAATGGATATTATATACACAAACCCAATTAGGTGATGCTTGTGACGCAACATGTGCAATACAGATCCATGTCCGTTTCAAAGATAATTCATATGTGTCTATGTATATATATACAGTCGTGGCCAAAAATATTGGCACCCTTGCACTTTTTTCAAATAACTCACAATTTTCTCCAAAAATACGTTTAAATTGACAAAAGTATTTGGTCTCCACAATTATTTATTTCACTGTTGATATTACAGAACCTTTGTTTTTGATTCAGACCTTAATATTTCCTTTCAAATCAGAAAATAAAAAGAAATGGCATTGACCAAATTATTGACACCCGAGACCTAATATTTGGTAGCACGTCCTTTGGACAAAATAACTGCAGTCAAGCGCTTCCCATAGCCATGAATGAGCTTCCTACATCTCTATACTGACAGTTTGGCCCACTCTTCTTGTGCAAACTGCTCCAGCTCTCCCAGATTTGAAGGGTGCCTTCTCCCAACTGCTGCTTTCAGATCTCCCCACAGGTGTTCAATGGGATTTAGATCTGGACCCATTGCTGGACACTTCAAGACAGTGCAGCGTTTTGTCTTTAACCATTCCTGGGTGCTTTTTGAAGTGTGTTTGGGGTCATTGTCCTGCTGCAGGACCCATGACCTTCGACGGAAACCCAGATTTCTGACACTGGGTTGAACATTGCACTCCAAAATGCCATGGCAATCTCCTGATTTCATGATGCCATGCACACATTCAAGGCACCCAGTGCCAGAGGCAGCACAGCAACCCCAAACATCACTGAACCTCCTCCATGTTTGACTGTAGGGAAGGTGTTCTTTTCTTTGAAGGCTTCATTTTGTTTTCTGTAAAGATAGAGATGATGTGCTTCACCAAAAAGCTCTAATTAGGTGTCATCTGTCCACAGGACATTATCCCCGTAGGATTTTGGCTTGTTCAGGTGTGTTTTAGCAAACTTCAGTCAGGCTTTCTCAGCAGTGGGCTCCTCTTGGGTCTCCTACCATAGAACCCCCTTTCATTGAGTTGGTGACGGATGGTGCGAGTTGAAACTGTCGTACCTTATGTCTCAAGATCAGCTTGAATCTGTTTGGCAGTTGATCGAAGTGCTTTCTCCACCAATCAAACAATCCTTCGCTGCAATCTTCGATCAAGTTTTCTCTTGCGGCCACGTCCAGGGAGGTTAGCTACAGTGCCATGGGCCTTAAACTTCCTGATAACATTCTGTACGGTGGACACAGGAACATCAAGGTCTCTGGAGATGGACTTGTACCCTTGAGATTTTCCATGCTTGGCTACAATCTTGTGTCTGACCTCCTCAGACAATTCTCTGGTTTTCTTTCTTTTCTCCATGCTCATTGCAGTACACACAGTGACACAAAACAGCAGAATGACTCCTTTTCTCCATTCAAACTGGTTGAATGAGTAATTGTTGTATTGCAGGCACCTGCAACTCACCACAGGTGAGTTCAATTCCAAAGTAAAGGAGAATCACCTTCTTCAAATCTACTTATTTCTAACAACTTCTAAAAGGTGCCAATAATATTGTCTGGGCCATTTTAGGATTTCTGTGTGGAATAGCTAAGATTTAGTAATTTTTCAGCTTTTTTTGTTTTGTTCCACTGTAAGCCAAAGAAATACATAATTATGTGGATACCAAAATATTTTTTAATTTCATCTATTTTCTGGAAGAAATGGTGCATTATTTGAAAAAAGGTGCAAGGGTGCCAATATTTTTGGCCACGACTGTATATAGCAGCCTATATATATATGTATGTATGTATATATGTATGTATACATACATATATACATACATACATACATACATACATACATACATACATACATACATACATACATACATACATACATACATACATACATACATACACACCTGGTGTTGGGCTAGCGGCTAGGGTGCCGGCTTAGGATCCAAGGATCCTGGGTTCGAATCCCGGTCGATTGCTGAATTAACGCCAGCGGGGTTGATTCAGCCTGTCATGCCTTCCGAGGTCGGCTAATTGAGTACCAGTTCACTGGTAATTCCCTGTTTGTCGTTAAAGGCGGCAAAAAGGGTTGGCGTCAGGAAGGGCATCCGGCCGTAAAACATTGCTTCAAAAAGGGGACCGAAAAACAACAACAACCACGGTTCCCGAAAAAGGCCAACCCCCGCTTTGCGGGGAAAAATGGCCTCTAAAGGTGGTTATTTTTTTTTTTATATATGCATACATACACACACATATTGCATCATGAATTGTATATGTATTAGGTAGGTTACCAAAGAGAGAAAGATAGAATGGAGAATGACGAGAAAAGGGGTGCGCAGCACATGAGGGTTAACACATGTTCGCTTACATAATATGTAGAATTTAAAGGTGGAGGCTGTTACCTCTCCAATGAGCTGCAAGATTGTAATAGCGAAACGAGGTATTTTACGAAACCTAATTTGGGTTATATAGAGTCAATTATACGGGTTTGGAGAATGGGATGCAATGCCGTGCTATTATAAGTGTTGCGGGTCTTCTGTTTAATAATCCAGATATGTGAGATGTTATTACCAGCACGAGCTGAGCAAGTCATTTTGAGCAAGTAATGAATGTGAGTAATGGTCGCTCATGCCTCACATTGGTCACGCACGCCACGATGCAGACCTGCAAGCTCGCAGCTCAACAGTCAATTGAGCCGCGGCGTTTTCAAGCGTTATTTCATTATTGATTCCTGTAATCAATTTGTGCAATCGGTACTGGGGAGCAAGATTAACAACAAGTGCTGGAGTTAATTTAGTGTTCGCCATGAAGGGAAGATCTCTCGTGCTCGGAAAACACACATATGTGAGCTGAACTAGCAGTTGCTCAAAGCAGGTGGTCTCAAAATAAAAATGAAATTGATTGTTGAAGGAATAATTACTGGTCGCATTGTGACGATCAAGATTGTGGGGTACGGAGCTGACTGCTGAGAGACGGTTACACAAGATAATTAAACCAAAAATTTGTTTGTAAACATCTCTGGCAAAGCTTCAAACATTCGGCATAAGTCTGGTTACTCATGGACCCAACACGGTAAATGGAATCACCCTGGCCGCTGTACCATTCTTCTTACCCCACACACAAAGCGGGAGGTGGGGTTAAGCAATACGTTCACTGTCTGTCTGTCTGTCTGTCCGTCCGTCCGTCCGTCCACAAATGTCAGTTTACTATCGACAAACAGCTTATTTAACATGAATGGGAAACACAAACCTGCAGTTTAGCAGTACTTTGGCTCTGAATTCGAGCTGATCGCACATTCGCAGAGAGGAGTGAGATATCACAAAACTGAAAATCATTCAAAACAGGAAACTTACTGTTTTTAAGGATGTCGAAAAGGACACAAACAACAGCGACGAATAAATAATGTAATGTGTTAGATAAGGTGGTGTAATAGCCACTGTGTCAACGGCGGTAAACTTCCGGAATTTATGTTTTTATACAACCCAAGTCTTATACAAGCTCATAAGTAAGTCTGAGCTCTTCCATGACTTTGAAATCTGTATTGAATTATTAACTTGCACGATGTGAAGACTCAGTACCATCACACCTTTGGGAAATAAGAAGAAACCTGAATTTGGGAAAAGGCTCATCTACATATTTTAATTATTCAAAAGGGCAGAATTTCCCCCTCTTACAAACTCACCCTTTTCCTTTACACTTCCCTCAATCTCTCCCCTAAACGTTTCACTGGACACTCAGCTCGTAATGGGGAAGAATGTCTGAATTCAACGTTCCTCCAATGGTACCAAGTCCATCCTTCTCTGATCGCACGTTAGCTGGTACCATTACTCTCACTGCTTCCTGAGTTGCTGGAGAGACTTTTCACCATTCTGGACTCGATGGCCCAATAAGTTGACTTTCAGTTGTAAACAAAGTTATGAAACCCAACATCACAGCTGACATTCTATTTCCTCCTCTGGAATGTGGTGGTAGTATAGTAGTTGCAGCAGGAGCAGTAGTAGCAATAGTGGTCTCCCAGACTCGGTGGCGTAACGGTTGGAGCTTTTCTGGCCGAGTCATATCAAAAACTTTTTTTTAAATGTGTGCTACTTCATTGCTTTACACTCAGTATTTAAGAAGGATAGAGCATGGAGAAACCACCATATGTTGCTCTGCAAGAATCCTCAGGATTAAAGGAGGCAGACTTACCAGAAGAAGAAGAACAGCCTGATCTCTCTCTCTCTCATATGTCCCATGCCACTCAAGTGTGTACATGCTGCTGCTTCTCTTTCAAGGATGGATTGACTTCCTGAATCCAAAACGAGAGATCAGAACCGTCTCTGGAGCTTTGATAGGGTCAGGTACGCCACTCGCCAAGCTTTCTACCTGTGACATCCGATGCCACATTTATTCCTGGCATGCCGACTTCATCCATGTATACAACAAGTGAGTAGTTTCCATGATACCTTTTCACCTTCTCTCCGATTGGATATTGGAATACTCTAAGACAGAATTTTGAGACAAGATTAGTTCCTCATATACATCAATGAAGTTCCTCCAATGCCGAGAAAGTTTTGCTCTTCTCTTTGCAGATATTTCCCCAAATTTACACTTTTTGCCTTGTGGTTTGCCCACGGCCAGATCTGCAGCAGCTGCTGCATTCCCTTAGAGACTGGGAAGGATCAGATGCCAGTCCAACATATGGAACCTGCTATTCAATCCAGGCAAATATCATATTCGCAATTTCAATCTCCAGGTGGATCTGATGTGCCTCGTCATAAGCCAAGATCTCTCCTGTTCAGGAAGTATGGCGAAGCCGGCATCCAAGGAGCCATTGTACCAAGTCCTTCCTCATTAAATATAACATCCTCACAAACCCACAAGAGTCTCATAGGATGGTGCAGAGGTAGCGCACTTACCTTTGAGCTGTCTGGTCTGGGTTGAATGGCCGACACGGCTAAACACCGTCGGATTGGTGTTTCACAGGAAGTGACCCATATTCTAGCATTAGTTGGTGGTTGTTAAATATCAGTGTTTTTCGTGAAAAGTAGGAGAGTTATCGCCAGGACCCTGAACAAATGACAATTTGCTGCAACCTTCAGCTGAACGTCAGGCCTAGCCAGCAGGTTTGAGAAAGACAGGTCAATACGTTTCCTCTGTTGAACTCGCAATAATGTGGGAATAAGTAGGGCCATAAAGAAGTCGTGGTAGTAGTTTGACAGGCCACAATTCATTTGTGCATCGTTCAACGGAATACGACTCTCTCCAATTGACTACGCCTGTGACTTTTCACCTCTCGCTCCTTTATTCTCTGAAATGAAAACCTCTCAGTATCATTAGCATCTTTCACAAATAGGGCAATGCAAGCATTAATGCAAGTCAGGGTCACTTGCTTCCTCATCACAGACAGGTTGGTGTCCTCTGTTTTCGAATAACTCTATAACTTTGGTCCTGTTCTTCCACAAGGTTACTCCTCACCCATAATCTCCTGTTTCTTTTCTTCCACCTGTGGAACCACCCTGAGGTAGTACCATCCCACTCTTTCCTCCCACTGAGGCTTTAGTTTTGCCGTACAGCGCCATCTCATATCATCTTCCTTCCCGACCTGCGATCTTCGACTAATATCCCCAAGAACCCTCCTTGCTCCAATCCTTCTTATGAAGGTTACTCTCTGCTCTCTCTCTCTCCTCTCTCCCCTCCCCCTGTCTCCCTCTCCCCCTCCCTCCCCCTCCCCCTCTCCCTCCCCCTCTCCCTCTCCCTCTCCTTCTCCCTCTCCCTCTCCCTCTCCCCCTCTCCCTCTCCCTCTCACTCTCTCCCATTATGTTACCGTACCTTTGTACAGGGTGTCTCAAAATAGATGGAACCCATTAACATGATAATAATTTATTACTCAGACAAGAATCTCCAAAAAAGATTACATTTCCTGGAAGCTGATATAACAATTAAAAAACTGAAGATTTGAGGTCTCTAGCTCAAAGGATACATTTATTAGAGCACATGTTCCAAATGACCGCCTTTGCGCCTTAGACACACTTGAAGCCGACGAGCGAAGTTGTCAATCACCCTGACACTCTTCCTTCCTGATGGCACGAATCTTCTGGGTGATGGCCACTTTCAGTTCAGAAATGGATTGAGGACGATTCTCATACACGTGGTCCTTCAAGAACCCCCAGAGATAAAAATCTGGGGGGTTCAGATCGGGTGAATGCGGAGACCACTCGGGTTCGCGGCGCCTGCTGATCCAGCCGATCAGGGAATCGGTGGTCCAGCCACTCCATCGTGATGTTGGCTGTATGTGGAGTTGCCCCATCTTGTTGGAACCATTGCACATCTCGATTCACGCCACGACGTCTCCCAAGTCCCCTCCAGAACTTGTTGAGCACCACAATGTAACGCTCCTTTGTGACAGTGACTGCCTCCTCGTCTGCGTCTTCAAACCAAAACGGGCCGATTATGCCATGTTTTGAGATGGCCACCCAGGCCGTGCATTTCACAGAGTGCGAGGGCCTCTGAAGCACCTCGTCTGGGGCTTGTGTGCCCCAGAACACATTGTTCTTGCTATTGACATGCCCACAGAGCAAGAAGTGTGCTTCGTCGCTGAACCAAACATCATCAAGAAAGTCAGGATCCTCTTCGATCTTGTTCTCGAACCACCGGCACATCACAACACGTTTTGCCATGTCAGCTGGTGTGAGTTTATGCTTGATCTGGATCTTGTATGGGTACAGCTGAAGATCCTTGATCAAGATTCTTTGCACTGACGCACGTGAAAGACCCAGCGCTTGGCTACGTCTTCGGATGGACTTTTTCGGGCTCCTTCCGACAGAATGTCTCACCGCATTCACATTGCCAGGAGATCTTGCAGTCAGCTTCCTGCCAGAACTGGGTGTTTCTGCCTTCTTGTTGAGGTTGTTTACTGATCCAGTGGCTTGGAATTTGTGTGCCCAACGATAAATTTGGTTTTTCTGGGGATAGTTGTTGAAGTTGAACTTCCTGCGACATTTTGCTTGCACCGTTTTGAATGATTTTGTCTCCAAATAAGTAGTGACGCAAAATATTTTTTCCTCCTTTGTCCAAGGCATTTTGATTGATAATAATTATTAGTTGTTATGGTCTCCTCTCTTCAAATCTGAAAAAAAAGAACAAGAACATTAATATTGGCAGAATTATTAGCAGTGACATGGGTTCCATGTATTTTGAGACGCCCTGTACCATCCGAAACCTTACTCTTCTATAAGCCCAGATTTCTTAACAAAATTCTCCAACTCTATGTGGTGTCATATATAAATTGCCTAAAGACGTCAAATTAATTATATTAGTACGATTCACTGATTCAGATCACTTTCCAGCCTTCCCGATGATGTACTTGGAGGTGTGGCAATCTATAATGCGAATGGTTGCGTTATAATTACAAGTTCAGGACAAATAAACAGTGAAAATCAAAAACAAATTTAATCGACCGATTGCATGTTTCGCGTTGTTCTGTTCAGCAGAGCATTCCTTAAAACACCCACACGTCTCCTGTGGCCGCAGATCGAGACCTTATACCCCCCACACACAGGTGATGCTCGTCGGTGATTCGGGTGTGGGCAAGACCTGCTTGCTCGTTCGCTTCAAAGACGGCGCCTTTCTGTCTGGCAGTTTCATCTCGACCGTGGGCATCGATTTTCGGGTGAGGAAAGGAAAGCGAGGAGTCATGACTCTCCAGCGTTTGCGCTGTGAAATGCAGGCCCGACGTTTCTTGTCCCTTCCCTTTCTTTTTTTTCTTTTTCTTTTTTATTTTTTGTTTGTATACAAGATCGAGGCTCGTGTAAGAACTAACATAAATCACAAAAAAAATAAACGGACACACAAAACATACAATAAAGGGAGCGAGAGACAAGATGGGGAGAGAGAGGGAAGCACACAACTACAACATTTGAGAGCAGGGACATCGGGAGATCTGTGGGAGGGAGAGGGCTTGGGGGAGGGGGAAACACGGGAAGGGATGGGGTGCGTGGGAGAGGTATAAAACACATGGACACTGCGAGGACTTCCAGGAAAGAAGTCGGTATTTCAAAAAAAAGCGGATCTGGGGTGAATTAACGGGGGTAGAAAAGATCAAGGTTTTGGATGGGGGAAGATAAGAGATGCTTGCGATAAGAGATGAAGATAAGATTCTTGCGTGGTTACGACTCACGACTCGCATCCTTGAATTCCCCGCATCACAATTCCTCACCATAACACGTGTTGGGATTTTATACATCACTTCTCAATGACGTTTCGGTGTCGAAACGATTTGTATACTGTTGGCAGATTTTACAGCAACCAACTGTTTTATTTATTTATTTATTTATACATGAGCTAAGGCTCGTAATAGAGCTCACACACACACACACACACACACACACACACACACACACACACACACACACACACACACACACACACACACACACACACACACAAGAGAAACACTTAACACAGCCACTGAGCTTGGGGGAAGTGCTGTCACTACATCACTTCCCGGGATACTCTGGGTACCAGCGACGTCATAACAATGTCTCCTCCCCATGGATGCCAACCAATGGGGAATGTCCGTGCTCTATCCTTTTCAAGCAAGGTTGGTTCCTTCATTTATAGAAAAAAAACGTATTATTTCATGATCCCTTACTTCGTACAGGAGGATATGATCTCCTTACACTAGAAAATAATTTACTAGTACCCTACTGCAAAGCCGCAATGAGCCGGCGAAGCCAAAGCCTCTTGCCACTATTTTACCCATCACTATGGCATCAGTAGGTTAGGTAGTTGGTAGTAGGTAGGTGTAGTAGGTACCGTACCTCGTTCAAAATGACACCATTTGCATTCTGGATGAGATTAAAATGTATAAACTCTCCTTGCTTAATTCGGTGAATTCCGTCTCAACTTCGGATATTTCCGGCCGTGAAAAACTATCCCCTACGGCCGCGAGATTTCTAAAAAATAATTATTCGTCAATTTTAGAATATTTGACGCCGTTTTCAGCGTCCGAAATGTGGTAAAAAGCTTTTTTGAAATATTTTTTCAAATGCTCGAATCTCATTGGTTCCGGTAATTGGTGACGATTTTCGTTGAAGATAACCAGGGTCCGCGCGGGTCCGGGGAACAAGGTGGGTCTTAAAGTATTTGAATTACAAATTAGAGGTGCATAAGATTGTGAGTCAAACAAATACGGGTGAAACAAACTCCTATTGAACTTTTTCGCAATTTTTTAATGCATACTTCCGCATCCGCAAGATGGCGGCCTCCATTGAGCGATTTGGTGCGTCAAAGCTTCGAAATTCTCAAGGGATCCAGCAAAATCTGGCTTTTCAACATAATACGTACGCGTTCATTCACAACACCGGCTTCGCCGGCTATAAAGCTTCTTTGATTATCATCTTCGGTTTGTAGGTGTACATCATTGTATACAAATGATTGTGATATAATTTTTTTACAAGAGAACATTATACTGGTGTGGCTTGCCATCTATGTATTAATTGATATAGAAAAGACTAGGTTGGGTTGGAAGATTGAATGGGGAGTGGGAGGAGCTGGAGGGACAGGAGGAGTTGGGGAATTGTTAGAAAAAGGACGAGAAAGATGGGGAATGAAGAGGAATGAATTGTGCACGGGTCCGACCACGAGGACAAGGCGGTCGAAGTTCTGTGCCTTTGTGTATATAATATGAAGACAGCACCTGAATTGCAGTGCACTCTATCATTCATTCATTCCTCCTCCAAAGGCATCCATTTTCTCCTTAAGCCTGGGGATATTTTAACTCTTGGTTACTCTTTGGCACAGTTGCCTGGTGTTGGCTTAGCGGTTAGGGTGCCGGCTTGGGATCCTAGGATCCTGGGTTCGAATCCCGGTCGATCGCTGAATTAATGCCAGGGGGGTTGACTCAGCCTGTCATCCTTCCGAGGTGGGCAAATTGAGTACCAGCTTGCTGGTAATTCCTTGTGTGTCGCAAGAAGCGACTAACAGGGTTGGCGGAGGGGAAGGTCATCCAGCCATAAAACATTGCTTCAAAAAGGGGACCACGGTGCCCTAAAAAAGGCCAACCCCTGCTCTGTGGGGAAAAATGGCCTATAAAGGTGGTTCTTTTCTTCTTCTTATTTTACTCTTTGGCTCTCGATGAGACATCCAAGTCAAAAACATGATTATTGAGTCAAATGCAGTGATTGGTGAATTCATGATTCAGGAAGCAAATATTTTCAGAAAAAGATTGGGGCAGAAACACCCATGAGGAGTAATTGACAAGTCTGATGAAGAATTGATGACATTTGGTATTTTCTCCATTTTTTCTGAGCATTACTCTCTAGCTGTGACGTCATTGGCAGTTGAGCTGTCCTCGACAGTTATTTTTGATATCACTCGTTACTGCACAACCTTTCACAGCTAAAATCTTCTCAAGAAGCTGTGGGTGGCGTTGACGCATTTTGATGTAACTTGACGTATTCAGGTCTGCCATGACATTTTATCCTGAAAAATAATTTGCAGATAATATAAAAAGAGTGATTCAACAATTTGGTCAAAATAAAATAGGTAGTTGAATAAATAATTGCATTCGGTAATATTTTTCATGTCTGACAGGAAAGTGCAGAGGTAGATGGCACCTGTCTCGCCTGTGTTCGATTCTCCATCCTACGACCGTAAATTGTCACCCTGGTGTTATGCATCCAAAGGTGAACCATCTATAAAATGGGATGTGGAACTGGGGGACCCGTCTGTGAGCATTAGCTGGCGGACGTTAAATATCCCACGAGTTATCACCTGTCCATCGCTGCTCTGAACTAATTCTAAATTCCTGACCTAACTTGCTCGCCCAAATCCAATTCCCCACGTTGGAAGGGATCTGGCACCCCATCACTCAACATGGACCAATGCCATGCTGGGATAAGTAGCAGAAACACACAGTTAACCTGTTATTTCAGAACCATGAATGCAAGTCAATGTTGATTGTGTTTTGATATTTGAATAAATTGTTTTTTTTATTGAAATTGACAAACTAATTTGTATTTCCTTTAAATTCTAGGATGTGTTCCTAAAATGTGCGACGAATAATCAAAATAACAAAAAATCAAAGCAATTTTTCTCATAATAATTAATGGAATAAGGGGGGGGGGCGGGGGAAGGTGGGGATGCGTTCCTTACATCGGCACTTCACCTATTATATTTCACTTTTTACATCCAAACCACTGAAGGTAGACGGAGGTTATGTTTTCACCTCTGTCTGTCTGTTTGTAATTTGGAAAAAGTATTTAAGCAAGTATGTCCGCCTGGAGCACCTGTTTGTCTGTTTGTCTGTCACAATTTTTGTCCACAGTTTTGAAGCAATCGTTCTGAAATGTTTGTGTATGTAGGCGACCGGCCAAGGACAGCGATGCACATTTTGAGTCAGGATCCGAATCTCGATCCGAATACGAGAATTTTATATTTTTAAAGTAATCCTTCATCATTGAGGGACGGGGCCCAAAATCATACACAGCATGTTATTTCAAAAAGTTATGGACGAGTTATGACAAAACTTGGTGGATGAGTTGCATAGGTAACAAGAATAAGCCGATTAGATTCTGGTTCAGGTCCGAATCCAGATCCGGCCAATCAATGGGATACTTATTATAAAATAAAATCTGACACGTCATATCAACATAGCCACAATGAGGGAGCAGCAGGACATGTGCTTATTACTCTCGCCAGAGGAGAGGGTATTGCATTTGAGTCCGTCTGTTTGTCTGTCTGTGCGTTTGTTTGTCTGCACAGAATAAATATGATTTTCTCTGAAACCGTTGGTCCGATTGACAGGAAATTTTCAAAATAGGTGCACCTTCACCTGTATAATTTTTAAATGATAATTATGACGTCATAAGTCACATGGTACGGGCACCATCTTGGAAAAACCGAAAAACTTTGCACCTCTATATCTCCGAAAGCGCTGCATAGAAAAAATGGAGACATGGCTCATTGTAAAGAACTCTCCATACGGAATAACATCTGTTAATGATGATGTCATAGGTGCCTCCATAATGACGTCGTAATTCAACAAGTACAAAACTTCATCCGATCAAGATGAAATTTGTTGAGCGTCATCGAGGGATAAATTGGTGAAGAAAAAAAAATGATGACGTCATCGGTCATGTGGTTTGGCCGCCATATTTGTTTTAACGCAAAAGCCTTAAAAACCACTAAAACTAAAAACACGTCCTGGCGAGGATCTGCAATCTCTGATTACTCTTTTTTGTTCCTCTTTTTAGAAGACAATAATAACCAGGTGAGCTAATAATAATAATAATAATGAGTTATTCAGGGTGTTATATATTGTTATGGTTTTGGAATAAAGGATAACCCCCCTCGTAGGTAGACGCACCACAACATGTAGCCTCGCTGTAGTTCAGTTATTTCTTAGTAAATGTAAGCGTAGTCCCTTCCTGTGTTAGTTTTGCGTTGAGTAGGCCAGTGAGTAGGCCTCAATTGGGCTAGCATGCCACGTGGTAGGCCTGGAACAAGTCTGGCGAGGCCGAAGGGAGGAGCTGCAGGGGGAGTGGCCGGTAAGCAACGAGCCGCCAATCAGAGCTCGAGGAGAGTGGCTCACCACGGCGACGAGAGGTGGGGCTTGGAACATTCGAGTAAGACTCTGGGGCGGGGCCATAAAACCCTGCTTCGGGCCCTCCCCCCCCCCCCCCCCCCTGCCTCAGTCAGAGTCGGGGTATCAGAGAGTCGAGAGTCAGTTGAGTCGGAGCCCCTGTGAGAGTCGGAGCCCGCGAGAGCCAGAGAACGAGTGGATTGAACTGTTTTGTAAGAGCCTCGTTGTACACGAACTCTCCCCGTGCCCTGTGCCCTGCGCCCTGCGCTGTATTAATCGCGCTTGAGAAGACGACCCATTCCGGGCCACAGACGCGCGTCCTCCTTGCCTGCGCTCCCTGCACGTGCCGTGACCACCAGAGGGCCACGTGGAGCGAGCTGTCCGGAGTGGACGACGCCAGGACGCGTTTGGGAACGCGAACTCTTCCTTCCTCCTTTTTCCCCGTGTGAGTGAGTGGGCCCTTTGTCTGGGAATTAGTTAACATTGCTTAAGTGCCTGCTCTGTGTCTCTTCGGATCATTGTACATTAATAAGAAATCGTGTTCTTCCTCTTATTTGACCGTTCCCGTCCTTTCCATCAATTGGCCTAGCATAGTACGAATAGAACTGCTCGAATCAGGTTCAATAAAAGTAACGGCACGAGTCACGTGATACGCACACCACTCGGGCGTACTCGATTAGTGTGGCTTGTGTGAGGTCCGGTCCCCGATACCTTTTTTCACGCTCGCTGCGGAAGTGGCGATTCGGCCTCGTGGACACGAAGACCCAAGCGGAAAAAGGGGTTTAACCCCCCCTTTTGTAACGTCGACGGGCTTCGGGAGACCCGCAACAATATTGTTACAGATCTCGGGGGTCGGCTCTCCCCTTATCAAGGGGGGGTTAATCCCCTTGTCCTTTTAGCTGGCCGTCCCAAGTCCTGGGAAGCTATAACGTCCTTCCTGGCACGGCGTTAGGTAGGGTTTGCTCGGCCTAGGGGTTCGCTGCTACCTAAGTACTAACGCCAGCCGGAAACGAGGGAATAACTCCCGCTCGAACCACGGATATGATGGATAATGCCGAGCGGTTAGCAATCCGCGATCCGAGCTATAAACAAAGACTAAACCCGATTCTGAGCGGTTCCTAATCGTGCCACAGGTACTCAATTGAGAGAAAGGACGGATGCGATCAGATTAGGGAAAACCAAGAAAGAACAAGGTAATTTATTACAAATATACAGGAGGAAAGAGGAAACAAAAGGATGTACAGGAAGACGAAGAAGAAGCAGGACACAGGGCAGTCTTATTACAGTCTTATTCTATACCCCAGACAAACAGACACACTCACACGGGGATTGTAGCTGGTAGGGTGGAAGGTCCAGGTGGATGGTCCAGGCGATGGGGTCCAGGCTCCGGTCCCGCAGGCGAAACCCGGCAGGCAGCTCTGCGCGTAGTTGGACGCGAGCGGACCTTACATATAGCTGGGGGAGGCTGGTGTCCTTCAGCGCACGTAATAACTGCACCAGCGTGCCAAATGCACCCTCTCCAAGGTTCTCTTAAAAGCGCCAGCCTGTGAGTCCTCCTTCGCAAATGTGCGCGCCTCCAACAGGTCCTCCCAAGTTCGTTTGCAATGAGCGCCGCTGAATAGTCCCTTACAATGCGCGCTCTCCCATCAGTCCTGTGAAAGGGCTTTTCGTTCGCGCTTATATTACGCGAGCCAAGATCACACCGCACGCTCCAAAACCACGCCCGCCAGCGATCTCACCTCAGCCCTGGTTGATTGGTGAGGGCTTACCGGCCACGCCTTTGACGGCTGGTTGACAGGCCACACCTTGTTCTTGGCGTTCCGCCCCTTTCTTCCTCGAACCTGACCGCATGGTTAGTGGCGTCGTTTGAGTGAGCTTCAGCAGCAAGGCAGCGAAAGCTGCTAACAAAGGTGCGTAATGGCATCGCTTGGAGAGGGAGGTCGCAAAATGGACGAAAGGGCCTACTCCTTATTTGATTGATGCAACGCAGATTCAATTATTGGAAACACGGCCTTAACTAAAACACATAATAATGAAATAACTGAGTTCCTCTGGTGGCCTACGTGTTGCTTGTGAACTAAGTAGGGGTGCAACCTTTAACCTTTAATGTCATATTTACAAGTGATTATTTATTTACAAAAGTGTGGGTTCTAAAACCGCAACGATATATATATATATACATACATATATATATATATATATATATATATATATATATATATATATATATATATACGTATATATCAAAGAAAGAGGTAGCAAAGGCGCAGGAGGCATGTAGGAAAATGTTCGGAGAACGCTTGGATTCGGAAGAGGGTTAGAGAGCGGTATTCAGGATTGCAAAGCAGATAGCGAAAGAGAGGTGTGATGTGATGGGGGTGAGTTGCTTGAAGGATGAAGTGGGACAAATCGTTGTGGACCCAGATGGAATTAAAGGAAGATGGAAAAGATATATGGAAATGCTGTTGAATACAGAGAATGAATGGGATGGCAACATAGAGAGTAACCCAGTTTTAGGACCGGCAGAGAAGATAACTGAGAAGGAAGTTGAGGAAGCGATAAAAGCAATGAAGAGTAGAAAAGCGGGAGGGCCGACGGGAGTTGTGGGAGATATGTTGAAGGCAGCAGGAAGTTGGGGTGTGAAGAGAATGACAGAGATCTGTAATCTGGTGGTGAAAGAAGGCCACATGTACATATGCATATACATGTCACTTTTCTTCTAAAAAGTGATACATGGCGATATAATATGCTAACGGCAGGCAAGATTAGAGCACAAGTCTCAAAATATGAAAAATGTGGTGTCAAAAGACCTATTCTGAAATTGGTTCAAAAAACAAATGGTCTTGCATTGGACGTATCTATACTTTGCAGGCCATTTTGGAACCGTCGTGCATTCAGGCACAATATAGCTCTATGCATGATGTATATTGTTGAATCAAGGCAGGCGGGGAGTTGTGAGATTACGGCAGAACAGAAAGCTCCACATTTCAAAATCCCCTTTCAAATGGCAAAGCGTCTTTACAATATTGCCCTGCAATTGCCTTATTACACAAAATGAGTTGTTCTGGAAGCAATTTTGGTTAAAAAAAAGTTACAAAAATGGCATTTTGCCTTTGAAATGGGCTGAATGATTGAAATGATTGGCGGGTTGAATTCCCATTTTTTTCGCCCTCTGCAATAGGCACGAATCACGATGTAGTATAAGTGGCATCAAATTGATGTTTCATCCAGCAGAGATCGGTGCAATGAGAAAGGGAAAAATTGGCAGATCAGTTTAATTTGCAATATCTTTGATGACTGGAACAAAATTTTAAGTCGGTCGGTTCCTACAAAGCTTCTTGTGATGAAATATCTATGTTGCATGCAATTTCAAAACTATTTTGACTCCAATGCTTTGTAAATGTAGGAATGCAAGAAAATACTGCATAAGGAATCGCTTAGACACAGGAGGAGGCCATTTTGTCAATACACGCCATTAAACTTAATCAATTTACTTGTCTTCTGTGTACTAATCCCATTCTCGTGATGAACTTAACGTAACTTAACATATTTTTACCTATCCTATTTACCTATCTCATATGTCTGCTCTATACCCATTGGTTAGACAGCTGGCCTGATGCCACCCACAATTGTAATCTGTAAAAACATTATACATCCGCCATTTTGGAGCTACGGTAACCCGAAGACATCTTCACAAGATTCATATTCACAATTGTCATGGCCTCCCTACAAGTTTTCCGTTCAGTGTAAAACAACCTAAGCGACTGTTAAAAGGATCATGACGTATCAAAAGGTTGGAGCCGATAGGTGTCGTGGGCCTTGTGAAGACAACAGTACATTTAGGCCTCTGGATTCAGGCCTTAGGCTTCAGGCATCTGGTGTCAGCCTATGGGTCAGTGCAATTCGACTTATCCAAGCTATATAACCACGATGTATTATATATGCACATAAGCAGTAGGCATGTATTTGTTTCATGAATTTGGGGTTTTTTTTTGGGGGGGGGGGAGTGATCGAGGCAGTGGTCTGTTGCCTATACACCACACACACCACTAGGATATCCTGCCAGCCCAGACAAACACTGTACATCTGTAGAAACCAGCACATTTTTACATTAATTACAAGGACATTGGTAGACGATGGACAAACATATATTATATCGGATTTGAACCTAGATTCCTTCCATCATGTCTCCCTCCTGTTCAGATGGGAAATCGGCCAACCGACTATGAACATCCTGTCCTGTCGCATTATTAAAACTACCTTCAAAGACACCGTTTTCCTTTTGTCTCTCTATGTGTTTGTGAAGTCATTTTGATCCAAAAAATGTGACCGTCCAACAAAAAAAATAATTGCATTTACCCCTGGAAAATTGGATCAATTTACCAGAACTCCCAGAACAGCCAATTACCTTATTGTGAGGACATTCAAATCAATATGATTTTGGCATTTTCATGACAGAAGCATCGATTGTTATTGAGTGGCTAAGCAAACGTCACAAAAAATAAATGGTTTCATTTGCTGAAACGAGACATGCCGAAGGATTTTCCAATTGTGACTATCGATACCGTTTGACCACTCAGTCCAGGAGATGAAATCTTTGGTGGGGAGATTATCAGTGTTGTCATATCTCATGTGGGAGGCAAGCGCACGTAACCCGTGTCCAAATGCACTTGGAACGACTCTCCGCTCGACGCGGAGCCCCTGCTAACGCATCTGGCATTGGATGAGATAATTTGAGCTTTCACTGTTGCCTGCACCTTTCCAAGTCCCTATTATGGATGTTAATGGCAATTTCAAAAGCAACCTTTGTCGAAACATGCCGCCTCGCACGTACAATGCTTTCCCTCTTTTTCCATTCACGTCCAATTTGTTATTTCTCCTTTTTATTTCCCCCTGCCCCTCTGTTTGCTTTCCTTTTTACCCTGCGCTCGCGAAGCAAAAAGCGGGGTTAAGCATTCATTGCGTATATGTGCCGTACGTGTGTCGTACATGTGCCGTGTCTGCATTTTAAAAAATCATTTTCTCGGCAACCGTTGGTCCGATTGGCATGAAATTTTACCACAGGAGGGCCTCCTCCTGTATAATATTTTAATGATTATTATGACGTCATAGTTCACGTTGTACAGGCGCCATCTTTGAAAAACTTCGCACCTCTATATCTCTGAAACTACTCCATGGAAAAAATTGACACCTGGCTCATTGTCAACTACTCCCCATGGGGAATAAGATATGTTAATGATGATGTAATCGGTGCCTTCGTTATGACGTCATAATTTGACAAATACAACACTTATCCATCCAATCATTATTTTTAAAAGATTCAGCAACTGTTGCTCTGATGGACACGAAATTTTCACAAGAGGAGCGCCTCCTCCTTTGAAATATTTTAATGATAATCGTGACATCATAGGTCATGTGGTACAGGCGCCATCTTGGAAAAAAAGGAAAAAGTTGCACCTCTATATCTCCAAAACCGCTGCATGGAAAAAATTTGAACATGGCTCATTGTAAATAACTCAATATGGGGAATAGGTGTTGTTAACAATGACGTCATTGGTGCCATAATTATGACGTCATAATTCGACAAGGACAACGCTTAGTCTGATCAGTTTGAAATGTATTGAGCGTGATCTATGCAACAATTATATTAGAGAATATAAATTTATGATGTCATTCCTCACGTGGTCTGGCAGCCATATTAGATAAAAGAAAAAAATGTTCAAAAACATAAGAGTTGGCTCGCAACAAGTTGACTGCGCAGGGTAAATATTCTATGAATACCATGTAGTCAGTGGAAGGTATTAGTAGGTAGGAAATCACCTATTTACCTCCGCCACCAAAGGTGGATGGAGGTTATGTTTTCACCCCTGTCTGTCTGTTTGTCCGTTTGGGAACAAAATATCTCAAAAAGTTGTGGACAGATTCGGACGAAATTTGGCAGAGTTTGTGACAAGGACGAAATGATTCGATTTTGGTGAACATCTGGATTCGGATCCGGCTACTAGAATTTTAAAAGTGATTCTTCACCATTGGGAGATAGGGCCAAAAACGATACATAGCACGATATCTCAAAAAGTTGTGGACGGATTTGGACGAAACTTGGTGGACCGGTTGGGTGTCTGACAAGGACGATTCGATTTTGGTGAAGATCTGAATATGGATTCGGATATGAGAATTATTTAATTTCTTCTTATATTCTTCACCATTGGCAGGAGGTGATGGCCAACTTTTTTTTTCTTTTTTTTCTTTTTTTTTCTTATAAATATTCTTCACCATTGGCAGATAGGGCCAAAAAACTATACATAGCAGGATATCTCAAAAAGTTATGGATGGATTTGGACGCAACTTGTTGGACAGGTTGTGTGTGTGACAAGGAAGAATCTTCAATTTTGGTGAAGATCCAGATCCGGATCCAGCTAGTAGAATTTCTTTAATGATTTTTCACCATTAAGTGATATGGCCAACCAGGCGGACGTATGCTCTCTACTGAGTGCCGTTCTTTTGACACTGTATTCTTGTGGATTATTGATTGGCTCACGTCTATAGTGGACTGTATTATGAATTGCAAGTGCAAATGAAATATGCTTTTTTCCGAGTACAATTATTATGCACAAGAGTAAGCTCTCGTGAATGCCCGCACAGTAAATTAGAAAACATTCCGCTTGCAGTTTTTGGCGATATAGTCGGTCTCATTAAAATGTATGGCGATAGATTGATCCATATTCATCCATACATCCACCCATTGGATGTGTATTCCTCCAGTTTTACCACTACTGGAGCACACGCCTCTGCTGCTGATTCCATAAGCTCCCCTGTAGATTTGGATGGGGATTTGGAAATTGATCAAGCATACACCGGGTCACAAGAGGCCCACTCTTTTGTGAAAGGCGCTGTGGGATCTTTAAAATCTGGCACACAATGGTCTCTTGTTTTATTTTTTTATTGTTTTAAGGTGCCCGCATACAATGAGCCAATTTTCTTGTTTTAAAAGGCGCTGTGGGATCTTTAAAATCTGGCACACAATGGTCTCTTGTTTTATTTTTTTATTGTTTTAAGGTGCCCGCATACAATGAGCCAATTTTCTTGTTTTAAAAGGTGCTGTGGGATCTTTAAAATCTGGCACACAATGGTCTATTGTTTTAGTTATTTATTGTTTTAAGGTGCCCGCATACAATGAGCCAATTTTCTTGTTTTAAAAGGTGCTGTGGGATCTTTAAAATCTGGCACACAATGGTCTATTGTTTTAGTTATTTATTGTTTTAAGGGGCCCGCATACAATGAGCCAATTTTCTTGTTTTAAAAGGCGCTGTGGGATCTTTAAAATCTGGCACACAATGGTCTATTGTTTTAGTTATTTATTGTTTTAAGGTGCCCGCATACAATGAGCCAATTTTCTTGTTTTAAAAGGCGCTGTGGGATCTTTAAAATCTGGCACACAATGGTCTATTGTTTTAGTTATTTATTGTTTTAAGGGGCCCGCATACAATGAGCCAATTTTCTTGTTTTGAAGGGCGCTGTGTGATCTTTAAAATCTGGCACACAATGGTCTATTGTTTTATTTTTTTTATTGTTTTAAGGGGCCCGCATACAATGAGCCAATTTTCTTGTTTTAAAAGGTGCTGTGGGATCTTTAAAATCTGGCACACAATGGTTCATTGTTTTAGTTATTTATTGTTTTAAGGTGCCCGCATACAATGAGCCAATTTTCTTGTTTTAAAAGGTGCTGTGGGATCTTTAAAATCTGGCACACAATGGTCTATTGTTTTATTTTTTTATTGTTTTAAGGTGCCCGCATACCATGAGCCAATTTTCTTGTTTTGAAGGGCGCTGTGGGATCTTTAAAATCTGGCACACAATGGTCTATTGTTTTATTTTTTTTATTGTTTTAAGGGGCCCGCATACAATGAGCCAATTTTCTTGTTTTAAAAGGCGCTGTGGGATCTTTAAAATCTGGCATACAATGGTCTATTGTTTTAATTTTTATTTTTTTTAAGAGCCCCGCATACAATGAGCCAATTTTCTTGTTTTAAAAGGTGCTGTGGGATCTTTAAAATCTGGCACACAATGGTCTATTGTTTTATTTTTTTATTGTTTTAAGGTGCCCGCATACAATGAGCCAATTTTCTTGTTTTAAAAGGCGCTGTGGGATCTTTAAAATCTGGCACACAATGGTCTATTGTTTTATTTTTTTATTGTTTTAAGGTGCCCGCATACAATGAGCCAATTTTCTTGTTTTGAAAGGCGCTGTGGAATCTTTGAAATCTGGCACACAATGGTCTATTGTTTTATTTTTTTATTGTTTTAAGGTGCCCGCATACAATGAGCCAATTTTCTTGTTTTGAAAGGTACTGTGGGATCTCACAGTGTCCTTTGCAAACAATAAGTTGAGTTATTGGCAGCTCCAGAATAGTAGGTGAGTATTTTGCTTGGCCAACTCCACGGTGTGGGGATAATTGCGGACGTTGAAGATTCATTATTACTGTAAGGTCTCTACCATGGTAATTCCAGCTGACAGGACAAGTAACCTATAAACCCCTCTGAATGATGGTGTAATTATTGAAGAAGCACCCGGCTTGCAAAGTACGAGGACGGCAATTTATATCGTTGGGTTGGGAATTGAACCTAGGCTAGTGGAGCTCAGTGGAGATTGTTTGTCATTTCCCCGCATGTTGTGTGTAAAGAATGTCACTTTTGCCACAATCACAACTAACAACACGATGCTTTACCGCAAGATAAACATCAAATATCTAAGCTTAGAGGAAAAAAAAATGTGCCTCGTACAGGAAACTCATCTTGGCTAGACAACTCCATGTTATTGTCTCATGTAAGCATATCCTGGAAGATTAGCCTGGAGGTACCAACATTCACCTCTGAGTCTGAGTTAGAATCCCGACCCAACTATATACCGTCATTCCGGTATTTCACAGACAGGATCATTCATTAATGTGTGTACCCTTCCTTAGTTGGTGGACGTTAAAGCCCCCACGGTGTCCTTGGCAAAGAGTAGGCAAGGTCTCACCATCCTGAATAAATAACAAATTCCTGCTCTAACTTACATGGACGCCCCCAGAAATTATGCAAGCAGCAGGGAGTTACTGCATGACACAGATGGATGAATGGAATCACTCTGCCTGCACCATCATTTATTTTAACATCTTAGTTACTCATCGTGTAGACTAGAAGATTCTAAATTATTGGGACTTTACCATTTCTCATGGCAACATGGAATCGACCATCAAAACGCGGCAACTGGATTTTTGCCTTCAGATCTCATGCTGACCGCTTCCTTGGTCTCCTTAAGCTTGTGAATTATTTTATCAACAGACTAGACCCCCGTGTTGCTGGTTTTTATTCTATAGCTCGGGGTGCTTGGAATCCAAAAAATGTCCTTGTAGAAGAGTGCTAAGTTGCATTGTGGCATCAACAGTAATTAAGCCTCCCCCTATAGGATAGGGCGACGCTTATAGCTGATGTAGGGTTTGTTTCTACAAATTAGTACCCCCCAGTTTTAATGCTACCACAGCACTTCTTAGACCCATAGGGATACTAAACCACCATTTAGGCTTGCTTTTTTTTGTGCCAATATCCCAGCTGTATCTTGGAGCCAACTGGGACTTTTGGAATGAAATTCTGCATCAATTCTGGGAATAAAATTATTTTTGACCTTGACCTAATTTAAAGTCATGACCCAATTATAGACATTTAAACATGTTTCACCATAACTCGACTAAAATCTGTCTGATTAGAACAAAAATGCCCTCACTAGATAGCCTTTTGTAAAAGGTGCAGTTCCACTTCATTTACATCATACCCATTCAAGTTCAAGGTCAAATGGTGGTCTGAAAAAAAAAATGCGTTTTTTATCATCTCTCAATTTTGCCAATGCGGAATCTCAAAGACCGCTTGGCCTTCCAAGATATTCTTGCATCATAATAGTGTACCTGCACTAAAGTTTTACACCTAATATTTGATTTGTGTCGACCTACTTTTTCCAGATTGTGACCTAATTAACAAAAAAACACATTTTTGATCATAACTTGAATAATTTTCCTCCGATTTTCATGATGTTGAGTTTTATGGATTGTAGATGGGGACACATTTTCTTTATTTACACTCTATTCCTAAATGTTGAAGGTCGAGCCTGTATGGCGGTCCGCACAAAATATGGCCATCATTGGATTGAGGGTGCCGGGGGAGGCTTACTCTTGGCGATCGCTTTGTGATCTGGTGAAGAATAGCTGGCGTGACGTTTCTGGATTTAGAATTTGTCAGATTGAAATCCACATGGGAGTGAATGACAAATGGCATTGTAGATAGCGAGGATTCGACCATTCGAGCTGTTTTGATCCTACATTGTGTTTTCTTTTTCTCTCTAATCCTTTCATTATCCTCTTCCCCAGACATCCTACACCCTTTCGAGGCAGTTCTGAGGCAGAATGCAAATCCATGCCCTTTTGATTCCACAGAATGTTCAGAATCAATTCAATATAAAAGTTGCAGCACGTCATGTGGAAAAAGGTCACGTCTTCCTCTTTCGCTTGTTACCTCCGCCACCAAAGGTGGATGGAGGTTATGTTTTCACCCCTGCTGTCTGTTCGTTTGTCTGTCTGTCCGTTTGTGAACAAAATATCTCAAAACGTTGTGGACAGATTCGGACGAAATTTGGCAGAGATGTAGCGTATGTGACAAGAACGAAATGATTAGAATTTGGTGAAGATCCGGATTCGGATCCGGCTACTAGAATTTTTAAAGTGATTCTTCACCATTGGGAGATAGGGCCAAAAACGATACACAGCAGGATATCTTAAAAAGTTGTGGACGGATTTGGACGAAACTTGGTGGACCGGTTGGGTGTCTGACAACGACAATTAGATTCGATTTTGATGAAGATCTGAATATGGATTCGGATATGAGAGTTATTTATTTTTTAAGTGATTCTTCACCATTGGGAGATGGGGCCAAAAATGATACATTGCAGGATATCTCAAAAAGTTATGGACGGATTTGGACGAAACTTGGTGACACGTTGGGTGTCTGACAAGGAAGAATTGATTTTGGTGAAGACCTGAATATTAATTCGGATATGAGAATTATTTAATTGTTTAAGTGATTCTTCACCATTGGGAGATTGGGCCAAAAACGATACATAGCAGGATATCTCAAAAAGTTATGGACGGATTTGGACGAAACTTGGTGGAGAGGTTGTGTGTGTGACAAGGAATAATCGATTCAATTTTATTGAAGATCGTGATCCGGATCCAGCTAGTAGAATTTTAAAAGTGGTTCTTCACCAATGAGTGATATGGCCAACCAGGTGGAGGTATGCTCTCTACTGAGTGCCGTTCTAGTTGCTTGTGGTTTTGCTCTGCTGTTGAGTTGGTATAATCTGCACATGATTGGTTTGTTTCCTAGAGAGAGAGAGAGAAAAAAAAAAACCCGAAAACACGCATGATAAAATAATCATTATCACATGATGTATGTGGCCAAAATAAGTTACCACTCAACAGGTAATCTGTAAGAATTATTATCATAAAAATGTTTGTGACGTCTTTTTTTGGTCGAGTCCGGCACTGTCTCGCCTTAGAGGTACGCATAGTCACATCTGAGCTGTCTAGCCTGGTTTTGAACCTCGACCCAGCTATAAACTGTCATCCTGGTGTTTCACATGCAGTGTGGTTCATCAATGTGTGTGCCGTCCATCCGATGGACGTTCAACTTGGGACTCCATCAGCCGGCATTCGTTGGTGGACGTTAAATATCCCACGGTGTCCTTCGTGAAGAGTAGACGAGTCACTTCCGGCACCATGAAAAAGTTCCAAATTCCTGCTCTAACTACTGTTGATCTGTAACACAGAGTGGGGTACATCGGATCGGAGTTGGTGTCCCATGCGTAAAAACGCATTGTTACTTTACGCATTGTTTAACAGGACATACCCTGCAGCTCCAACACATGTTCTCATTATTATACCTGAGCAAGGACAGGATGATCACAGATTATGTATAAGGCACTCATGCAAACATTTAAGTCATTTGCAGGCAAACAAGAAGACATGCTTGTGAATATAAATCATGGAAACAATTGGGATTCAATTTGTGTATGGTAGCATTTGAATCCCAATTGTTGTGTATCATGTCTACCTATTACTTGTTTAAGGGCCCCTATTACAACCACCTTACTGTGGGGTCGGCTGGAAATTATTTTTGGCCCAAATCTTGCACGAACCAGCTGGCCAGGCCTAACCTTCGACTGAAGGTGATTTGGCCAGGAATTTGTAATTTGTTCAGTGTGGAGGGAAATCTTTCTGAGGGATCCTGCATGTGAAACACCAAGCTGACAGTTTAAAGCTGGGCCAAGATTCGAACCCCATAATGTACCATGTCAATAACCCATCGAAGAAGAATTCAAATTCCTTTGTTATGATTTGACCATTTAATTTCTAGTACAATTTGAAGAAGAAAAAAAACTTATGATTATGGCCATAAAAACTTTAGATTGATTAAAACGGATTGGCAGTTTCTAAAGTGGATTTGGATAAATAATTAGCTTTTTCTATAACACGGACGACGATGGTTCAAATTTGGTCTCGGCTTTTTGTTATTAAGGCAGAGTTCTTCTTCTTCTTGCAAATGCATATTCCAATGGGATTCAATTACCAGTTTTCTCGCTTGTTGCATCATTACTGAGGCACACCTGTGCCGCTGATGTAGTACATCGTACACATCACGGCCTGGAACTTAGAATCTGCTCAGGGTGTTGGCAAAATCCTAGGGAAACGTATTAGTTTCTGAGAGGCTCCTTGGAAAGCTTGTTCAATAATTGTCCTGTTTAGTTTTTTGTTAACTATTGCTGTTGGTTTGTTGATATTAAAAAATATATAAAAAAATAAAAATTATATATATATACAGGGGGCTGCAAAAGTAGGTATACAGTAATGAAAAACAAAACGTGCGCACAAAACGTATTTTATTGATTATACAAGGATATCAATAAATTATACAAGCATAATTTTAATGAATTAAATGAATTCTAGTATTAAATGAATCCTAGCACCACTATTACAATACTGGTAATACTGGTATAATCGCCTATGTAGTCGCCGACAAATCCGCCTATGTGTGACCTAGGCTTTACTGTATACCTACTTTCGCAGCCCCCTGTATATATATATATATATTTGTATACAAGATCGAGGCTCGTGAAAGAGCTAAAAGGGTACGGTAGGGTGTATATATATATCGTATGCAGCCTAAGCCTGCTGGTAGCATCATTTCTGGGAGCACGGCTGTGCCACTGATGCCCATGTTACCCATAAGCTGGTACTTCCGGTCCGGTCTGGAGAGGACGCTGGCGTTACTTGTTCGCCGCTTCTCCGACTGGGCCATTGTACATAGTTTGCTTTTCTGGTGGTCGTGGCGGATTTTTGACCGTTGGGTCTGCCCTCTGCTCGGTCCCGGCTCTGCTCCTGGCTTCGCCTGCCCGGCTCCTCCACTGTTTCCTCAGGCCCGCTCCCGTTGTTTGCGGCGGTGGCTGTTTGCCGCTGTGGTCTTGATTAGCGGCTGCAGTCGTTTGCCGCTGCGTTTGCCGCTTTGCCTCCTCGACCTTGGCCTCGTACTCGTCCCTTCGCTCCTGCCTGGCATGGCTCTGAGGTACTCCGCCGCAAGGCTTCTTCTGCTCAATACCCGCTCCACCCCATCATGCATCTCTGCCATCAAATCAAATGGACTCCTCCGACGACCCAGGTACATTCACCGTGGCTCCGGTCGTAAGTTTGTTTATTTGCAATCAGGTCACTCCATCCCCGTCCTCTGGTCGGCTCAGCGCACTCTCACTCTTCGTCCCAGCGCACCTGGTCACAGCAACGCACACGATCGCACCTCCTGCCTACGAACCCTGGCTAAATCACCTGAATTCATCCCTGCTGTTCAAAACAACATCAAGCTCACCCTGTTCAACACCCGGTCCCTCAACAACAAATGCCTCATCCTGAACGAATACATCCTGGATAACAAACTGGACTTTCTCTGTCTCACCGAAACCTGGCAACAACCTCTGGACTACTACACACTTAACCTCACCACACCCAATGGATATTCCTACGTCAATAAACCACGCTCGGAGGGCCGAGGTGGTGGAATTGCCGTTATCCACCGTCAAGACATCAAGACCAACCTCATCTCCATCTCATCTGCTCCATCATTTGAACACCTGGCTTTAAAACTCTCTGGTCGCACGCAGTCAGTCATGGCTGTCGTCTACCGCCCTCCCAAACCACACCCATCATTCCTGTCTGACTTCTCCTACTTTCTGACCCAGCTATGTTCCCTCTCCCCCTCAATCCTCCTCCTTGGTGATTTCAATATCCACATGGACTCCACTGACTCCACAATAACCACTGACTTCACTGATTTACTCACCTGCTTTAACCTCACTCAACATGTCGACTTTCCTACCCATATCCGTGGTCACATTTTGGACCTTGTCTGCTCCACTGGATTAAATTTGCACCATCTCTATGGCTCTGACCTCACCCTCTCTGACCACTTAGCCATCACTCTGACCATCAACATCCCCGCCCCAACACCAAGGCATTATCGCACAATCAACTTCCGTAAGCTAAACGCTCTTTCACCTACCTCATTCTCATCCACCCTCTCTGAAAAAATGTCCACTTCTCCCTTCATTGACCTCCACACCCCTTCTGACCTCACTGACTACTACAACCACACTCTCTCCTCCTGCCTTGACCAGCTTGCGCCTGTAAAAACCAAAACAGTTTCTTTCACCCATTCTGCTCCCTGGTTTACCCCTGAACTCCACCTGATGAAAACTCGTGCTCGCCAACTTGAAAGACTCCGCAATAAAACGGGTCTCACAGTTCACTCCCAAGCCTACAAGGACCACCTACAACACTACAAAGATGCCCTCTCCCGTGCCCGCTCTGCCTACTATCAAATTATCCACTCTGGCTCCGGAAACCCAAAAGCACTTTTCTCGACAATAAACAAACTCCTCCGCCCCCTGAACACCACCACCCAGTCATTCACAGTAGACAACTGCATCTCCTTCCTCTCTTTCTTCCAACGCAAAATTGACAACATCTACAACAGCTTGACCACCGCCGCACCCGCTCCCCCTCCAACCACCTGCCCCCCCTTGTCCTGCCATCCCCTGTCTCGGTTCTCCCCAATCTCCCCTACTGACCTCTCTGAACTCCTCATAGGAATGAAAACTGCCACCTGCACTCTTGACCCCATCCCCTCCAGCTTTGTCAAAGCCTCCCTCCCTGCTCTCTCTCCACTTATCATTGCAACAATAAACTCCTCCCTGTCTACAGGCATCGTCCCACCTTCCCTCAAAATTGCTGCTGTTACCCCCATTCTAAAAAAACCTGGTCTAAACCCTGACACCCTAAACAACTTCAGACCCATCTCCAACCTACCCTTTCTGTCAAAAGTTTTGGAACGCGCTGTAGCCACTCAACTCAAACATCATCTCTCTGCCAATAACCTGTATGAAACATTCCAATCCGGATTCCGGTCCAACCACAGTACTGAAACTGCTCTCCTCAAAATCACCAACGACCTTCTCCTCTCCTCTGACGCTGGCAACCTCAACATTCTCGTCCTCCTCGACCTCAGCGCTGCCTTTGACACCATCGATCACACTATCCTCCTCACCCGACTTGAATCCACCTTTAACGTTACCGGCACTGCCCTCTCTTGGATTAAATCATACCTCTATGACAGATGCCAGTTCATCTCCATCAATAACTGCAAATCCCCCACTGCTCCCCTCCCCCAAGGTGTCCCCCAAGGTTCAGTTCTTGGCCCCCTCCTCTTCATCCTTTACCTGTCCCCGCTCGGTCACTTAATCCGCCGTCATGGTCTCCAATTCCACTGCTTCGCCGATGACATCCAGCTTTTCATCTCCACCAAGTTCGTCTCCACCGACACCCACTCTATCCTGACAAACTGCATCACTGAAATAAAATCCTGGCTTCAAATCAACTTCCTCAAGCTTAACTGTGATAAATCTGAAATAATCATCATTGGCCCAAAAACGCTCACAAAATCCACCCATAACTTTGCCCTCAACATCGACGGTATCCCAGTATCCACCTCCCCTCACATCCGGAATCTTGGCGTCATCTTTGACCAAACCCTTTCCTTCGACAAATACACTAAACAGATCACAAAGTCAGCCTTCTTTCACCTGAAAAACATTGCCCGTCTCCGCTCATCCCTCTCCTCCACGGCTGCAGAAACCCTCATCCACGCCTTCATCACCTCCCGTCTGGACTACTGCAATAGCCTCCTCTATGGTTCACCCTCAAAAATCACCAATAAACTCCAATACATTCAGAACTCCGCTGCCCGTCTACTCACCCATTCCCGGACCCGTGACCACATCACCCCCGTCCTTTACAAGCTTCACTGGCTCCCCATCCCCCAGAGAATCCAGTACAAAATCCTCCTCTTGACATACAAAGCCCTCCATAACCTGGCCCCATCCTACCTGGCTGACCTCCTCTCCAGACACACTCCCACCCGCAACCTCCGCTCTGCTGGTACAAACCTCCTGACCCCCTCCATCCGGACCAAATTCAGATCCTGGGGGGACAGGGCCTTCTCCATCGCTGCGCCCACCCTCTGGAACTCACTACCTCACACCATCAGAGACTCCTCCTCACTCACCACATTCAAAACATCACTAAAGACCCACCTGTTCAACACTGCATTCAACATTCAACCCACAGCATTTAACCCCTGACTATCTCTTCTCCTTCTCCCTCCTTTTGCTTTAAATATTTCCCTATTGATTCTTGTCTTTTTTGAAATTGTTGTTTTCATGTATTGTTATGCATTATGTTTGCCACTCTGTCAAAGCGCCTTTGGGCTTCTGGAAAAGCGCTATACAAAATAAATGAATTATTATTATTATTACTCATTTTCCCGTCTCGGAAGAACGACGGCCTGAGTCAACCCATCTGGTGCTATGTAACGGTACAGCAGGGGATCAAACTCAAGACTACGTTCTTAAGGCAGCTACCTTAACCATTAAGTCAATACTTGGCTTGATTTGTTCATGTAACATATGTACTCTTTTGGGTGCCTTCATCTGTGCTTTTGTATTAGCTTTGTCTGTCCTTGTCCGGGCCTTCTGCTCTTTTTGCGGTGTTTCCTCCGCTTCTCTCTTCTGTTCATCTTCCTTCATGCCTCTGCTTGTCACCCTGCTCTTCAATGAGTCTCGAATTTGTGGAAGAAAAATGAATAACAAGTAGAGCTACAATCAAAGTACACCACCCCATGCCGAATAAATAAATAACGTGTCCTGAGTTGATGTTGCCGAAGCTGACATTGCCGAAGCTCCTTTAGCACCTAGCGATGCCACCGTGCAGCACCTGTAGATGGAATAGGGAGAGGCAGAGTACAACAAACAAGAAAGAAAACAAGTACAGATACATTCAAAGTAACCACCCCATGGCAAATAAATAAATATCATATCCTCCAGCGCACGACATTGCTGGGGCACCTTCGGCACCCGGCCTTGCCATGGAGACGGAATTGGGAGGGAGCAGTGTACAATAATTGATTGATTAATTGATCATTGTGTAATTAAAATAAATAAATAATAATCGTAATATAATTCATTTCTTAATCAATTGGCTAATAGCATACCTAAACAACCACTGTTTCATCCGAATCTGTAACTTTTTGAAAATGAATTAAGTAATTAATCGAACAATGAAATAATTAATCTATTAATTGATTAATCAAGAAATCAAAAGTAGCCAAATATTTTGTTAACTGTTATGTCCAAATATTAGCTTCCTAGCTCAAAATGTGTCTGAGATATTGGCCAGATGAGAAAGAAAAGAAATAAGTAATTAATAAATGGATAATAATTAAGTAATTAATTGATTAATCAAAAAATTATAACTACGGTTTTTGCCAAAGCACTTGTTCAGCATTGTGCCCAAATTTCAGCCTCCTAGCTCAAAGGATGGCTGAGATATTGCTCGGACAAACAGGAAAACAAGAAAACAAACCGAGTGAAAACTGAGTATGCCCTTTGGCGGCGCGCGTCATCACCTGGAGATGGAATAGGGAGGGGAGGTGTACAAAAGCAAAAGTCCCAGGGGGATATTTGACGTCTACCAGGAACAAGCCAAAATGAAACACTTGCTTAAAGCTAACTTTGAAAATGCCCGATGATTTATGTTGTTTATCCTGAAGATGTTGCAACACTTCATAAGTGTCTGCAATTGAGGAAACATAAATAGCTTCACAAAGCAATGACAAATGGAAAACATTACTTCTGCAATGAGCAAGCTTGTGTTAAAGTGCATTGTCATTTGCAATAGTAAAACTTTTAGTTTTGAGTGCTGCAAAAATTGTTTTGACAAACTGCCCGGCGTGAGGCATTTGTGTTGCTGTTGATGACTTGTGGTGAGGACTGTGGAACGCCTTTTGGAAATCTCACAAGCAAAAGGTCTGTAGGTTGTGAATGCGCGGGTCTGGATGTCCGTGGGTGTCGAATATGTATATACAATTTTAGCCCAGGGTTTTCTCATCGTTGTTTTTTTCTCAACCCTCCATGCAGCCTCACCCAATCCCAATTATGGACTTACCCATAGCTTGCACCTGTTGCTGCGATTGAGCATGGGGAGTAACTGCTGAAATCTATCGATCCGGGTTCTTCCAGACATCTTTGTTCCTTTCACAATTCTTTCTACATTTTCACATTTCTCTTTATTCATTGTGATTCTTGCTTTTTCTTTTCTTTTATCTCTTTTACTATATTTCTCTTTCTTTATCTATCTGAATTTTTGCTGAAAAAATTCTGTAAGGCTCACTTGGCTGCACCTGGATGGGTTTGAGGGTTGTGCAGTAGCCTTTAAAACCTGAATCCTATCCAGGTTCCTCCTGTTGACTCCATCTTTGCTCATTACTTATGCCAGTTCCTTCTGACGACTCCATCTTTGCTCTTTACTTATTCTGGTTACTTCTGACGACTCCATCTTTGCTCTTTACTTATTCTGGTTCCTTCTGATGACTCCATCTTTCATCTTTACTTATTCCGGTTCCTTTTGACGACTCCATCTTTGCTCTTTACTTATTCCGGTTCCTTCTGATGACTCCATCTTTGCTCTTTACTTATTCTGGTTCCTTCTGATGACTCCATCTTTCATCTTTACTTATTCCGGTTCCTTCTGACGACTCCATATTTGCTCTTTACTTATTCTGGTTCCTTCTGATGACTCCATCTTTGCTCTTTACTTATTCTGGTTCCTTCTGATGACTCCATCTTACATCTTTACTTATTCCGGTTCCTTCTGACGACTCCATCTTTGCTCTTTACTTATGCCGGTTCCTTCTGATGACTCCATCTTTGCTTTTTCCTTATTCTGGTTCCTTCTGATTACTCCATCTTTGCTCTTTACTTATTCCAGAACCTTATGATGACTCCATCGTTGCTCTTTACTTCTTCCGGTTTCTTCTGATGACTCCATCTTTGCTCTTCACTTATTCCGATTTCTCCTGATGACTCCAAAGCAGTATTTGCTTTTCTACTTGCTTCTCCAATCCTCCCGCCCATTTACCCACCTCCCCGAACTACCTATTTTTCAATCTCCGCCCTCCTCCCCCCCCCCCCTACTTTACCGTTCACTCCCTACATATCTCCTTTCAAAACCAAAACCCACATCTCTACCATTTCTCTTTGGGAATTCCCTCATCCCAACCCTCCTACCCCTGCCTGCCTCCTTTCCACTTCTCATCATTTCCCCCCCCCCCCCCCCCCCCCATTATTCAAAGATAGCCATTGAAATGACCTTTTAAAAAGGTCACTATGTGATTATTTTTTATTTACAAAGCTCACCTGGAATTTACTGAGCTCTCATTTACATGCACACCAGGATCACCAGTAATACAAAAATTAAAGTTCCTCAAGCTTGACCTTGTCACTCCTTTTTCATTCGTCAAAAGACAAAGCCCCTCCCCTCCCCTCCACTGCTCTGACCAATTAACAGCATATTTTTGAGGTGGAAATGAACCAATGAAATCGTTTCATTATTCGGCCAAGTAATCTTTACTGGTCAGGCTACCTGCCACATGATCATGTAACCCAATGCTACCTGTCGCATGATCAGGTTGTCAGCGACTAAACTGACTCCCCTCACGGGCTTGCCAGTGAGTAGGGTGAATGTGACACCCTGCGGGACTAAAAACACCTGACAAAAGGCAGATGATCTCCATTTGGGAGCCAACAGCCATCCAGTAAGGACATGGTGTCTCCTAGAAAGTAACCTTGATTAAGTTGTACCGGTTTGTGGAAACTCAGATAGCTTTAGAGGGTTCGTGGAACCCATGATCGAGAAAATGCCATCTAAAGGTGGATGAGCGAGTACAAGCTCGTATTAGTCAACGAGAACCACAAAACTACACTTGTGGGGAAGAAGGTTGGTACCCTGTGCTGCTGAAGCCGTGGAAGCCATGTTCCTCGTCCGGTGGATGACACTGCAGTCCAATTCTGCCTGAACACTTTTGCACTATTTTCATGGTATAAGTGGGCACTGATTTCTTTTTCATTGCTTATTCGTGAAATAAATAAATAAATGAACATATGTCACCCACAGGGTGAACCGTATCTTGCCATTTGACCTTGACCTTAATAATTTCGTATGGTGAATAGTATGTCTTCATGACCAACGCACATGAAATATTGAAAGATTTTGATGAGAACTGAGGAAATAATTTTTTCATGAAAATTCCGTTTTTTCGTCATGACGTCATCAAATGACGTCATAGCGTCAAACTGTTTACAGATCTGGGAAGCACTCATCAAGGGCATTCATATGAGGTATTACTCGATATGGTACCTACGATTTCAAAATTTGACCTTGGGGTCAATAATTTTCGACCTCCAGCGCTAACCATGAAGGTCAAGGCCGATCGCCACCAAAAACTAATCAGCTGAGCGCCGGACCATATACTAGATTCCCATGAAGTTTGGAGACGATCCGATCAAAGTTACTCAAAAAATAAGGGTTTCGTTGACCTCCATGATTGACCGCAAAGTGACCTTGACCTTTGACCTTGACCTTCAAAATTTTGTGTGCTGAAGGGTATCTCTATAGGACTCTGATATGCGAAGTTACAGGAGTTTCCAATAATAACTGTGGTCTACAGAGTGATCTAAACGTGAAAAAAAAATGATTAACCACAAAAAAAAAAAAAAAAACAAACAAACATACAAGCTGACTAATACATCTTGCAAAAACTTCGTTTTGGCAAGATAATAAAAATACTCGTAGCTTTTCTCGACTCTTATTTCAAAAACCACAGAATCTTCCATCAAATAACCCAGCTTTAAAGCGCTTTGAAAAAGTCACTGGAACAAGTCGCCCAATTGTGCAGAGGAGACAGACGAGGATCTACAAAGTCACCGAGACATGGAAGCTGATGTGGGTGTGCTCCGTGGGTGTACATGTTGTGAAAGGTGTCTGAGTGAGTGGTTATACCATATGCACATGCATATTCCATTCCCATGTAATGGCAGTTACGGTTTCTGTTTGGACCGGGTATTCCAAGAATTTTCAGAAAGCAACAATGCAGTCTTCACTTTATTTTGTAATGTTCGGACCACTTCAGAATTGGTGTCGGTAACCTTTTAAATGGCCATCTCAACATTACCCATTACCGTACCCTAATCCCTATCCAATTCACCCCCTAACTATCTCCTTTGCCTATCCCACACCTGTCCTATCCTCCACCTGTGAAATGTATATTACCCATCCAGTAATATCTGATTATGGGGCACACACAACTTTTCAGCTGGGTCTCTCTCTTCCAAAGCTTCCGTGGAGCATCACAGGAAATAACCTTTGCATTATTAACGAGCCATATGTGTTTGGAACATGGTGTGCTCCGTTTACTGTACACGGCTCGATGTGTGAGGTCATTTTTATTGATGCACTGCTCAAGATGAACAGGGGTTTTGCATTAATATGCTTGAATTGTTTTCTTGGATCCAAACCGCTCATTTAGCTTAGAGATTGAGATTAATACAACGTAATAGGTTATCCATATAGTATGAATGCAAATATGGTGAGATACCTGCCATGTACAGTACTTCCCGTTTCTCCGGCGGCCCTTACCCATTCCAAAAGTCTTTCTGTTCTGTCTACATTACACCACACACCTCAGGCACATGCACATACATACACAAGATACAGCAACACAAGACTGTTAGACAAGACAAGCAGCCACTGGGCTTGGGGGAAGTGTTGTCACTTCCAGGCGCACGGAACTCTGGGTACCAGCGACGCCACAACAATGGCGGATGCCGCCTTTCTCACTACACTCAGCGGAGCATTTCCTAAGGAGGAATTTCCTCTTCCCCATGGATGCCAACCTATGGGGACTGTTTGTGCTCTTATCCTTTAAATGCTGAACATTAAGCAAGGAAGCAGCACTTAGTATGTTAATAGCTCAATTTTTTTTTTCTTTTATTTTTAATAGCTTTTTAAGTCTGTGGAATGACTCGGCCGGGGTTTGAGCCCCCAACCTCCCAGACTCCAAGTAGATGCTCTAACAATTATACAACCTTCTCCATTTCCTCCATTTCTTAGTTTTCGTTTTCTCAATTTAGCACTCCTTCCTCCCCACCTCTCCCCCACCCCCTCGATCGCCTAGTTCATATACCTGGTGTTGGCCTAATGGTTAGGGCGGCGGGCTTGGGATCCTAAGGTCCTGAGTTCAAATCCCGTTGGATTAACGCCAGGTGGGGTTGACTCAGCCTGTCGTCCTTCTGAGGTCGGCAAGATGAGCACCAGATAACTGGTTATAGAGAGGCATTGCATCAGCGGCAGACGCGCCCACTGAAAATTATGCAACCAGCAGCCGGGTGGCTGCACACGAACCACCCACCTAGTTCATACATATTCATTAGATGGCCCCAAACTGCTCAGTTTGTATCTTGTTAGATGCACCGGACATGCCACTTCAATAGCTCGCACCAGTCTTGCTGGTCAGCTTGGTCAATCTTACACCGAGGAATTTGTACCATCAGACACACAATGGTGATTAACAATATGAAAATAACCATCACTAGAACCTTCTAATAAAAATCTCAAGCTTTAGAATTATCAGATAACTAATACAAAGTAAATTAGAAAGCATCTCAAAATGTGCCCACCGCATCTGTTTTGTACTCCAACTAAACTTGACAAAAACACCAGATAAAAAAGATTATTAGCGGTTTCTATATTCTCATAATAACGGTTTGTTGAAAATTTGATGGAAAAGCTTGATGGAAAGTATGTCTGTGCTGTCTGCAGAATAAAGTTGTTGCTGTCGATGACGCAAAAGTCAAGCTACAGGTACGTTACGATTAATTATTGATTGCTGTTAAAATTATTATTGTGAAAATCCCTCAAGCAATTATTTTTAAAGAAGGGAAAATTTAATAGTTTTGAAGTTTCATTGTCTTTTGGACATGATATACCGAAATGTCCAAAACGTGTGATTGCCGCATGCGTAAACTAGAGAGTTCATAGGACACGTTACCCCATGCAGTGTTCAGGTATGTACTTTTTTTCTCAAACATCAATTTTTGATCAAGGAACAACTTCATTTCAATTGAATGTTATGTTTTAAACACGAATGACAACTTGAACCGGAAAACAAACCTGCAGTTTTACAGTACATTGGCTCTGAATTTGACCCGACCGAGCATGAGCAGAGGAGTGAGATAACACTTTACTCTGTCTGCCTATCTGGCAGTCAAACAAAATTGAAAAACATTCCAAACGGGAAACTTGCTGTTTTTAGGGACATCATAAAGGACACAAACAGGCACAAATAATAATGGAACGTGTTAGATAAGGTGGTGTAAAAGATGCTGCATCAACGGTGGTAAACGTCCAAAAAAAAATTCGACAACCTTTGTAATATCTATTTTATTTAAATTTAATTATATACTTACTTCCTTAATTACTAATTATTTACTAATTTAATTTATTTACTAATTAGTTAATTACTAATTTATTATAATAATTTTAATTTAATTATAATTATATACTTAATTAACTATATTTAATTATATACTTGGTTAGATATTAATTATATACAGTTGTTCACTGTAGAACAAAAATGGCCTTATTGACATTTCCAAAAACCTCCAGTTTAGCAGTACATGTACAAAATATTACAACATTTTACGTCATCCTGACCAATCAAATTTGCTGCTCGCAGACCCCTGTCCATGACCTTTTGTCTCAAGACTGCACGGGGTAAGGTGTTCTATGAACCCTCTAGTTAAATTGGTTTATGCAGATATGAGGTTGTTGGTGTTTGTCATATTGGAAAATGCTTTCATTTTCTTTTTGCATACGAATTGAGTACCAGTTCACTGGTAATTCCCTGTTTGTCGTTAAAGGCGGCAAAAAGGGTTGGCGTCAGGAAGGGCATCCAGCCGTAAAACATTGCTTCAAATAGGGGACCGAAAAACAACAACAACCACGGTTCCCGAAAAAGGCCAACCCCCGCTTTGCGGGGAAAAATGGCCTCTAAAGGTGGTTATTTTTTTATATTTATATACGAAGTCAAGGTCCGTGGAAGAGCTACAACACTGAACAGATCAGGATGCAACAGAGCAAAATAAACTAGAAATAGAAGGGAGAAACACCAACAGCAGTGTTGAAGGATAAAATAGACGTAGACTTGGACAAACAATGTGTGTGGGGAGGGATGAGGGGTAAGGGAGGTTGGACTGGGTGAACAAGATGGCATTTTTGTTTGTTGTCGGCAAAAACCAAGGTTGTGATTGAAATTATGGAGAAAATGTGCGTTTAGCTTGACTTTGCAGGCCAATGTTTCGCTTTACTGAAAGCTTTTGCATTTTTTATTCGAACATTGATATTCTCACCTTCCTAATACACTATTTTTAGCACACATTTTATGCAACTTGCTTTGTGCTTCTATATTATGCTTTATTTGTACAGTTAACAGGGCTGGTAGGATAGCTTCGAGTTCGAGGTGTACAGTGCCTTCAGAACGTATTTACACCCCTAGACTTTTTCACATTTTGTTGTGTTACAGCCTGAATTTTAAATGGATTAAATTGAGATTTTTGCCACTGATCTACACATAATACCCCATAATGTCAGTCGATTTTCTTTTTAGAAATTTTAACCAAAAAAAAAAAGAGAAGTTGAAATGTCTTGAGTCAAGAAATATTCAGTTCCTTTGCTATGACACTCCTTTGATCATCTTTGAGATGTCTCTACAATATAATTGGAGTCCACCTGCGGCCAAGTTAATTGATTGGACATGATTTAGAGAGAAACACCTTTCTATATAAGGACAGTGGACAGTGCATGTCAGAGCAGATGCTCGACCATGAAGTCCGAGGAACTGTCCATAGAACTCCGAGATATAATTGTGAGGAGGCATAGATCTGGGGAAGGGTATAAAACAATTTATTGAGTGTTGAAAGTCCCAAGAACACAGTGAGCTCCATCATTAGGAAATGGAAAGAATATGGAACGACCCAGTTTCTTCCTTGAGCTGGCCGTCCAACCAAACTGAGCAACCAGACAAGAAAGACCTTGGTATAGGAGGTGACAAAGTACCCAATGTCCACTCTGATAGAACTACAGAGATCTTTGGCTGAAATGGGACACATGCCAGAAGGACAACAGTCTCTGCAGCACTTCACAAATCTAGGCTTTATGTGAGAATGGCCAGATGGAAGCCACTCCTGAGAAACAGGCACATGACAGCACAGCTGGAGTTTGCAAAAAGTGCATGTGAAAGACTCTGAGCGCACGAGGCAAAATATTCTGTGGTCTGATGAGACGAAGATTGAACTCTTTTGCCAGAATGCAAAGTCCTAAGTCTGGCAAAAACTGAGCACAACTCATCACCCATCTAACAACATCCCTACTGTGAAGTGTGGTGGGAGCAGCATCATGTGATGGGGATGCTTTTCAGTGGCAGGGACTGGGAGACTTGTAAGGATAAAGGAAAGAATTAATGGAGCCAAATACAGGCAAATCTTTGAGGAGAATCATCTTCAGATTGCAAAAGACCTTAGACTTCAGCGAAGATTTACGTTCCAACAGGAAATGACCCCAATCATCCAGCCAAAGCAACACTGGAATGGCTTCAGAACAAGAACATGAAAGTCCTTGAGTGGCCCAGGCAAATCCCAGACTTGAATCCCATTGTGAATCTGTGCAAAGACTTGAAGATTGCTGTTCACCGACACTCCCCATCCAATTTCTCAGAGCTTAACCAAATCTGCAAAGGAAGAATGAGAGAAACTCCCCAAATCAAGATGTGCAAAACTGATGCAGACAAACCCAAGAAGACTCAATGCTGAAATCGCTCTCAAAGGCGCTTCCATGAAGTTTTGACTCGGGGTTGAATACTTATGTAAATTAGATATTTCTGTATTTCATTTTCAATTACTACGTTTAGATTTCTAAAAATAAAAGATTCCACTTTGACATTATGGGGTATTATGTACAGATCAGTGACAAAAAAAATCTCAATCGAATCCATTTTAAATTCAGGCTGTAACAGGAAAATGTGAAAAAAGTCAACGGGTGTTAATCAACTTTTTGAAAAGTCAACTTTCTGAAAGCACTCACCTTTGAGTTGTTTATTCGGAGTTTAAATCTCGACTGAGCTATAAACTGTCACCCTGGTGTTTTTCACACGGGTGACAGGTCAATGTGGATGCCATCCATCAGGAGTACGTTCAGCCGGAGGACCCGACTGCGAGCACCGGCCGTTGGCGGCGTCATAGTTCCCATGCTGTCTTTCATGAAGTGTAGGCGAGTTATCAACGGCACCGTGAACAAATTACAAATTCCTTCCGCATCTTCAGTTGAACATCAGTCCTTGCCAGATGTCCTTGCCCTCAATTTGTGAAGGACTTCAGCGAAAACCTTCACCAGCTCACCGTAGAATGCTGGAATATTTGGCGCTGTTGAAATGAGTCGTAGTAGTAACTGTTGCAAAATGAACAAACAAAATACAACAAGCTAACTCGAGCTTATAACCCTCCGAATGCAAGCGGAGAATTAATCAGTCCATAATTGTCATTTCAAAAATGAATGCGACCAGATTTGTATTGCGAACATTTTCACACATTATATATTTTGTATCATATACATTTTGTATTTCACACATTACATCATTATATATTTTGTACCATATACATTTTGTATTTCACACATTACATCATTATATATTTTGTATCATATACATTTTGTATTTCACACATTACATCATTATATATTTTGTATCATATACATTTTGTATTTCACACATTACATCATTATATATTTTGTATCATATACATTTTGTATTTCACACATTACATCATTATATATTTTGTATCATATACATTTTGTATTTCACACATTACATCATTATATATTTTGTACCATATACATTTTGTATTTCACACATTACATCATTATATATTTTGTATCATATACATTTTGTATTTCACACATTACATCATTATATATTTTGTATCATATACATTTTGTATTTCACACATTACATCATTATATATTTTGTATCATATACATTTTGTATTTCACACATTACATCATTATATATTTTGTATCATATACATTTTGTATTTCACACATTACATCATTATATATTTTCTATCATATACATTTTGTATTTCACACATTACATCATTATATATTTTGTATCATATACATTTTGTATTTCACACATTACATCATTATATATTTTGTATCATATACATTTTGTATTTCACACATTACATCATTATATATTTTGTATCATATACATTTTGTATTTCACACATTACATCATTATATATTTTGTATCATATACATTTTGTATTTCACACATTACATCATTATATATTTTGCATATTTTGTATTGGACTCCTTCCATGCAAAACCATTTGAAACTAGAACGGCATTCAGTAGAGAGCATACCTACGTCCGCCTGTTTGGCCATATTACTTAATGGTGAAGAATCACTTTAAAATTTTTACTAGCTGGATCCGGATCTTCACCAAAATTGAAGATTCTTCCTTGTCACACACACAACCTGTCCAACAAATTTCGTCCAAATCCATCCATAACTTTTTGAGATATCCTGCTATGTATCGTTTTTGGCCCTATCTCCCAATGGTGAAGAATCACTTACAAAATTAAATAATTCTCATATCCGAATCCATATTCAGATCTTCACCAAAATCTAATAGATTCTTCCTTGTCACACACCCAACCGGTTCACCAAGTTTCGTCTAAATCCGTCCATAACTTTTTGAGATATCCTGCTATGTATAGTTTTTGGCCCCATCTCCCAATGGTGAAGAATCACTTAAAAATTAAATAATTATCATATCCGAATCCATATTCAGATCTTCACCAAAATCTAATAGATTCTTCCTTGTCAGACACCCAACCGGGTCCACCAAGTTTTGTCTAAATCCGTCCATAACTTTTTGAGATATCCTGCTATGTATAGTTTTTGGCCCCATCTGCCAATGGTGAAGAATCACTTTAAAATTAAATAATTCTCATATCCGAATCCATATTCAGATCTTCACCAAAATCTAATAGATTCCTCCTTGTCACACACACAACCGGTCCACCAAGTTTTGTCTAAATCCGTCCATAACTTTTTGAGATATCCTGCTATGTATAGTTTTTGGCCCCATCTCCCAATGGTGAAGAATCACATAAAAATTAAATAATTCTCATATCCGAATCCATATTCAGATCTTCACCAAAATCTAATAGATTCCTCCTTGTCACACACACAACCCGTCCACCAAGTTTTGTCTAAATCCATCCATAACTTTTTGAGATATCCTGCTATGTATAGTTTTTGGCCCCATCTCCCAATGGTGAAGAATCACATAAAAATTAAATAATTCTCATGTCCGAATCCATATTCAGATCTTCACCAAAATCTAATAGATTCTTCCTTGTCACACACCCAACCGGTCCACCAAGTTTCGTTTAAATCCATCCATAACGTTTTGCGATATTCTGCTATGTATCGTTTTTGGCCCTATCTCCCAATGGTGAAGAATCACTTTAAAATTTCTAGTAGTCGGATCCGAATCCGGATCTTCACCAAAATGTAATCATTTCGTCCTTGTCACATACGCTACACCCCTGCCAAATTTTGTCCGAATCCGTCCACAACTTTTTGAGATATTTTGTTCACAAACAAACAAACGGACAGACAAACAGACAGGGGTGAAAACATAACCTCCATTCACCTTTGGTGGTGGAGGTAATGAGTTCTGCAGTGTTTCCCACAGTTTGAAACTTTGCTAAACTTTTCCAAATACATCAGAGCCATGAACCAGTTCTAAGAAAATCGACATAACATAATCTGAAACTCTTTCCATTCTTAAACATCTGAGAACCGATATAAAAAACATGTCATCTCTTCGGTGAAAAAATCCTCAAAAAGATCACTTCTTCTGTCGTTTCCAAATTGAGAACAACTTTGTCTGTCTCTGTCTGTCGAACTCCCTTCCTCTCTCCCTTCCTGGCTCATTTATCAATGACAACTACTATGGATGTGGACCTGCTGTTCAGAGAGGTTCTGTGATTGAAGGGTGGAAACCTGGACAGTTTGTAGTTGATGATCCGGACGGTCATTGAATCAGTCACTCAATAAGTTGATGGAATTGTTCAGGACTCTCTTTTCTCTTGTCTTATTCTCTCTGTCTGTCTCCTTCTCTCCACCTCTCTACCTGTCACTCCTGCTCATTCCCTCACTCCCTCTCATCACACTGCTGAAACGGTTATTAATTGCGAAAATCGAAGATTTTTCAAGTACGTATATTGGTTGGTCTTGTGCGTTATTCTGTCTGTCTGTTTGTCTATCTGTTTGTCTGTATGTCAGGCGCCTGCAGGTCACAATTTTCAACCGATCTTCACGAAACTTCACCAGATGGTAGAGTTGGTCAATGGTCATAAGCAAGAAGCCTATTGTGTTTGGGGTGAAAAGGTCCATAGATCAACATAGCCCAAAGGTCACCAACTTTGTCGAATTTCTAAAATCCTCAATTTTTATTTGATTGACTTGAAATTTGAAGAAGATTTGCACATCTGGTCACTGATTATATTTTAGGTCAACATAGGCCAAAAGGTCAACAGAGGCCCGATTTCGAAAATGCTCAAATTTCATCGATTGACTTGAAATCTTGGAGACGGAGATCTTGGAGACGGCGGCAGGGATTTTCGAAGCTCCACACGGTCTCCACGTTTTTCGAAGTTAAGTCTGTTCACAATTATATTTTGTCGAAACTGTATTTATCTTTCGGTGTGTGAAGTTATTGTGTGCAACTTTGGTTGTTTCTCGGTGTTTATCTTTCATAAATTGATCGTCTGTTTGCCGTGTCGCGAGCAAGGCCTTGTACAGTGTGCACTGCACAACCTTGAGGCTTTGTTTTTCTCTCAGTGGTCCGTCGTTTGTGATCCAATAACTTTCGTTCTCTGTACTCCCAGTCTTTTCACCCATAGCCTACTTCCTTGTGTAAATCTCAACTCAAAAAAAAAAAAAAAAAAAAAAAAAAAAAAACATTTCCTTCTCTGTTCTCATTCGTTTATTCATTCTTATTCGTTCGTTCGTTCTTCGACCACGTGTTTCTCCCCCATTTCCCCAGATAGTTTTCACTCATTAACCTTCAATGTTTACACTTTCCCCTCAAGTTATGTATTCCGTCATATTTTATAACACCTTTTTCTTCTTCTTCTTTAAAAGGCTGCTTTCGACTTGCTCACCAAATCAATTCATCCCCAAAAAAATATCCATCTCCTATAGTGCCTTTTTTCTACATTCCCTAAACTCTCCTGCACTCCATCCTCCATCCAGCGTCCTTAAACGTATTTTTAACTCGAAGGTCACAAGAAACTCATTTTGCAATAAATGTTCGTTTCCCATAAATCGTACACTTTCAAAAATCCAATCTCACCCCTCCCCTCCAAATCTTCCCCATAACCCCTCCCCTCCAAATCTTCCCCATCACCCCTCCCCTCCAAATCTTCCCCATCACCCATCCCTTTCAAATCTCCCCCCTTGCCCCCTCCCTCCTAAACTACCCCCTCACCCCTCCCCACCAAGACGCCCCCTCGCCCCTCCCCTCCTAGACTCCTGCCTCACCCCTCCCCTCCAAATCTCCCCCATATCCCATCCCTTTCAAATCCCTCCCCTTGTCCCTTCCCTCCCAAACTCCCCCCTCACCCCTCCCCTTCAAATCTCCCCACCCTCATTGCTTCTCAATTTCCCCCCTCTCACTCCCCCTCCTCAAAGCGTCCTCCCCGCTTCTTCCCCCTTCAAACTCTCACCTCCATCTCCCCCAACCTTCTGCCTCGCTCTTCCCCCTCCTCAAATAACACCTCATTGTGGCTCACCCAATCACCATCAAACCTTTTGTCCGCCCCATCCTTCCCTTTCTCCGAGCTATTCTGAAATCTCTGACACACCTTCAACAGCTCTCCCTACCTCTTCCACCTCTTCCACATCTTACCCTACCCCTCCTCCCCCCTGTTCTGTATCTGATGCTCCCCCTTCCTCTTCATTAACGGTATGGACCTCAAACATCCGGGGCCTTCGTTCAAACTTAACTGATCTCTCCATACAGGTTGCTTCTGTCAAACCAGACGTGATCTGCTTAACAGAAACTTTCCTCCTTTATGATGTTTCTGATTCCATAGTATCTCTCCCGGGCTACTCCCTCCTCCGGTATGATAGACCTGAGCCTCGTCCTGGAGGCGGGGTTGCTATCTTTATCAAAAACTCTCTTCCTCACTCGCCCTGCACTGCACTCTCTCCACCTCACCCCCAGGAATACCTCTGGCTACGGCTTCCCCTTCGCTCCCACCTCTTGTTCATATGTGTGTTGTACCGTCCACCAAACAGTGATGACTCCATCTACATCTCGCTGTCTGATGATATGGACCAACTTCTATCTACTCATCCCAACTCTCTCTTCCTCATATGTGGTGATTTCAACTGTCATCATGCCAGTTGGCTGGGTGTGGGTACCTCTCTCACCAGCCATGGCTCCTCAGCAAAGGACTTCTGCGACTCACTGGGACTGACACAATCTGTCAATTTCCCGACCCGGATCTCAGTCAACGGAACATCTTCTCTTCTGGACTTGGTTATGACTAACTTCCCTGAAAATGTCTGCTGCTCTTCTTCTGCTCCGATCGGATCATCTGATCATGTCCTTGTTAAAGTGGACATCTCTCTGACCATCCTCAGGGAGCCTGCTCAGCGTCGACGAGTCTGGCATTTCACTCAGGCCAACTGGCACGGTCTTCAAGCAGCCATCAATCATCTGGACTGGTCTCCCATCTCTACCACCTCTGACATCAACTCATCCTGGGAATTCTTCCAAAGTAAATTGCTCTCTCTCATGCACAGATTTATCCCATCTCGTCTTCAGTTGTCATACCCTTCCTCCCGTCCATGGTACACGGAATCTTGTGGTGAGGCTGTTGCCCAGAAACAACTTGCCTTCGTCTCCTGGAAAGCAAATCCAACGGAAGGAAATCTCATTTCCTTTCACAAAGCCCGAAACAAGTGTGTGTCCACCCTCAGGAGAGCCAGGAAACAATATCTCTCCGTTCTCAAGACCGAACTCTCTTATCTGTCTCCCTCTTCCAAATCCTGGTGGCGTCTGGTCAAATCCGTTTCTGGTGTTTGTTCCCCCTCCATCCCCTCCCTTACCTCAAACGGCTACACAGCTGACTCCGCACGTGAAAAAGCTGAATGCCTCAACTCTGTGTTTGCCTCTAAATCTTGTGTCCCAAACCCATCCCTCTCTGTACCCACCATACCCAGTCGTACCCTGCTGCTCCTGGACTCCGTGTCCTTTCCTCCTGACAAGGTGGAAAAGTTTCTGTCAACCCTCGACTCTGATTCTGCAACTGGACCCGACGGCATCAGCCCACGGGTCCTAAAATCCTGCTCTGCTGCTCTATCTCACCCTCTCTCTGTTCTCTTCACCCTCTCTTTTGCTCAAGGTCAACTGCCATCTGCTTGGAAATCAGCCAACATCACCGCTTTGCACAAAAAAGGTGCAAAAACAGATCCTAGCAACTACAGACCAATCAGCCTTCTCCCAATTATCAGCAAAGTCATGGAATCCATCATTGCTTCTGATATGAAATCTTTCCTCTTCTCCAATGGCTTGATCTCTGATCATCAATTTGGTTTCAGACCAGGTCACTCTACTCTGGACATGCTGCTTCTGCTGTCTCAACAATGGATGGAGGTCCTCAATGCCAAACAGGAAATTAGAGCTGTCTCCCTCGACATATCACGTGCCTTCGACACGGTCTGGCACCCCGCTCTGCTCACCAAACTCTCCTCCTTTGGTATCCATGGAAATCTCCACGCATGGCTGGCGGACTTCCTCTCTAGTCGTCGTCAACGTGTGGCCCTGAATGGGTTTCTCTCATCTCCTCTTCCTGTTCAGGCTGGAGTTCCCCAAGGCAGTGTTCTGGGCCCCGTGCTTTTTCTGGTCTTCATCAATGATCTCTCTGACTCTCGAAAATCCTCTCTATCTCTTTGCTGATGACTCCACTCTCTGCCGCTCCATTCCTCTTCCCTCAGATCGGCAGTCTGCTGCCTCCTCACTCTCTGAAGACCTGGACAAAATCACAGACTGGTCAAACAAGTGGAACATGTCTTTCAATCCTGACAAATCTCACACTCTTACTATGTCTCTCCGAAAAGATCGACTGGACAACCCTCCCATCTACTTTCTCAACAATCCTCTCCAAGAAGTTCTGTCGCTCAAGATTTTGGGTCTCACTATCTGCCATGATCTTTCTTGGGAAAACCACATTTTCAAGCTGGCCTCCAAAGCCAGTCGCCGACTGGGCATCCTCCGTCGTGCGAAGTCCTTCCTCGGCACACCTGAGCTCCTCACCACATACAAGGCTTTCATCCGCAGCTCAATGGAATACTGTTCTCCCCTATGGGCCGGTGCTCCTGCCTCACACCTAGCTCGGCTTCACGCTGTTGAAACCAAAGCTTTCAGAATTATTGGAATCTCCCGCGATGAAGCTATCTCTGAGGGCCTTTCACTCACTCACCGCAGGCAGGTAGGTGGTCTTTCTGTCTTCTACCGACTCCTCTCCGGCCTTGCACCCCCAGCTCTCTCTGTGCTCTGTCCCCCAAATATTCCTACAGGTCGCACAAGATCTGCCAGCAACCCTCTGATGGTTAAACTGCCGAAATCTCGGCTCTCCGCTCACCTTCACTCTTTCATTCCTCTTTTCTCCCGCCTCTGGAACAAACTCCCTCACTCCCTTCAATCCCACTCCTCCCTCCAGGTCTTTAAAACAGCTGTTCACCACCATCTCTTATCTTCCCCCATCCAAAACCTTGATCTTTTCTACCCCCGCTAATTCACCCCAGATCCACCTTGTTTGAAATTCCAACTTCTTTCCTGGAAGTCCTGGCAGTGTCCATATGTTTTATACCTCTCCCACTGCCCCCTTCCCACGCCCCCCCCCCCCCCAAAGCCCTCGCCCTCTCTCAGATCTCTCGATGTCTCCATGTCTCTCGGTCCCTGCTCTCAAATGTTGTGTTTGTGTCCTTCCCCTTCTCTCCCCATCTTGTCTACCGCTCCCTATGTTATATGTTTTATGTGTCGGTTTGTCTTTCTGTGTGATTAATGTTCGCTCTTTCACGAGCCTCGATCTTGTATACAAAAAAAAAAAAAAAAAAAAAAAAAAAAAATGTTTAGAGGATTTGCATATCTGGCCACTTAATCGAACCACCAATTATATTTTAGGTCAACATAGGCCAAAAGGTCAACATAGGCCAGATTTCTAAAATCCTCAATTTTCATCGATTGACTTGAAATGTTTAGAGGATTTGCATATCTGGTCACTTAATCCAACCACCAATTAATTTATATTTTAGGTCAACATAGGCCAAAAGGTCAAGATAGGCCAAATTTCTAAAATCCTCAATTTTCATCGATTAACTTGAAATGTTTAGAGGATTTGCATAGCAGGTCACTGAATTCAACCACCAATTATTTTTGAGGTCATCATAGGCCAACAACTTATTTTAGGGATTTTGCAAGTTATGTGCTATGCACGACATATTTCTTGTGTTGACTTTGATGAATTCTTCCATCGTTATCCATGAGAGGCATGGCCTACAATTGTGAAAAACTATAAATTATTAATTCTGTGAACTTTTATTTCAAGGAGTGCATACAATGACATTACATATCATTGACCCAAAACGGGTACATGTATTAGCTCCGCAACCTTAGGTACAGTATACCTATTCCATATTAATCAGTGATGCAAGTTTCAGCTTTTGGAAACATGGTGAACTGGGGAGACAGTCAAAAGAAGCTCAAAACAAATGAGGGAGCAATCACTCTCACCATATTGAGCATGGCATCTCGTGCGGTATGAAAGGTAGTAGGGCATCCAGGACCACCTCAATAAGTTTCGGGAAGCTCTCAGCATGACTTGGTGCATTTAATTATTTAATATTCGCTGCTTCTTCAGGACCAGCCTGCGTCTGACACACAGCAAATCACAAGGTGAGCAGATTGAAAACGAAGTTACATCTTTTTGGAAAGGTTTTGATTGTTTCCGTAACACTTTACCTGTTTGTAGATTTGGGACACGGCTGGACAAGAACGTTTTCGCAGCGTTACGCATGCCTACTACAGAGATGCACATGGTAAGCCTCGCATTGAAGTGTTTGCCACCAGTAACTTTCTCACTTGTCTGTGCATGCATTGCACTCTCCTATATATATTATAAAAGGAGTCGTGTCTGTCTATCTGTTTGTCTGTTGGTCGTGTTATAACTTGAGAACGGATTAACGGATTTAAATAAATCCAACTACGGTGGATTTGGGTAAATCCCAGGATCCAAAATTTTTCAAAAAAAATCCCAAAATCCCAGGATCCAAATTTAAAATCCCAGGTTTGTGATCCCAATTTTTTTTTATGGGTACATGGACACGCGTGTCAAAAGTGTAAATGCCCACACGTGACGTTGCTTATCAGTGACGTATGAATCCTATTAAAGCATCACAAAGCAGGTCGCTCTGCAGTCTCACTTGCAACACAGGTGAGAAAAGGATAAGAACCAAAAAGCACCTATTTCAATAATTAACAATAATTCATTTGCACGATATACAACGACTTGACCAAGACCAGTCACGCCTCTGCAAGGGAATAGGAAATCAAGGAGCATCGCTCTCAATGACTTGATGCTGTACACAACTAATACATCAACAAAAAGGCAAGTGATATTTCAATAATTTATTCACACAATTTTTAAAGTGTACAAGTTCATTTCTATTGATATTCTCTTAAAACCTGTCGGTGAAAACACAATACCATCTATTCATTATGTAGGCACTTCCCCACTGGTTATACCGGCATTTCCGGAGGGCAGCATTTCCAGATGATTCTTATATACACCGCCTATTAAAGCATCACAAAGCAGGTCGCTCTACAGTCTACTTGCAACACACAAAAAATTGGTGATCCCATCAGCGAAGCGACTGGTCTTATATTCTAGTGTTTCTAAAACCAGAAGCTAAGGTGCTCATGTTATTTTCCTTGTTCAAATGTGTAATCCAAAACACACACACACACACACACACACGTAAATCAAATAAAACAAGACCGTCAAGAGTGTCCGTCCATCCGTCACCGAACTACTCCCTCCGTTTTGGAGTTAGTCCTGACAAACCTTCCCTGGAATGTTTTGGGGTCCCAGCGGGTGTCCTCAGGTAGGTGGGAGGTTTCATAAATTCCTCAATAAAATCATGATTTTGAGATTCGATCTGTACAAAACTCTTCCCTATCAGGAGTAAACACAATCACGGGTTCGGCATTTGCAGTTTCGCCATTTACTGCATGTGGAAACATTCGCTGGTTTGATAATATCTCAATACAATTGTGATTTTGAGTTTCCACCCCAACGACGCTGCTTTTATCCATCTTAGGTGGGTGGGGAGTTTCATAAATTTCTCAATACAGTTATGATTTTGAGTTTCCATCCATACGAAATGAGACGTATCCGCCCTTGCTCACTGGCAGATTTGTCTTTATTACCCTGCACTCGCGAAGCGAAAAGCAGGGTTAGGCATTCGTGTAAATACGTGTGGCGTACGTGTTTGCATTTTTAAAATTCACTTTCTAGAACAACCGTTGGTCCGATTGACACAAAATTTTACCATAGGAGTGCCTCCCCCTGTAGAATTTTTTTATTCACAATTATGACGTCATAGGTCACGTCGTACGGACGCCATCTTGGAAAAACGTTACACCTCTATATCTCCCAAACCGCTCGATGGAAAAAGTTGAAACATGTCTCATTGTCAAGTGCTCACCATGGGGAATAAGATATGTTGATGATGATGTCATTGGTGCCTTCATTATGAAGTCATAATTCAACAAGTACAACGCTTGATATGATCAGTATGAAAAAAAAATCTTCTGCAACTGTTAATCCGATGGACATTAAATTTGTACCATAGGAGCACCTCCTCCTGTAGAATATTTCAATGAGAATTATGATGTTATACGTCACGTGGTACAGGCGCCATTTTGGAAAAAAAATCACACGTCTATATCTCTGAAACCACTCCATGGAAAAAATGGAAGCATAGCTCATTGCCAAGTACTCCCCATGGGGAATAAGATATGTTGATGATGATGTCATCGGTGCCTTTGTTATGATGTCATAATTCGACAAGTATAACGCTTCATCAGATCAGTACGAATTTTTTTTTCTCTGCAACTGTTGGTCTGATGGACACAAAATGTTCACCATAGGAGTGCCCTGTAGAATCTTTTAATGATAATTATGACGTTATACGTCACGTGGTACAGGCGACATCTTGGAAAAACTGAAAAATGTTGCACCTCTATATCTCCAAAACTGCTCCATGGACAAAATTGAAATGTGGCTCATTGTAAAGAACTCTGCATGGGGAATAGGTGTTTGTTGTTAACAATGATGTCATTGGTGCTGTAATTATGATGTTATAATTTGACATGGACAACGATTAGTCTGATCAGTTTGAAATTTATTGAGCGTGATCTACGCAACAATTACATTCGAGAATAAAAATTAATGATGTAATCGCTCACGTGGTCTGGCAGCCATATTGGATCAAAGTAAAAAAAAACCTTCAAAAACAGAAGAGTTGGCTCGCACCAAGTTGACTGCGCAGGGTAAGTATTCTATGAATACCATCTAGTTGGTTATCATGTCAGAATGGCATTTATATTAGTTTACCTCACGAGTGTTTGTAACATTGTGTTTTGTACTTTATGGTATAGTATTCATTTGTGTTTGGAATGATGCTGTTTGTAATGAAAATATAGGGATTTTAAGTTTAAAGGAGAATGAGGAAATGACATGCGAAAGGGGCAGGGAGAAGGGAAGTTTTTTTTTTTCACTAATTAAAATGGAAGGCTGTAGCATTTATTCATTCCATGTGGGCAATTACAGTGCCTTCAGAAAGTATTCACACCCCTTGACCTTTTTCACATTTTGTTGTGTTGCAGCCTGAATTTAAAATGGATTAAATTGAGATTTTTTTGTCACTGAGCTACACATAACCCATAATGTCAAAGTGGAATCCTAAGGTGGATCGAAGCTTTCAAAATGTCTCAATCCAATTATGATTTTGAGTTTCCACCCGTATGATACTGCTGTCTCTCCGCATGTAAACACATTCTCGGATTCAGCATTCGCAGTTTCGCCATTTACTGCATGGGGAAACATTCGCTGGTTCAGTAAATGATCATCATTGTTATCAGCTACACTATCATCATTAAAGGTATACAGTTTTGGGTACAGCCCACCAAATTTTCTGTGCAGCTTTTAGGGTCCCTGCACATGTCCTAATGTGGGTGGGGGTTTTCATAAAATTTCTCAAAACATTTCATTTTTTGAGATTGTGCCCTCCCATGCGTAGCACAGGTACCTCACTAATATGTACATATATATATATATATATATATATATATATATATATATATATATATATATATATATATATATATATGAGGAAATTATATATACATATGTAGCGGTTACCGCTGGATGCACACAATCGCCTTGCACCGGCCAGAACACGGCCAGACGCGCCTCTCCCGGGCATGCCCGGACTCACTGTTCCCGGGCACGCCCGAACCTCCCGGGCACGCCCGGTCTCGTCTTTCCCGGGCATGCCCGCTCTCGCCTTTCCAGGGCTCGCCCAGAGCATCCGGGCATGCCCGCTATCGCCTTTTCAGGGCTCGCCCAGAGCGTCCGGGCATGCCCGCTATCGCCTTTCCAGGGCTCGCCCAGAGCGTCCGGGCATGCCCGCTATCGCCTTTCCAGGGCTCGCCCAGAGCGCCCGGGCACGCCCAGCCTCGACTTGCCAGGCCACAGCCAAACACGCCCGGGCAGGTCCAGACTCGCCTTTCCAAGGCTCGCCCTTGACACCCGGGCATGCCCGGTATAGCTTTTGCCGGGCAAACTTCCCGACATAAATGTGTATATATATTGCTGCCCGATAAACGGGCTTGTCAGAATACCTGAGCTGTTTTGTTTCAATAAAGCAACTCGGACGAATTCCGTCTTTGGTCGCGTCAATTCTTTCGACTCGCGTTGGAGCGCAGTTCCTTCATTGGTGACCTACCGACATGGATACGGCAGTGACGCTTAAACTGCCTACCTTCTGGGAGGCTCACGCGGCTGTTTGGTTTGCTCAGGCGGACTCTCAGTTCGCCCTGCGAGGCATCACCGCGGACGACACCCGCTTCCACCATGTTGTGGCGGCGCTCGGTTCCGCCACCGCGGCCCGCGCCTTGAGCCTCCTCGAGCACCCGCCGGCTGCTGACAAATACGACGCGCTGAAGACACTCCTCCTCGACGCTTTCGCCCTCTCACCGGCAGCACGCGCACAGCGCCTGCTCGCTCTGCCCGAGCTCGGCGACACGCGCCCGTCAGAGCGCATGGACTATATGCTCTCGTTGCTCGGTGAGCACTCTCCGGATTTTCTGTTCCGCGAGCTGTTCCTTCCCCAGCTGCCTCACCCGGTACGCCTCGCCCTGGCTGGCACGTTGATCACGGATTCCCGCGCCCTCGCCAGGGAAGCCGATAAGATCTCCTCGGCGGGCCAGCACATCGGCGCGGTTACCTGGAGCCCGCCGCCGTCCGAGGCGACGCCCACGACGCCCGAGCGCCCTGCGCGGTTGGAGGCCGAACTGCCGGTGCAACTGGCGGCCGCCACGCCGCACCACCCGCTTCCGACACGACGGCCGGGGCCTCCACCTGACCAGGCGTGGTGTTATTACCACGCCAGGTTCGGACACAAGGCTCGGACGTGCCGGCCCCCGTGCACTTTCGGCAGGTCGGGAAACGGCCGGGCCGGCGTTCATTCCCAGCCATGAGCGCCGGCCACTCGGGCAACTTGCTGTTTATTCGGGACAAAGCGTCTGGGCGGCGTTTCCTGTGTGACACCGGCGCCCAACTGAGCGTCATACCCACCTCCGAGCAGGACAGGCGGGACGCCGTTTGCGGCCCCTCTTTGGTCGCTGCTAATGGCTCGGCCATACGCACTTTCGGCCCACGCGTCGTCACCCTCTGCTTCGGCAGCCAGCGTTTTCAATGGACTTTTGTGACCGCCTGCGTCCCCATGCCTTTGCTGGGCGCCGACTTCCTCTGCGCGCATGGGCTGCTGGTCGACGTCAAACGTCGTCGCCTTGTCAACACCGAGACCTTCAGCTCCCTGGCGTGCACGATGAGCAGCTCCGCGCCGACCAAACTGGCGTGCGCCCTCCCGGCAGCGAACGAGTTCGCTCGCCTGCTCGCGGAATTCCCGGCCCTCACGCGGCCGACGTTTTCGGCCGTCGCGGTGCGGCACGGGATCGAGCACCACATACCCACTACGGGCCCGCCGGTCTACGCCAGGGCCCGCCGCCTCGACCCGGCCAAGCTCGCCGTGGCGAAGGCCGAGTTCGACGTGTTGGAGCACCTCGGCATCGTGCGGCACTCCGATAGCGCGTGGGCCTCGCCACTGCACATCGTGCCAAAGCCGGGGGGTGGATGGCGCCCGTGTGGTGACTACCGCCGTCTCAACGACGCTACCACCCCCGACAGGTACCCGATCCCGCATATTCAGGACTTTTCCACCCGTTTGGCGGGACAGGTCATCTTTTCGAAAATTGACCTGATACGGGGCTACCACCAGGTACCTGTCCGGGCGGCCGACATCCCGAAGATGGCCGTCATCACGCCGTTCGGCCTGTTCGAATTTTTGCGGATGCCGTTTGGCCTCAAGAACGCGGCCCAGGCATTCCAGCGCTTGATGGACGGCGTGCTGCGCAACCTGCCATTTCTTTTCGTCTATCTGGACGATATCCTCGTCGCCAGCACGTCCCGCGCCGAGCACCTCCTCCACCTCCGAACACTGTTCGGTCGCCTCAGCGAGCACGGCTTAATTGTCAACCCGGTCAAATGCCACTTCGGCGCGACGACCGTTGACTTTTTGGGCCACCGCATCACCAAGACCGGGGCCGTGCCGCTGCCGACCAAGATCGAGGCCATCACCACGTTCCCGCGTCCCCGTTCCATCAAGGCCCTCCAAGAGTTCCTCGGCATGGTGAATTTTTATCACCGATTCGTGCCCCGCGCTGCTCAGCTCATGCAGCCCCTTTACGAGGCCCTCCGGGGCAAGCCGGCCAAGCATGACATTGTTTGGTCCGCGGCCATGGACGCAGCCTTCGCCAGCGCCAAATGGGCCCTCGCCGACGCAACGCTGCTGGCTCACCCGGTGCTCAACGCGCCCATCGCCCTCACTACGGACGCCTCCAACTACGCGGTGGGCGCCGTCCATGAGCAATGGGTGGACGGGGTTTGGCAGCCACTCGCTTTTTTCAGCCGGCAACTCCGGCCGAACGAGTTAAACTACAGCACGTTCGACCGCGAGCTGCTCGGGCTATTCCTGGCCATTCGCCATTTCCGACACCTCCTGGAGGGCCGCCCGTTCACGGCTTTCGTCGACCACAAGCCGTTGGTCTACGCAATGGCTAAGGTCACGGAGCCGTGGTCGGCCCGCCAGCAGCGCCACCTCTCCGCCGTGTCGGAGTTCACCACGGACATCCGGCACGTCGCCGGCAAAGACAACGCCGTGGCCGATTGTCTTTCTCGGGCCAGCGCGAACGCGGTCCACCTCGGCGTGGACTTCGCGCTCATGGCGGCCGACCAGACCACCGACGCCTCGGTGCAGGCACTCCGTGCGGCGGACACGGGCCTCCGCCTGGCCGACATTCCCTTCGCGGGCACCGTCCTGCTCTGCGACGTCTCCCAGGGCCAGCCTCGCCCCATCGTGCCCGTTTCCTGGCAGCGCCGCATCTTCGCCTCCATCCACGGCCTTTCTCACCCGGGCCGGAAAGCTTCTCAGAAGCTGGTGTCGGCGCGTTTCGTCTGGCACGGCCTTCGACGAAACATCCGCGACTGGGCCAACGCCTGCACGGCCTGCCAGCGGGTCAAGGTCCACCGCCACACCCAGGCCCCGCTGGCACCTTTCGCCGTGCCTGAACGGCGTTTCGACCACGTCCACGTGGACCTGGTGGGTCCCCTGCCCCCCTCGCGGGGGTTCACCCACCTGCTCACCATGGTGGACAGGACCACCAGGTGGCCGGAGGCCGTGCCCCTCGCCTCCACCACCACCGCCGACGTGGAGCAGGCGTTCATCGCCACCTGGGTCGCGCGCTTCGGCGCACCAGCGGACATCTCGTCCGACCGCGGCCCACAGTTCACGTCTGAGCTTTGGGGCGCGGTCGCCCGTTCGTTGGGGGTCACGCTACACCGCACCACGGCCTACCACCCCCAAGCCAACGGGTTGTGCGAGCGGTTTCACCGCTCCATGAAGGCCGCACTCATGGCCGGCCTTCAGGACGACGGTTGGGCCGACCGGCTGCCGTGGGTCCTTTTGGGCCTTCGCACGGCCCCCAAGGAAGACCTCCAGGCATCCGCCGCCGAGCTCGTCTACGGCCAGCCGCTCCGCGTCCCGGGCGAATTCGTGCCCGAAGCTACCAGTCCCTGGTCCGCCGCTCGCCAGCGCTCGGACCTCCAGGAGGCCGCCCGACGATTTGCCCCCGTGCCGACGTCCCGCCACGGTGGCCCCCAGTCCTACGTCCCCCCGGCGCTTTGCACAGCGGAATACGTCTTTGTGCGTCATGACGCGCACCGGGGGCCACTCCGGCTGCCGTACGACGGGCCCTTCCGGGTCCTGCGACGGGGCGACAAGTCTTTCATCGTCGACTTCGGCGGCCGGCCGGACCGGATTTCTGTGGACCGCCTCAAACCGGCGCACATGGACGTCGACCGACCACCACGGTTGGCCCTTCCTCCGCGGCGAGGCCGCCCCCCGTCCACAGTTCCCCCCGCTCGACCACCCACCACCACGTCGGACCCCTCCCCACGACCCTCCAGGGGTCGCTTCGGCCGGGTCATCCGGACCCCCCTTAAATTGACCCTGCCGGTGCAGGTCGATTCTGGAGGGGCGTGTGTAGCGGTTACCGCTGGATGCACACAATCGCCTTGCACCGGCCAGAACACGGCCAGACGCGCCTCTCCCGGGCATGCCCGGACTCACTGTTCCCGGGCACGCCCGAACCTCCCGGGCACGCCCGGTCTCGTCTTTCCCGGGCATGCCCGCTCTCGCCTTTCCAGGGCTCGCCCAGAGCGTCCAGGCATGCCCGCTATCGCCTTTTCAGGGCTCGCCCAGAGCGTCCGGGCATGCCCGCTATCGCCTTTCCAGGGCTCGCCCAGAGCGTCCGGGCATGCCCGCTATCGCCTTTCCAGGGCTCGCCCAGAGCGCCCGGGCACGCCCAGCCTCGACTTGCCAGGCCGCAGCCAAACACGCCCGGGCAGGTCCAGACTCGCCTTTCCAAGGCTCGCCCTTGACACCCGGGCATGCCCGGTATAGCTTTTGCCGGGCAAACTTCCCGACATAAATGTGTATATATATTGCTGCCCGATAAACGGGCTTGTCAGAATACCTGAGCTGTTTTGTTTCAATAAAGCAACTCGGACGAATTCCGTCTTTGGTCGCGTCAATTCTTTCGACTCGCGTTGGAGCGCAGTTCCTTCACATATATATATATATGAAACTCCTGAAACTATGTTCTGCATGAATGAAACCTCCCCTTGTCCGTGTTTTTATCTTCAGCTTAAACCATGAAATCAATGTAATTTCTGTTTCCAAGGCCCAGGTGACCGACCCAAAATGTTGTTTCAATACAATTGTGGCTACCTGAAATTTATGACATTTTGAATATGTCTCTGCTTTTTGAATTTTTAAAGTTTGAATTCATTTTGAATCATTCTCTGCCCTTGCCTTCCACCCAGCCCACTCCTTATCCCCTTTCCCAATTCCTCTCCTCCTGACTCCTACCATGCATAGTCTAGTCTGTTTTTTTGGGGGGTTTTTTTAAACAGCGTCTCGAACCTAGCACTCTTTTCACCATGACAGCTCAGCTGGGGTTGAAAAAAAACATGCGATAATCAAAAGATTGCTCACCGTGATTTCATCAAAGTAGGTCCAAACTGTTTTTGGCTTTCCACATAAACAACGATGGTGTGTCATCACCCATCCCTCCTGCCATTATTTAGGTCTTTCATAATTTACTCTCCTCGTGCTCGGGCCCATACACAAAGGCCCAGGCTTATTAAGTATACTTATTCATTACTTAGTTCCATTATCATCCACTCACTCCTGTTTCATCACAGCAGTGCCTGACACAAATACATCCAAATCATTTCTTTTTCCTCCCACCTAATGAGTCATTGATGGTACATGTGTAGCACGACGAGTGATAAAGCAACTCGAGTCCAAGTCCCAGCTCCCTTTGACTGTAAAATGTCACCAGTCCACAATCGAGTCTGCCAAAGCTGGAAAAAGTTGTATTATGCCGTACATTTACACCTCTCTTTCTTCATTGCAGCGTTGCTGCTGCTTTATGACATCACCAACAGACCTTCATTTGAAAACATCCGTGTAAGCAAAGCACCTGACGTCTGCTCACAGTTCAATGTGTTCATCGTGCACATGTTACCAGCTTGATATGCATGGTGCTGATGACTTTGGCTTTCTGAATATAACAGCTTCCTTCCTACGTTTGAAGGAAGCTTTTGAAAAAGAAAAAAGGTTTTACAAGGTTGAGAGCGGATTAACGTGTTCTAACCCTCTTTAGGTGTTCTAATTATGAAAGGCAAGGTTACTAGTCTATTTGCTATGTAGTAAGGTGTGTACACATAAAAAAAACATTTTGTTTGTAAACAAAGTCGAGGCTCATGGAGGAGCTACAACATAGAATGGATCAGGATGCAACAGAACACAAGGAACAGTAGAAAGAGAGGGGAGGAAACACACAAACAGCAGGATTGAGAGACAAAATAGAGGGGGATTTAGACAAATAAGGGACAGGATTCGCACAGTTCTTGAAACTCCTGAAAAAATGAAAAAACATTTTCCAGTACTGGAAAGTCTTTTTAAAAATTTGGCCAAGTCGTTGAAACTCCTGAAAAATCGAGAAAATTGCGCAAATATAAATAATGTGCCAGGCCCTCTGTCAGGATTGTTAATTCAAAAGCCACTTTCATAGAACATCACCAATTATAACTTCCCCCAGGGATTTACCATTAAAGCTATGCCACAATGGTTTATCACATGCAAAGTCTGCAATCTCGGTCACCACATATAGTTCATTATAAGAAGGCACAGGATGACGAAAACGAAGAATCCCGGGACGAAAGACAGACACGAAAACGGGCAGAGAAATAAATAAATGAAACACACTCGCGATCTGATATAACAAAAATACACAATACAGGAAATAGAATTAAATCGACATTGCATGTGCAAAACCAGAAAGGAGGTGGTAGAAGGGGTCATTCCATTTCAATTCACACACCCTCCCATATGACACCTCTCAGATTTGCCTGGAAATTTTCTAAAACTACCTCTTCATGCCAAACAAAGGATTCCCAAGATTCTGCTCAACATCTCCAACGGTTTTCGAGTTGTAGCCCCTCAAAATATGGGTGCCATGCCTCTTTTTCACGCTCTTGAATATTGGACATTTGGTTTATTGGCATTTTTGAATTCCCATATCTTCTGTTCTAATGGATACAGAAAGCTGAAAATTGGCGTTTTAGCTCATTCTGGCCTGTAATGAACTTAATCTCAGCTCAATCATGGGAGCTTTCAATGATCTTGAAGGCTTTGGTTTCCATGGCATTACTTGAGAGTACAAGCAAAATGTATGATTTGTGCAAATTTTTTGCAAAATGGCGCATTTATGGCATCTTATTACCTCTGACCTATTAGCAAATTAGAGAAGAGATAAGACCCAATAATGATTGTAGCGATGGATTATATAACGTTTTTCGTTGTTCGGAGAGTATATATTATATTTGATGGTGATTCATTGGATAAAATATACAGTTTTTGGTTCACGAGTTATCAAGTGACCACTATATTCGTCATGTGTGTGTGTGTCTGTGTGTATGTGTGTGTGTGTGTGTGTGTGTGTGTGTGTGTGTGTGTGTGTCTGTCTGTCCGCATCATAACTACCTGATGATATCATCCGTTCTTGATGAAACTTGGGTGGGAGGTTGATATCATGATCTAGTTGTGTCCTGCCTATAGTGGGCGTATTGCGCCCATTGTGGGCGGAGCCACGCCCGAAAAAGATGTCTTTTTAGGGGGTAATCGAGTTCAAGCTATATCTTCTCCGAGGGAGTTGGTGGAATCTGACAGGTGTTTCGATATTTGGTTCGGCCAATGTCGTGTCTAGCCCCATGGAGCTCGATTTTTCATTTTTTTTTTTTCCTCATTTTTCACCGAATTTTCGGTATTGTGTGGCTAACTAACCTCATAACTGATTATACATTATTTTCTATCTCATTTCAAGGTCAGTAACCTTCGTTTTGCCATTTCCAGGCCTGGCATGTCTGGGCCTGTTTCGATTATAGTCCGTCCTTTGTCATTGAATACCGCTCGCTCGTGAACCATCGTCGTCTCCTGACTTTTTTTTTTTTTTTTTTTGTATACAAGATCGAGGCTCGTGTAAGAGCTAACATCAATCACAAAAAAAAAAAAACGGACACATAAAATATATAATAAGGGGAGCGGTAGACAAGATGGGGAGAGAGGGGGAAGCACGCAAGCACAACATTTGAGAGCAGGGACATTGGGAGATCTGTGGGAGGGAGAGGGCTTGGGGGGAGCAGGCGTGGGAAGGGGGGGGGGGGGGGGAGGAGAAGTATAAACACAAGGACACTGCAAGGACTTCCAGGAAATAAGTCGGTATTTCAAAAAAGTGGATCTGGGGTGAATTAACGGGGGTAGAAAAGATCAAGGTTTTGGATGGGGGAAGATAAGAGATGGTGGTGAACAGCTGTTTTAAAGACCTGGAGGGAGGAATGGGATTGAAGGGTGTGGGAGTTTGTTCCAGAGGTGGGAGAAAAGAGGAATGAAGGAGTGAAGGTGAGCAGAGAGTCTTGATTTTGGCAATTTCACCAGAAGGGGGTTGCTGGCAGATCTTGTATTTCTATTATTGTGATTCGTTGCCAAATTTGTTTGCTTTTCACGTCGGAGGTAGACAACCAGACAGTGTGAAAAAAGACGAATTTGAAGCTATCCCAGTTGAGCAAACCTTCAAGGTTAAGGGTCTGATTCCACTTGGCCTTGTTTCTGTACAAGTCTCAAGATCAGACAAAGCGAGTTGGATCTCCTCTTAAGCAAAAATAGCTTCTTAGAGGTTGGAGAAAAAGTGACAGTTAAACCATCAGAAAGAAGATGGAATTTAGCCTTTTGATGTAATGGAATATAAATGAAACATTATAAGCTTCATGCCTTTCTCAGACAGACTCTTTGAGATGTCTGGTGTTGTCTTTCACAGGAGAAATCATCGAGAATTAAGATAGTACAAAGGTCGATGTTAGACGATGCGACCAAGGCTTCAGCAATGGAGATTGCATGATGTTCATATGATGTTTCGTATAAAGTATATTTGTAAAGTGTCCCTCCAAAGTTGATTGGCTGTGTCAACATTCGAGCGGTTTATCGTACACATCGTGAGTGAGAAAGGGAGTGTGACTGTGCGTGCATTTGCATGTTTTATGAGTGCGTTATGGATGTCTATTGGAGATAAGCTTTCTCAAACTCGAACTCACCACCTCCCACCCTTCACCATCTGTGCTGCTTCAGGCCTGGTTGACCGAGATCCACGAGTACGCGCAGCAAAACGTGGTCATCATGTTGCTTGGAAACAAGGTGATCCATCCGTTCTCTAGCAACGGGGAAATGCATAGGGATTAAACAGGGGGTCTCGGTGTGTCGCAAAAGGGGCTGCAAGGCTCATTTGTGTATTTTTTAAAATTATTTTCTGTTAATTGTAGGTTATAAAACATTTGTTATGTTTGTCGCACATCAGTGAGGATTGTTCCACTTTTAAAAGATTCTGTTTTCCAGAACAGATTGTTGTTTTCAACATCGTTGTGTCGAGTTTCACTCTGGCATTTCGAGCTGCACTCTTTGACTTGCTGAGCAGGTGTAAATTCCCAAATTTCCTTGTAATTAAAGATAGATGTTTTAATTACAATCATCATTATTATTTTTCCACATCCCAGGGAGACATGACGACCGAAAGGGTTGTGAAGAAAGATGAAGGTGAAAGACTCGCCAAGGTAATGTAATGACACATTAAAAAAAAAAAGTTATTAGAAGACGCATGATTTTTTTTTTTGATTTTTTTTTGAATTTTTTTTTCCAATCTCTCCATGGTTACCAAATCCCATAATGCAGGTTTGAAATTTCGATTAAGATTCTTGCACGTCCGTAGACTCTTCCTCTATTCGTGTCAGGTAGCTGGTCAAGGTACGGTCCTCTTGACACTCGTCTTAAACGCACGACCTCCCCGCCACGACATGTCACCGCCATTACATCTGTATATTAACCCACCTCGACTCGTATGAATAATGTACCAGCTCATGATTCATGGCCGGTGTAGTCTCGAGTCTTGAAGGAAGCACAATGTGTGGCGACCTTTCCACAGCCCCAAGTTCTTGCTGCGCTTCACATTGCTAAAGGGTTGCATCATCTTTCTGATGCTGAGAAATGGGTTCCGAGACCTGTGTAGAACCGAAATGGTCAAAATCCCATTATTCAGTAGGATGTTGTTATCGGGAACATTCCTTATAATGGATTTCATTGTAATAAACGACACTTCCGACAGGCAAACCTGTTTTGATTTGTAAATTTTTTGGACAAATTTCAATTCCATCTTGATCAATGTGGAAATGAAGACCCTTTTGATTGATCGAATTTCGAGCCGTATATGTATGTATGTATGTATGTATATATATATATATATATATATATATATATATATATATATATATATATATATATATATATATATATATATATATATATATATATGTATGTATATATATATATATATATATATATATATATATATATATATATATATATATATATATATATATATATATATATACTGTATATATATATATACTGTATATATATATATATATATATATATATATATATATATATATATATATATATTCTAAGTATAAATTTAATACAACTCTCAATTGCCAGTTTATTACCTCCTCCGCTGAAGGTAGACATAGGTTATGTTTTCACCACTGACTGGCTGTTTGTTTGTGAACAGGATATCTCAAAAAGTTGTGGACGGACGTGGACGAAACTTGGTGGACATGTTGGATGTGTGACAAGGACGATTCGATTCGATTTTGGTGAAGATCTGAATATGGATTCGGATATAAGAATTATTAAATTTTTTAAGTGATTCTGCACCATTGCGAGATAGGGCCAAAAACTATACATTGCGGGATATCTCAAAAAGTTATGGACGGATTTGGCCGAAATTTGGTGGAGAGGTTGGGTATTTGACACGGACGAAACGATTCGAATTTGGTGAAAATCGGGATCTGGGTGCTAGAATTTAAAAAAGTGATTCTTCACCATTGAAATATAGGGCCAAAGCCAAAGCAATGGCTCTCCTGCCAAAATAATGCTTGCCTATAATCATAAAGCTTCTATTTATTATGTACGTATGTACAAAGCACGGTTTGTTATTGCTTACACAATGTGTAAGGATATCCCACTCGTGTAATAATAGTAAGAGTTCCCTTACAATAAACTTTCAAATGGGAGGCCATTAGGCACATCAAAGCCTGACCTATGGTTGTTTGTCCTTGCTCTATCCTTTCTAAATGCTGAGGATCAAACAAGAAAGCAGCACGGAGCATTTCTAAAGTCTTTGATTTGATTGGCCGATTTCCCACACTCAGACTCAATTTGAACCGCCGACCTATCCCAGGTTTAGAGCAGATGCTTTAACCATTAAGCTACCGATTCTGGTAATGGCCAACTTACTTGTAAGGGAACTTATATTCTACAACAAGAATCTGTTGTAGCAGTCTGCAAGTCCAATTTATTGTTTTCTGCATTTTGTCGAAAAAAGATTGTGGAACTGGTGCCGGAACATGTCTTTAAAACCAAGGCCGTGCTCTGTATTGTTACAAATAATAGTCTTGCTTTGCTACAACTACTTTTTAAAGCTATAGATAATTTTGGCATTTAAAGATCATTTCCTCCCAGGATATTGTCTGTGCGCACTGTTTTCCAGGAGTATGGCATCCCTTTCATGGAGACGAGCGCCAAAACTGGCTTGAACGTGGAGCTGGCATTCACTGCAATTGCAAAGTAGGTTTACATCATCTGCCCATGGTGTTTCCTTCATGCATGTTGGCAAGTTCATGTGTATTGTTGGTTGTGAATGGGTCCTCGACTCTAATTCCATGGAGATATTGAGCAGTTTTCTAGGCTGGTATGTCACATCATTAATGACTTCACTGGGCTGCAAAGTTAAAAGCAAAGTTCAATCATACGACATGTATACACACATGTATACACATTGTAACAAACCTACAGATCAGCTTTTTTTTTTCTTTTTTTCTTTTTCAAAACAAAAATACACCATCATAAAAAAGTATAACATTATTAATACTAAATAAGAAAAAAATAGTTTTATGTTGATATTCTCATCACTTGCTTGTCAAGAATAAGTTGCATTTTTTTTTTTTTGTATACAAGATCGAGACTCGTGTAAGAGCTAACATTAATGACATAAAAACAAACGGACACATAAGACAAAATAAAGGGAGCGAGACAAGATGGGGAGAGAGGGGGAAGCACACAAGTACAACATCTGAGAGCGGGGACATCGGGAGATCTGTGGGAGGGAGAGGGCTTGGGGGGAGGAGGCGTGGGAAGGCGGGTGGGGGTGGGGGAGGTAAAAAGCACATGGAGTAAAAAAAAAACAACAACAAACAAAAAAACACACGGACACTGCTAGAACTTCCAGGAAAGAAGTTGGTATTTCACAAAAGTGGATCTGGGGTGAATTAACAGGGGTAGAAAAGATCAAGGTTTTGGATGGGGGAAGATAAGAGATGGTGGTGAACAGCTGTTTTCAAGACTTGGAGGGAGGAGTGGGATTGAAGGGAGTGAGGGAGTTTGTTCCAGAGGCGGGAGAAAAGAGGAATGAAAGAGTGAAGGTGAGCAGAGAGTCTTTATTTTGGCAGTTTCGCCATAAGAGGGTTGCTGGCAGATATTGTGCGACCTGTAGGAATATTTGGGGGACAGAGCACAGAGAGAGCTGGGGGAGAAAGGCTGGAGAGGAGTCGGTAGAAGACAGAAAGACCACCAACCTGCCTGCGGTGAGTGCGTGAAAGGCCCTCGGAGTTAGCTTCATCGCGGGAGATTCCAATGATTCTGAAAGCTTTGGTTTCAACAGCGTGAAGCCGAGCTAGGTGTGAGGCAGGAGCACCAGCCCAGAGGGGGGAACAGTATTCCATTGAGCTGCGGATGAAAGCCTTGTATGTGGTGATGAGCTCAGGTGTGCCAAGGAAGGACTTCGCACGACGGAGGATGCCCAGTCGGCGACTGGCTTTGGAGGCCAGCTTGGAGCAATCCTCTTTAATGTTTCTTTACTTTACTCTCTTTACTGAGCATTCCTCTTTACTGTCCCACAAAAAGCAGTGTATATGCAAGTATGGTAAACTGGGCTGGCAAGATATAGCCGATGTGTGTGTACTCACTTCTGAGCTGTCGAGGCTGGGTTTGAATCTGACACAGCGATAAATTGTTACCCTGGTGTTTCACATCCATGGTGAGGCATCAGTTTGTGCGTCGTCCATCAGAAGGCCATTACGTCAGATGACCAGGCTACCAGCACTCGGGGTTTCAATGGAAGTCGTTCAATATCCCATGGTGTCTTTGTCGAAGAGTAAGCGAGTTGTCGCTGGTACCTGAAGCCAATTACAAATTCCTGCCGCAATCGAATGTCAGACCAGGCCAGCCGGTTCCACAAAGACTTGGGCCAGAATCGTACTCCATCCCCGGCCGATCCCACAAGGTCGAGATAATTGGGGCTGTTAAAGGAAGAAGAAGTGGAAGCAGAAAAAGCACATAACCCAAACATTTACAGTTTCTAACCCAATGAACTGGAACAAAGCTTCACCAAAACCTCCCATGAATTGTTGTAGGAATTAGCGCGTTTGGATAATAAACGATTTGACAAACATCCCGAGGATGAAGCTTCTCTGTGGACATTCTCAATACACCCTGCCGAGAGCATCAGCAAGTCTGAAAGGTTGCCCCAAAATTGATACAGGAAGCAGACGGGCAAGATAACTTGGTTTATTTCGTTCTTCCAGACTCATTGGTCCCTGTGCGGCAGGAAATTCATTAGCGGGCTTCTCGCCTGCTACCAAGTCGCCATTTTTGCCCGGCTCTGCTCCCCTGGGACTTGTTTGCTGGAGACACCGTTTTGATGGAGAGGAGCGGACCCTCAATGGGAGCTTGTTACCGTGCCGTACGGCATAACCCGTCTTATAGTCTGCTGGCTAGGAGGGAAGGAATCACGAGTTCAATTGTAGCAATCATCACCAACTCTCTGCTCCAAATAATCGTGATTTTTGCCTCTCTGTTTGTTGAGCAAGCATCTGGTGGAAGATGATAAGTCGAATTAATTTATTTTAATTTGATATCGCACCGCTGAGTAAGGTCTTCTCGCCGAGAAAGCAATCACTTGTCTTTTTTTTCCCACGTTCAAATGACATTTGCTGAAGTCTTGGTCGTTATTGCTGTATTGGTGATTTAATACGTGCGGAGTTTTCACCTTCCTTGGGAATATTGCTTACGTCGGTGAAGTGTCAGGATTCGAGATGCAATTATGTGTAGTCACAGCAGGCTATGTGCACACATTATCCAAATAATTATGACGTCACACACGAAATAAAATCTCATTTTCAGGGGTAAAGGACGTTTCAAATCAACTCGTCATTCCTTTACGCCGAAAATGAAATGCTTCCTATTTTAGAGTAGGCCTATACAATGCCAGGAGCCTTTGGCCAATAATTCTTTTTTAAAATACGGTTTGTTTTGACAAAATAGTGAGAAACAACTGAAGGCAACTTCAATCTGATGTAAACCTGGGAAACCTGTTCTACCCCCGTTAAAACACCCCAAATCCGCCTCTTTCAATCCCCAACTTCTTTCCTGAAATTCCTAGTAATGTTCATTTGCTTTACACCGTGCACCCCAGCCCTCCCCCTTCCACAGATCTACCGACGTCCCTGTTATCTACTGTTGTTGTGCTTGTGTGCTTCCCTCTCTCTCCCCTCTTGTCTCCCGCTCCCTTCATTGTAGGTTTTATGTGTCTGTGGAAGTTTTCATGTTCAATGTGTTAGCTCTTACACGAGCCTTGATTCTGTATACAAAAAAAAGAAGACATTTGATGTTTCTTTCTGGCAACTTTTAACAGCTCGTTAATGTTAGTTAGCAAACTGTCCAGAACTAGTTATAAACAAACTCTCCTACACCTTTTACCCCAACCCAAAACTCATTTACCTAACTAGAGAGTTCATAGAACACACCCCGTGATGTCTTGAGAAACAAGGAAATGGGCGGAGTCTACAATTGGCAAATTTGATTGGTCCTGATGATGTAATATGCCGTAATATTTTTTCCAAGTACCGCTAAACAGAAGGGATTTGAAAGTGCCAAAAAGGCGATTTGTGTTCTGCATTGTTCAAGTATACAATGAATGAATGAATGATCATTTTAAGGCCATTTTCCCCACTATAGTGGGGGTTAGCCTTGTGGGCCCCATAGTCCTGAGTCCTGAGTGTCATTTTCGCAAAGGTGTCTACGCAAATGTAAACATTAATTTTTGGATTCCTCATGCTCTGAATATTCCAAAAATGTATAGTTTTACTAATCTACCAAAATTTTGAACGAAAAAACATAGTGAACCTGACTACCATGACAATCATGGTTCCCTGTTTGAGGCAATGTTTTTATGGCCGGATGCCAACCCTTAGTCGCCTCTTGCGATGTGCAGGGATACGGTGTACCTATTCTAAGCTGGGGTACACACTGGGATCATTCATCCCAGCAAGCTGGAACTTAATTTGCTGACCTCGAAGGATGAACAGGCTGAGTCAACCCCCCTGGCGTTAATTCAGCGATCGACCGGGATTCGAACCCAGGATCCTCGTATCCCAAGCCGGCGCCCTAACCACTCAGCCAACACCAGGCTGTTCAAGTATACAATTCAATTGAAATCAAATAAATATTTGTAAGGTCGTCAAACAAAATTATTTTGGAGTTTACCACCGTTGATGCAACTTATTTTTTACAATTTAACACGTTACATTAGTTCTTCATGCCTGTTGTTTGTGTCCTTTGTGACGAACCAAAAAAGTAAGTTTCCTGTTTGGAATGATTTTCAATTTTGGTTGAGAGACAGACAGACAGAGTAAAAAAAATGATCTCACTCCACTCCTCTCTGAACAGACAGAGTAAAAAAATGATCTCGCTCCTCTCTGAGCAGACAGAGTAAAAAATGATCTCACTCCTCTCTGAGCCGACAGAGTAAAAAATGATCTCACTCCTCTCTGAGCCGACAGAGTAAAAAATGATCTCACTCCTCTCTGAGCAGACAGAGTAAAAAATGATCTCACTCTTCTCTGAACAGACAGAGTAAAAAATGATCTCACTCCTCTCTGAACAGACAGAATAAAAAAATGATCTCACTCCTCTCTGAACAGACAGAGTAAAAAATGATCTCACTCCTCTCTGAGCAAACAGAGTAAAAAAATGATCTCACTCCTCTCTGAGCATGCACGATCAGGACGAATTCAGAGGCAAAGCACTGCTAAACTCTACATTTGTTTTCTGATTTGTATGCAAAATATAATAAATATTATGTTAATGTAAAAGCTGTTAATGATGATGTTATCGGTAACTTAATTGTGACGTCATAATTCGACAAGTACAACGCTTGATTCGATCAGTATGAATTTTTTTTCTCTGCAATTCTTGATCCGATTGACACAAAATTTTCACCATATGAGCGCCTCCTCCTGTGCAATATATTAATGATAATCATGACGTCATAGGTCACGTGGTTCGGCCACCATCTTGGAAAAATCGAAAAATTTGCACCTCTGTATCTCCAAAAGCGATGAATAGAAAAAATTGAGACATGGCTCATTGTAAACAACTCTCCATGGGGAATAAAATATGGTAATGAAGATGTCATAGGTGCCTCCATTATGACGTCATAATTCGACAAGTACAAAACTTCATTCAATCAAGATGAAATTTCTTGAGCATAATCTCGGAATAAATTAGTTTAGAAAAAAAATAATGATGTCATCGGTCACGTGGTTCGGCCGCCATATTTGTTTTCACACAAAAGCCTTAAAAACCACTGTTAATACATCCTGGCGAGGGTTTGCAATCTCTGATTGCTCTTTTTCTTGTTTGTAATTAGAATGCCATGCCTTGGAAGGACCGATAAAGCTGCTCTATACACCTTAACATGGCATGTGTTTAAAACATGGGAGTTTGTCCAGATTATTTGTATTTAATTAGCCTAATCAACTCAGGAGGTCATGATGAGCATTTCGGTGCATCACATTCCACATCAGAAAGCTCCAGTAGAACTCCACAAAAAACATGCCTCACACACACACAACTGGTCCATTTATGGTGGACAAGGTAAGGTGGTTTAAAATAAAATAAAAGAATAGAATGGGTGCCATTCCATGGTGAAACGTGACCATTTTCTCAGGAGAGGGAGGCACTCTGACCACAGGAAAAAAGAAGGAACCCTTTTGTAATGAAAAATACTATTTTCATGTTTGTTTTCCATTTTTAGTTCGCCCCCACACCCTCCCCCCAAACCTGAAATGCCTCCTCCATAACACCTGCCCACCAGCAAACAATGCTGCCTGTGAAGCATCATGATGAAAGTTTATATCGATGGGCAAGGAACAGCCATTGCAATTCAATAGTGCTTGAGATTACTTTAACATGCACCGGCCCTCTCCCCCCCCCTACCCCAGCTCTCCACAATGGCGTTGTCTTAACACTCTCTCCAACCCCACGCACTTTCCTTCAAACCGACCTTATGATGGGACTGATGTGCTTTGCAATGTTAAATTGCTATATTTTTACAGAGAAAAAAAATTCGGGGTGAGCACAAAATCTGGGACGAGATCGATTTTAGTGCGGAACAAGGGAGGAGGGGGTGGGGAAGGTTGGTAGTGGTGGGAGCAGATGTCATTTATTTATTTAGCATTTATTCTTCTTCTATTTAAACAATCATCCTTGTTAGTCGGGCACATTGACCATAAGATCAATACTTGCAGGGACTAAAGGCCAATAAAATAACTAACATATTGCCATGTTCCCACAGAGAGCTCAAACACCGGGTGGAAAAGCAGCCAAACGACGCAAAATTTCGGATCCAAGACTACATCAACTCGGAGAAGAAGAAAAAATCTACCTGCTGTGGTTAATGAGAGCACTGAGGTTGGTGATGAGACCAAAGCTGGAGATACTTTATGCACACCGGTGTGGTTGATGTTCAGAGGGGGTTAATGTTATTTGTAGTCATGACTATAACTGGCTCACCCAGAAATGGAAACAATATCTGTTCGGGGTACTTTCTGTGCAGTTGGCATGACTTGCAGATACTTTCTCAAACAATGTTTTTTTTAAATAACAGGGCAGTGTTCATTTATTCCGAATAAAACCCATCAACAATATGACCAATAAACAAAATTGTGATATATCAGTACTGAGGTTAGAGTACTGTGAGCCCTATTTAGCCATTAATTTATGCTGCGTCAGGAAAGTACAAAATAGTTGCGTGTGATGAGGTGTTACTGAGCACAAGGGACTCCACTCACAAATCTGGTTGTAACAAGTTGCGTATGAACAACATATCTATCTCTGTCTATCTCTACTTCTATCCAAGTCTATCAATCTCGATCTCTATCTCCATCCATTTCCAGCATTCTCTATCCATGTCTATCAATCTCTATTTCGAGCCATGTCTATGAACCTCTATCTCTATCCATGCATATAAATCTCTATCTCCATCTGTTTCTATCAATCTCTATCCATTTCTAGCAATCTCTACCTCTTTCAATCCCTATTTCGATCCATGTCTATCCACCTCTATCTCTATCCAAGCCTCTCAATCCCTATCTCTATCCAAGCCTCTCCATCTCTATCTCGATCCATGTCTATCAACCTCTATCTCTATCTCAGTCGATCAATCTATTTCTCCATTCATTTGTATCTATCTATATATCTCTTTCAATCTCTATCTCGATCCATTTCTAGAAATCTATACCTCTTTCAATCTCTATCTCGATCCATTTCTAGAAATCTATACCTCTTTCAATCTCTATCTCGATCCATTTCTATAAATCTATATCTCTATCAATCTCTATCTCGATCTCGATCCATTTCTATAAATCTATATCTCTATCAATCTCTATCTCGATCCATTTCTATAAATCTATATCTCTATCAATCTCTATCTCGATCCATTTCTATAAATCTATATCTCTATCAATCTCTATTTCGATCCATTTCTATAAATCTATATCTCTATCAATCTCTATCTCGATCTCGATCCATTTCTATAAATCTATATCTCTATCAATCTCTATCACGATCCATTTATATAAATCTATATCTCTATCAATCTCTATCTCGATCCATTTCTATAAATCTATATCTCTATCAATCTCTATCTCGATCCATTTCTATAAATCTATATCTCTATCAATCTCTATCTCAATCCATTTCTATAAATCTATATCTCTATCAATCTCTATCTCGATCTCGATCCATTTCTATAAATCTATATCTCTATCAATCTCTATCTCGATCCATTTCTATAAATCTATATCTCTATCAATCTCTATCTCGATCCATTTCTATAAATCTATATCTCTATCAATCTCTATCTCGATCCATTTTTATAAATCTATATCTCTATCAATCTCTATCTCGATCCATTTCTATAAATCTATATCTCTATCAATCTCTATCTTGATCCATTTATATAAATCTATATGTCTATCAATCTCTATCTCGATCCATGTCTATAAATCTATATCTCTATCAATCTCTATCTCGATCCATGTCTATAAATCTATATCTCTATCAATCTCTATCTCGATCCATTTCTATAAATCTATATCTCTATCAATCTCTATCTCGATCCATTTCTATAAATCTATATCTCTATCTCGATCCATCTATATAAATCTATATCTCTTTCAATGTGTATCTCGATCCATGTCTATCAATCTCTATCTCTGTCCATGCCTATCGACCTCTATCTCGATCCATGTCTATCAGTCACTATCTCGATCCATGTCTATCTCTCTCCCCCACCTACCTTGCAGTGTGTGCAAGTGGTGCAAATACTGTACGCTGCTTTACAAGAAATTTGTCCAACTATTTACAAAAGTTATTTTTATTGTACCGCCTCTTAAATATGAAACTTGACATTATGCCGTTTAAACGTTGGAAACTCGTGTTGTATAGTGCGCTCACTGTGAAAATGGCATCAAAAGCGAGTGTTTTGCGACGTTGTGAGTATCTGCCGCACAGAAGACGTTTGCCACTCTGTCCTTTACCATGCTATACCTCAGAAGGGCCGTGTGGTCCCAGTAGGTTACTGGTGAATCCAAGTTCGACACTTCACTTGGTGCTGCAGAACAAACTATTTCCATCTTTAAGCCAGAGATTTTCAAAAACACGTGACGTCATAATAGGTTCTGACGTCATAATAGGTTCGGCTCGTCACCGGTGATCCTCCACAGCACAGATCCGTCGCAACATCGCGTTAATTCGATTAACACACAGCATGAGCATCGACTACTTCATAAATAAATAAAAAAGCACATTTTTGAAATAATATTACAATAACACCCAGAAATTGGGTTCAAGGAGGTAGTATTTCTGAATGATTCATTCAACAAGTTAAATGGCAAAGGTCGTCGAAGTACAAGTTTTTGTGGTTACCACGTGGTTCGGGACAACGTCTCATGTAATAACTTTACTAGTGGTTTTGGTTTTGTGCTTTGACATTGTAACTTCTGAGTGGTTTTTGCTAGCCCTTTCGTGCTGTACTGTCGCCTTACGAAGAAGCTCGTGTAATTTATATTTTTGTGAAAGCAAAACGAACAGAAAGATGGAATGGTGAAGGGGCTTGACCTTTCATTACAACACCAACGTAGCCATCCAGCTTTCGGTATCGCTGGCACAAAAGAAACATCACAATGTTGATTCATATTTATACACATAATCTCGCTTTGGCCTGTTTGTGCGCATTGGTGTTCGGAGATTAATACAACACGCGATAATCGGTTTGCTGTGATTTGCAAGCCGTCGACATTATTGTGCCAATAAAAATATTAAAAATGATCATAAAAGTTGTTTCTTGGACCTTTATTGACCTTGCATGACTTTTTATTTTGTATACAAGATCGAGGCTCGTGTAAGAGCTAACATTAATCACATAAAAACAAACTGACACATAAAACATATCATAAAGGGAGTGGGAGACAAGATGGGGAGAGAGGGAGATGCACACAAGTACAACAGTAGAGAACAGGGACATCGGGAGATCTGTGGGAGGGAGAGGGCTTGGGGGGAGGAGGCGTGGGAAGGGGGTTGGGGGTGGGAGAGGTAAAAAAAACACATGGACACTGCTAGGACTTCCAGAAAAGAAGTCGATATTTCAGAAAAGTGGATCTTGGGTGGATTAACAGTTGTTGTGGTAGGAGGAGACCTAAATGGACATGTGGGAAGGAGTATAGACGGTTTTGAGGGAGTCCATGGGCGTTACGGGTATGGTGTGAGAAATGGAGAAGGTGAAAGGATTTTGGAGTTAATTGTAGAATTGGAACTTTTATAATTATTTCGGAATCCACTCGCGAATAATCCATCCTGACAAACCGGTTAATTCCCTCCGAGTGATGGACGGGCACCAGGCGAGCGGTGGCGTTAGTCATTTGGAGGCCCCTTGCAAGCACACAATGGTGGTCCAGTGGGGGCCCCTGCAGTCATACTAAAATATGCAATTTAGTGGCTCTCTGTCTCTGCATGTCTGTGGTCGATGCATTCAATAGTTAATTATCCAATCTTACCCCAACTTGCAAGTGGGAATAATTGTGCCATATGACAAAGGTTGGAGCTACTTTCTTTGCACCTCGGCCTTCCACTTACCCTCCCGGGGTTTGGAAGATGGTGCCGATGCAAATTGTCTGCCGCTCGTGTAACGAAGACGAAGTTCATTTTGGGTGATTTGCAATCATTGTCGCCTTCTGTTGAACTATCTTTCACTTTTCAGTGACGTTGGGATAATTTTATTGCGTCTTTTCCTGCTCCAACATACTTCTGATAAAAAAAAACCCGCAACGTTCCGCCGTGGGTTAGTCCCTTTACTAATGAAGGTTGTTTTATAGATCGTACAATAAATCGTTGTGTGGTTTTGCTCAACATTATCGATTTTTATTCACATTTCGCATTCTCTACATTTTCCTGTCATTACCTCCATCACCAAAGGTGGACGGACAGAGTTATATTTTCACCCCTGTCTGTCTGTCTGTGAGCAGAATATCTCAAAAAGTTATGGACGGATTTGGACGAAATTTGATGGACTGGTTGGGTGTGTGACAGGGATGAAATAATTAGATTTTGGGGAATATCCGAATCCGGATCCAAGAATGTTTTAAGTGATTCTTCACAATAAAAAAAAAATTTTTTTTATCTTTTTTATACCGAGTCAAGACTTGTGTAAGAGCTAACACATTGCATACGAAAACGTGCAAGGACCCATAAATAAATAAAGGGAGCGGCAGACAAGAGGGGAGTGAGAGGAAAACATACAAGCACAACAATAGAGAACAGGGACGTCGGGATGTGGGGGAGTGGGAGGGGGGAGGGGGAGGAGTACATGGTATAAAGCAAATGAACACTACAAGGAATTTCAGGAAAGAAGTTGGAGATTGAAAGAGGTGGATTTGGGGTGTTTTAGCGGGGGTAGAATAGATAAAGGTTTTGGATGGGGGAAGATAAGAGATGGTGGTGAACAGCTGTTTTGAAGACCTGGAGGGAGGAGTTGGATTGAAGAGAATGTGGAAGTTTGTTCCAGAGGCGGGAAAAAGAGGAATGAAAGAGTGAAGGTGAGCAGGGAATCTTGATTTTGGTACTTTCACCAGAAGAGGGTTGCTGGCAGATCTTGTGCGTCCTGCAGGAATATTTGGGAAACAGAGCACAGACAGAGCAGGGGGAGCTAGGCCAGAGAGGAGTTGGTGGAAGACAGAAAGCCTATCAACCCGCCTGTGGTGAGAGAGAGAAAGGCCCTCAGAATCGGCTTCATCACGGGAGATTCCAATGATTCTGAATGCTTTGGTTTCTACAGCGTGAAGCCGAGCTAGGTGTGAGGCAGGAGCACCAGCCCAGAGGGGCGAGAGCATTACTCTATCAAGCTGCGGATGAATGCTTTGTATGTGCTGAGGAGCTCAGGTGTGCCAAGGAAGGACTTCGCACGACGGAGGATGCCCAGATGGTGACTGGCTTTGGAGGCCAGCTTGGAAATATGGTTTTCCCAGGAAAGATCATGGCAGATAGTGAGACCCAAAAGCTTGAGTGACAGAACTTATTTGAGAGGATTGTTGAGAAAGTAGATGGAAGGGTTGTCCAAACCATCTTTGCAGAGAGACAAAGTGAGAGTGTGAGATTTGTCAGGATTGAAAGACATGTTCCACTTATTTGACCAGTTTGTAATTTTGTCCAGGTCTGCCGAGACTGAGGAGGCTGCTGCCTGCCGATCTGAGGGTTGAGATATGGAGTAGCAGAGAGTGGAGTCATCAGCAAAGAGATAAAGGATTTTCCAGAGTTGGAGAGATCATTAAGGAAGACCAGAAAAAGCAAAGGGCCCAGAACACTGTTTTGGGGAACTCCAGCCTGAACAGGAAGGGGGGTTGAGAGAAATCCATTCAAGGCCACATGTTGACTACGACCAGAGAGGAAGTTCGCAAGCCATGCGTGGAGGTTTCCATTAATACTATAGGAGGGGAGTTTGGTGGGCAGAACGGGGCGCCAGACCGTATCGAAGGCATGAGATATGTCAAGGGAGACAGCTCTGATTTCCTGTTTGGCATTGAGGACCTCCATCCATTGGTGAGACAGCAGAAGAAGCATGTCCAGAGTATAGTGACCTGGTCTGAATCCAAATTGATGATCTGAGATCAAGCCATTCGAAAAGAGGAAGGATTTAATATCAGAAGCGATGATGGATTCCACGACCTTGCTGATTAATTGGGAGCAGGCTGATTGGTCTGGAGCTGCAAGGATCTGTTTTTGCACCTTTTTGTGTAAAGCGGTAATGTTGGCTGATGTCCAAGCAGATGGCAGATGACCTTGAGCAAAAGAGAGGGTGAAGAGAACAGAGAGAGGGTGAGATAGACCAGCAGAGGAAGATTTTAGGACCCATGGGCTGATACCTTCCAGTTGCAGAAGCAGAGTCGAGGCTTGACAGAAACTCGGAGTCCAGGAGCAGCTGGGTTTGACTGGATAAGGTGGGTACAGAGAGCGATGGGTTTGGGACACAAGATTTTGAGGCAAACTCAGAGTTGAGGCATTCTGCTTTTTCACGTGCGGAGTCAGTTTTGTAGCTGTTTGAGGAAAGGGAGAGGATGGAGGGGGAACAAACACCAGAAACAGATTTGACCAGACGCCACCAGGATTTGGAGGAGGGAGACAGGTTTGAGAGTTGTCTTGAGATTAGAGAGATATTATTTCCTGGCTCTCCTGAGGGTAGACACACACTTGTTCCATGCCTTGTGGAAGGAACTGAGATTGCTTTCCAGGAGGTGAAGGCAAGTTGTTTCAGGGCAACTGCCTCACCACAAGATTCCGTGAACCATGGACGGGAGGAAGGGTATGACAACTGAAGACGAGATGGGATAAATCTGTGCATGAGAGAGAGCAGTTTGCTTTGGAAGAATTCCCAGGATGAATTGATGTCAGAGGCAGTAGAGATGGGAGACCAGTCCAGATGATTGATGGCTGCTTGCAGCCCATGCCAGTCGGCTTGAGTGAAATGCCAGACTCGTCGACGCTGAGGAGGCTCTCTGAGAATGGTCAGAGAGATGTCCACTTTAACAAGCACATGATCAGATGAGCCGATTGGAGTAGAAGAAGAGCAGCAGACATTTTCAGGGAAGTTAGTCATAACCAAGTCCAGAAGAGAAGATGTTCCGTTGATTGAGATCCGGGTCGGGAAATTGACAGATTGTGTCAGTCCCAATGAGTCGCAGAAGTCCTTTGCTGAGGTGCCGTGGCTTGTTGAGAGAGGTGCCCACACCCAGCCAGCTGGCATGATGGCAGTTGAAGTCGCCACATATGAGGAAGAGAGAGTTGGGCTGAGTGGATAGAAGTTGGTCCATGTCAGACAGCGAGACGTAAATGGAGTCATCACTGTTTGGAGGATGGTACAACACACATATGAACAAAAGGTGGGAGTGGAGAGGAAGCCGTAGCCAGAGGTACTCCTGGGGGCGAGCTGGAGAGAGGGCAGTGCAGGGAGAGTGAGGAAGAGAGTTTTTTTGATAAAGATAGGTACGTAAGGTTGATACCTGAACCTAAATAAGTTGAGGATAATAACTATACCTGAGTTGCTGTGTTGTCATGATTTACACAAATCATAATACAAACAATTATTTTGCACCAATTTATTTGTCGTGTTTGTGTTATTACATTTTTATAAGCAATTTAGGTTGAAAAAAAAAAACAATTAAAAAAAATCTCAGCACATACATACGGGAGGGGTAGGTGCAGACTGGAAGTTTGGGATGATTACACCTCACCACCACAAAATTAAAAACACCTCACCACCACGAAATTCAAAACACCTCACCACCAAGTAATTCAAAACACCTCACAGCCATATAATTCAAAACACCTCATCACACGTAATTAAAAACACCTCAATACCATGTAATTCAAAACACCTCACCACCACGTAATTCAAAACACCTCACAGCCATATAATTCAAAACACCTCATCACACGAAATTAAAAACACCTCAATACCACGTAATTCAAAACACCTCACCACCACGTAATTCAAAACACCTCACAGCCACATAATTCAAAACACCTCATCACACGTAATTAAAAACACCTCAATACCACGTAATTCAAAACACCTCACCACCACGTAATTCAAAACACCTCACCACCACATAATTCAAAACACCTCACCACCACATAATTCAAAACACCTCACCACCACATAATTCAAAACACCTCACCACCATGTAATTCAAAGCACCTCACCACCACATAATTCAAAACACCTCACCACCACACAATTCAAAACACCTCACCACCACACAATTAAAAAAACCTCACCACCACGTAATTAAAAACACCTCACCACCATGTAATTCAAAACACCTCACCACCATGTAATTCAAAATACCTCACCACCACGTAATTCAAAACACCTCACCACCACGTAATTCAAAACACTTCACAACCATGGAAACAAAAGTTTCAGGGAGTAGTTCAGTGACAACACAGACACTGCCCAGATATGTAGATATATAGATGGATGACTGTACCTGAGTTGCTGTTTTGTCATGGTTTACACCAATCATAATACAATTATTTTGCACAAATGTATTTGTAATATACGTGATATTACATTTTATAAACAAATGAAGTTGAAAATTTAAGTTGAAAAAAAAAATTGTTTTCAAAATTTTTTTTCAAAAAAATACCCTTAGGACATACACACCGGAGAGACAGGTGGTGCATACCAGAAGTTTGGTACGACTTTACAAGTTTGAGGGAGTAGTTCAGTCACAAGACAACACAACGCAGACACTGCACAGATATATATATACATATACATATATATATATTGTTGCGGATCTCAGCGCCGGCCTTTTCCCCTTACCAAGGGGGGATTAGTCCCCTTGTCTTTGACTAGCCGACGGGACCCGGGACCTATGACATCCTTCCCGGACAGCACGAAATAGGGTCGTAGGACTAATCACGAATACCTAATTACTCGTGCTGCCCAGAAATGCGGAAATAAGCCCAGCATGAATCACGGGTGTTGGTGGATACGCCGAGCGGTAGCGAACCCGTGACCCGAGCCGTTATCAATGACTAGACCCCGATCCAAGCGGTTCTTAATCGTGCCACGCTTACCCAATGATGGAAATCACAAAAGCGGTCGAATTCAGAAGAAAAGGAATAACAAGATTTATTTACACGATGTACAATGATTAGAAGAAGACGACACAGTGCAGTCCTTAATTACAGTCTTAACTTATTCCCTGGACAAACGGGCCCATTCACACTCAGACACACTCACACGGGGTTTGCAGACGAACAGGTCAGCACGTCCAGGGATGGCGTCCGGGCAGCTCTCACTCCGGTCCCCAGCTCGCACCGCGAAGTAGATGAATAGTAGATGGCAGGAGCTCTCCGCGTGTCGTTGGTGCGCACGGGATAATTACGGGGTGAACGGTAGGGCTCGGCTCTGGCGGTTAATCACTCGCGTGGTTTTATACGTAATAGTTCAATACAATGCAACTCCTTCCAGTCCTCTGGATACAGTCTTGTTCACGCGAGTCCTCTCCCTTCTCCTTACTCAACTCCACGACTCGAGCGCCTGCCTCTCCCTTCTCATAACTGAGGTGGGGGCCTCGCGCAAAGGGTTTTATTGCCACGCCCTTGGAACCCTCTGGAACTCACCAGACGTTCTTCACCACACCCTATCACGCCATGCCCTTCGAGCCCTGGTTGGCTGGTGGCCCTTACCGTCATCGCCTCTGACGTGCTGCTTGACGCCGCCCCTCCTCGACCCCCGCGCTCCTCCCTCTTCTTAGGCCTACCTCGTGTTACTGGGCTAGTTTCGAGCAAACAAAGGGCAGCGAAACACACGGAGGGGTCAGCCAAAATGGGGCACGGGATCGAGTTTGCCCATCGGTGGAATTGGAGGGTGACCGCAAAATGAAAGGACCTAAGCTCATTTCTTTACACAATGCAGATGTTACTAGGGAAATGGCCTACTCTTACACATACTATGACATAACTAATACTCTAAGTGGGCCTATGTGTTGCTTGTGGACTAACTATGGGGGGCAAACCTTTAACCTTTAATGATGTCATATATACAAATCTCAAAACCGTATCAATATATATACAGGGTGAGTCAATGGAATGTTTCGGTTTTTAAAGCGTTATTATGGAGAACTGGGTTGAATAAAAAGCAAAACACTTTCAGTTGAAAAAACAGCAGTATCATACAATTTATTAATCTGTACTTATTTTAAAAAATAACATCTTTTTTCAGTAGCCTCCACCAAAACATATACATTCATGTAATCGTCCATAACCCGTCGCAATAAACCTGTGTCAATTGCTCGAATGTCTTCAGCCATGCGTTGTTTCAATGCCAGGATGGTGCGAGTTTTGGTGGCATAAACTTTTGACTTTAAGTATCCGCATCGGAAGTAGTCGGGAGCTGTCAGATCAGGGGACCTAGTCGGCCAGTGGATATCTCCAAATCGGGAGACGACGTGCCCGGGAAACATGGATCGCAAAACTTCCATCGATGCCCGCGATGTGTGCGCCCCGGTGCCATCCTGCTGGAACCAGATCTCACCATCGATGTCTTTATCACCAAGAAACTCTAACATTGCCAACATTTGTTGATGTCGCTCCGAATTTACGGTCATTGTGCGGTTGCCTTCTTCAAAAAAGTACGGTCCGATAATCCCAAAGGCAGAAACGCCACAACAAACGGTGACCTTCGCACTGTGCAATGAACGGTCTTTGAAACATCTGCGCAGGTTGTTTGTCACTCCAATAACGGCAGTTCTGTTTGTTGTCGAAATCGGAGAGGTGGAAATGCGCCTCGTCCGACATAATTAATTAGTGCAAAACAGCTGGATTTTGTAAGCAGCTGGTAAGCTGTTCAGCCTGGTGGAAGTATGCGCTTTACAATTTCTGTTCTAGTTTTCCTTGAGTTGGAGCGTTACTTTTGCATTGTGTTTAACACCATTCACAAGTTGATGTGTTTTGTCAGCAAAGTGAAGCCCCCACCACCATCAATCACCCTTGGGCATCCCATCTCAAAAGATTGTGCTGTATGAGGGTCCTTGGTGCCTCGCAGCCCCTAACATCAGCCACTGCTGAGAGCGATGGTGTGATTCTGCTTTATCAATCTGATTTATATAGTTATGGTTTTGAAATTATGCAAGATGTATTCATAACTTGAGAAGGAGGGCCTGTGCTGGTATTCCTCCAAGTGGACGCACAGTCCTCATTCTAAAGATGGTGCGAAGGTGCGACTCCGGCATTACATTTGTGTGTAAATTAGATCGAAAGCAACAGAAGGGTTAATATTTTTACCGAGCAGTTTTCTCAAGCGGCAGAAATTGGACGCACACCGGGCCTGCTGCAATTTGAAACAGGCTTCGATGCGAGTGCATGGTTGAGCTCCACAAAAGAGACCGAAATGCATCGAATTTGTATACAATGTCAGATCTTGTGGAACAGCTTAGTCGGGGAGCATGTTCAACAAAATAGACCTTCGTGGGACTTTTGTGGTGAAAGCAACCCACCCATCCAAATGTCTTGTGAGTCACCCAACTTATGTTAAAAAATAACTTGTTGGCAGTCTGATATATTGTTTTGTCCTGATTTATGAGCTGGACAAAATAGGGCATAATTTCACATATTTTCAGTACACCAAAACTAAGTCGCACCAACCCTTTTACTGAGCTCTTCAACTTGGCCACCAAGGCAGTATTGCCTCACGCAGTCACCGAGCACCTTTGCGGTCAGAGCACTGTTGACCAACAATTGTCTGATGACTTTGTCCGCAGCCGAATAAATACAAATGCAATCAACTTGTGGGCTCCTATGAAGAGACGTCAGCTAAATACTTGGAAAATCACAGGGAAGCAGGTGAAGCTCAGTCTGGGACAGAAACTGGTCAAGCTCAAAAAAAGACCGAAGCCTCTCCGCCCGAATGGTGGTATTGTCCAAGTCCCGGCCAGACATCAACCTCGAGGAAGCTGTTGGCAGCTATGAGGTCTCTGTTGTGTCTCGGTTCCTGTTTGCTGCTGATGGAGAACTGCTGCACTGTCACACGAAGAGCAATTTGATGGCCATCCTGGAGAGTCTACCAGAAGCAGAAAGCAATATCCCAGGCCCAGACGGTGACGGCATGCAGACTGGCCATGAGGCAGCCACTGCTTGTAGCATTGCTCCAGTAGATGGAATGTCCGAAGCCCAGTCAATGCGGAAGCCGTCCTGGGTCCTGAATTGCCATCAGCCATCCACTTTACCTCCTGTACCCTTGATAAGTACAGCCAAATGGACAAAGTGTGAGTGATTTTCGACAGATATGATGTCAAGCATTCACTGAAGCAAGCTACCAGAAACAGAAGACAGGGGACACAGACAGCAGTTGCCTATCACATCACAGATTCAACGAACATAGCCAAGATTCCCATGAGGAGGCTGCTCTCTCATGGCGACACCTAGAGGGAACTGACGGGCTACTTTGCCGAAAAGCTCCTGGAGAAGGCACATACAATAAGAGCTACATAGACAGTGATTATGAAGAGGCCGATACCAAGCTGTTCCTGCATGCTGCTGATGCCACCTGTGAGCTACAAGCATCAGAATCGGCTCTCCTGATATGGATCTATTCGTTGTGGCTGTGCGACACTATCCACGACTATGCAAGGGCATTTGTCATTGGAACGGGAAGAAGGAGTAGGGCCATTCCACTCGGTCCTATCTATGATGCCTTGAATCTTACAAAAGCCGGAGCACTACCTAGTCTCTATGCATTGAATGGAAGCAATAACACTGGTAGTTTTGCTGGCAAGGGGAAGCATGACTTCTGGAAGGTATTCCAAGATGCAAGTGACAGCATTGTAATATTGTAATATTTCTGTTCCACAAGACCTTGGCACCACTGTGATGTCAAGTGATGAGACAGCTGCTGCAATTGAAGAGTTTATCTGTAAGGTATACCAACTACAGACTCTGATTACTTCGATGAAAAAATTGTGATGCTGGTTGTTTAAGAAGCAAGCAGAATCAGAGAGGCTCCAACTCCACCGATTCTTCAATCAGAGCATTCAATCAGAGAGCTCAAATCACCAACTCCAGATGTCGTCCGACAATGTATCCTGCATGCCCACTATCAGACCATAAGAGTGGAATCATGATACCACAGCGTGGCTTATACTCCCATCTCCTGCAGACAATATGGGGGTGAAAACAAGATGGGGATGGGTGGACTCGCATCATGACCACACAGTTGCTGACACCATCATCTGTTCTCCATCTGGTCAAGTGTATGTGCAAGTTGAAATACCATTCTGCTACATGTTCCTGTAGGAAGGCAGGGCTCAACTGCACAGATATCTGTGGTTGTTTTGATGGTGATGATGTATTCGAGAATGGTGGACAAGCATTTCCAGAGTAATGAGAGTGACCAGAGTGACGTTGAGTAGAGTCCCTCAATCTACTAATCAATATGTGTTGGCATAAATTTAGTTCTACAGGGAGCAACAAAGTACAGTTGCGCTGTTTGTGACATTAGGAGTGCATTATTAGCCCCCGTTGGACTTGGTCCGAAACCAGGGGCTTATGGATTGGATCTCATCCGTCCATCCACAACCATATCTCGGAGATGTATAAACCGATTTTGTTCATACTTGGCAAAAAGACAATGCATGCAGATAAACATATGTACATCATTTTGTTTTACGATGAAATTAAATATGGCCGACTGGTGGCCATTTTAGTTGTAAAAAAACCCCGATGTAGAACACATCCTCAACCATTTCTCGGACATGCATTTACCGATCTTGTTCAAACTTGGCACGTAGATAAAGAATGATGGCTTACAAAAGCATGTCATTCTTTTTCGATATTGGATCCAAGATGGCCGACTGGTGGCCATTTTGTTACTTAAACGTTACTGGTGGCCCCCACAATTTCTCGGACATGCATGGTCCGATTTTGTTCAAACTTGGCAAAAACACAGTACATGATGGCACACACGTGCGCCTCACTTTATTTTGTGATCTGATCCAAGATGACCGACTGGTCGCCATTTTGTTACTTAAACGTGTCCCCAACCATAAACAGGACATGCATGGACCGATTTTGATTGGACTTGGCACGATCGAACAAAGACAATGTATGAGTATACATACATATGGAGATTTTTTTTTGTAATCCAAGCAAAGATGGCCAACTGGTGGACTTTATCTCCGTACAGCAAAATTACTAAAACCACGGGGGCTATGGCATTTTATGTCTTTTTAGCTCCACGACTGAAGGTGGATGGAGGTTATGTTTTCACCCCTGTACGTCTGTTTGTTTGTCTGTGAACAAGATATCTCAAAAGGTTGTGGACGGATTCGGACGAAATTTGGCAGAGAGGTAGCGTATGTGACAACGACAGAATTATTAGATTTTGGGGAAGATCCGGATTCGGATCTGGCTACCAGAATTTTAAAAGTGATTCTTCACCATTGAGAGATAGGGCCAAAACCGATACATAGCAGGATATCTCAAAAAGTTGTGGACGGATTTGGACAAAACTTGGTGGAGAGGTTGTGTATGTGAGAAGGACGAATGGATTCGATGTTGGTGAAGATGTGAATATGGATTTGGATACGAGAATTATTCAATTTTCAAGTGATTCTTCACCATTGAGAGATCGGATGAAAAGCGATATATAACATATTTTTAAAAGTTTTGGACATGTTATGACTAAACTTGGTGGACGAGTCGCTGAGGTGACAAGAACAAGCTGATTAGATTTTGGTTCAGGTCTGAATCCAGATTCATCCTATCAATGGGATACAAAACATAAATTGTTCAGCCTGGCGGAGGTATGCGCTCTACCAAGTGCTGTTCTAGTTACCCTCGCCAGAGGAGAGGGTATTGCATTTGAGTCCGTTTGTTACTTGGCAAAAAAAAAAAAAATTTGCAAGTATGTTGATCACTCCGGTTTGTGTTTGTGTGTTTGTCTGTCCGCCCACTTATACTTGCCTACAGGTCACAATTTGAAACCGATCTTCACGAAACTTCACCAAATGGTAGAGTTCGTGGTCCGACAAAATCCTATATATTTGAGGTCAAAAGGTCAAAAGGTCAACATAGGCCAAATGTCAACCACTTTTTTCAAATTTCTAAAATCATCAATTTTAATCCGATTGACTTGAAATTTGAATAGGATTTACATATTGGCTAACTGAATTCAACCACTAACTATTTTTGAGATCAGCATAGCTCAAAAGGTCAACATAGGCCAAAGGTAAATCACTTTTTTCACAATTTCTAAAATCCTCAATTTTCATCCAATTGACTTGAAATTTCAATAGGATTTACATATTGGCTAACTGAATTCAACTACCAACTATTTTTAAGATCAGCTTGGGCCAAAACATCAACATAGGCCAAAGGTCAACCACTTTTTTTGAAAATTCTAAAATGCTCAATTTTCATCCGATTGACTTGAAATTTCAAATGGATTTACATATCGGCTAACTGAATTCAACCAACTATTTTTGAGATCAGCATAGGCCAAAAGGTCAACATAGGCCAAAGGTCAACAACAATTTCACATTTCTAAAATCCTCAATTTTCATCTGATTGACTTGAAATTTGAATAGGATTTACATATCGGCTAACTGAATTCAATCACCAACTATTTTTTAAATCAGCATAGGCCAAAAGGTCAACATAGGCCAAAGGTCAGCCACTTTTTCCGAATTTCTAAAATCCTTAATTTTCATCCGATTGACTTGAAATCTGAATAGGATTTGCATATCAGCTTACTGAAACCAACCACCAACTATTTTTGAGGTCAACATGGGCCAAAAGGTCAACAGAGGCCAACTTTCTAAAATTGTCAATTTTCATCCGATTAACTTAAACTTTGAAGACGATTTGCATGTCAGGTCACTGAATTCTACCACAAATTATTTTTGAGGTCAAAAGGATGCTCTGAGTGCCATTCTACTTTGTTCTGTTTTGCCAAGTGTCGCTCTACGAGTGATTTTTCATTTGTCTGTTTGTTTGTCCGCACATAATAAATGATTTTCTCTGCAACCGTTGGTCCAATTGAGAGGAAATTTTCACCAAAGGTGCAACTCCACCTGTATAATTTTTTTAAGTTAATTAAAACGTCATAGGTCACATGGTTCGGCCGCCATCTTGGAAAAACCGAAAAACTTTGCACCTCTATATCTCTGGAAGCGTTGAATAGAAAAAATTGAGACTTGGTTTCATTGTAAAGAACTCTCCATGTGGAATAACATCTTTTAATGATGATGTCATAGCTGCCTCCATTATGGTCATAATTCGACAAGTACAAAACTTCATCCGATCAAGATGAAATTTCTTGAGCATAATCTAGGGATAAATTGGTTGAGAAAAAAAATAAAAATAATGATGACGTCATCGATCACGTGCTTCGGCGGCCATTTTTTTTTTACATAAAAGCCTTAAAAACCACTGTAAACACATCCTGGCAAGGGTTTGCAATCTCTGATTGCTCTTTCTAGTTCTCCTTGTTTTTCTGTATGTATATTTTATTTGTTTTTCTGTATTGGCAAAAATATTCAGTTGTGAAGCTAACAGGGACAGGATGATTTTGCATCACAGGACGATATCAATGCACATTACCAGCCAGTGATAGTTTTTTCGAATTTTAAAGTTGTAATCGTTTGTAGTTAAATTGATGACAAACAGCATGTTATTACTTTTGAGTTTGAAATCGAGAGGATTTTGAGAATGTACGGTGTCTTTTCAGTCAAATACAAGCAACGTCGATTCAACGTTGTTTTTTCAAATATTTTGAAAATTTCAAATAATTATGAACATGTTTCCTGACTGCCAACAAGCTTTTTATTGTTCATTGGGGTCCTCTTTGGCTGTCTAAGCCAGTGGTTTGCTTTTACCACAAATTTCCCACGGAACTGCACACATGCACCCTGACTAGCTAGAACACCTTGACTGGGTCAGGACGCATATTGATATAACAAAAGCAACAGTGGAGAGGAGAGGAAACACCAAGAGCAGGGCGAAGGTCAAAATAGAGGGAGACTGTGGGTGGGGTGGATACACTATGTACAGAGTGGACAAGATGGATACAAAAGTTAACTCTCAGGAAAGAAAAGCTGGAAATCTGGACTGTTTGGGGTTTCACCACAAAGGGGTTGATGGTGGGCCTCGTGCAGCGTGAAGAAACCTGGGGGCCGGGAAGAGGGGGCAAAGCACGGAAAGAGCAGAGGGCGCAAGACCAGAAATGAGGTGGTAGAAAACAGAGAGACCACCAACCTGTCTACGATGGGAAAGTGATAGGCCCATACACTCAGCTTCATCGTGTGGCACGGGACTTGTGCATCAAACGTCAGAAAAGTAAACAGAGATAGAAGCTGAATTCTCATTTTCATTCTCTGCCGACAGCTCAATATGTACAAAGAAAAATCATCACCGTCATACTTTGCCATATCCGGCAACCCCATTCAACATGAGGGGAAGGGAAAATTATTGCCACGAAACATCTTATTATGAGAAGGTTCGTGTCGGTTTGCATCGGGTGAGTGAATTAAAAACAATAGATTTTATTTATTTTATATATTTAAGCGAATATTTATGATATAACTGAGACTGCAGATTACTTCCACCAAACAGAAAACATGATTACTTCCACCAAACAGCATGATGAATGCACAAGCTCCTCCATGAGCTTAAGGTCAATGTAAAAATATGTTTTTTTTTATCCCGTGACAGTATTTCGTATTCCTATTTAGGTCATCCCATCTCGGTTCTGGAAGAGTTGAACTTATAAATGGTGGTCGTCATGTATGGATGTCTGTCCGTCCGTTAACTTTTTCCTATTTTTGCTTCTCCCCCCTTATCACTTGACTGATTGTTCTGAAACTTGACACACTGATAAAAGACAGTGGCCCGCACAATCGATCATGCTTTGATTTTCTGATTTCGGATAATGATGGCTCCCCTCCGAAACTTCAAATCCATCCTCATCCCTTATTTAGCAAGCAATTGTTCTGAAACCCGATACAGCCCTTCCACTTGATGGTCCGAAGGATCCCTTAGTGTTAGATTTTTCGATTTCGTATTTTCCGATTTTGGATCATGAGGGCACCCAGAGGGGGTTACCACCTGAAACTTCGGATCCCTATACTCATCCCTTATTTACCAACTTATTGCTCTGAAACCTGATATAGCCCTTCTACTCGATGGTCCAAAAGATCACTTGGTCTTAGATTTTTTTTGATTTTGTTTCAGGGGAGTTCCCAGAGGGGTTCCCCCAAATCAGTAGAGGTCTGAACTACAACCTCAAGAGATGCCCATCAGCCCACTATACTAGGGCCTATATATTAGTGAAGCAGTGGTAAGCATATTTCTGTACTTTTTTCTTTTGATGACTGCTGTGAAGTCATCAATCAGGAAGAGATTAAAAATCAATACTAATGAGGAAGAAGAGGGAGAGAAGACTTGGTCGGTATGGTCACGTGCAACCAAGGTCAGGGTATGAAGCTGCAAAGAAAGAAATAAAGCTCGTGGTCGAAGGAAGAAAGCAGAGATGACGTCCTAAAAAAGACATGGATTGAATGCGTCAAGAAAGATAAGGAATGTTTGTGTTTGTGAAGAAATACACTGATGTAATGGATAGATCTGCATGGAAAAATGCCATCATTCGACAAACCCCCTAAAAAAAAGGGAAATTGGTTGTAAAAACATTGTTGTTGTTGTTTTCAAGTCATCAAAGGGCTGTTCTTGTATCTTTCCAGGGCAGCTTGAATAGTCATTATTCTGAACGTTCATTTCCGGGCACTGCATCTGATGGCAGGAGAAGCTTGGAACAAAATGCCCTGAAGTGATTTTAAATGGAAAATCGGTACGAGGAGGGCAGCTGTTGGAATGTGCGGTTTGGTGTAAAATGATTGGGTTACATGGTTTAAATCTGCCCCAGGTGAACAGAAAAGGTGTGCACACCATTGAGCACGAGTTTGCCTCAAGGCCTTCATAAATAAATAACCTTCCTGTCGTTCTTTTCCTTACATGGATACTACTACCAGCACATTGACAAGTAATGCTTCTTATGATCTTCCTTATGGTCATTCAAGGGCCACATCCCACATTAGAAGCCATCTACATATTAAGTACACAACACACCGTGCAGCAACAACGAGTTAAACAATCACACCCGTGTCCGAAGGAAGCGTTCAGTTTGGCATTTTTAATATGAAATATGCACAGCCTATAGAAACGAATGAAACCCGTTAGAATTACCCTTTAGAACCCATTAGAATTACCATTTGGAACCCTTTAGGTCAGGGGTTCTTTACCGTTTTTTGAGTCATGGACCCCTTTGAGAACCTGGTGAAAGCTACGGACCCCTCCCCAGAAAAATGCTCATAAGCACATAAACACAAAATTTTGCAGACAATGAATAAATTTTATTGCAAAGGAAAATTATTTCCTTCACATGCCGTCATAATCAGAATAAAAAAACAATCTTTACAAAGAATATGTCTCACTTTTTTCATGCAAACATCAATGACCATTCCCTGAATAAAATGAAATATATCCAAATTGTGCAAATTAAACAAAAAATAAACTTCAATTCTGCTCAAAAGTACATTTCAGTGAGAAGGTTGTTGTTGTTTGGCTTCAATAAGAAGATGAAATTGGGGAGTGGTCTTTGACAAGGCAACACGCATGTCATGTTTGACATCCAATCGATTTCTACTTTTCGTTTTGATGGTAACAGGTGCTGAAAATCCGGACTCGCAAAGATATGTGATTGCAAACGGAATCGGAGCTCCCACCGCTCGCTTTGCCAGACGAGGGTAGGCTTGTGTCAAGGAACACCAACATTCTCCAAGACTCTTCGAGTTGAACTCATGTCGTATCATTTCCTTTGTCCTCAGGTCAATGAGGTCATCTTTGGCAAGGTCTGCATCATTAATACAGTTTATATCAGCAAGGAAAGGATTACGAATCCACGTTTCAACTTTAAGGTCATCTGAGCAGAAGTACCCTTCGAAAGAATTCTGCAGTGTTTCCAGGTGTCTGCACATTTCTGCCTGCAGAGAGATTGACAGGGCTTTGTCTCTCTCAACCACATCCTGCAGAAGCACTTCCTCCAGCATTGGAAAGTTTGCATAGTTGTCTGCCTCCAATCTCCTCTTCCACAGTGGCAGCTTGGCCAAAAGTGCTTGTAGGTTTTCAGCAGCATCCATAATGGTGACTGCAGGGCCTTGAATCGAGAGACTTACCACATTTATATGGCCAAAAATATCCGCCAAATAAGCCAAGCCTCCCTGTCAAACTGTTCCGAGAGTGGACTTTCCTTTTCACTCAAAAAAGTGAAACTTCTGCCCTAAGTTCCATCAAGCGCTTCACGATTTGTCCTCTGGAAAGCCAGCGAACTTCAACCTGCCTTACAGCAGATCTACTCGTCTTCAGTAAGCAAGAATAAGTACATAACATCTGTAGTGAAATTATACCAAGGTGAACCCAGGGTGTGCTCGCTTCAAAAGGGGCGTCTATAAGACCCGGGACAACCGGGGCGCGCGTACACTCCAGCGGCACTCACTGTGACATAGTCCTGTAGTTTGAATGGTATGTACGCCCCTATATGCTGCGCTGATTGTTCTCTCTATTGGAATCGACCATTGCCCATGAAATACTCTGATTTTAATGCCCGTTGCATGAATGTATTTTTACAGGATGTTACTTCAGATCTAAATGATATTAAACCTACCCAAGGGACAAGTCGTGTCTGAGCTTGATTTTCACGACATTTAATATCATTTAGATCGCCGGAATGGCTGACCACAAGATGATCATGGTACCGATTCTCGGAGCCGACTCTCAAGCTGAGGGATCGGGATCGGAGTTCACCCACTGGCTCAAAACGCTGGAGAATTACTTTGCTGCTCACGAAACAGAGCCCACCGCTGCGATGAAGCTGTCCGTGTTACAGTCGAAGGTCCATCACTCCGTTTTCCAGAGCATTGCTCGATTTGTGACGTACGCTACGGCACTGGCCGAGCTGAAGCGACTATACGTAAAAACACGGAGCGCTGTGCACGGCCGGCATCAACTCTCCTAGCGGCGACAACAACCATCCGAATCGATCGATCGCTACGCGCAGGAGTTGCGCTACCTGTTGGCGGACTGCGTGCAGGAAGTACGGACCCACGAGCAAGTGCAGGACGACTTGCTCCGAGATTCCTTCGTCTCCGGAATTAATTCTGGAGTCTTGAGGCTCCGACTTTTGGAGACCCTGGATCTGACATTTACGGAGGCACTACGGCTGGCACGCGTCTATACGGCAGATGCCCGAGAACAATCCACCGCTTATGATCACCCACGGGTCGTGGCGGGGACCTCGCAACTCGCACGACCGGAGCCGGGTACCGCCGAGGATATGGAAGAGGACCCGACCACCACGGCCGAGTCTCCGGGTGCTCCTGAAGCGGACTCCGCTTCCGGCCTAACTGCTGCCGCCGCTGCCCGGCCACGGCCTGACCGGTACGCAAAATGTTATTTTTGTGGGAATCGGCAGCACCCTCGATCTGAATGCCCGGCTCGGGAGGCCATATGCCACCTGTGCTCCACCAAGGGCCACTTTGCAAAGGTCTGCAGGAAGGCCGCTCGGGGCACGCGTCCCCGCGCGACCTTGAATGGGCTCATCGCTGAGCCAACGGACCGAGCGCCGGACGGGGCGCCTCACTCGGCTTTGATGAGCCGCCCTCCTTCTCGCGGGCCTCTGGCTGCACGCCCGACCTTGGTGAGATACACCGGGCCGCCGAAACAAATGGCGCGAACGCGACCGGCCGCAGCGCGACCGACCTTGACTGGCGTTCGAACGCCTACTTCAAACAAGCGACATGCTCCTGCTTTGGAAACTCCTCTCGATGTGCGGCAAACGCAGCACGTGACTTGAGCCCCATCTGACGGCGGCTCTTACGAATTACATGCACCCACTTTGGCATATGAATCTGCAGACGGCAGAGATCCTTCTCACGTGACTCGAGCGCCATCTGGCGGCGGCTCTTACGACCGACACGCACTCACTCTGGCAAATGAAACTGCTGATGAGCCAACTATGCGCTTGACATGGGGTTTCTCCCCGGGCTGCCCGAATGACCGGCAAACTGCTGCCGGCGTGGGAACGTCCTCTGACAGTGGGCATTACGACTTCTATGCTCCTGCTGAGGCCCAACCTGCCGACGCTGCCCGAAGGATTGCAGCCGGCGTGAGATCCACCCGCGAGGCGCGATCTTCTCGCCCGGCCGGTACAATACCTGCCGGGTCTACCGGCCTTGCGCAGGCCATCATTCCGCTCAAGGTCGCGGGCGTTTTTGCGCAAGCTTTGATTGACACGGGGTCTACAGATAGTTTTATCGATCAGCGACTAGTGCATCAACATGGGTGGCCGGTTCTCGGGACAACCCGCCGGATCTTCATGGCCTCTCAGGGACTTCAGTTGAGCACAAAAGGGGCGTGTCGATTGAAACTTGTGATAGAGGGACGCACGTTCCCGGACGTGTATCTCATGGTATTACCTGCTTTATGTGCCGACGTTCTGTTAGGACTTGATTTCCTTAAGCGGCATGGACGTTTGGAAATAGACTTCGGTGGGCCGGACACGCTTGCTGTGTGCGCCCTCGCTCAAATGGACGTGGAGCCTCTCTCATTGTTCCCCAACCTGACCACTGATTGTACCCCTGTAGCCGTCAAATCGCGGCACTACTCTCGCGCAGACGCGCAATTCATTGCGGAAGAAACGGCCCAGCTCTTAAAGGACGGTATTATAGAACCCAGTAGATCACCGTGGCGGGCCCAAGTCTTAGTGGTGCGAAGTGAGGCCCACCGCCGGCGCATGGTAATCGACTATTCGCAGACGATTAATCGTTTTACACAGCTGGATGCCTACCCCTTACCGGGGATGGACGCCCTGGTACGCCAGGTGGCCCTGTATTCCGTTTATAGCACTCTCGATCTGCGTAGTGCGTATCATCAGGTCCCCATCTCTAGGGCTGATCGCGTCTTTACAGCCTTTGAATCGGGTCAGCGGTTGTACCAGTTCACTCGACTCCCCTTTGGGGTAACTAACGGAATCTCTTGCTTTCAGAGGGCTATGGATGACCTCGTTGCGAAGGAGAACTTGACCGATGTCTTTGTCTATCTGGACAATCTTACGGTTTGTGGGTATGACCAGGAGCATCACGACGCCAATCTGAAGCGCTTCCTCGAGGTCGCGCGGAAATATCGCCTAACCATGAATGCGGCTAAGTGTCGTTACTCTCTACGCACGGTAGACCTTTTGGGGTACACCGTGACCCATGGCTCTGTCTCTCCGGATAAGAAGCGTCTGCGCCCTTTGCTCGATATGGCTCCGCCTAGCGATCGGGCTTCGCTGAAACGCGCTCTTGGGCTGTTCGCCCACTATTCAAAGTGGGTGCAAAATTTCTCTGCGAAGCTCCGCCCCCTCGTGGCCTGCGACACATTCCCCATGGGCCCGGCCGCCATGGCGGCCTTCGAGGGCCTTAAAGCCGACATCGCTGGCGCCGCTGTCGCGACGATTGACGAGAGTGCCTCTTTCGTTTTGGAGAGTGATGCCTCAGATCATGCGATAGCGGCGACTCTCTCCCAAGGGGGACGCCCTGTGGCTTTCTTCTCGCGGACTCTCACCTCCGCCGAGCGGAGGCATTCGTCTGTCGAAAAGGAAGCGTACGCGATCGTCGAATCAATTCGGCGATGGCGGCCGTATCTGCTAGGGCGGTGTTTCCAAATCGTCACGGACCAACAAAGCGTTGCGTTTATGTACGACACCTTACATGCTCAGCGCATTAAGAATGAGAAAATCACCCGTTGGCGTATCGAACTCGCCGACTTCTGCTACACCATCAAATACCGCCCGGGGAAGGATAACCTGGTCGCCGACGCCTTATCGAGGCCGGCCACTTGCGCGGGGGTTGTCACTTTGGAGGGGCTGCGCACTTTGCACGGCACTATGTGTCATCCCGGGGTAACGCGTTTCGCGCATTTTGTGCGCGAGGGAAATCTGCCGTACTCGATTGAGGCCATCCGCCGCATCTGCCGTGATTGCGCGATCTGTGCGGAACTCAAACCGCGTTTTTACAACCCTCCTATGGGGACACTCGTTAGGGCTACTAGACCGTGGGAGCGCTTGGCGATGGACTTCAAAGGGCCGCTGCCAATGTCGAGCAACTCTCGCTATCTGCTCACTATCGTCGATGAGTATTCACGATTCCCCTTTGCTTACACATGCGGGGATATGTCGGCTGCCACGGTTATTCGGTGTCTGCAGAATTTGTTTTCTATGTTCGGGTATCCGGCCTACGTGCATACCGATCGGGGTGCGGTGTTCCTGTCACAGGAGGTGAGGGGCTACTTGCTCCAGCATAATGTCACTTCGAGCTACACCACCCCATACCGGCCCCAAGCGAATGGGCAGATCGAATGCTTTAATGGGATTATATGGAGGGCCGTTATGCTAAGCCTTCGGACCCTCGGCCGAGGCCTCGATAAATGGGCGTGGTCGCTACCTGCCGCTCTAAACTCGATCCGGGCTCTCCTATGTACTGCCACCAACCAGACTCCTCACGAGCGACTGTTCCACCACCCTAGAAGCTCCGGCAGTATCCAGTCTTTACCCAGCTGGCTCGCTGAACCGGGGCCCGCCTATCTCAAACGAGCGGTTCGCGCTAGCAAGTACGACCCCCTTGTTGACAAGGTGCAGGTCCTCCAGGCTAAATCCCGAGCATGCTCGCGTGATAACGGCGGACGGCCGCGAGTCTACTGTCTCCGTACGCCATCTCGCCCCATGTGGGGACGACGACAGGGATATCGACGAACCCATCTACGAGTCTATGGACTCTACCGAAGCTTCCCCTATGGAACTACCACCGATACTTCCGTCGTCCCCCACTCCCGTGCCCGAAGGCACTGGGGCGCCCCCTCCAACACCCACCTCCGGCGGCTATTCCGACGCGGGGGACTCCGGGCTTGGAGACACCGTACCCGGTAGATTCCGAACACGAACTGGCAGGGAAGTTCGCCGCCCCGACCGCTACGGGTGGACCGACTGACGTGGATTGACGTGACACATTCGATTATTGCTGATGCTTGCTTGCAACCTGCCGAGCGGCAGTATAGTTCTAACGGCAGGGAGAATGTAGTGAAATTATACCAAGGTGAACCCAGGGTGTGCTCGCTTCAAAAGGGGCGTCTATAAGACCCGGGACAACTGGGGCGCGCGTACACTCCAGCGGCACTCACTGTGACATAGTCCTGTAGTTTGAATGGTATGTACGCCCCTATATGCTGCGCTGATTGTTCTCTCTATTGGAATCGACCATTGCCCATGAAATACTCTGATTTTAATGCCTGTTGCATGAATGTATTTTTACAGGATGTTACTTCAGATCTAAATGATATTAAACCTACCCAAGGGACAAGTCGTGTCTGAGCTTGATTTTCACGACATTTAATATCAGGTAGAGGATGACTGGGCAACTGGACAGGTAGAGGATGAAGAGGAGGGGGCCAAGAACTGAACCTTGGGGGACACCTAGGGGGAGGGGAGCAGTGGGGGATTTGCAGTTATTGATGGAGATGAACTGGCGTCTGTCAGAGAGGTATGATTTAATCCAAGAGAGGGCAGTGCCGGTAACGTTAAAGGTGGATTCAAGTCGGGTGAGGAGGATGGTGTGATCGATGGTGTCAAAGGCAGCGCTGAGGTCGAGGAGGACGAGAATGTTGAGGTTGCCAGCGTCAGAGGAGAGGAGTAGGTCGTTGGTGATTTTGAGGAGAGCAGTTTCAGTACTGTGGTTGGAGCGGAATCCGGATTGGAACGTTTCATACAGGTTATTGGCAGAGAGATGATGTTTGAGTTGAGTGGCTACAGCGCGTTCCAAAACTTTTGACAGAAAGGGTAGGTTGGAGATGGGTCTGAAGTTGTTTAGGGTGTCAGGGTTTAGACCAGGTTTTTTTAGAATGGGGGTAACAGCAGCAATTTTGAGGGAAGGTGGGACGATGCCTGTAGACAGGGAGACTGTGGCAGGCCTTGACAGATAAGTGGAGAGAGAGCAGGGAGGGAGGCCTTGACAAAGCTGGAGGGGATGGGGTCAAGAGTGCAGGTGGCAGTTTTCATTCCTATGAGGAGTTCAGAGAGGTCAGTAGGGGAGATTGGGGAGAACCGAGACAGGGGATGGCAGGACAAGGGGGGGCAGGTGGTTGGAGGAGGAGCGGGTGCGGCGGTGGGCAAGCTGTTGTAGATGTTGTCAATTTTGCGTTGGAAGAAAGAGAGAAAGGAGATGCAGTTGTCTACTGTGAATGACTGGGTGGTGGTGTTCAGGGGGCGGAGGAGTTTGTTTATTGTCGAGAAGAGTGCTTTTGGGTTTCCGGAGCCAGAGTGGATAATTTGAGAGTAGTAGGCGGAGCGGGCGCGGGAGAGGGCATCTTTGTAGTTTCTGTCCGTCTCAGGAGAGGGCATCTGTAGGAGAGGACATAGCCAAATATTGAAGCAGCTTCAACCCTTAAAAAGCCAAGTCAGCTAGCTATTGTAATTAACTGCACAGGTACTGGAATCGAACTTGCCATTTAAAAAAAAAAAAAAAAATTCTGCGGTAATCGATGCAGTATCCTTCTGCTGAATAAATCCAATAAACCACCGTTTAGAGGCCATTTTTCCCCGCAAAGCGGGGGTTGGCCTTTTCGGGGACCGTGGTTGTTGTTTTTTTGGTCCCCTTTTTGAAGCAATGTTTTACGGCCAGATGCCCTTCCTGCCGCCAACCCTGTTTGTCGCCTTTTTACGATAAACAGGGAATTACCAGTGTACTGGTACTCAAATTTGCCGACCTCGGAAGGATGACAGGCTGAGTCAACCCCCCTGGCGTTAATTCAGCGATCGACCGGGATTCGAACCCAGGATCCTTGGATCCTAAGCTGGCACCCTAGCCGCTAGCCCAACACCAGGGATTGCTGAATAAATCCAATGCATGAATGCTGAATCAATGCTGAATAAATCCAATGCACCAAGAAAATAGATTTTATCATTGGGAATTGTAATTAACTTTAAAACAATGTAGATTTTGATAGTAAAGGTGACAGCTGTCACAAGCACACAACCAAATGAGCTATACGTGATACCACTCATAGGCTCAGCGATATTAATTCCAATTTTAATTAACTTACCCTAAGAGGTCATTGAGCAACAATTCCTCAGGAACATTATATGCAGGAAATATTAAGAGGTAATGAACAGGTGACCTGTTAAAATTAAGCAAAGCAAATCAAATTTTAAAAAAATGTGGAGAAATTAAACACCTGAAACATGTCCCCGAGACATGTCCGAGTAGATTTTTGAAAATGAATTGCGAAAAGCAACAGAATGAAACATTTCAAAGGCATTTGGACAACACTTATGGTGAAACTAGCAGAAGTACCCGGCATTGCCGGGCAGGGAAGGGGGAAGGGGAGGGGAACGGGGGGAGAGCGAGCCCCTTGGTAAAGCGAGCGATTTTTTTTTTCATAGCGTCATAGCGTTCATAGCGTTCATAGCGTCATAGCGATTTTTTTTTTTTCATAGCGTCATAGCGTCCATAGCGTTCATAGTGTCATAGCGTTCATAGCGTTTCATAGTGTTTATAGCGATTTTTTTTTTCATAGCATCATAGCGTCCATAGCGTTCATAGTGTCATAGCGTTTCATAGCGTCATAGCGATTTCTTTTTTCATAGCGTTCATAGCGTTCATAGCGTCATATCGTTCATAGCGTCATAGCGTTCATAGCGTCATAGCGTCATCACGTGATCACTCTGAGCGAATCAGCGCCCACCTGCTCTGATTCCGTTGATTCCGTGCGCTGAGGTAAATATGAATAAAAAATATGGATCGTCAAATATTTTGAGTTCAGCCATGTTCATCCCAGGCTCAATGGCCATGTCTATGCCAAATATCAAGCATGTAAGCCTCTCCGTTTAGGAGTCTATCGGTAACATTACACACACACACACACACACACACACACACACACACACACACACACACACACACACACACACACACACACACACAAACTGTGTTTTATATATATAGAAGATGGCATAAACACGTCACGTGCTTCCCTTCCTGCCTGTTAACACAATATCCTTCCATCAAATGGACGTAATATGCAAATCTTCCACAGAGAAACATTGGGAAAGATATGTTATTTAGTTAATGACTGAATCATGAAGAAAAAAAAATTGGGCCGAGTGCTTGCACAAATGGTCACCATTCTGGCTATGTCCAAGCTAAATGCTTACCGACATCCATTGATCCCTCTATTCCCTCCTCTACGGAAAAAAACCTCCCTATATCTGTTGTCTCCTTTCATTCCAGCCTTGCAAGAGTGCTGCCCATAGTCATCTCATGCTTTCTCCGATACTCACCCCTGCTCTCTTCTACTCTCACAGTCCCCATCCTCCACCCCTACTTCCTTTACCCCTTAGTAGCCCTTTCCTTCTGCCATTCATGTGTGGGTTTTGTCTTCCCGCTCCTCAAGATTACTGTCATGACAAGATTACTATCAAATGATTAAAGGGGTACCGAAATGCAAAAAAATTTTTTTCTAAAAAAACATTAATCACGGTCTAATTTGAAGGGTCTTTTTCAATCAAAAAGTGCCGAAAATAGCCCTTTAGTGTCAATTTTCGATTTTACCAGTGACGTCACATTATGAACTCACCTTGATCTAAATGGCATCTCGCATAGAGAAAGTATATTTCGAGCTCGGATTCCGATATTTATTCCTCCTCATTAGAAACTCGGAAAGTTCTCAGTATGTTGAAACAGATCAGTGGGGTTTGAAGAAACTATTGAAGACAAAATTAGTGATCGAAACACTTTCTGGGGAATTGTAGATCCGTATTGTTTTGAGCCTGTGCGAGCGATTCAGACAAAGATGATGTTCATGAAGATGGCCGTGTTGGTTGAACATTCATTACAGATTGGTAGATATTGTTGCGGTTTTGAGTTTGTACAATAAAGGTTAATTTTCCCCCTCATAGTTTAGTCACACAACAACATGTAGCCTCGCGATAGTTCAGTTATTTAATAGTAAATGTAAGCATAGTCCTTTTCCTGTGTTAGTCTTGCGTTGAGTAGAATAATGAGAGTAGGTCATTCCATTGCCTTATGCCGCTTTTGACCTTTGGCGCAAATTAACACGAGGCAGGCCTGGCAAATCGTGGCAAGACCGAAGGAGGGCGGAGGAGAAGCTGATGGTAAGAGCGAGCCGCCAATCAGGGCTCGAAGGGAGTGGCTGCGGCACTGCGTCACAAGGCGTGGTTAGAACATTCGAGAGGGCAAAGGGGGTTGGCAATATAACCCATTGCGCGAAGCCCCCACCGCAGTTCTGTGGAGGGAGGCGCTTGAACAAGTTCGAAGTTCTGTGAGTGTTGAGCAAGTTACGAGTTCTGAGAGAAGACGCGCATGAACCAAGCTATAAGTGCTCTTACCAATTAAACGCTCGGTTGAGCTTGAGGCAGAGCCTCTATTGGGTTACGCGAGTGATAGCGCGCCGGCAACTAAACGCGCTGTGGAAAACCGCCAAGCCTGGTGAGAGACGCGTACATTTCCCACCTGCCTGCTGTGCCCTTTGTTCGAGAGACGCGCTACAAGGATCCCTCCCACCACCTGCTTGCCTTCATCGCGGGACGTGCTGTGACCGTGGAGAGCCACGCCGGGCGAAGCCGTTCCTGGACGACCAAGGCAGCGAGTGAACATCATCCCACCTTCATTTCCCCTCTGTGAGTGTGATCGGGCCCGTGTCTAGGGTTAACATAAGACTGATTAAGACTGCTCTGTGTCTCTGTGCTTCTACCGATCATTGCACATAATAATAATTAAACCTGTGTTCTTCCTTTATTCGACCGTCTCGTCTTTTCCATCATTGACCAAGCGTGGTACGAATAGAACCACTCTAATCGGGTTCCAATACTAGAAAACTGCACGGACCACGTGGTACGCAATCCGCTCGGTGTACTCAAATTACACGTGGCTCGTGCGAGGCACGATTCCCCGCTTCCGCGGCGGCGCAGGTATTTAGGTACATGCGAGAATTGTCCCGAAACCCTACCTTGCGTTTGCCTGGAAGGGACGATTCAAGTCTCTCGGTTGCGCCGGCCCAAAAATAACAAGGGGCTTAATCTCCCCTTGGTAAGGGCAGGAAGGGCGGCGAAAACCGTAACAATATGTTCTTCCGTTCAACAGATGGTTTATGACAGATTTTGTATTAATTGATCAATCAGTTACATTACTCCAGAAGAAATACTGCAAGGACAAGACGAGGAACAAAATACAACTATATACAGATATATACAGCGCCTTCAGAAAGTACTCACACCCCTTGAGTTTTTCACATTTTGTTGTTACAGCCTGAATTTAAAATGGAGTAAATAGAGATTTTTTTGTCACTGATCTATACATAATACCCCATAATGTCAAAGTGAAATTTGGTACAATCTTACTATAATTCACCAAATGTCCATCCGTCTGTCTGTCCGTCTGTCCATCTGTCTGTCTGTCTGTCTGTCTGTCCATTCGAAGGTACCGCAAAAACTGCTGAACCGATCGCAACGATATTTTGGGTGGGTAATCCTGGGATCTCCAGGAGTAAAATAGGCTATTTAGTTTTTCCAATTTCAGCTTTGGTCTCCAGCATTCTCTGGTTTGGACTCCCGCATAACATTCGCATTCGCATAACATTCATTGTGACGATGTTTTCATTTGGACGATGTTGTTTTCCCGGGTGCCGCACAAACGGCTGCACCGATCGCTGCACGGCTGCACCGATCGGACTCGGTGACCTCGGACTAAGACCTTTTATAAGGACACGGGTTGAATCCCTGCTTAGGAGAATTCCAACCCCCTCCCCGCCATCACGGCCGTCTCTCCAACTCACAATCCCACGAGATATGCGGAAAGGACGACCCAAAACCAATATAAACATCATTAAACATCATTCGTATATAAACATCATTAAAAGTAGATAATGACCTCGGCCAAAGTTCAAACGACGTTTAATCTCTACATGAGAGAATTGCACATAGCTATTTGGGCGGTGTATACGCTAACAGATCGCTGTCTCCATCGATCTTGCCAAGGCCGTAACACCTATCGGCTCAAAATCCTTTTAACTGTTGATTTGGTAGTTTTTACAATGAAGCAAACACGCACATGGGAGTACATACGACATAGCGATATTTTCACCATAATTTCATCCCTCTTACCCCACAAACGTAACAATATATTCCTGAACACATGTGGGAAGTTTAGTGCTTAATTATGAAAAAATGCATTTAATCGTTAGGCCATGCCACCTCACTACACATCTGTGTGTGGTTAGGAAGGGTTTCCATAGTCAGGAAAGGAAAGACGCAAATAGACAGATGGAGATAGATATACTTGGGGAAGGAATGAAACCGAAACCGATCTTTGCAATTAATGTCACTAAAAAAAAATTAAGGCTTTTGTGAATTAAAATTCGTTTTATTTTGTTCATTTCCTCACTCATCCCCACCCCTTTCCCCCCACACACAAGTCCTTCGATAATCGAACCCACACCAATCATCTCAGAGGAAAGTGCGTGACATCTGCACCATCTGGTTGACCTCAGGTCAGTCTGTCAGTGTCCCGATGTGAACCGATGGCACATGATACAGATAACCCAGGTTCAAATCCCATATACAATATGCGTTTGTCCATTGCGTCCTACTAATCTCCTTATAGTTCAAGTAAAAAGTAAATTCATGTCTACTCATGTCTTTTTCTTCCACATGAAGTATGTATAAGCTCCACTGCAAGCCTTGAGATCACTGTAAATAAATAATTTTTAAAAAACAACAGAAAAGGACAAAATAACAGCAGTACCATTGTCAATAAGAAACATGATGTAATTCAGCCTGAAAAGCGATAGTCTTTCAGGAGTTTACGAGTCCTTGTCAAATCGTTAAACCACGGCAAGAAGAGCGTATTGTTCACTATGTGATTGAACTGTAATATGTGAGTCTAACTCTTCCGATATCTTCTTAACTTTGAAGATTTGTTGCTTAACTACAAACCGCCTGTTAGTGTTTGGCCACTCCCTGCCCTCCCAGTGTAACAGCATCCTGAAATTCACCTTGGAGATTTCAATAGTCGCCACCATTTCTGGGGATACAGCGACAACAATGTTGCTGGTGAACAATAATTGTCAGATTGAGCTTCGGCTAATGACCGTTTCCTCCTGTATGATGCCAAACAACTAAGCTCCTTCCACTCATGCAGGGATATAGGGATTACCACCCTGATCTCTGCTTTGTAGCAACTGACGAGCTATCTCAGACCTTAATGGGGTAGCGCAAGATGCTCCCATATTTCCCTCACTGCCAACACCACCATGCCATCATCCATGTTGCCACCGCTAATCGCATGAAAACCTTCCCCTCGATCGAACGTCATAAAGCCAATTGGTCAGGTTTTGCCACAGAACTAGATGAGAAGATCACTTGCATTAATCATAAGCCTGATAAGTCCTTTTTTCAATTCCTCAAATCTGCTGCCATGAACATCCTTCGCAGATACAGAACAACTTTCACCCCTTGCTGGCTTCCAGAAACTGAAGCCCTTTTGAAGGAGTACGAGACAACAGGAAATCCAGACACAGCTACACAACTTCTCTCATCTCTTGACTCTGCACACAATCAAAGATGGATTGAAACTGTAAAGAGAATAGATTTCACCCATTCTATCAGAAAAGTTGAAACCTTCTCCGCCCCTTGGTGCCTCTAGCCCACTCAAACATCGTCCACCGCCAGTCACTGCGAATGCTGTAGCATCAAAGCCCCTCCAGAATTCCAAAAGCAACATAGGACCAAGATGCAGAAGGAAGTTTCTGCTACCATGGCCACACTACCTACTACCTCTAGCTTGGCATCCCCATACACCCTTCATAAAGTAGAAGAGGCACTCAAATCAACAAAGTCTGCTTATGCTAATGATCTTTCTCTTGCCTACAAAGCGTGCAATCTTGATGATGTGAGCAGAGTTCTCATGAACGACCTCAAGGCTTTGGAGGAATGTTTCACCAAATGGAGACTCCGTCCCAATCGATCAAAAAATACTGTCACTGCCTTCCATCTGATCAATCACGTGGCTCATGCCAAACTAGATGTTTCCTTCTGTGAAAAGTCAGTCCAGAATGAACCACACCCAAAATATCTTGGAATCACTCTGGATCGCAGCCTGACATTCAGGTAACATCTGAAAAGGGTTTGTGAGAAAACGAAGACCATAGTAAACCTCATCCATAAGCTTGCCGGCACAAGCTAGGGAGCTAGCACACACAGCCTTCACACTTCTACTGTCACTCTAGTAGTCTAGTGTATCCCACTGCAGAGTAATGTACACCTGTCTGGGCTGAGAGCAGTTGCACTAAACACCTTGACACTATCCTGAACTCTGCAATGAGAATTGTATCTGGCACACTGAAGTCAATCCCTCTACCGTGGCTCCCTGTGCTGACTAACATCGCATCCTCAGACATTCAATTGGCAAGCACAAACATCCTTAGTGTACCTTCCTGAGATAAAGTTAGATGCTGACCTGCCAATCTATGAAGAGCTACTGAATCCTCCCAGACTTTGATTGAAGTCACGGAAGCCTTTCTGGATTAGGGGATCTGCAGTGGCCAATACAAATGATAAGGAGTTGTGGCGGCAGCAATGGGAAAAGGCATCAGTCTGAGATGGCCAGCTAATTCAAGATCCCACAAAGGAGCCCCCAGGCTTTGACCTACAGACGCCAATGGAGTGGTCTTAACCGACTACAAACTCGACATGCAAGGACCGCTCATCATATGTATAAGTGGAAGCAAACCGAGAGAGAGCCCACTGTGTACCTGTGACAATCAAGAACAGAAAGTCCTACATGTTGTACAAGACCGCATGTAGAGGAGATTCAGCATGTCCTTTGCAGAACTATACAGAACTTTGCAGAACTGATGCCGAGATCAAATAACTTGCATTACTGATGTACTTGTAACTTTGCAAATAACTTGCAACTTGCAAATAACTTGCATTGATATTCAATTGAACTTGTCTACAAGATCATACGAAAGATGAAGAAGTTTACCTCTTTTAAAGTTTTGAACACACATCGTCAACAACAAAACAAAATCTTTAGCGTGTAAAATTTATCTCGGACAACTTTCAAATGACTTCTTACACATCCAGTAAAAGTGAATGAAACGCTTGAAAAAATAATCACTTAAGAAACAAATTTAAAACTAATAAAGGTTACTAAGCTTAAAAAGCCATGTTAGTTAGGCACATCTAAAACTTCCAAATTACATGGTATCAACATGTTAACATGTTTAAAATGTCTTCTTTTTTTAAATAAAAACTTAATAAGGCACGAACTTATGAACTGTGCAATGTTGTAGATATTGAAAACATCGGTAACATCAACAGACGACTAAGACAGGAAGGACACGCTAAACTGTTAAATTAAATTAATACACTTTGGCAAATGCTTGGCCAAAGTTATAAAATGAAAAATAAATAAAAAATAAACCCAACAGTTTTAAGATCGTTGAAAACAAGGCATTTGTAATTCTACTGATATGTAGTTCAGAAGCGAGTGGCTATCTACATAATACATATGCAGGTGGAAGTTGAAAATGGAGGTTAGGTTAGTTAGGAGAATGAAACTGGTAAAAAGAATAGTTACTTAGGAGACTGGAAATAAGGGGGAAAAGGGGATTATGGGGCATGAAGAAAGGGATGTTGGGGGTTTTGATGATTTGGGGAGTAGGGAAGGAGTCCAAACTTCGCCATTTTCTTTGTATGAAATATGTAGACGGCACTTTCTGGTAGTCACAAGAAAAAGTTATCGGCAGGTGTGGGTTAATTGGGAAGCTCGCTGTAGTAATACTTCCTTGCTGACTCGCCAAACTCCCACCCACCAGCTCTGAATTCAATGATGTTGAGCAAAAGGAGGCGAGAGAGAGATGTGAGTCTGTCGAGGAAGAAGCAGTCACGCAGCGTGCAGAACAACTCAGCCATTCGAGTCTCGTTTCGGTTCTCCAATTGTTTGCCGATGTGATGCAGCTGCTCTACCAAACAACACACCTTAAAGGAAAAGTGTGACGTGTTAAGGAGTTAAATTTTGAGTGAAATGAGATGTACAAGAAATAGAAAGTTGTAATAAGCAACAACAACAACAACAAATAAAGCACAGAAGCAAATAAACCCCACCTCCTCCTCATGGGTCACAGCATCAGATTTCGTCATTCTGTTCAGGCATTCATAAATGGGCTCCACTAGTGCAACCATCGGACCGTTGCCTACCTGGAGGACATGGCACCAAGTGTGTAACAATGCTTACACAAGATGGCTTATATGTCTTTAACATTCAAAATGTTGTTTTGGCTTAACTGTCACATTCACCTCCATGATAAACAAAACAACATCGGACTGGACCCATCCCAATCCCCCCTCCTGGCGACCACACTTCCGTAACAAAAATAATAAAAAATTAAAACTTGAGGCATAAGTCAGGTTCATCTTTCTATTGGTTGATCAATCTGACATCATGAGTGATCACTTATGTGAATGAGACTTTTGCTCAAATTAATCTGTACATGTTATTTGGTATCACACGATATAAACAAGGTTGCAAATTCTGTATTTTAAGCGTATTTGATCTTGCTCACAAAGTTTAAGGCAGAAAACGTGGCAAAGACTGGTACATTAAATACATATTTGCACACCTACCCTTGGTTCTCATCTTTAATACATCTATTGACGATTATAGCAAACATACACAAAGTTATGGCAATCAAAATGTACCTTCATTGAACCAACAATCACACTATGAATGGTTGATAAAATTTACAAGCGTTACGCCTAGGTCACCCGTTGGGAAAATGATGTGAGTTGACAAAGTGGAAGACGCAGAAAACATGCTACGATATGATATTTCGCTCACAAGGTTCAGACATACATGAAGGCGGCCATCTTGGATTTTGACGTGGCGACCCAATTTTCAATAGCGTTCTTCCTTATGCCTAGATACACCCACACACCAGATTAGAAGTTGGTACTTCGCTTATGTTTCAAGATATTCCGCTCACAAGGTTCAGACATACATGGCGGCGGCCATCTTGGATTTTGACGTGGCGACCCAATTTTCAATAGCTTTCTTCCTTGTGCCTAGATACACCCACACACCAGATTAGAAGTTGGTACTTCGCTTATTTTTCAAGATATTCCGCTCACAAAGTTCAGACATACATGGCGGCGGCCATCTTGGATTTTGACGTGGTGACCCAATTTTCAATAGGGTTCTTCCTTTTGCCTAGATACACCCACACACCAGATTAGAAGTTGGTACTTCGCTTATTTTTCAAGATATTCCGCTCACAAGGTTCAGACATACATGGCATCAGACATACATGGCGGTGGCCATCTTGGATTTTGACGTGGGTTGCACCCACACACCAAATTCGAATGCGGTCCTTGGCTTACGCACGCACGTATGCATGCACGGACGGACGGACGGACGGACGGACACACGGACGGAGGGGAAAACCATAGTCCCCCTTTTGCTCCGCGGTGCGACGGGGGACAAAAAGAAAGGGGATCAACATTCGGGGGGAGATCAACATTCGCAAAAAATCAATGGCATTGTGGTAAGAGCATCCGCTCCAAGTCTAGGAGGTCAACGGTTCAATTCCAACCCTGGCCAAGTCATCAGACATTAAAAACATGTCGCTTCCTCGCTTGATGGCCAGGATTTGGAGTAGAGACCATGGATAAACCCCATGAGTTTGGAATCCATTGGGAAGAGAGATTTCTCCCTAAATGTGCTCTGCTGAATGGGCAAAGAAAAACTCCACCACTCCACGGTTCTGCTGCTACACGTAGTGTTCCGCGAAGTTGCTTCATACAAGTTAAACGGCCTCATTTGTCTGATGTCAAATCCTGTGTTGTCTGTATCTGCATGTGAATGTGTTTTGTGTGTGACAGCTCCTCCATGACCATAGCAACTATTTAAAAAATGAGTTAAGGTATATGTGCTGGATGGGGTTGAGTGTTGAGTGTTAAGAAAGTATGCTATGCTGAGCTAGTGTGGACAAAAGTTCTACAATGTTTTTGTATGTGAAATGCAGTTGTCCCATCAGCTCACAGAAATTCGTTTTGGAGCTAAAAGGCTGACAGGAAAGCTCAAAGGTAGCGATCTCACCTTTCAGCTACCTAGCCTGATTTATATTCCCGACCTAATTAAAAAGCAAGGTGTTGGTGCTTCATCGGCAGGGTGTTGCGTCGTTGATTGTACCGTCCGCGGGATGGGAAGTTAAACTGGGTGTTCCATCGATCCGTGCTTCGCAAGGCAGGGTGTCTTCCTTTGCATACACATTTAGTTGCAGAGGTCTGTACTTTTATTAGTTGGCGGACTCTGAAAATCCTACGGTGTCTTTCAACAAAGAGTAGGCGAGTTGTAGGCCATAATCTGAGTCTCATTAACCTACAGGGGAGGAAGCACTGCAACAGTGACTTCCAGCCCATTATGCATACAATAAGAAGACGACAACCAAGGCAAAAATGATTGTCCCGCAAACGTTTTGATCGCCCCTCGTATTATTTAGACAAACTAGAATTGCACTCAGTAGAGCGCATAGCCGCATACGTCCGCCAAGCTGAACAGTTTCCATTTTGTATCCCACCGATATGTCGGATCTGCATCCGGACCTGGACCAAAATCTAATCGACTTGGTTCTTGTCACCTATCCAAATCATCCATCAAGTTTTGTCATAATCCATCCACATCTTTTTGAAATATCATGCCATACTGCATATCGTTTTTGGCTCCATCCCTCAATGGTGGAGTCACAAAAAACATTATTGGATCCGGATCTTCACCAAAATCGAATCAATTCATCCTTGCTACACACCCAACCTGTCCATCAAATTTCCTGTCTATAAAAGTGGTTGCGAGCCTGGTGAGGACTTCGTGCACCTCCTGGGAGATTATGGGCACATACACATAGGATTAGTTTCAGTTATCATGAAGTATTATATTTAACATTTAAGTTATATTGTGTACATGGGGATTGATGTGTGTTACGAGATGCATGTTACGAGGGTTTGAGATAGCATTTCTGAGAGTAGTAGCTCAAGTACCAATCGGCTCGTTAGTTAATAATGGTACGACACGTAGCGTTGGTTCGTTCGATCAATTAGTAGCTGTTACAAAGTTGCAGGCACGGTTCCCCATTTTTCTCGTTCAACTCACAGGTATGATAAACTGACCCTGGACGTGAAGATCTGGCCAGAGGTAAGGGTTGTAGTGAGTAGTGTAATAATGTTGATCCTGGGACACCTCCAAATTCCCATTGACTTACATGTTAATTTTCCTCTCTCCTCATTAACCCAAAGCACCTCTATTTCTCTCACCCTGTTCTTTACGAACCTTCTCACCTTTTGACATGCTAGCCTTATTCATTAGACCACTTAAACACCTGTGATCCTTCTGACCTTATGGACCTTTTACTCTTAATATCATCTGGTGAATATAACCCACTCAAACATCGACCCGACAAATATTTGTTTATGTGTGGGAAATAATTTAATTCTCCTACAACTCTCTTCACCGTCTAATATATTGACAAAGTATATGTTTGAGTTTGGTTCTTTTTCAAGATATTTTAACTGAGTTAAAATAAAATGATAAACCTCCCTCAATGTTCTTGTTTGGGTGCCTCCAGTGCCACATACCATTTTTAAATTAAAGTATATATTTTCCTGACAACCATTAAAGTTTTCCGTCCACTCAAAAATATTTCCATCTTTTTTTACCCAACTCACCAGTATTTAAATTAATTCTCTTATTTGTTTTGTGAACTTTTTTACCAGTTGCCTTTTCAATTATACCTATTTGATATTTTTCACATTCATTATGTTTTCCATTTATATACCAAGGTTGATTACACCTCCACTCTTTAGTCTGGTTGATACTTGGTTCTATCATTTATATATTAATAAAAAAGGCGGCGGTAGCCCTTAAAATCCCTAACCCCATTATCTTATCACTAATATATATCTTATCACTTATATATATCTTATCACTTATATATATCTTATCACTAATATATATATCACTTATATAGATCTTATCACTTATATATATCTTATCACTTATATACTTATATAACCATAAGGGAGACTATCAATCCCATTTTCTAAAATAAACCTCTTATCATCAAAAGCTCCTAATGCTTTCTTATTTATCTCTTCTGTATATAATTGATGTTTATAACTTCTTATTCCATTAATCTTTCTAAACTCTTCTTTCTTTGTTGTTAAACAGTTATAATAATCCTTAAAGTTTATTATTTCTTTGATAACATTTTTCTTTACACCTTTTAACTTCTTATCAGTCTTTTCAACGTTATTCACAATATATTTATAAGCATAAGCCTTGGACCTCAATCCCACAAATTCACTCATAACATTTCCTCCTAATTCATCCTTGAACTTTCCAATCACCTTTTTATTTTTAGAAGAGAACAACTCACTCTCTGGACTATAATTACTTGTATCATAAATATTAATGTCCTTTTTCATGTCTGAATAAACATCATCAGTATTAATTTTCAAAATAAAACTATCTGTATCCATGTAAAGTAGATTAACATCATTTTGATATTTCTTCCTCAAGTTATTATAAAAGTAATCATACATTAATGACTTTGACAAATCAAGAATTGATGTTCCAATATAAATAGGTTTGTCCATTTCAATACTCTCTTTAATCAAATGGATCGCACAAAAGTTCTCAGTAAAGACCTCAACTCTCGTAAAACTCGGTCTATTAATTAATTTTGATGCTTGTTTCCAAGATGTTGATAGTCTGATATTTTGTCTTTTCCTCACATTTTCCATGGTCTTACCAAAGACCGCATTATTCATCAATTTATAAAAGTCTTTCTCAAAATCTGTTTTTGACTCTGTTCTTATTTGTGTATTAAAATCAATGTACCCCTTTAACCAATAACTTTGATTGAACTTTAGAATCCTATGTATCTTTTCAACACGGAGACCCTTTGAAAGACATTGTCTCAAATTTCTTTGATGAAGAACATAATTTTTCTTGTTGTATAGTGTTGTTAGAAGCTTCTCTGACGCTTTACCCTTTACATTAAATGATTGTTGATAATCACTTAACCACTCATTCTTTGGAATTTCCTTTTCACAAGCAAATGGGAGATCTTTGTGTAGGTTATGGAGTTCCTCTGGATATTTCAAATCAACTTCAAAATAATAACCAACCTTTGAATCATCCAATTCTTTTTGTGTAGAGATACATACATCTTGTAAAACCTTTTTGTAGTCTTTTTCCGTTACCCATCTAAGTTTTCCATAAGGAAGAGCCTGAGACATTGCCCAACCATACAAGTTATTTGAGTCATAGTACATTAAGTAAGAACTCTCTTTTGTTGAATCATAATTTGGAAGATATTTGTTATTTACTTTTGTATATCTCTTTGAACAGACTTGTGAAATTCCACCTCTTTTTGACTTTTCAATCATCAAGAGCATGTCAACATCTGTTATTAAATCCAAATCTTGTTTTGTCATTTTCAACATCGCGCTCCAAGCAAGACCAGGAGCAGTGTAATAGTGAGCAGGATCCAATCCATATCCAGAATGACAGATTGTTCTGAAAGCCTCAAAGACATCAGCTAGAAGAAGAACATCAGTTTTGAGATACAAATCATGATACTCACCAAGATTCTTGATGTTATATTTTTTCCAAACATTTTGTGCGTGTACATAATCTTTATCAGGTATATGACTATTATTTAATTTATTATAGAAATTTTCTTTTGAAGGAATTTGTGTTTCATTGAATCTCTCAAATGAGTCCATATAGTCATAGGGATAAATTCCCTTTTGTGTTAGTAAATCTTTGTCTGAAAAATACTCTGAAAGACATGGAAACTCTTTTAGATTTTGAACCAAGTTAACCAATGGACTTGCCATGAATTTAAATGTATCAAGAAATCTGATATGAGTAATAGGAGATGTGTGAATTGTTTTTGTGAATGAAATGTATTTCTGATCCGTGTTAGGAATTACTGAAATGTGTCCAGATGTCTTTGAAAGTTCATTAATAAATAGATGTGTATCACAATGAGCGTTGTTATGAAGAAAGACAGGAATGAAAGAGGGGAGTTGATAATTAATATAACAACTTTGATGAGCCGGACCTCTATATTTACCAGTGAGATGACAATGGTCTCTAACCTTTCGACCTTTACCAATTTTCTTCTCACAAATATGACAGGCAGCCTTTGGATGTCTAAATTCTCTTTTTTCTTTACTTGTTAAGGACATTGGTTTATTGGTTTCTCTCATTATCTTGGTTAATCGAACAGTCTTTTTCTAGTCGTTTCACAAACTCCTCTGGGGTATTTGAGCCTCTATACTCCTCTAACTTGTTATATTCATCACCAACGGATGATTTGATATAATAACAAAAACCGCAAGGAGTATGTTTTTGATATTTATTTGTGTATGATTTTTTTGGATCTGGAGAAGCAGTATCAATTTTTTCTAGAATACTTTCAAAATCAGCATATATAACAAATGGATGTTTTATTGTTTTCTTTTCATCTTTGAATGAAATCTTTGAGCCTTCTTTCGGCATTTTAATTACCGTTGATTTATGTTCACCACAATAATTTGAGTGTTTATCCAATCTTTCTTGTGTATTGAAGAAGTTAAGACAACGTGTACAAATATATATTTTATTTGTTCTTTCACATACTTGTGTACGAACCAATTTAGAAAGATCTTTGATGTATGTATAATGTGAATTTTCCTCTGAATTAAAATATAGAAGATTAATATGAGTTTGTTTACAATTGTCAGAAAGCTTTAAAACCTGAATGTTGTTTGTTTCTGTTAGACCATAAACATTAACTGATAAATTATTCATCTTTTCAAATTTAGGAATATCATTTAAAGCCATAGGAAACTTTAGATCTTTCGTATTTAATGTATTCTCATATTTTTTATAATGAGATACTCTTTCACCATGAAAATGTGGAGGATGTAAGTGTGCTAGAATAGACCAGAGAAAACATTTATTGTCTTTATTTTTGATATTGATAACTGCTTTTCTATTTTTGATAACACTGGGTAAATCAATGTAAGAAGAAGCTTTTAGAGGATCTGATTTAAGAATATGAATATCGATGTAAATAATTTTTCCTATATTGAATCCACTTCCTACGATTGAATTATCCACATCTTGCTCTTGTTTAATAAGTTCATCATAGACTCCTGATGATTTAAAATCTTGATATGAAGATATAAAGTGCGGTTCAGTTCTCATGTATGGTGCATCTATAACTCCTTCATCCTTTGTCATTTCTAATTTTACTCCCATATAAAATTTAAGTGGTTTCATTTCCTTTAGTGTTTTTTCAATCAACGTTTGAACAGCAGGTTTAACTATTTCTACAGCATCAACTATAGACTCTGGTTCAGGAGGTTTGAAGTTAAAGACTCTTATTTTAATATGTCCTTTGAATGCTCCATCAGAGTTTTTAGTTGTGATAAAATTTGATAAATGTAGATTTGTTTTAAGATGTATTTTGAAGCCTTTCTTGAGGATATTTTTATTACATGTAGAACAGTGTTTTGTTTCAGGTGGAAGAGGGGAAAGTTTGTTAAAAATGTTGTATGTATGTTTTGCGGTGAGAATATGTTGTTTATAATATTTTACTTCCTTCTCGCAAGTATCACAATAAACCATATTTATAGCGTGAGAAAATGTGGTGTTTTATATATATCACTGTACTTAAAGTAAAACACTTTTGAGCTTTACAGCTCCTTTTTATATATCGCTGTACTTAAACTAAAACACTTTTTCACTCAGAATCATCTGAGCCATAACTATCACATGAATACTCAGAATCATACTCAGAGTCATCAATAAAGCTACTCTCATAACTATCATCTGAGTTCAATGAAGTACTTTTAGGTGGCGGTTGTGGCTGTGGATAACAAATTAGTTTGTCATCTTTAAGCTTGAACGTCTCTTTTTCAATTGTTTTAAGAACTTCAGTCTTGACTATGTGATTCAAACTCACTGATGATTCGACATTATTAACAATTTTTTGAAGATACAAAAGCCATACAACACTATGTCCAATTGAACTTGAAAGGCCCTTTTTTATTTCTTTAACCACAGCTTTCTTAACGCTATATGTTGTCGTTGGATTAAACAAAGGAAGAAGGTCTTCATCCGATATATTGTTAATCTGGTTTACAACACTTGTTGTGATCATTTTTTCATTACAAGGAGTACAAACACATTCTGACAATTTATTGACCTTTATCTTTGTCATGATAAAATCTTCCAAGGAAATAGTAAAATCTTCACTGCTGTAATGACTCATATTTAATTATCAGAAAAAAATATTCCCATCAATATCTATATATTTTCTTTCATTAGAACTAATAACCACAATATTTTTTACATTAAATGTTATTTTCAAATAATCTCTAATAATCAGGGTACGGAATGATAGTTCACCACTAATATTCATATTATTAATTTCACCCACATCTTTGGGTTTATTAAAGAATATACAAATGTTTCCTCTAGAATCGTTGATGGTCTTATCATTCATTTTCAAAACTTCTTTATCAATGATCTTTTCAAGCTTTGAGTAAATTGCCAGTAGTAGTGGAGAAACTTTTGTCAAATTTACTTTAATAGAGTTATTAATTAACATAGCTTGTCCTGTAAATTTAATAAAAGGACACATGTTATTCTCCATTATGGGTTTAATCCAAAAATTTCCATATTTATCTTTGTTCAATTTTACATCTTTGACATATTTTTCTATATCTTCCACCGAAGTAGAGATTGATTGAAATTTGTCTTTTGTGTTTTGAAACATTGTATTTATTAGATAATAAACTTGCGTTTAGTTTAAGTAAAAATTTACTATATAAATATGATAGAAGGATATTTAGAATTTCCAGACTCACCATACGATAAATTAGAGAATTGTCCGGCTTGTGATAGAAGAGGGCTTAATAATGAGGATTCATATAAACAATGTATTTTCTGTGATTTAATTTTAATTGATGATAAAAAAATATATAGAAAAATATATAACTCTTTTAAATTAGAACCAAAAATGAATTACTTTACAAGATTAATAAGAGAGATGAATGTTAAGTATTGTGATGATAATACACCATTTCTTTCAAGGGAAGAGACTATTTGTATTGAGGAAATGTATAAGGGTTTAATGATATTTATTATTCAAAATAATTTTAATGGAAATGTTAATACAAGATACTATATAAATAAAATAATGGATTATTTTAAAATTAAACCTGAACTCAGGATAAAATATAGAGTTTCTAAAATAGCTCAAAAAAAGTTAGATGACTTGTTTTTCAAATATATAAATGAATGATTTTTTACCTGTTTGGGAAAATAAGATAAAATTTAATAATCATAAGAATATTCCAAATTCATTGAGATGTCTAATAGTTGGTTCAAGTGGATGTGGAAAAACCTGTTTACTTTTAAAGATGCTCCTTCGTCCTAATTTTTTAGATTATGATAATTTAATAATTTTTACAAAGTCAAGTTTTCAACCCGAGTATCAACTACTCTCACATGGTTTTAATGCAGGTCTTAAAAAGGAAGACATTATCGGTTTATTTAAACTTCAAAACAAACTAAATGATTATAATATTGAAGATATAATACAATTATTTTGTGATACACAGAAATCAAAATCGAAACCAAAACCCATTACTTGTATTCTTAGTGATAATACGGATGATATACCTTCACCTCAAGATTTAGATAAATCAAAAAAGAACCTCGTTATCTTTGATGATTGTGTTAATGAGAGAAACCAAACAGTAATGGATAGCTACTATACAAGAGGGAGACATTCTTCTTGTAATTGTATTTATCTTAGTCAGTCATATTTTCAACTCCCTCGACGCTCAATAAGAAACAATGCTAATACTTTTATTTTATTTAAGTTAAATTCAATAGATATAAATAATTTTTGGAGAGATAATTGTTCTACATTATGTAGTAAGAAGGAATTTGAAAATTCTATGAAACACACGATTGGAAAATATAAATATATTGTTGTGAAACAAGATGAGATACTAAATGATATTTTTCAATAAATAAATACAGAAAATGAATACCGACGAAAGAGCAAGAAAGTTTAAAGAACATCAAGAGTTGGTTTCAAAAGTTGTTAAACAACAGGAAGAGATAAAGAAGAAACGGAGACAGAAACTAACTGGTGAAGAAGCCTTTGAAAGAAAACAAGAGAAATTCTTTAAACCACTTTTGAAAACTCAACACTCACCTACAGTTCCCACAGTAGAATTTACTCCAAAAAAACTTCAAATGATCAAAGATTTTAGTCAAATGACAGAGCAAGAACTTGGAGAATTAGAATATGATGATGAAGGATTATTTCGGAAACTTGAGGAGGTAAATCAACCCCCTAATTATGTTGTGGAAGCTCTTCAAAACAATGAATATTCGGTGAATTCAAAAACCAGAGCAGGTCTCATTCCAACAGAAGAACCAGCACAGTTTTATCTTGTGAAAGAAAAGGTATTGATATTTAATGATAAATTGGTATTCTTAAGTTCTACTCAACCAAATGTTGAATTAACTCCAAGATTAATGTTTCTTCTAACAAACTCTGGATTAAATGGTTCAAAATATTTTGAGGAACCACTTGATATGGAAAGAGAGGAAGATAGGGTATATATTGATTTACTAAACTCACTTGATTATAGAGTTTCTGTTGCTGGTAAAAGTAAGAAGAATGAGAAGGAGAAACATATTATTGATGCTTTAAGAAAGCTTGGTTCAGGTGTTAGTTTTCTTCCAAATGACCCATCACAATTAGTTAATAGACTATTATTGTTGTTAGGTAGTAAGAAGGCTGGAAACAACAATTGTTTTAATGAAACCTCAGCCATTTTAGATCAGTTGATGAATATGAAAATAATTAATAAATGTCAATACAAAGATATTTTATTAGACATTAAATAAGATGAGAAGCACAATTCTTAGTTTTGATTTTACAACGAGTGATTACACAGCATCATTCCCTTACCCACTACAACTTGACCACACAAAAGAATATGAGGCATCTTTATTGTCGATGGAAACTTATAATACCTTGTTTAATATCACAGAGAAAAACAACAAGTTTAGTTATAATCCAGGAAGTGGATATAAAACTATAACCGTTTCACCCGGAGCTTACGAGATTTCTCAAATATCTTCAGAAGTCTCCCGCCTTATGAAAGAAAAAGGTGATGAACCAAAGAATATGGTAATAACTATTCAAAAACACACTTCAAAATCAACTATTAAACTAAAAAATAATTATAAAGTTGATTTCACGATTGAAAATTCGTTCAAAGAGCTATTGGGTTTCTCTTCAAAAAAGATTGAAACTAACGGGACGTTTTACAGTGATAATGTCATTCAAATATCCTCCGGTATAAATTCAGTATTAATTCATTGTGATTTGATTGATGGTGCTTTTAACGATGGAATAAGAACAAATACAATATTTTCATTCAGTGCATACTCAACCCCGATTGGTTATAAATTTAATATGGAACCAAAAAATCTTGTCTATTTACCTGTGTCAGGAAAAACCATATACAGAGTAAATTTTAGGATAACCGACCAAGATAATCGTATGATATCCTTTAATGATGAAATTATATCCATCAGAATTCACCTACGTGAAGTTTTTCAATAAATAAATAATGGTTATTGTGAGGAAACACGAGTTGGGAAAATATAAAATAATTACAGGGGATGGGATGTTCCTTTCACCATACTATACAAGGTATGTGGGTAGAGGATACTATAAACCAAAGAGACAACGGGGTGTGGGACATCAATTTAGAAATAAAGGAGATGGGATAATTGATACTCTAATGGGTATTGGTTCAACCATTCTTAAACATAAAGACCTAATTGGTTCAACTGCTTCTCTCATGGGAAATGTAGCGGGTGCTGTAAAGAGTATAAAAGATGCTCAAAAGGAGTCCCATAAATTACAAGCAATCAAAGAAATTAAAAAAGGTAAAACTCAACTATCTTCACAAGAACGACAAAAAATCATTAAAATACTTGGATCAGGGTTTCAACAATTTTAATGCTATATAAATACAAGTATGGAAGCGATTGATAGTATCTATGATTTGGATGATACAATTATCATTTCAAACTCCACTAAAAAGGAAGACTATTTTAAGGTAAATGCTATTACAGGAACCGACTGGAATTCAAATGGAACAAAAAGTTTTGAAATAAATAATCAACAAACTTACTTGAATATAGCTGATAGTTTCTTGCTGTGTAAATTTAAATTCACAAAGGCTGCGAATAACACTAATGCTACACTCGTAAATGATTTCTTCTGGAAAATGTTTGATAGTGTCCGACTGTATATTGGAACACAAGAGGTTGAAGCGGTTGATTATGTCGCTGCTACATCTGAAATGATGAAATTCACACTATATTCGTTTAGTGATAGAATGGGTAAGGGAGCTGTTGAAGGTTTTATTCCTGATATGTCAACGGGTACAAACGCAGACCCTGGTTATAGTCAAAGGAAGGCAATGTATAATGATGACACAAAACCAGAGAATAGTTTTACCGTAGCAGTACCTCTGAAAGGTATATTTGGATTTTGTGATGATGACAAAGTTTTGTATGGTCTTAAAATTAGATTTCAACTACAAAGGAATGATAATGTAAATAGGTTGCTTTTTGGGGATGAAAATGCTTTTGGAGACAACAATAAATTTGTTATTAATGATTTGTGTTGGTATATCAGTGAATATACTCCTAATCTTAAAACGGAAGAGATGTTAAATAGAAGACTTAACTCAAAGAAACCGCTAAATGTATCATACCTTAAAAGAAGATGTCAACACGTTAAACTGGAACACACTACCTACACTTGGAATTTGGGTGTTCTTCAAGGAAAGCCACGATACCTCTGGCTCATTTTTTAAAAACCAGATGGAGAGGACGGTACTAATAAGAATAATGCGTTGAGTGATAATGCTAAGGTGAAACAACTTCGGGTTTCACTTGATGGTACATTTTATCCACGAGATAGATTGGAAATTGATTGGGAAAAAAATGATTTTGGGGAAGCCTACAAGTCTTACCAAAAGGTGTGTGAAAGCAACGGTAATAATGATCCTATTTTGGATATGGTTGCATTTAAAAAACTTTATACAATCTATACAATTGACCTGAGTTCTCAAAAAGAAACTATAAAGTCTAATAGAGTGGATACTTCTCAATACATTGAAAGAGGAGAGAATGAAGAAGTTGACGCTTATTGTTTACTTTTGGAGGAAACAGAATTACAGATTAATACAGATAATGGTGTTATGATTAATATCACATAGGTTTTTTCTCATAAATAAATGGTAGGGGTATATGTTAATCAAATCAATCTTAATAAATTAACATCTTGTATTCAAAATCAAAAGCCTTGTATTATTAATGTTAATACAATTCAAAGAAAAGGAGCAGTAAGAATTGATGTTTTACTCACAAGAGAGCAGGTGAAAACACTAAATGATGCTGGTTCACTTAAAATTAAAATGACAAAACCCATGTTGAAGAAATATTCAACACGGGAAACGAGTGGAGGATTTCTCCCGTTTCTAATTCCTTTACTTGCTGGTTTAAGTGCGGCGGGAGCATTGACTGGTGGTATTTCAACAGCGGTAAAAACTGCTAACGAAAGGAAGGCACAACTAAAAGCTCAAAAAGAATTGGAAAGACATAACAAGGAGTTGGAGAAACAAATTAGTGGAAGTGGTGTAATTGTGGATTTTACTCACCCACTGCCTGATAAAGTTAGATTGTTGGTTGGAGAAATGCTTTCCTCTATCGCTCAAGCGGGTGTTAAACTAACTAAACGGGGTAATGGATTGTATCTTTCTCATAAATAAATGGATGAATGGTTTAAACAATTTGGAAAGAATACAACGTCAAATATAGAACTAGCTAAGTATTGTAAAACACTAAAAATTGATAATGTGGTTATTTGTATGAGAGATGAATTAATACATATAAATAAGAATACAAAGAATATTATTATGAATTTAGACACACAGAATGGTACTCATTGGGTTTGTATTCATAATGGTCAGGATAAATATTATTTTGATAGTTATGGTATTCCACCACCTGTTGAAGTAATACAATTCTTACAGAATGGTGTTTATCAAACATTCCAAGTTCAAGAAATTAATTCTAAATGTTGTGGTCAATTATGTTTATATGTATTATTTCAACTCAACAATAATGGAAATTTTTATGATATCATTTTTTATCTAATATAAATGACCTATGTTGGAAAAGATGGTTCTATCTTTGGAAAATCCTCTCAGGATATTGATTTATCAAATTATTATACAAAGGCACAGGCTGAACGACAAAAATATAGTATAAGTAAAAATATTAATATGAAGAATACTTATAAATTAATCAATTATCCAAACCCTACAGATGCGAATGACTTGATTAGATTCAGTGATTTATCACAATATATATCTTTAAAGAAAACAGCACGTTTTGTGAAACAAGTAAAATTTACAACCACAACACCTGGTTATACTGACCATACACCTTTCCTCATTGAATTTAACTACCTGCTTACAATTGAATTTTATAAAGAAGGACATATGGTTAACATGCGAATTAATAAATGGGGATATGAAATGCCTGATTTAGGGTATAATTGGTTTTTTTCAATAAACTTAGAAGACCTACATGATTTTAATCAGTCCCGTAAAGAAGAATATTATCCACTTGGTGAGGATAAGGATCTATGTGGAAGTACAATTATCAAACAACAAATACATGATTTTAAGAAAAGAAAAATATATGGTAGTATAGCGATGGTTAACATGACAAAGAAGGAAGGTAATGAGATAAGGATAGAAAGCCGAGGAATACAAACCGATTTGGTAGTGGGAAGATGGGGTGGTATTACCTGTCATAATATTAATCTCACATATATTTCTGATACATAAATGGCAGGAAGAAGCCTACAAGAGAATTATAATTTTTGTATTCAGGGATACCTTCAAGAAAAGGGTGCTCGGTTTTACATACCGTACGAATTGGAACATACACATGGAAATTTTGCCATTAAAAACTGGCCTTATACTGATATTGCTAAACCCACAAATAGAGACTTGTTAAAAATATTAAATAAAAATGAACTTCTCAAAGTTATGAAATATAAAACTCTTTTAGAAATTATCAACAAATCTTATTGGTACCCTATTATGAGAAAAATAATTATAGATACAAGAATATCTCAAAATCCAGATGAGTATATGTATAATATTCTTTGGGGCTCAAACTCAAGGGTTGCAAGGGCTGACGAAGGAATTGAAGAAGAGAAGGAGGAAGGAGTTGAAGAAGAGAAGGAGGAAAGAGAGAAAAAGGAGGAGGAGGAGAGGGAGAAAAAGGAGAGGGTGAAAAGGGAGGAAAGGGAGAAAAAGGAGAGGGAGGAAAGGAAGAAGGAGGAGAAGGAGAAAAAGGAGAAGGAGGAGAAGGAGAAAAAGGATAAGGAGGAGAAGGAGGAGAGGGAGGAAAGAGAGAGGGAAATCAGTGAGATTCGTAAAAGATTAAATGTATTACAACAAATAAATCAATCTCAACGCATGATAAGTGTCAAGAGGAAAATAAAGAAAGAATGACTCTTGTGAAGAAATTGGTTTTAAAAACGGATGAGATGAGTTCAATTTCAGGGAGGAGATCTAAACGAGAAAGTGGTGAAGAAGAAGAAGAAAAAGATTAAGTGGTATTGACTTTAGTTAGTTTTATTTGTAAATAAATGGAGGAGAAAGTGAAGACATTTCTAAGGATTCTTTATGTTTTAAAAATAAAGATTGAAATGTATATGTTGAAAACCAAAAAGGTTTTGATACTCTGTCGGGATTTTTCTGATAAATAAATATGAGTTATTGTCTCAAGTGTAAAAAGAAAACTAAATCTAAAAATATCTCTTATGTTAAAGCTAAAAATAATAGAGTTTATCAAAAAGGAATATGTCAAGTGTGTGGCTCTAAAAAGTGTCAATTCATCTCTCCTAAAAGTGGAGGAGACATACAAAAGTTTCTGTCAGGAAGTAAATTTACAACAACTGGAATTCCAGGGGAACTACATCTACCTGGATATTCTTTCTGTGGTCCTGGAACAAACTTGGATAAAAGATTAGATGAGGCTGACAATCCTAAACCTTGGTCCAAACCGATAAATAGGGTTGATGAAGTGTGTATGAAGCATGATATTGCTTATGGGAATACCACTACATTGGATGAAAAACGTGAAGAAGACAGAGAAATGTTGTATAATTTGTCCTTGATACGAAATCCTACATTGAGAGAGAAAGTTGATCGGTTTATTGTAAAAAAAATGATAAGTGTCAAATTGAAACTTGGTCTTGGTTATTCCTCAAAAAACTATTAAGCTCTAATGATGTCATCAAGACTGAGGAGCTTTTGGTTAATGAATTACACAAACCTATAATCACAAAGTTTAAAAGAAGGAAAGTTTATTCAAAAGACACAGACCACATCTGGTCCGCTGATTTAATTGAATTGAATAATGATAAGGGATACAGGTATGCTTTAGCCGTAATTGATTTGAGGAGTAGATTTGCTTGGGTTGTTCCTTTGAAAAACAAGAGAGGTTATACTCTGATGTTAGCCTTCCAACAGATATTTAATAAAAGTAAAAGAAAACCAAAGAAGTTATGGACTGACGAGGGAACAGAGTTCTACAACAAAATATTCATGAAATTTCTTAAGGGGGAGGGTATTAAATTATACAGTACCTTTAATGAAGGAAAGGCAGTTGTTATTGAGCGTTTTAATCGTACTTTAAAAGAAAAATTATATAAAAAATTCACACAACTCGGTTCTCAAAAATGGGTGTATTTAATTCAGGATATTGTTGATAATTACAATAATACAGTTCATTCATCAACAAAATCAAAACCATCAGAAACATTTACAAAATTAAAATATGAAATGGAGATTAATTTGAAAAAACCCAAGTTCAAAGTTGGTGATATGGTAAGAATATACAAATGGAAAAGCCATTTTGAAAAAGGTTATACACAAAAATGGACTCGTGAATTATTTAAAATCATTGATGTAATGGATACAGTTCCTTGGACTTACAAATTAAATGATATGAATGGGGAAGAAATCTTGGGTTCATTTTACTCACAAGAATTACAAAAAACAAAACTGATAAGCCATTAAACAACAACCATCCATATATTAGTGATAAGATAATGGGGTTAGGGATTTTAAGGGCTACCGCCGCCTTTTTTATTAATATATAAATGATAGAACCAAGTATCAACCAGACTAAAGAGTGGAGGTGTAATCAACCTTGGTATATAAATGGAAAACATAATGAATGTGAAAAATATCAAATAGGTATAATTGAAAAGGCAACTGGTAAAAAAGTTCACAAAACAAATAAGAGAATTAATTTAAATACTGGTGAGTTGGGTAAAAAAAGATGGAAATATTTTTGAGTGGACGGAAAACTTTAATGGTTGTCAGGAAAATATATACTTTAATTTAAAAATGGTATGTGGCACTGGAGGCACCCAAACAAGAACATTGAGGGAGGTTTATCATTTTATTTTAACTCAGTTAAAATATCTTGAAAAAGAACCAAACTCAAACATATACTTTGTCAATATATTAGACGGTGAAGAGAGTTGTAGGAGAATTAAATTATTTCCCACACATAAACAAATATTTGTCGGGTCGATGTTTGAGTGGGTTATATTCACCAGATGATATTAAGAGTAAAAGGTCCATAAGGTCAGAAGGATCACAGGTGTTTAAGTGGTCTAATGAATAAGGCTAGCATGTCAAAAGGTGAGAAGGTTCGTAAAGAACAAGGTGAGAGAAATAGAGGTGTTTTGGGTTAATGAGGAGAGAGGAAAATTAACATGTAAGTCAATGGGAATTTGGAGGTGTCCCAGGATCAACATTATTACACTACTGTAGTGGTCCATGGTCTTTTTATAGACACGCTGGAGTTATTTGACCCACAACTATCACAGTAATGAGGCGTGGGATTTGGAACACCTTCCTCCCCCCGCCCCCCACTCCAAGCCATAATAATATCATTTTTGGCTCTCTCTCTAAATGGTGAAGAATCGCTTTAAAAATTATCGGATTCGGATCTTCACCAAAATCTCATCAATTTGTCCTTGACACATACCCAACCTGTCCACCAAATTTCGTCCAAATGAGTCCATAACCTTTTAGATATCATGCTCACAGACAAACAGACAGCGGTGAAAACATAACTTCCGTCCAATTTCAGTGGCGGAGGTAATTAACTTTATTATTGTTAGTTAGCTACCCGATTCAGACAAAGCATGAAAAGAGCAGAGGGTGCAAGACCACGTAGGAGGCGGTAGAAGACTAAGATACATGCTACTCGTAGACAATACGGATGGGACATGATAAGGAAATATCTCTGTTCAAACCGAATCGAAGCATGTGAGCAATTATGAAGCTTCAATTGGGAATGATGACAATGAGGATCTTTCTCCCACCATTAGCGCATAAGGCTGCCGAAGCAGTTTCTTCCATTGGCTAGAGGGGCACAATCCTGGATGGGTCACCTCTCCTACACAGAATACTCGACTGAATCACCTTTCCCAGTAAGCTGGTACTCATTTGGTCAACCTCGGAAGGATGACAGACTGAGTCGACCAACATGGTGTTGTTCTGGCATGGCTGAGGCTTCCACTTAAGATCCGAAGCCAACCACCTTAGCTATTAATATCAATTCTTTAAGGACAATTATGAAGGCCACTGCTATTGCTAAGATGATAGGAGTTGCCTTATAAGGGAACTCCAACACAGGAAACGACCATTGGGCCAATCATGCCTGAGTAACAGTTGCCAACCTATGGTTGTTTACCCGTGCACTAACCTTTTTAAATGCTGAGTGTCAAGCAAGGAAGCAGCACGTACCATTGTTTAAATATTTAGTACAACTCCGCCGGGGTTTCAACCATCGACCTCCCAGATTCCGAGCAGACGCTCAAACCATTACACCGAGTCTGGTTAAAGGGGAAGGAACCCAAACGCAATTTTTTTTTTCTGAAAACCATTGAAAATCATTAATCACGGTTTAATTTGAAGGGTCGTTTTTTCTTTGGATTTTTTTTTGTCAATCAGAAAGTGGTGCAAAAAGCCCAAGAGTGTCGATTTTCGATTTTGCCAGTGACGTCACATTATGAACTCACCTTGATCCAAATGGCAGATTTACATAGAGAAACAGTGCCTTCCGAGCTCAGATTCCGATACTGGTTCCTCCGTCATTAGCACCTCTGAAGGTTCTCAGCATGTTGAAACTGATCAGTGGGATTGTGAAGAAACGAATGAAGACAAAATTCGTGATGGAAACGCTTTTGCGGGTATTGTAGATCCAAATAGTTGAGCCTTGTGCGAGCGAATCAGACAAAGATGGTGTTCGTGAATACCGCGGTGTCGGTAGTGCAGATGAAAACGCTGGTCGAATGTTCACTACAGATTGGTAGGTTTGTTTTTCCATCCAATTGACGGTTTATCAGGGATTTTGTATTAATTGATAACCTTAACGAAATAAGTTAGATTTGATTCCAGAAGAAATACACCATGGACATGACACGGAACTGGCTCAAAACCTCCGCCGCCCAAGCACACGGTTGATGGGGGATTGTGGAGGGTGGCGGGTAGGGAAGAGTGTGTGATAGTGGTGGGTATTGTGTGGGTGATGGTTGATGGGGGATGGTGGGGAGATGTGGGGTGGTTGGTGTACGATAACTGCCTTATCTGTCAGGCCTACGCTGTGGCGTACTCTCGCCAGTTCTTACGTGATCCCGCTCGAGTCGCAAGAGCATCTCTATAATAATATGCTTGTTCGTGTGTGTCTGTCTGTCTGTAGCAATCCTTGAATCCTTCGCACCGATTGATTGGTTGGACAGCTGACCTGACTCCACCCACAAATATAGCTTTGATGCGTATTTAAGATTCTTCACGAAGAATATAATTAATTTACGATCATTTATTACCATAACTAGGCAACTCATAATCACATATTAAAATATTACACAGGACAAACTACTGACTGTAATAAGCCATGACCTCCAGACATCCACTTCCTGTTTCCATCGAGCTTTCCGTGATGTCACCAATGGCATGAGGTAATGAATAAATATGTAATCGCGATATAACAATTTATCCTTTTGCTTTGAAGAACGGGAATAAATGGGGAGGGTGTTATGTCTGGTTGAGGACTTTGCATGACGAGGGGGTTTGAAGATAGACTTCAATGTTACAGCTGCCATGTTGGTGGTCACTGCTATGTGAAGCCAAAGCTGTCATACGGAAAGCATGCCTCAGAGCTGTCATATTCACAATTGCTTTGAACTCCAGATACGTGTTTCCTTCATTGTAAAAACTACCAAAGCAACAGTTAAAAGGATTTTGAGCTGATCGGTGTTACGGCCTTGTGAAGATTGGCCTCAGTGGTAGAGACAGTGGTCTGTTAACTTATGCACTGCCAAAATAGCTATGTGGCATTAAACCCATGTCGCTTGAAATTTGTCCGAGGTCATTATTTACTTTTAACGATGAGTATGTGTGCGGTGTGTACCTTGGTTAGAATAGGTACACCGTATCCCTGCGTGTCGTAAGAGGTGACTAAGAGGGTTGGCGTCAGGAAGGGCATCCGGCCATTAAAACATTGCCTCAAAAAGAGAACCATGACAATTACAACTACATATGGGCAGGGTACAGCCCGAAGTGGAGATCGGTTTCTGAGGTTTGGGACATGGAATGTAGGGACAATGGCAGGGAGATCAGGAGAAGTGGTGGAAGTATTGATCAGAAGAAGAGTGGACATATGTTGTGTGCAAGAGATGAGATGGAAGGGAAGTGGTGTGAGAATGGTGAAGGGTAGGCAGGGACAGAAATACAAGTTTGTGTGGCAAGGGTGCCCGGAGGGCGTGAATGGTGTTGGTGTCCTGTTTTCTGAGGAGTTTGTAGACAGTGTGGTGAGTGTAACGAGAGTGAGTGATAGGTTGATGATGGTGAAAATGATGATTGGAAAGCTCTTGGTGAACGTCATCTCGGGATATGCTCTGCAGGTTGGTCGGAGGGATGAAGAGAAGGACAAGTTCTGGTGTGCGATAGAGAAGCTGATGGAAAACGTTGTTGTGGTAGGAGGAGACCTAAATGGACATGTGGGAAGGAGTATGGACGGTTTTGAGGGAGTTCATGGGGGTTACGGATATGGTGTGAGAAATGGAGAAGGTGAAAGGATTTTGGAGTTTGCTGATGGAGCTGATTTGTTGATTTGTAATACTCAGTTCCAGAAAGGGGATAATAAGCTTGTTACATACACGTCAGGTGGGTCGACGACAACTGTTGACTACCTGATGGTGCGTAGGCGAGATAGAGGGCACCTCCGGGACACAAAGGTGATCCCGGGGGAGGAGGCTGTTTCACAGCACCACTTGGTTGTCTGCGACATAAGGGTGAAAGGTGCGAGGAGAGCTCGGTGGGTGAAGTACCAACCGAGAATGAAGGTGTGGAGGTTGAAAGAGGTGACAGTAAGGGAGGCATTAAAAAAGAGGATGACGTGGTTGAGCTTGAACGTGGTTGGATGTCAATGAAAGATAGTTTGTTGGGAGCCGTTGGTGAGGTATGTGGATGGACAAAAGGACCACCGAGGCACTCGGAAACATGGTGGTGGGATGATGAAGTTGGAAAGAGGATTGATGAGAAGAGGAAGATTTTCAAGGAGTGGCAGAAGGCGAAGGGTACGGGAGCAGAAAAAGCAGAGCATGAAAGTTATAAGGCAGCCAGGAAGGCTGCAAAGAAAGAGGTAGCAAAGGCGCAGGAGACATGTCGGAAAATGTTCGGAGAACGCTTGGATTCGGAAGAGGGTCAGAGAGCAGTATTCAGGATTGCAAAGCAGATAGCAAAAGAGAGGTGTGATTTGATGGGGGTGAGTTGCTTGAAGGATGAAGTGGGACAAATCGTTGTGTACACAGATGGAATTAAAGGAAGATGGAAAAGATATATGGAAATGCTGTTGAATGCAGAGAATGAATGGGATGGCAACATAGAGAGTAACCCAGTTTTAGGACCGGCAGAGAAGATAACTGAGAAGCAAGTTGAGGAAGCGATAAAAGCAATGAAGAGTAGAAAAGCGGGAGGGCCGACGGGAGTTGTGGGAGATATGTTGAAGGCAGCAGGAAGTTGGGGTGTGAAGAGAATGGCAGAGATCTGTAATCTGGTGGTGAAAGAAGGTCGCATTCCAGTGGATTGGGAACTGAGTACCCTCGTCCCTCTATACAAGGGGAAAGGTGACCCTCTGGAGTGTGGCTCGTACCGAGCGATAAAGTTATTGGAGCATGGAATGAAGGTATTGGAAAGGGTGTTGGAGAGGAGGATAAGGAAGAAGGTGAAGATCGACGAAATGCAGTTTGGATTTATGCCAGGAAGAGGAACGACAAATGCGCTCTTTATTGTGAGGCAGTTGCAGGAGAAGTACATGGAGAAGAGGAAGAAGTTGTTTCTTGGGCTTGTTGATCTGGAGAAAGCATTCGATAGGGTTCCACGCGAAGTATTGACGTGGGCATTGAGGAAGTTAGAAGTGGAGGAATGGTTGATCAGAGTTGTGATGGCAATGTACAAAAGAGCGCGCACAGCTGTAAGGACGAAGGACGGGAACAGTGGTGAGTTTGAGGTGAAGGTGGGAGTGCATCAGGGGTCGGTACTAAGTCCACTACTATTTGTAGCTGTGATGGAGGTGCTGGCTCAGACCCTGAAGGAGGGTTTACCATGGGAGTTGTTGTATGCAGATGATCTGGTGTTGCTTGTGGAAAGTATGGATGGACTGAAGGAAAAGATGAACAAGTGGAAGGAATGTATGGAGACAAAAGGTCTGAAGGTGAATATAGGAAAGACGAAGGTGATGGCAAGTGGTAAAGCATGTGGTGAGGTGGAAAGAACTGGGAAGTGGCCATGTGCTGTGTGCAGGAAGGGTGTCGGAGTGAACTCCATTCAATGTACAATGTGCGCTGAGTGGGTTCATCAAAAATGTGGTCTGAGAGGGTCATTAACCAGTGTGGCAGCTACATTCAAATATAAGGTGTGCACAGAGGGAGCTGCAGATGGAGGAAATGTTGAGTTGGATCTTGGAGACGGCGTGAAACTGGAAGGTGTGAAAACATTTTGCTACCTCGGAGACGTGCTGAATGGAGAAGGTGGATCAGACTCGGCAACGGTTGCTCGAGTGAGATGTGCATGGAAGAAGTTTCGGGAACTGAGTGGCGTGCTGATGAGGAGGGGAGTGTCGTTGAAGCTGAAGGGAAAGGTGTATGCTGCATGTGTGAGAAGTGTTATGATTTATGGGAGCGAGACATGGGTCATGAATGTAGAGCAGCAACGAAGGATGGAAAGGGTGGAAATGCGAATGGTTCGGTGGATGTGCAGAGTGTCGTTGAGAGAGAGGAAGACAAATGATGAATTGTGAAAGATGATGGGAATAGAGCCTGTGATTGATGCTGTGAAGAGGAACAGGTTGAGATGGTTTGGTCATGTGTTGAGGAAGGATGAAAGTGACTGGTTGAGAAGAGTGATGGAAATGAATGTAGATGGAAGTAGAGGACAACGAAAGACCGAGAAAGACTTGGCGAAAGATGGTGGAAGAAGAAATGCGGGCAAGGGGGTTAACAAGGAGAGATGCAGAAAATAGGGCAAAATGGAGAAGATTGTCATGGGAACCGCAAGGCTAACCCCTGCTCTCACAGGGATAATGGCCTTAAAATGCATGTTGTTGTTGTTGTTGTTGAGTATGTACGAATCAGGAAGAAGATAATTGGTTTTGGGTTGTTTATTGTCAGATATCCTTTCCGCATATCTCGTGGGATTGTGAGTTGGACAGGCGACCGTGACGGGCCATGAGCTGCACATGGACACACATTTTCTGCATATCTCGTGGGATTGTGAGTTGGACAGGCAGCCGTGACGGGCCATGACCTGCTCATGGACACACATCCTTTCTGCATATCTCGTGGGATTGCGAGTTGGACAGGTGACCATGACGGGCCATGACCTGCACATGGACACACGTCTTTTCTTCATATCTCATGGGATTGTGAGTTGATCAGGCGACCGTGATGGGTGGGGAGGGCTTTAATGGCTTGGAGTGGGGAGAGGATCGACATAGGTTTGAGAGGGGGAAGGTGAGGACTTGGTTGTGGAAGGTGGAGGTTGAGGACTTGCGATTTGTGAAGGGGATGGGGGATGGAGTAGGGGGCGGGGGGATGGAGTGGGGGTAGGGGGGAGGAGTTGAGGGCTTTAGGTCACATTTTGTATTCTGTGGAATTTCCACGGGGCCCTGCTCGTATATATTATTTCACAATACATGGAACAGGAACAGCATTACATCTCCCCTCATTCAGAATTCAAATCCATTTAGAGATCAAGTTTGTCCGGATGTTCGTGTGGGATGGTGAGGTTGGGTGGGGGATGTGGGGTGGTCGTGGGTATTGTAACTAGGGTGGCCGTTGATGGGGGGTTGTGGGGGGATTTGAGTCAAATCGTTCCTTCATGCTACCTGTAGACAATACGGAAGTGGCGGTCACCTTCCTGGTGTGACGTCACAGATCATTGTGAAGAGGAAGATTTCGACTTTTAATCGCAAAATTACCCACTTTATAAATCGCAAATAGGAAAAAGACATCTATTTTTTAGGGTATCAAGGGAAAGATTAGCGTCGAGGTGGTCTGAATGTTTGGGTTCCCCTTAAATATACGACTTGGATTGGAATAGGAATTTGGTATGTTGTTAACAACACACTTGTCTATCGATGCAGGATTCAGACAGGAAGTATAAAACTTGGACAAGTTAGCAGTATACAGTAGCCTACTCTTTTCAAAAGACACCATGGATTATTATTTAGCATCAACAAACAGGTATGAACAGATGGGACAACCGGTTTGAGATCATCTGTATAAGGATGCTGTACTCGACAGAGAACGAGAACGCGTTAGTAATTAGAACTCATTCCACCGGGAATCAAACCCACACTTGACAACTCAAAGGCAAACTTAACAGGTAAACCAAAAGATTACTGTTGCCTACAGAGACCAATCCATGGGTGTTCGTAAAAGGAAACATAAAAAGAGGAGAATAAAAGTTTTGCAATGCTGAACAGATATCTTTTTCATCAAGGTTTATCACCCTGAAGTACAAACGATCTACTCACCTTTATTTTGTGAAAAATGCTGCAAATTAAAAAAACAAAGCCGATCCAACGACTCTGGTCGTTTTCCCGGGTCGCTTCGCGTTTCGCATATTCTTCCTGAAGCAGGTTCAGGAGATGGCCACGAAATGTGTTGTTGTCCCCTTTTGCTTCAGCCTGGAATATTAAATAATCGCACAAACCAACCTTGATGCAGTAGTCTGTAGAGCCATCATTGGTCGGTGCAATGGGTATGTGGAGAAAAAAAAACATTTCGAATTTATCCAGGTGTGTGTGTGCAGGTACCAAGCACCTTGCTAGCACTTGCCAAGCCAGCCGTTCCTTATCAACTGCTTCATTGGAGTGCTTGCTTGATTGCCTAAGCCACTTGGCGAGCTCTCTACAAGAAACTTGGTAACTGAACATACCCCAGGTGTGATTTGTGAGGCACACACGATTTGCCCGAGACATACCTGTATAATTACTCTGCACACACGCCATGCCTCCTTACAAAAGACCGGATCTTGCAGCGACTGGTTTATGATGACTGCCGCCACCTTCCGCAGATCCACAGTGTCGGGATCTACAATAACAATGTGCAAGTACACACTTCCCCATCCATCTCAATTTCTAACCTCAAATGATGGAGTACTGATGATGGTCGCAAAGTACAACGAGCTTACCTTTAAGGGCATCCTTCAGCATGTTCTGGGTCTCCTTATCAAACGCTTGCAGGTGAACATCTTCTTTATCTTGCATCGCTCCCAGCCTTTCTGGGGAATTAAGAAATGTAATTTTAAAGGATATTCAATCATCATCATCAACAATTAACGGGATAGAAGAGTGATTTTTCAGAACTCGCCATCCTGGTGTTGGTTTGTATGCAGCCAGTGGCTGCTTCATTTTCTTGTGGCACGGCTGTGCCCCCATTACCAGTCAGATGGTACTCATTTGGTCGACCTCAGAAGGATGACACTGACAGGCCGAGTCAACCCACCTGGTGTTAATTCAAGCATGACAGGGGCTCAAACGCAGGACCCTAAGATCTCAAGCCAGCCACCTCAACTGTTAAGCCAACACCAGGCTTCCTCGACATTCTCATTCGTGTTGAAAAAATTGAGCCCATCTATTTATTACGTAAACAAACATGGCAGCATTTTGACATCCACCCCACCCCTTTTGACACCCACCCCACCCCTTTTGACACACACACACACACACACACACACACACACACACACACGTCTGTACACAGTACCCGCCCCCAACAACCTTTCCCGTGAATACGTAATAAATAGATACGTGATATGTGTTCTCGTTCAAGTCGCGAACCGTTAATGCTCACTCCAACCGGGGTTCTTCGCGGCGATGCATGAGGTGGTGTATAAGCATGAACGCTGTTTCGCTCGGTTTGAAACCGTTACAAATTCTATTCGATTTACCGAAAAGTAAGCGTCTTGATTTACAACTACGACTAGTATCATTAAAATTAATTAAATGCTAATTTTATCCCGCAAAGTTACACATCCAATAATAATTACATTCTCTTCGCATTCGCTGAACGGCTATTGACACATCTCTAGTATAAATGCGTATTGTCCATTGCATTATACACTTGTACAGCAACGATAGTTATCAGGATAAAACAACACAAACCTTGTACGGGATTCCTAAAATCAGGACGCAGCATGCAAAGCGACGCTTCACGATACACTTCTCTTCTGTACGAAAAACAACAAAAAAAAACACGCTTTCCCACTTAGATGGAGATTAAAACATTGAGTGTCTGTATGATTATTTAAAAACTAATTTCACTAAACATTACACACGGCAGTTACAAAAATATATATTCTTCTCATAACGTATAACTCAATCACGGTTGCAATCAGCCGCCAATTCAATGCTGCAGATTCGCACCGCTAAGCGCATGTCAAATTCGCAATGTTAAAGTCAACAACGTTGGTTCAAAGCTTTCTTATCTTATTTAATGTTATAATCAGTCCTTTTACCAGGAACTTATTTTAATAAAATCCTTGTGGGGCACGAGAAGGCTAATGCCAAAACGAACTGTACTCCCGCCTTCGGCCAGGGCATTATCTTCAGATATAGGGGTTGTTTAGTGACGTCAGCAGTTTGTGCGCATGCACGATCCAGCGGCCATATTGGAGTACAAACAGAGAACAAATGAACATTCATTCCTGATTGGTGCAGTAGAAAATTGGTGTTATTGTACTTTTTCAAAGGTCAAACATCGAGGTTAAAGCTTGTGCCGACCTTGGGTATGGCGATATGTTTGAGACTTTGGCAAGGGAGCGATATTATAACAAAATACAGGTTACAGGTAACACAGACCCATATTAATATATTTCTGTATACAGAGTCGAGGCTGGTGAAAGAGCGAGGAGAGTAGTACACTGAACGGATGAGAACGCAACAAGAAAAAAGGAACAGTATATAGAGAGGAGGGAAACACCAACAGCAGAGTTGAAGGCCAAGATAGAGGCAGACTTGGGCAAACAATGGGCGTGGGTCGGGATGGGGGGGGGGGGGGCAGGAGATTATGCAAGGGAATCATGCATGGCGTGGACAATATGGATACAGAAGGAAACTCTCAGGAGGGAGAACTGGAAATTTGGAAAGAGGGATTGAGATGGGAATGATAACAAACATGGAGGAGAGTTTGGTGAACAGAGCTGGGTGCCAGACCGTATCGAAGGCACGTGATATGTCAAGGGAGACAGCTCTGATTTCCTGTTTGGCATTGAGGACCTCCATCCATTGTTGAGACAGCAGAAGCAGCATGTCCAGAGTAGAATGACATGGTCTGAATCCAAATTGATGATCGGAGATCAAGCCATTGGAGAAGAGGAAGGATTTGATATCCGAAGCAATGATGGATCCCATGACTTTGCTGATAATTGGGAGCAGGCTGATTGGTCTGTAGTTGCAAGGCACAAACTGTAGGTCTGTAGGTCTGTAGTTTTGCCAACTAATGTGAAAGGCACCAACGAAACAAATCATGTTGGCAGATGGGACACCAAGCTTAACTTCCATCCATGGGTCACCGCAATCTGTGATGCAGTACACCCTGCCCAAAAAGCACCATTATAACAGTTTATAGTCGGGTCAGGAATCGAACTGCAGAGTTTTGAGTCGTAACTTATCTCAGGTAACTAGTTTGGAAAATCAACCCCAACAGGTTACAAATGGGTAAACTGTGAACACGTTCAAAAAGATCTTGTCCAGTGGGTGCACACAGGATGAATCTGACCGGCTAGTTGTGTTGCAAAAAGTTCTCAAAGGGTGAAGCCTTGAATCACCAAGGTACGCAGATGAACCCGAGTCCGCAGCTCAGGTTGCGTGAGACGTTCAATCCGGGACTGCTGTGTAGGACAATGCTTATTGGCAACAGGTGAGGAGAGAATGAAGGAACAGACGACACGTTGTCTCGATGTAGCCAGCGAGGAGATGCCTGCTTTGAAGTCGTCTCCGAGACAACCGCAGGCCAGCAGATTCAATGAGTAGAACGACTAGAAGGTAAGAACATCCAACACGTAGCGGGGCGAAGTTGGTGATTTTAAGTCAGGGGTTGGAATTGCTGAACTAGTCCTGATTTGCACACAGAAGACTTCCTAATCCCTCTTTACTGGCTGATTGGGTTTGAAAAGTGAATTCTGCCACAAGAAATGCACTACACAGTTGTTCCTTCTCTTGGTTTACATGTTGTCTCTCCTGTCTTCTGATGTAAACTGTTGGTACAGTCAAACCTGCCTTATCGACCACCTTTACAGAGCGACCACCTGTTCATAGCGGCCACTTAAATTCCCCCCGCAGAAAAAACCTGTGTTAAATAACCTGTAGGCCTACAGAACAATCACCTATCTAACCAACTAGCGGCCACTCCATTGCTTTCCTTCATAAGCTCAAACTTGTATACAGCGGTCATTGATTCCATTGTAAATCGGTAAATTCATCTATTTTTTTGTCAGGTTCTGTTACAAATGGGTAAATCTGACATTGTGATGTAACCAGTTTGGAATATGCTGTAACCTGTGGATGAAACTGAAAGTTTCCTTGTTAATGATAAATATCTCCTGTACTGTAGGTATGCACAGCAGTTACACTGTGGACAGCAGCATGCACTCATAAGCATAGGTTGACAATCATAGCCTAGGCTTTGAAGGCCTGAATGGCCTCTTTGTAAGGGAAGGGAATTACGAATATAAATATATATGCCGTCTGAGCCGGCATTAGCCTATTTTATATGTATAGAAGATACGGTCTGTCTGTACCACCCTGAAACACAGAAACACTCCTTGAAGAGAAAAGAAAATTCAGCAAAAGTTGCTTCAAATTAATCCAAACCTCCAGGAAAATTATATTTTGTTTCAATCGGATCAAAAATTGTAGCTGGGCGGTGTATGAGGAAACACACCGCTGCTTCGATCACCTCCTACATTTCTTTTACTTTTTATTTATTTTCAATTAAGAAATATGCCGCGATATATTTGCTGTTAAGAAACATGATGAGATGATTTTGGAATTTCACAATACCGTACTCGACACAGTATATTTAATAATAATACTAATAGTAATAGGCTAATGCTGCCTGTTTATCTCCCTAAAACAGGGAAAATGCAGTACATTTTTGCAGGGAAAACATAAAAGTGCAGTACACGTTTTTTGCATAAAATTTTCAAGTTCCAATAGTGCAGCACAAGTACAATTACAATAGCAAAAAGTGCAGTACAAGTTCCAATGAATTTTTTGCCTAAAACAGGGAAAGTGCAGTACACTCATCGGTGACAAATTACTCAAAAGTGTTTTATATTTATATCATGGTATTTTTACCACGGTCTTCCAGCTATAGTTTCATTTCGTTTAACTTATTATTTTGCAGGTGCATCAAAACAAACATTTACATTGCGCCCCTGCAGAAAGTAGATGTATTGGGTGCAATTTTACCTATTTAGAAATGCAGGTAGACGAGGTAATCCGTTCAACGTTTCTAACGGCTGGTGTGCCCCGTTGCGGATCATCCAAGCAAGATTAATAGTTGAGCGGTGTATGTGCGCCACAGAAAATCTATGTTGCCTAGCCTGCAAATCAAAATTAAGCTGCAGTTTTTAAACTGTATTTGTGTGAAGAAATAAGAATTCCTACTAGACTGGTGCCCCGAAGAAAATGCCGTTAAATAAAATAAACATAAATCCAGAGTGCATACGTCATTCATCCATTAAAAGGACCGCATTTCAAACGAGCCCTTCCGCCGATCATCACGATCGTCAACCAATGAGAACAAAGAACCTCCAATCTAAGCCAATCAGCTTTAAGAAACGATGTTAAATGAGCCAATAGGAGAGAAGCATTGTAACGGCGCGTTTTTGTTTAAATTATTTGCTTACAGCGGGCACCCGGCTGGTTGGTGGCTTTGGAATATCAATCCATATACCTCTAAACGGTTTCTTGTAATCAGTGCCGTGCCGTTCTTGCTTTTCTGCCGAAATGGCCGCTGCAGAGACGACGGCTCCGGCTAAAGAGATACCGAACACCTTGGTGGATCCGAACACTCGCAGAAAATATACCCGGGGTCGTTTCCTCGGTAAGGGCGGCTTTGCCCGATGCTACGAGATCACCGATGTGGAGTCCCAAGAGGTGTTTGCCTGCAAGGTCGTGCCCAAGACGATGCTGCTTAAACCTCACCAAAAGGAAAAGATGACCATGGAGATCGCCATACATCGTTCCCTACGTCATGGCAATATCGTTGGTTTTCACAGTTTCTTCGAAGATAAGGATTTCGTGTTCGTCGTCCTGGAGCTGTGCCGGCGCAGGGTGAGTCGTGTGACTGTAGACGTAGTTTAGGGTCCGTGCACTTATCCCCACTACCTGTTGAGTTTTATAATTACAAGTACTCTGGAAAATGGAATCTTCGGTTTCGGTGGTTTAAAATCGATCTAGCTTCATGTGCGACCGTCCGAAGTATAACCGCAAACCACGTGCAGTATAAATGTTTATTTCCATTGGAGTGACTGTACGGCATACGTCGATAGGCTGGAAGCTGTTAACTTTGAATTTGCAAACGCCTCAATTTGGCTGTTTTGGACCAAGCTTGATCCCGTCCGATCGATACGGCCTTTCATGCATGGTGCGCATGCGCAGAACCCCATAGAACGGCGATCTTTGGGGCAAGTGAATTTGTGACATGCGTGCATGACAACGTTTGTGGCAAAATATTGGTGTATTTTTCTGGGTGGTGTATTGGCAATGAAGCACTGCCTTGCATGCTCCCGAAAGTTTATGTTTAGCAATGTAAAGTAGGGCACGGCGATTGTGAATATGACAGGTTCGACGGTGTTGGCTAGTGTTGGTGTTGGTGTTGGCTTAGCGGTTAGGGTGCCAGCTTGGGATCCTAGGATCCTGGGTTCGAATCCCGGTCGATCGCTGAATTAACACCAGGGGGGTTGACTCAGCCTGTCATCCTTCCGAGGTCGGCAAATTGAGTACCAGCTTGCTGGGATGAATGATCCCGGTGTGTACCCCGGTTAGAATAGGTACACCGTATCCCTGCGCATCGTAAGAGGCGACCAAGCCCAAGGGTTGGCGTCAGGAAGGGCATCCGGCCATAAAAAAACATTGCCTCAAACAGGGAATCATGATTGTCATGGGGCCTGCAAGGCTGGTGTATTTTTCTGGGTGGTGTATTGGCAATGAAGCACTGCCTTGCATGCTCCCGAAAGTTTATGTTTAGCAATGTAAAGTAGGGCATGGCAATTGTGAATATGACAGGTTCGACGGTGTTGCTCTAGCGGGGAAAATGGCCTTAAAACGATTTTTCATTCATTTGTTATTCGACGGTGTGTTCAGCCTGAATTGCATGAAAATCAAAATGTGGGTTCAGTCGGCCTTCCTACGAAGACGTTGTTGGTGGAGTCAGGCCAGCTGTCCAATTAATGGGCGGAAAAAGAGATAGACGGACGGAAAACTGTGGCTACTTTAATATGTAGAAGATTTTCAGTATCGTGGAGGTGGGGGGGGGGGGGTAAGGGTGAGGAGTTTGGAGGGCTGTTATAAATAGGTTGGTTCTGTTGCCACAAGATAAATTATATTAAATTTTTGCATCTATTGGTAAAAGGTGTGTGTGCGCACGCTTGGGCACATGAATCGAGAGGAAATTGTAGGAACTGGACACCACACATCCACAGACATTTCTTGTATTTTTATAATGCTGTATTCCCATGAATCCAATTTGCATCCAGGAACACAATAGCTATGGTTAACCACTTTGAAATTGCCACTTTCATTTAAATGATGAAAGTTATGTTTAAAAGACTCTTTGAATTACCCATTTTGTGTCAGCAATGGCAGGATAAAAGTGCCCCAGCGAGTCGATGTAAACACAGCTCATGCGCGAAAGGCCTCGTCAACATTCATGCGTCACTTTGAAAGTCACTTATTGGAGTTCAAAATCTGCGTATGTCAATAGGGTGATTACAACTCCCCCAACCCCTCCCCTATTATCCACATGCCTTCCTCTTTCCTACCCTTCCCCTTCTATTCCCATTCTTAATTTTGTTACGCTCCGATGCATACATAATAAATAGATTGCAAGTTATCCAAATTTTGTGGTTGGGTCGTGTGTAATAGCTGCTTTCGGCTTTTAGATGCCTTCTTGGAAAGACGCAGACCCGCTCACTTCAAACAAGCGGTTAGTTAGCTGCTGCTCACAATGTCCTGCGGGCAATGCCACCGCTTGAAAATAATCCATCCATGGATGCATTCGTCTCACTGGCCTCCATCAGCATGAAGTGGACTGGCAAGCTTGTCTTACAATGCCAAATAGTACCTCTTCCCCGAAATGGTGATTGAACCCATGTGGCACACCAGCATTTGTTGCAAGGGTACAGACCAATAGGGGTGCCTGCCATGCACGCACTCTAGTTAGGATTCCGTGACACAGGTTGAGGATTTTTGCTGCGAGGAATAAGATGTTACAGTTAAAATAGCTACTTCAGGCTTTACCTCTTATTGTAGCCAGTGGGTAGTTCTGTGGCTTTTGTTGACCAACTAAAAGCTGGAAGTAGCTATTTTGTAACATGACAGATTGAATCTCTTTACTGCGTGATTTGTGAATAAATGTCACCTGCCACAGGCATGCTGTCCTCTACATTGCTATACCACGGCGAGAGAGAGAGGAACCTTCGTGGTTGGGAATAAAGAATTATTATTATTATTTTTAAATGCACTTCTCCAAACTTGTTACAAATATATTCTACATGGGGCATTGCATCAGCGACGCGGCCGTGCCTTCAGCCAATGATGCTGCCCCCCAGCCTTGTGCTGTATACGGAAGAGGATGTCACCGTCATGACCTCACTGCGACCCCCTTAGGAGGCTCCTGCAACGTTGTTAAAGCCTGAATGGCAGGTTTACGAAGTCTGCCGATTAAGGTTCCAGGATTAAAGCAACAGAAAATGTTATTGTAAACCTATCGATTATGCTTAGTGGTCACCTTCAAAGTAATCTCCCTGGGAGTCTGTCTATACTCTGACGTCACATTGACCCACAGATGTGCTATTCCTTTCACCCCTAGTCTCCCCTCTTAAGACTATCCCCTCCCCTATAATTGTTGTCTCCCTGGGCTTTAATACTACCCTGGTATAGCCAATCCCTTATTTCTAACCCATTTCCGCCGAGCACCACAAAGCATTTGATGCTGATTATAGCTGTGATGTGCTGCCCCCACCCCTCTCCACCTGGCTGTTTTGGGTGCAGTGACATCGTCTGTTCCCAGCTGAGGAGTTCGGTGGGGAGCTAGTCGAGATGGAGTGCTGCGTTGAGTTCTGTGCAGCATTTGTCTGTGTGTGAGAGAGTGCTGATCATTGTAGTGCAGTGCATGATTGTTGTGCCATTCCCTGAAGTTATAGACTCGCATGGGAATGGCAGCGAGGCTTAGTTACCAGGCTGGCACTGTAGGACCGACCCTGTGATCACATTCGATAGTCTCCTTTTGTCCGACTCGATGCCCATTTTATTCAATTTTTTTTCTCCTTCCAACATTCCTGACTATGTTTTGGCATAATCTGTCCATAACGTTTTGATCGGGATCCAGATCTTCACCAAAATCCAATCGATTTGTCCTTGTCGCACACCCAACCTGTCCACCGTTGTCTGAATTTGTCCAACTTTTTCAGATACCAGTAACTGCCCCCACCATCACCCCCATTCTGGTGAAATTCCACAATCACTGCTCACCACCTCTCATTCCTCCTTTTTTTCCCCCACCTGTAATCTTTTCATTCTCATTCTTCCCTCCAGGGTTCAATCAAGACAGCTGTTTACCACCATCCTTGGTCATCCCCCATGCACAACCATGATTTGTTTTCCTTCCACTTCTGTGATTGAGTTTGTGGCCGTATCCATATTGTTCACCCTTTAACTTCCCCTCCCACTCATTCTTCCTCGTATCCCTTATTTCTCCATGTCTCCCTCTATTTTGTCCCTGATCCATTCTGTTCGTGTTCCTCCACAAGACTCGACTCTCAAAACCGACAAATACCACATGGATGCAACAAAGCCTGAGATGAGGTATTGCTGGTGGAAGTGTGGGTGGATTGGAGGTCTCGTTGGGTATAGTAAAACTCGCATGAGAAGCCAATGGATAGGAAACTGGAGGATGGCTCCACATAAGAGCAAGGGGCAGGGGGCAGGGGGAATATTCCACCATTTTGATTGTATAGTCAGGCTGGCTCCCCTGCCTCATCTTGCTCAGCTTGGCGCAATGGGATCCAAGGCCTTCAATATTATAGGAACCTCACGTGATGAAGCTGAGTATTGGTCTATCACTTTGCCATCACAGATATGCCGGTGATATCTCTTCTGCTACCTCCTTTCTGGTCTTGTACCCCTCTGTTCTTTCCGTGATTTGGCCCTCTCCTCTCCTCTCCTCTCCTCTCCCCTCACTTCCCCTAGGTTTCTGCAGGGCAACCATGGTCCACCATCGACTTCCTAAATCCAGGAACACTGCTCATCTCCACTCACTTGTTCCCCCCCCCCACCTCCCCCTTCCCCACCTGTGGAATCGACTTCCACATCCTCTTCAATGTCGTCCAGTTTTTCCTTCTTGGAGTTTTCTTCTCCATGCATGCATGTTTGTTTTTGACTGTTGCTTCCTGATACGGTCAGCATTCTCTCTTCCATGGGCCTCAACTATGTATACAAAAGTGTCAATGTTGTTACAAAAGGGATGATGTATGCTTGTTTTTTATTTTGTCAAGGTTGTAGCAAAGCACAAAGTATATAATTTTCCTAAATATATATATATATATATATATATATATTGTTGCGAATATGGAATTTGGCCTCCATATCCGCTTGTAAATATTCCCCTATTTCCCCAATACTCCCCAACTATCCCCAATCCCCCATTCCCTAGTCCCATTGTCTGTAAACAACACTCTGTAGAACCGACCTTCCCCTTTTTCCCCCATTAAATGTCGTGCCCAGGTCCACCGCATCTCACGTAGACAACTTTCGGACATCTTGCTAGTTATTCTTAGTCTATGTCAGTTAAGGACTCCTTTCCATTAATTCTGACTCTTCGTTGCACCAGAATGTGATTATATGGCACCAGTAGTGAGTTTAGGACCTTCCCATACCTCCTTCCATCTTCTTCCCCAAACAACAACAACAACAACAACTACAGCTACAACAACAACTACAACCACGGCGCGCGGGGGGAGTGTGCGTCCTCCCACCAGCTCGGATAGCCGCCATGACCATGCGCTCCACGGGGTTACCACGAAGGGGCTCCCTGTCAGCCCCTCGTCAAGGGCGGAGCCGGTAACCCCCCCGCATGCACCCAATGAGAGGCAACGAGCCGATTCCATCTGGGGCGGAGCTAACGAGCCGAGGGCGTGTCACTCCCCGCCGGATATACGCAGCGACTTACCGGATGTGAGGTCAGATGTGCCCCGAGCTTGAGCCTTGAGAAGACAAGAGAGCCACCTCCGAGCGCTGAGAGACCTCCCTGCATCTTTTGGGCCGCGCTATCCTGTCCCTGAGCACAAGGTGCACCTTGTGCTGGCCATCGAATACCCGCTTTCCTTGCCATCAATCCCCGTGTGAGTCAGCCTTTTGTCCCGTTTATCTGTCGTCTGTTGGGGTTAATATAAGTGTGTCTAAGTGCCTGTCTTTCTATGATGTCCCTCTTGTAGTTGTAATCTAACCTTCCGCCTTAATATAATCTCCTCCGGAGGTCTTGAGAACCGTATCCCTGGTGTCGTGTCATTTTAATCCCAGCCGTGTGTCTTTTCCTTCATTGATCTAGCGTAGCGCGATTAGTCAACGTTCGGGTATAATCGGGTAACTTGTGCAGACGTGGTCATACCAAACCGCTCGGTAAATAACATCTAAGCCGCGTCTGTAACAATTGGTGTCGAGGAGTGGAATTCGGACCCGGGACTAAATTTATTAGGCCCAAATTTGTAGTAGAATCAATTCGGAGCGCGTTTCCCGCGCGAAATTATAACGGCGAAATTTGATTTTGTTATACGGAAATAAAAACCCGAATTTTGAAAGTCGCGCTATGGCAGACCAAGACAGCTGGGGTCCGGTAGTGGAGAGTGAGGCAGGGTCGGTCCAGGACCAAATTGAGGGACGCGAGGAGAGCGAAGCAGCGAGGGTAGCAAACGCACAAAATGGCGCCTCGCTGGTCACCGCGCCCGCGACCGTGGCAGCGCCCCCGGTGGATTTGAACTTGTTTTTTATGCAAATGAAGGCCCTTATGGACAAGAATAATGAAGAAATGGAAAGCAGAATAATGATGGGAATGAGGGCTGATAGTGAGCGGTTGGGAAACCAAATGGGGGTAATGGGGAACCGGATGGATGCTCAGAGTGAGCAATTGGGGGTAATGGGAAACCAAATGGGGGTAATGAGGGACGAAGCGAGGGGTACTGGTGAGGGATTAGACAATAATTTTAGGGGATTAGACAATAATTTTAGGGGATTAGACAATAATTTTAAGGGATTAGACGAGAAATTAGGGAAATTAGACGATAGATTAGGGGAAATACAGGAGGGGTTAACGGGGGTAGAAAACAGAATGGCCGCTCAAGAGAATCAAATGGAAGGGATGCAAAAAGGGTTAGAGGGGTTGGAAAACACCATGGAAGGCAAATTGAGGGACATGAGGGACCAAGCGGAAAGGGAAGTTAACCAAATGGGGCAGCAGATAGAGGGGGTCAGAATGGGGGTAGAAGCCAAACTGGATGCTCACAGGGAGGAAATGGAGCAGATGAGGGTGGCATCTGGGCAGGAGATGCAAGTGATGGGAGAGGAGATCAGGAGAGGAGTGAGTGAGGAGGTCGGAGGAGTGCGCGAGGAGGTGAGGCACTGTAAGGAGCGCATGGAGAAAGAGGTGAGAGAGGGGACTGTAAAATTGCAAAGTGGTATAGAGGAGTTGACGCTGGGAGTAGAACAACTGACAGTGGGACAGACGGAGTTAGTGGAGCAGGTTCAAAGGAACACTGCGGTATTAGGAGGGTTAAAAGTGACACAGAAAGAACTAAAAGACGACTTGATAGCGACGAAGAGGGAATGTCAGATGGTACGTGAGGGACTGACAGTGAGGTTGGACGAGGTGGTAGAGGTAATGGAGACGAAGGACCGGCAGGTGAGGACGCACCTGGAAACGGTCAAGGTAGCCTTAGAGGACGAGCTTGAGGAGACGTACCGGGGAATAAAAGAGGTGAAGCACAAATTAGAAGAAGTGGAAGAAGGGATGAGCGAAATTAAGAAGCGACGGAGAGGGGATAAGAAAGAGATAAAAGAGGAGATAAAAGAATTGGTCCGAAGTCTGTGTTTGGATCGTGATGATGTGCTCATTAACCGGATGAGGGATTCGCAGGTGATGGAGGAGAAGCGAAGAGGAAGAGGACCCGGTGTAAGTGGGGACCAATATGGTCGTGCGTATGATGCGCCAGGTGATTTAAGAAGCTTGGGGGTCGAGATGGACCCGGGTGTTCGTGAGAGGCCGCTGGTGAAGTGTGCGACAGGTCTGGTGTGCGAAAAAGGAGGTGTGCAAGAAAGTCCGACTCTGGGGTGTGTGAGGAAAAAGTGCGTGCCAAGGAGTAGTGAGGGTGCTGGCGAGAGTGAGTCGGTCGTAGCGCGTGTGCGAGGGAGCACATGGAAGCGCGGTGTGGTAAGTGTTACAGAGGGTGTGACGGGAGAGTGTGCGTGAGAAAGGTGTGTGACGGACAGGTGCATGGGGAAAGAGTGCGCTGTCAAAGGCAAGGAAGAATGCACGCCTGTGGTGAGTGTTACAGAGGGTGTAACGGGAGAGGTTGTGCGAGAAAGGTGTGTGACGGACAGGTGCATGGGGAAAGAGTGCGCTGTCAAGAGTGGAGGTGAGAGTAGTATGAGTGGCACGGAGCGTGAGTTGGTTGTGACAGGTGAGCGAGGATGTACACCTGGGATGGAAGGATGCACACCTGGAATGGGAGAGCGTGAGTGGGAATGCACGCTGGAGTTGGTGGTGAGGCACGTGGTTGGGTGTGCGAATGAGAGCACACCTGTGATTGTCACAGAGGAGGTGACCGAGGAGGGGGTGCGAAGAGGTGTATTGGTGAGGTGTGCGAGTGACGAATGTGTGCCAAAGTGTTCGGTGGTCAGGTGTGTGACCAAGGCTGTAAGTGGAATGAGTGTACCGAGGTGTGTAAGGAAAGGTACGAGGAGCATGGAGACGGCTGGATGTGTGAGCAAGGAACGGGCTGCGGGGTGTAAGCGTCCAGGTGAAGCATCGACGTTAGACGGGGTAGAGTTTAGAACGACTTATAGCCGAAGCGGGCCCTCGGTGCGTGCCGGGCCTCGCTTTGAACGGCCGCGTCCGTGCTCCACTAGGCGGAGCGGGCGGCCCGATAGAAAGAGTCGTCATGGCGACCACTTTTTGTTGAGGCATTCCGGCAGGTCGAGATCGGGACATTGGATGGCTCCGTGCCGAGATGGTGCGTGGGATCTCGGCCCGGGTAAACCCCCGTCCCTGCACCGAGTGCCGGACGTGTCCAGCCGCTGGCACAGAACAACCCGCATTCATGGCTTGGCTTTACGAAGCCGGGCTTTGGACAGGGATTGGCGCACCGAGAGGTATTAGTGAGTAGACTGGGTGATGAGGTTAGTGTTTTGGCCCCAAAATTAGAGAAAAACAAAATTTGATGATTGGCAAGGGATTGGCAGTAGTGATTGGCAGATGATGGGTAGTGATTGGCAAATTTTTGATTTGTTGAAATTTGATGTGCAAAATTGGTAGTGAGCGATGGGCCCAGTGGGTAAGGGTGGCATCCCTGCCACCCTTCCCATAGTGGGGGCAAAGGAGCACTAGATTATGGGGTGTATGGCAGTGAAAACTAGCCCGGGTGGGTTAGGTTATATTGTAGGGATCTAGAAGAGATTGACATTAGGTAACGTTAAGTTTAGTTAGTGACTGATACCTGTAGTGGGGACGCAGGTAGTTTAGTGTGGATGATAATGACGTGGGAGCGCAATAGTTTAAAGGGACGACTGGGAAGCGCAAGTTTCAGAAGGGAGTAGTTAGCTGAGATGATGCCGTGTGTGTGAGAATTGAACAGGTGTGGTTGCACAGGTGTGCAACTGGACAGGTGTGTGGAGCAGTGTGTGAGTAGTGAGTGTTGTGGATCAGCGCGAATGCGCTTGGGGAGAGAAGGGTGCAGGTGGCACCAGGTGTGAGAGCACAGGTGTGCAGGTACAGGTGTGTGGAGAAAGTTGGAGTAAGTGGTACGGAGTGGTGTGCATGGTGCGAAGGTGTGGATGGGGGAAGAGTGGACCCCTTTCACGAGTACCCAGGGCGGGTAGTGTAAGTGTTAGGTAGAGGGTACAGGTAAATTGTGGTTGGATATTGGCATTTGTGGTGCGGTTGCAGAATGGTGTTGTGGATGGGTGCATTAGTGTCGTGGAAATGGCTGGGCGTGTAGCCTGTTAGTGTGTGTAGTTGGTTGGGCACTCCACCACTGTGAGGATGTCGGCCAGGTGAGGCCGCAGGTGGGCTCTGGGAGCCGGTAGTTGTGAGTGGGTGCCTGAGGATCCCGGGTGTGGATCGGGCAGCCCAGTGCCAGAGAGGGCACCGAGTGGGGAGAGCGCCAGAGGGCCTTCCCCAGGTAGTTAGGTTAGGGTGAGGAGCAGGTAAGCTCGGAGACAACTGCAGTGGTGGAGGTGTGCAGGTGGGTAGACCCACTGGGAGAGGGACACGCCACAGCCCAGAAATTGTGCGAGGGCACCGGGAGATGAATCGGGGGAGTGAGACCCCAAATTGAAGAGCACCACAGTTTGGCCAATGGGAATTGGTTTTTAGAACCCATAGTGTAAGAGGGCCAATGGTTTGGCCGGAGAAAGACCCCGGGTAGTGTAAAGTTGTTAAAGTCATTTAGGAAATAGTTAGGATTGATGAACCTGTCGCACCATACGCAGCCACTTACCTGTGGTGATGATGATGACTCCACACCTGTGTTTTCTTTGTTTTGTTGCAGGAAGTAAGGACTGCTGTTGGATTTGTGAGACGCATCACGACGTGGATGAGACATTGGGGTGATTCCATCTCTCCCTCCCAAGGAGGGACTGATGATGAATTGGTAATGGCAAATTTTGATGTTGAGTTGGAGATGGCAAATTTTGATGAGAGTTGAAAATGGCAAATTTGATTGGTTAGGAGGGAGAGAAGACGAATTTGGTTTATGGGAGGAACGGGGAAGACAGTAGGGATGTTTGTTGATTTGTAAAGTAGATGTTTATGGGTAGTGTTGTGTTTTGTGGATACAGTAAGGGGTAAGGGAGGGGCCATGTAGGTTACCTGGTGGGGGGGGCGTACGGTAGGAACGTACCTGTCTCACCTGGTTCCCATGTGCCCCCAGTGTGCATTACCTTACATTGCGTGCACTTTTGCGCCCTTACCACCTTACTCACTTGTCTGCTTCTTTTGTCTCCCACCTCCGAGGATCTGGCTTTGGGGTAGAGAGAGAGAGGAGAGAGAGGTGCTGGCTTCGCAGTTGTGGGCCTGCACTTTCGCTGTTTGCTGCCTGGATCGATACACCATATGGACCGCAATGTTTGTGGCCACCCACCATGGACCGCAGTTCTTATGCGGCCAAGCACCACCCGTGGATGGACCTATGGGTCAACGTGGCACCTATGCCATACAAGGTGAACCACTTATAGTTGGCCCCCTGACGGCCACAATACAGAAATGGACGCGGTTGGCGCCTTTCTTGATTTTTTAAAGAAGTAAGAAGGCCAAGTGCACCACATGAAGGCAAGACCAGCGGCAGAACATCGGCCGGCTGCGACACCACCGGTGATTTATAGACACTTTATTGGTGCACCGGATGGTGCTGACTGTACATGATGGGGTGGTGCTTTTCGTGCTGGGAAAGGGTGCTCTGCACGTTATTAAAGGCCGTAGGCCACAGAGCACTCGTGGGTTGGTGTATCGATGCTGGCATGCGTGCGCTCTCTATGCATAACATCTGCATGTGTTCCTCCAAAAACAGGTCCTGGATCGTAGTGTAAATAGCAGCGTAGTCTTGTAAATAATGCTCCCTACCGGCTGTATGTTTAGTTTGAGGATTCTTTCCGGATTCGGTTATCCTGTGGGTGTGTTTCTGTGAGGAGAAGGGTGCAACGTCGCAGGGGGACATATTTACTCGTTTGTGAATATCTGTAAAACTGTCGCACTCAGGGTAGAGTTAATAGTAGAGGGAACTACATTGCGTGCCACACTAAAGTAGGTAAAAATTTATCGGGTCGGGACGCCCCGAGGGTAGAGAAGGGTGCAATGTTGCGAATATGGAATTTGGCCTCCATATCCGCTTGTAAATATTCCCCTATTTCCCAAATACTCCCCAACTATCCCCAATCCCCCATTCCCTAGTCCCATTGTCTGTAAACAACACTCTGTAGAACCGACCTTCCCCTTTTTCCCCCATTAAATGTCGTGCCCAGGTCCACCGCATCTCACGTAGACAACTTTCGGACATCTTGCTAGTTATTCTTAGTCTATGTCAGTTAAGGACTCCTTTCCATTAATTCTGACTCTTCGTTGCACCAGAATGTGATTATATGGCACCAGTAGTGAGTTTAGGACCTTCCCATACCTCCTTCCATCTTCTTCCCCAAACAACAACAACAACAACAACTACAGCTACAACAACAACTACAACCACGGCGCGCGGGGGGAGTGTGCGTCCTCCCACCAGCTCGGTTAGCCGCCATGACCATGCGCTCCACGGGGTTACCACGAAGGGGCTCCCTGTCAGCCCCTCGTCAAGGGCGGAGCCGGTAACCCCCCCGCATGCACCCAATGAGAAGCAACGAGCCGATTCCATCTGGGGCGGAGCTAACGAGCCGAGGGCGTGTCACTCCCCGCCGGATATACGCAGCGACTTACCGGATGTGAGGTCAGATGCGCCCCGAGCTTGAGCCTTGAGAAGACAAGAGAGCCACCTCCGAGCGCTGAGAGACCTCCCTGCATCTTTTGGGCCACGCTATCCTGTCCCTGAGCACAAGGTGCACCTTGTGCTGGCCATCGAATACCCGCTTTCCTTGCCATCAATCCCCGTGTGAGTCAGCCTTTTGTCCCGTTTATCTGTCGTCTGTTGGGGTTAATATAAGTGTGTCTAAGTGCCTTTCTTTCTATGATGTCCCTCTTGTAGTTGTAATCTAACCTTCCGCCTTAATATAATCTCCTCCGGAGGTCTTGAGAACCGTATCCCTGGTGTCGTGTCATTTTAATCCCAGCCGTGTGTCTTTTCCTTCATTGATCTAGCGTAGCGCGATTAGTCAACGTTCGGGTATAATCGGGTAACTTGTGCAGACGTGGTCATACCAAACCGCTCGGTAAATAACATCTAAGCCGCGTCTGTAACTATATATATATATATATATATATGTTTTTATATATATATATATATGTTTTTATGTTTTTTTCCCCCCCAAAATGGTGGCTCCTAGAAGACTACTTTGGGTTGAGAGGTTTTCTCGGAATTTTTTTTCCATGAAGCTGAGCGATGTATTTTGTAGAACTGGTTGTATTTTGGACTATCCATATTTGACACTTGGGCACCACCATCACCCTGGCATTCAGTGTTGACCATCCCGTCTGTTTCTACATCGGGGAGTGCACAAGAGCCGTGCGCCTGGTTTAATCGACATCTTTGCGGCAATGCACATCAAACTGATTGTGGTTAAAAATAAATAAATAAAACTGTGTTTTAATTTTCAGTAAAAGAAGCAGGATTTGTTCTGCCAAGCTATTGGCTATTTGGATGTTGACAGCTAAAGTAATTGTATTTATTCTAATCTATGTAATACTCGAAGGCGCGAGGGGGGGTGGTCGATCCTTGTACAGCTAAAGGCTTTTTCCTACACAACCCCATTTGACCCCACGGGTGGACGCGGGATGTCGTCCCATGGTGCAAACCACTTGATTTTTCTCAATTAACTTTGCTTCTCAGGGTCTTCACACCCATTCAGTGTGCTGAGCAACAGTGAAAAATGTGGCGGACTTTTCTTTTCCGCGGGAGGGAGGGCGGAGGATGCCCTCCTTTGTGTATTCTTCTTCTGTATTCTTCTTCTATTTTCTTGCTGTAAAATAATCCTATCTATATAATAATACATTGGACATGGGATGTCATTGCATGGTGCAAACCACTCTTGAATGTCGATGCCTGCACTCTCACTCCCCACCCCCCCCCCATCTCTAAAGTCTTCTGCTAGTCGTATAATTTGTCCTTGCAAGTCCCCCCCCCTAAATCCCCCTTTGCCCTCTGGTCCTGCAATCTTTCTCCTTCCTTCTTTTCACCACTTGTAGTCCATGATGGAGCTGCACAAGCGTCGACGAGACATCTCCGAGCCTGAGGCCCGCTACTTCTTGAGGCAAATAATCCTTGGTTGCGAGTACCTTCATAAGAGCAACATTGTGCACAGAGATCTCAAGCTGGGAAACCTCTTCCTCAATGACAACATGGAAGTTAAAATTGGTGGGTGTGCTTCGTGTCTTGCAGTTTTTTGAATCTTTAGATGTATATTGTTTTTGGTAATGGAAGTTTTTGGTATGTATTGACTGAAGTATAACATGTCCAAATTGTCTGTTTCTGCTTGCTTTGTTCCGAGTTGCCCAATTTTACCTGCTCGGAGTATGTATGTATGTAATGTATGTATGCATGAATTTATATTCATTGATTTATTCATTAAACCGGGTTTAATGTTGATGGAAATGCTGGAACAAAAATTGCACATGCAGACAAAAATCATAAATGTGACACCAGACTTCAGGCGAATACAGTTGGAGCTTGGGGGTAGTGACACATTGTGGTGGACCACTTCCCAAAGTGCCCTCGGCAGCCTCATTTTTGTGACGTCTTTTTCTCTCTCTACTCTGAGGTGACCAAGTATTTTTGCCTTTCATATGACTTGCCCAGAGTTTTGTGTGGTTGCTGACCTCGCAGACTCGGAGCGGACATTCTAACAAGTACACCATCGAATCTTTGTTTTGTTTATTATTAGCTCACCTGGAGCGAAGTTCAGGGGAGCTTATGCAATGGTGCGTTGTCAGTCTGTTCGTCCATCAGTCTGTAAACACTTGAAACGTCTCCAAAACCGCTGATGGGATTGCGACCAAATTTGGCACAAATGATATTTGTTGTTTTGTGACTAAAGATTGTTCACGGCATTAAAAAAAAATTGGGTTTTAAGGGGGTTTACCGGGGTCAGTGGATACCGGGGTCAGTGGATCCAGGTTTAACACCCCCCCCCCCCAAAAAAAAAGGAATTTGCCTTTTCCTCTGAAACTACACACACTTTCGATGAAACGTGACCACAACCTTCATCTATGATGCACCAATGTTTGCTCATGGCACTAAGAAAATCGGTCTAAGGTGGTCTATGGAGGGGGTCAAAGTGGGTCCAGATTGGAACCCCCCCCACCCCCCCAAAATAGGTATTTGCTTTCTTTTCTGAAATTACACACACACTTTTGAAACTTGACCACAACCTTCACCACCCATGCTGTACCAAAGTTTGTTCACGGTGTTAAAAAAAATCTGCCCCTTGGAGGTCTACGGGGGGTTGCCCCCCAAAGTAGGTATTTGCTTTCTTCTCAGAAACTACACACGCAATTTCGATGAAACTTCACCACAACCTTGATCACCCATGATGTGGCATTGTTTGTTCAAGGCATTAGAAAAATTGGGGTCTTAGCAGGTATATAGGGTTGGGGGAGGGGAGGGGGTTGCCCCTCAAAAAATTTTTTTTTTCTTCTTCTTCTTTGTTTCCAGGCTTATGATTGTGTTGGTATGATTCTACATGCTGCCCTGTCTTCTAGCAACCATTGAAATTGGTTTAAAATACCCTTAGTCAGTGCAGTATACAGTTTATTCTACCAGGGGTAGTGCCCCTATGTTTATTATTAATGATTATGTTTTATTTATTTATTTTGCCCCCACCAATTGCATTGATTTTTCCTGCAGGGGATTTTGGGCTGGCGACCAAAATAGAGTTTGATGGGCAGCGTAAGAAGACACTATGTGGCACGCCAAACTACATAGCTCCTGAAGTACTCGGCAAGAAGGGACACAGCTACGAGGTGGACATCTGGGCGATGGGATGCATCATGTAAGCATCCCGCTGGTAGGATTAAAATTATTGGGCCGGATTACCAATGTCGGTTTTATTCTCAGAAATGTGAAGCATCCTTATAACAAAAATATGTATGTATATGGGGTGATCCATAATTAAGTCCCTATTTTAAATGTTGAAACGCGATGTTGATGTAAATAAAGCACAAATATTTATTGCCGTTTTAATTGACGAGCAAATTTCAACATGAGCTCGAGCAATCTCGGCACATTTTCTTGTCTTTCAATCGTTTCGCAACATTTTCTACTTGACGTCAGAAACTCCTCTGGCAAATCGGCAAAAGCGTTGTGGATAGATTTTTCTAATTCGTCCAAATTAGTGGTTTGCTGGCATACACTTTAACCTATCCCACAAATTTAAAGAGGGTTTAATCAGGACTAATGGATGGCCACTCAGTCCGTCGCCCGATCCACCTGTGGAAAGTGGGTATCCGACCAATTTGGAACTTTAATCAAAGTGCGGAGGGACACTATGTATATGTATATGTTATAATATATTATTCATGCACTCTGTCACCACAGTCTGTCCCACCCTGAAACAAACGGTCCTTGGAGAGAAAAATAATATTCAGCAAAAGTTGATACAAATTAATCCAAACCTACGGGGATTTTTTTTTTTTTTTCAGTCGGACAAAAAATTTAACCTGAACGGTGTATAAAACAAGACAGCTGCTTTGATCACTCCCAATTTTTATTTTTTTTCCTGTTAAGAAATTTGCTTTTAAGAAACATGATTATTTTGGAATTTCACAATAATACAATACATCAACCCATGATGTACCAGCATATTTAATAGGCCTCCCCAAAAAAAAATAGGTAGTTTCTTCTTTGAAACTACACACAATTTCGATGAAACTTTATCAAAACATTCATCACCTGTGATGTACTAAAGTTTGATCACGGCATTAGAAAACGGCCTTTGGTCAGTGTAGTGTACTGATTTATTCTATCAGGTGAGCGCCCATTGGTATTGCCCCTATTTTTTTTTTATTCTCGTATTTTTATCATTGGTTTCCAGCTAGTCTTGCATAAAAATTTTCATCTCTTTTGTCCCAATGCTTAATTATTGGAAGAGTTTTGAAGCATTTCCAAGTACAGTATCTGTCAGTTTATTGTATCGTGGACGATGTAAGTTGAATGCGTTGAATCATTCCGCACCAAACCAGCAGTCTTTGCTGTCTTCGACTATTGTTTGAAGATCATCTTCTGACCAGTAATGGCAGTTATGCCCGTTAACAAAACCACCATGAAAAACAGCCTCGTTGGTACAGATAATGTGCAACACACCTGGTTATCAATTCACTGTAGGAAATGCTCACAAAAATAAATTATATTGTTGTGATCATCTGGAAACACCTGCTTAACACGAGGTTTGTATGGCTTCCATCCTAAGTCCTTCAAAAGTACACAATCATTTATTCCACACTCCATCACCGCTTGTCTGATTGACGTCTCTTGGCTCTTTGTGAACATAACTTGTACCCGGTTAAATTATTTTCGGTGATGTCGCTGTGGTGTCTTATCTTGCGTCCTTAACTGAACCAGTCAGTTAGTTATCGTTTTTGGATCCGAAGTGGCATGTTGTCCCATTTATTGCCACCATTTTTGAACTGCAACCAGACTGCAGAACTTCACGTTGTTATTGATGTACCGTACTCTTTGCAGAACGATGTTGCTGCCATAGCAGTTTCTTGGCAAAGGTTGTAATGGGTGGTTTGCTTTGTTTTTGACTTACAATAAGGCTTTCTTCGTTCCTTCCCCAGTGTTTTGTCCTGATCGATCCTTTCAATCCTGAGCGTTGAGCAAGGAAGCAACACAAACCATTTTTTTTTTTTTAGGATTTGGTATGATGCGACTGGATTTTGAAAAACCGACCTCCCAGACTGAGGATGCTCCAACCCAGGGATTCTTTACTGTTTTTTTGTTTTGTTTTTTTTTAACACACTTTTATTTAACTTCATCTGAACTTTGTTTGCTTGTCCCGTTTCAAATATTTGAGCCGTTTCTAGGTTCCATACGTCCTGGACAGCTGAAATTTGGCCCATGGTCCTCTTTTCTGGTACATTTTCATCTATCAAAATTTAATAATAATAAAAAAAATACAAATTAAAAACAAAAGGCGTGTAGCCCTAAAACATGTTGTTTTTTTTCGTTGACTTGTTCTGCCATTTGCACCCTTAGCTTGACATGACCAGCCTAACCCTAACCCACCACATGAGCTATTTAAACTCATCAATTTGCCGATGCAATTTTGGCCATAAAAAAAATAGAAAAGCACAAGATGTATTATCTCAGTGTTGTACGATAATAAACTGTGATAAGAGGGAAGAACATATTACACATGTCAATCAATATTACACACAATTAATACACAAACAACAAGAGGATCAATGGGAACATTGATGTTGTTGACAACGCAACTCATATGTCATCAGCTTTATGGTGGTTCCTGGCCTGTCTTCATCGCCACCAGGGCTGAGAACCCGGTCTCAGAGTTACATGATTAAGAAAGGAACAACCACCTGGATGGCACGCTGAGTGACTGTCAATTTCGTCCAAAAAATTCACTTTCAAATTCGTGTTTCAGACCTGTAGAGTTTTGAAGATCAATCGGCACTTTCACTGGGTCATCCTTCATCTCGGTCAGATCAGTGGTGAACGGTCTTAATATCCAGCTTTCTGTTGGAATAATGTCCTGAAATCAGGTGATTACCGAGGCATTTTTGAGTGCAATGTTCAACCCAGTGCCACAGCTGGGTCTCCATTGAAGGTCATGGGTCTTGTAGCAGGACAATGACCCCCAACACACTTGAAAAAGCACCCAGGTATGGTTCAAGACAAAACGCTGGACTGTTCTGAAGTGGCCAGCAATGAGTCCAGATCTAAATCCCATTGAACGCCTGTGGCGAGATCTGAAAACAGCAGTTGAGAGAAGGCACCCGTCAAATCTGGGAGAACTGGAGCAGTTTGTGCAAGAAGAGTGGGCCAAACTGCCAGGAGAGGTGGAGGAAGCTCCTTCATGGCTATAGGAAGCGCTTGACTGCAGTTATTTTGTCCTACCTGTGCTGTGCTACCAAACATCAAGTCTGGGGTGTCAATAATTTTGTCGATGCCATTTCTTTTTATTTTCTGATTTAAAAGGAAATATTAAGTAAGTTCTGAATCAAAAACAAAGGTTTGTAATATTAACAGTGAAATAAAGAATTGTGGAGACAAAATACTTTTGTCAATTTGAACTTGTTTTTAGAAAAAATTGTGAGTTATTTGAAAAAAATGCAAGGTTGCCAATATTTTTGGCTACGACTGTATGTGAGCCTTGGATAACTTTTGTATGAATAAAAAAAAAAATGCTAGCCTTGGCATTGTTGTAAATGTGTTTAATTTTCATCCATCCTGGCAGGTATACATTGCTCGTTGGTAAACCACCTTTTGAGACTGTGTCACTCAAGGAAACCTACACGCGCATCAAGAGGAACGAGTACACCTTGCCACATGTGAGTTCACATGCTGCGAGCATCTTGTTTAAGGCCCAATTGTCCATTCCTTTTTTTTCTTCGTTTGCTGAAGTTTGTACCCCAAATGGTTAGAACTTTTTTTTTTCTCTTCGGAGTGAGTAGTCCACTAGTTATTTCGTCCGAGTGTTGCCCCCATTGCTACAATTCCTCATGCGATAATTGGGTGCCTTTCTCGCCGAACCTTTCGCATTGCTTTGTCACAATTAAATAAGCACTCGGTTAATCCATACTCTCCCAAGAGGCTTCTCCATGCAACTTGCAAATGGAAATGTCTGGCTTCAACTGACTTGTTCATTTTTGTGTACGGCAGACACTCAACGCAGCGGCGGGAAAACTTATCAAGTGCATGCTGCGAGGAGACCCAGGCACACGGCCCTCTGTAGAAGACCTCTTGAAGGACGAGTTCTTTTCTGATGGTTACCTTCCGATTCGTTTACCCACGACCTGCCTCACCATGGCCCCACGCTTCTCGATTGTCCCCCCCTCCCGGCGGCCTCTCTCGGATATCAACAAGGGTTAGTGTATTTGTATTCGTAAGCTTTATACACGATGAGCAAAAATGGTGGCCTTCCCACTTCCCCTCTTCCTTGATGTGATGTAAAGCTCTTCTAAGCCATCAGTCATTACCCAACATGCGTTTGCCTTTAATGCGATGTCCACCAAACCCCCTCCCTTCTCATTTCCCCTTTTCTTTGCATGTTCTTTTAGATTGTGCCCAAGGCGCTGAACAACTAAAGAGTGACAAAGAACAACCTGCTCCGGAGACCCGGTGGGTGTTTAGCAGCATGGGGTTAAAGTACGAGTTTTGTGCTCCTTAGAATAAAAATAAATTGCTGTTGGTGAAGGTTATCTATTTACATTAATTTCTGAAAGCATCTCACTTGTCACCCTCAGCCAAACTCTATTAAGAAATGTTTGAAATGGATGCTAAACATTTTGAGTTGACAAATTATTTGTTATCTATTCCAACCTGCGACATGCAAAACAATTAGGTTTTACGAGTAGCTGCAGGACGCAAACACGCTCCCTCCCCCCGCTCCCCACCCACCTTCCGCATCTTCACCTCAAATACCTGCTCTCCACTCGACCTCTTCATACCCTCCCCCCTGCCAGATGCTTTATGCAAAATATAACCCCCAATTATGTATTGCAATATCTCTAGGCAATGTGGAGATGGCTCTGAAAATGACGTCACGGAGATATTCAATCAGCTCAAGAGCCTGCTTGCCTCCAAACCATCTCGGCGCACAGTTATTTGTGAAGGTATGGACCTGGTTAAGGGTGAAGCTGAAATCCCACTGGAATACCTGAAAACTCGCATCTGATATTTGAGTCTACCCGTCCCTTCAATCTTTCTTCTCACCACTCACTTGGTTTCACCTTTCCAAGTTTTTTATTTTTTTATTTTTTATTTTTTTTTATTCCAGGAAATTGTTTATCAGAGGCCCTAACCTTGTTATGCTCCCTGGGTCTAAGAGCGATACTTCCCTCTTCATTCATTCATCCAACTCTTCTCTCGTATGTCTCATGGTCTTGAGTTTCTCACAATTCCCTTCAGGACTCTGCTGCCCCCAACCATTTTGTGGTCCCTCATTTCCACCTCCAAACTGGACTTACACCCACTAAGACCCTGTCTCCCAATAACCAGCAACTCAACTCTATTATACTACTAGCAGAGGTACCCGGCTTTGCACGGGAGTGGGAGGAGGAGGGGAGGGGGAAGAGGAGGGGAGGGGAACGGGGGGGGAGGGGGAAGGAGGGGAGGGGGAAGAGGAGGGGAGGGGAATGGGGGGGGAGGGGGAAGGGGGGGAGGGGGGAGGGGAAGGGGGGGAGGGAAGGGTGCGGGGGTGCCCAGGGGAAGAAGGGCCCCTCCCCTCCCCCTCCCCCCCACTTTCCCCTCCCCCCCCTCCCCTCCCCCTTCCCCCTCCCCCTCCCCCTTCCCCCTCCCCCTCCCCCCTCCCATCCCCTTCCCCCTCGTTCCCCTCCCCTTCTCTTCCCCCTCCCCTCCTCCTCCCCCTTCACACCAGGGGGGTTGACTCAGCCTGTCATCCCACCGAGGTCGGAAGTCGGAACTCATTGTCGTCAAATAAATGTAGCCTGTATGTTTCACTCTTTGTCACATGCCGTTGGTCCCATGTCAATCGGATGAAGTTGAAAAATTAACGTTACGAAGGTTCTCTGGGACGTACTGATTCCGAATAATGAAGTTGAAAAATTAACGTTCCGAAATACGCTAATTACGCTAACAGAAGCGCTGGAGGGAGCACTGCGCTCCCTCCCTTAGATTCCCTCCCTCTTCTGCTAGCGCTAATTACGCGTAACACACTAATTTTAAAACCCGAAGTTTTTTTAATTTTAAGGTGTGCTGTAGTCAGAAGCGCTAGAAGCGCTGCGCTCCCTCCCTTCGAATCCCTCTCTCTTCTGCTAGTGCTAATAATACGCTAATTTTAAAACCCGAAATTTTTTAAATGTTTATGTCTCCGTGACATTCCTGGGACCATCCCGAGTCGAACAGTACTTTCCGCTCGCAAATCCGTCCACGGGTTCTCGAGATCTTAGAGATCATAGATAGATCAGGATACAGACACAGAGGCCAACTCTACTTTATATATATAGATGGTGCCCACCTCTCATGTTCTGTTTTGCCCACCTCTTATTGTCGTCCCACTTTGACCCCTTTGCCTTATTTTCGCCATTTATTGAGCCCAAAGGCCTTCTTTTTTTGTTTTTTGGGTTTTTAACATTTTTATTTGTTTTAAACGAATGCATCAAATATTTTCATGGGAGAGTGACAGATGTGGTTTATCTACAATAAACAATTTTTAGATTGTTTAGCTTCAACTAAAAATTGAAGATACAGAATTATTTGGTATTTATCACAATTATTTGTCACAATTAAATAAGCACTCAGTTAATCCATACTCTCCCAAGAGGCTTCTCCGTGCAACTTGCAAATGGAAATGTCTGGCTTCAACTGACTTGTTCATTTTTGCGTACAGCAGACACAATGCAGCGGCGGGAAACGAACTTTATGAAAGCGAAACGAACAAATTTTACAAATAATTTTTTTTTTTTTTTTCGAAAACGAAAAGGTTTTCGCAAGAAAGATCATGGCAGATAGTGAGACCCAAAATCTCTCTTCCACCCATCTGTACCCCCAGGACATGTGCACCTGCACACCACTAGATTTTGCATCAAATATTTTCACAGCATCTCCAATAAGATACCCTTATTTTCATGTGGTCATGTTATTACCCTGTGTATTGTTTTGTTTTTAACCTGTGATGTCATAGATTTACAACAGTGTGGTGGTGGTGGTCAATTTTTGAAATGTGCCCCTGTTGGACAGCTGCTGGGCCCCACCCAAAAATTTTTTGTTTTGTTTGTTTATACACAAGATCGAGGCTCGTGAAAGAGCTAACATTAATCGCACAAAGTCAAACTGACACAAACCGACACATAAAACACAAAATAAGGGGAGCGGTAGACAAGATGGGGAGAGAGGGGGAAGGACACAAACACAACATTTAAGAGCAGGGACATCGAGAGAACTGTGGGAGGAAGAGGGCTTGGGGGGAGGTGGGAGGGGTATAAAACATATGGACACTGCAAGGACTTCCAGGAAAGAAGTTGGAATTTCGAAAAAGTGTATGGGGTGAATTAACGTGGGTAGAAAAGATCAAGGTTTTGGATGGGGGAAGACGAGAGATGGTGGTGAACAGCTGTTTTAAAGACCTGGAGGGAGGAGTGGGACTGAAGGGAGTGGTGGAGTTTGCTCCAGAGGTGGGAGAAAAGGTGAATGAAAGAGTGAAGGTGAGCAGAGAGCCTAGATTTTGGCAGTTTAACCATTTAGAGAGTTGCTGGCAGATCTTGTGCGACCTGTCGGAATATTTGGGGGACAGAGCACAGAGAGCTGGGGGGGAGCAAGGCGGGAGAGGAGTCGGTAGAAGACAGAAAGACCACCAACCTGCCTGCGGTGAGTGAGTGAAAGGCCCTCGGAGTTAGCTTCATTGCAGGAGATTCCAACGATTCTGAAAGCTTTGGCTTCAACAGCGTGAAGCCGAGCGAGGCGTGAGGCAGGAGCACTGGCCCAGAGGGGGGAACAGTATTCCATTGAGCTGCGGATGAAAGCCTTGTATGTGGTGAAGAGCTCAGGTGTGCCAAGGAAGGACTTCGCACGACGGAGGATGCCCAGTTGGCGACTGGCTTTGGAGGCCAGCTTGGAAATGTGGTTTTCGCAAGAAAGATCATGGCAGATAGTGAGACCCAAAATCTTGAGCGACAGAACTTCTTGGAGAGAATTGTTGAGAAAGTAGATGGGAGGGTTTTCCAGTCGGTCTTTTCGGAGAGACATAGTAAGAGTGTGAGATTTGTCAGGATTGATAGACATGTTCCACTTGTTTGACCAGTCTGTGATTTTGTCCAGGTCTACAGAGAGTGAGGAGGCTGCAGGCTGCCGATCTGAGGGATGAGGAATGGAGCGGCAGATAGTGGTCATCAGCAAAGAGATAGAGAGGATTTTCCAGAGAGTCGGAGAGATCATTGATGAAGACCAGAAAAAGCACAGGGCCCAGAACACTACCTTGGGGAACTCCAGCCAGAACAGGAAGGAGCGATGAGAAATGCATTCAGGGCCACACGTTGACTACGACCAGAGAGGAAGTCTGCAAGCCAAGCGTGGAGATTTCCATGGATACCATAGAGGGGAGTTTGGTGAGCAGAGCTGGGTGCCAGACCGTATCGAAGTCATGTGATATGTCGAGGGAGACCTCTGATTTCCTGTTTGGCATTGAGGACCTCCATCTATTGTTGAGACAGCAGAAGCAACATGTCGAACAGCAGTTGTTGCTTGATTCTGCCCACCATGGCTACCATCTTGTTTCCTGGTGGGCCTAGTATAGGCCTCTGCTGATTATGCACTGCCTGGCCTGATTTCCATTGGCTCTGGGTCAAGTGTTAAATTATTAGGTTTAATCAAGCCTGTACGCATATCTATGAAAAATCAAGACCATAAGTCTTAACAGTGGCGTAGCCGGGCTTGTTTGATACTTTAGTTGAAGAGGATAGATTGACCTGGGTGGAGATACCAGTTAGCAAATAATGTAAGTATTAAATTATTTTGAAGTACTCTAAGTCTCTAAGCTGTCTGTCACCATGGAAGTGAAGAGATTGCATTGATACACTGGTTTATTTCTATATGTTGGTCAGTTAGTCAACACTATCAAAGTGACCTCAGCACCATCCCGACACACACCACTGGCCGGAGTACAAATCCTGCCACCAACCTCCTTGAGAGAGGACCCAGTGAGTTGGTACTCATTTTGCAACATTTATATTTTAAAGCAACATTTTTTGGGGAGCTATTACCCCTCCAAGTTTCACTCTCGATCTGTTCCTGAGTTTGTGATCTCACCATAACCAATGTTGTGGGTTAGTCGGCCTGCAGCATGTGCAGTTCCTCTCCTCATCTGGAATTCACTCTGGTTGGCAAAGATGCGCAGATCGAGTGGGTCTCCTACTCTGCTCGCTGCAACGTACAGCTGTCCGTGTGTAAAAACACGTGACTGGTTCGACTGCTTCGACGACAGATTCGGCCTGTGAATGAATGGATGAATGAATGAAAATGAATGATCGTTTTAAGGCCATTTTCCCCGCTGGAGCGGGGGTTAGCCTTGCGGGCCCCATGACGATCATGGTTCCCTGTTTGAGGCAATTTTTTTTTATGGCCGGATGCCCTTCCTGACGCCAACCCTTGGTCGCCTCTTACGATGCGCAGGGATACGGTGTACCTATTCTAAATCGGGGTACACACCGTGATCATTCATCCCAGCAAGCTGGTACTCAATTTGCCGACCTCGGAAGGATGATAGGCTGAGTCAACCCCCCTGGCGTTAATTCAGCGATCGATCGGGATTCGAAACCAGGATCCAAGGATCCCAAGCCGGCACCCTGACCGCTAAGCCAACACCAGGCCTGTATGCCTGTATGGCATATAAATTAAAACGTCGGTCGGTGGTCAGCCATCGTACGTTGTAATGACGTCATAGACATCATGACGTAGTGTGACGGACGGACACAAAACTGCAGCTACTCTAATATGTAGGGTAACTGGGCTGAAAGAATCGAAACCTCTGAAAAACGGTGCCCAGCTGATTATCCGGGCAGTTGGAAAACCAGTCAATTGCTTGTAAGTCAAGGTTATAACTTAAAATATAAAATAGCTTTTACAAATAAATAATTTATGTATGTATGTCTCTATTGGTGCGTTTATATGTGTATGTGTTGATATATACTCTACATGACCAAAAGTATGCGGACACCCCTTCTGGTATGCGGTCAGCCACACCCATTGCTGACGGGTATATACAATCAAGCACACAGCCATGCAATCTCCATCGACAAACATTGGCAGGAGAATGGGCCGTACTGAAGAGTTCAGTGACTTTCAAAGTGGCACTGTCGTAGGATGTCACCTTTCCAACAAGTCAGTTCGGCAAGAGCTGCCCCGGTCAACTAAGTGCTGTTATTGTGAAGTGGCAACGTCTCGGAGCAACAACAGCTCAGCCGCGAAGTGGTAGGCCACACAAGCTCACAGAACGGGACCACCGAGCGCTGAAGCGCGTAAAAATCGTCTGTCCTCGGTTGCAACACTCACTACCAAGTTCGAAACTGCCTCTGGAAGCAACGTCAGCACAATAACTGTTCGCCGGGAGCTTCATGAAATGGGTTTCCATGGCTGAGCAGCAGCACACGAGCCGAAGATCACCATGCACAATGCCAAGTGTCGGCTGGAGTGGTGTAAAGCTCGCCACAATTGGATGCTGGAACAGTGGAAACTCGTTCTCTGGAGTGATGAATTATGCCTCACCACCTGGCAGTCCGACGGACGAATCTGGGTTTGGCGGATGCCAGGAGAACGCTACCTGCTCGAATGCGTAATGTCAATTGTAAATTTGGTAGAGGAGGAATAATGGTCTGGGGCTGTTTTTCATGGTTTGGGCTCGGCCCCTTAGTTCCAGTGAAGGGAAATCTTAATGCTGCAGCATACAATGACATTCTAGACGATTGTGTGCTTCCAATTTTGTGGCAACAGTTTGGGGAAGGCCCTTTCCTGTTTCAGCATGACAATGCCCCCATGCACAAAGCGAGGTCCATACAGAAATGGTTTGTTGAGATCGGTGTGGAAGAACTTGACTGGCCTGCACAGAGCCCTGGCCTCAACCCCATCGAACACCTTTGGGATGAATTGGAATGCCGACTGCGAGCCAGGCCTAATCACCCAACATCAGTGCCTGACCTCACTCATGCTCTTGTGGCTGAATGGAAGCAAATGCCACGCCAGCAATGTTCCAACATCTAGTGGAAAGCCTTCCCAGAAGAGTAGTCTGTTATAGCAGCAAAGGGGGGGATCAACTCTGTTGCTGCCCATGATTTTGGAATGAGATGTGATGTTTGGATGTCCACATACTTTTGGTCTTGTCGTGTATGTGTGTGTGTGTATATATATATATATATATATGTATATATATATATTATGTGTATATATTACAGGCAGTCCCCGGGTTATGAACGCCCGTACTTACGTACCGACCGCCGTAAAGCCTATGATTTTAAAAATCGAGTTACATACAAGAGTTACACTCTGAGAGATGTATCAAGAAAGTTACACATTTAAGAAATGCAAGACATCAATTGGAACGAGAGTGTTAACCTTTAATCATTATCTTTTCTTTTCTATCTAAACAGTTTAAGAAATGTTTCTTTAATGTTTTTTTATACCTATAGATGTTGTAGGTAAAATATTGTTATGAATTTGGGTAGAGGAGTATCTAGAGCCAGATAGATCTGTATTGGTAGGTATCTGACTGACGTGATAGGGAATTTTCCTGTAATTTCTATGTTTAGTCCGGTTTGTCGGTATAAGCTGTATTGGTGTCCCCGCCGCGAGGGGGGAGTTGGCCGTGCTAAATAGCGCAGTGATTATGGATAAAGTTCCCTCGTTCGTCGTTTCCCCCCTGTCGCCAAACCTTTGTCCCTTATGGCAACGCATTCTCATATAAACATTTGGATAGGTCCTTTGTGGACATTAATTAGTTCCCTCCCCTTACAATGACTGACCGGAACAACCAACAGGCAGCGGCTGCGTACAACGCCACCATGGCACCAAGCATCGAGCAAGGCTGGGAGCCACGCCCAGGAGGACTGTTGATTGGCCAGGGGGAGGGGTGAGCAACACCACAGGGCAGGAAGCACTCGGCCAATGGGAGGGCACCAGCGGAGCAGAACCTCAGAGAGGACGAGATACGAGGCTCTGGTTGGGGCCGAGCAAGAATTGACGTCATGTGAGGTGACAAAAGGGCTCGCTGGACGACATTGTCTCTCTGGACTCTCTTCCATTTTCCTTTTCTGTGCGTTCCTGGCGTGATTCGTACTCACTCCCCTCGTGTTGGAGATCGGCCTCGTGTTGGAGATCGGCCTCGTGTTGGAGATCGGCCTCGTGGTGGAGATCGCTAGCTCTGCGTTGGTGCGGTGCGTGGTGCTTGGTGCGGTGCTTGTAGTTTGGAGCGAGGAGTGCCGCTGAACAGACGGAGCCGCGTTGGTCAATGAACGCACCACTACCGACAGATAAGGACGCACCACATTTCACAAATACATAAGGAACGGTTCTTTTATTAATTCAATTCCTTTGTACTGCATCCGAAATCTGTGTGTGGATGTCCCGATTCGGCCATTTATTTACCGGCGCGTTATTTTCCTGTCCTGCTATTCATTGTAAAATAAACCCTTGTATTATTTTCTGTATATACTTGAACGCAGTTTTCCGTGTGATTTATTTAATTTGCAGCGGCATTGGAGACGCCCCGAGAACAGGTAAGACTGCAGGGGTCTTGCGCCGCCCCTCCACCCCATGCAATTTTGTATAGCTTTCTGTCCGAGTCCGCCATTGAGTTTTCGCCTCGAGAGCTAAGGCCTTCGCGATCGGCTTCCGTGACAACCTGATTTTCATCAAAGGCGGCCACACGACAATATATACTATATTATACTAAGACAAACGTTTGACTAATTGATGCAAGATGTGAACCGTACGTAACTGTTCCGACTTGCATACGGACTTAAACGGAACTCGTTTGTAACCCGGGGACTGCCTGTATTTGTATGTATTATGTGTATGTATTGTTACGTGGTCCTCCCGGTATCGACCTGGTCTTGGTGACCCCCGGACCGTGGGAGGGACCCCGCCAGAAAGATATATGATTTATACGCTTTCGTAACGCAATCAATATGAAAGACACAACAATTCCAGTCAATAAGAAACCCCCACACCAAGGATCCGGATTAATGGATAATATATTCCCAATCAATCAACCACACTCAACAATCAATCAACAATATTACTCAGATGGCCATCTCATATATTTCCCCCCTTTCCCCACTCACGACCCCTCAATGGCCACTGTCCCTCACAATGTCTCTGGGCCCCTCCAGACCAAGGTGAAGGTCGACTTCTCCGCACACGGGCGGTTGAACGAACCCCTGGCTGACGTGCTCCAAACGTGCACGTCGCGTACCGGGAACAGCTGCTGCAGCGCACACCTCCTTGCAAAGCAAAGCGGGCAAAGCAAAGTGGGCTCGCAAAGCTCGCAAAGCGCACGAGGCCCAAGGTGCGACCCGTACGCGTCCTTGTAGACGTTGAGGCGAACGGTGCCGGGCTTGGTTCCGTGCACGAACCCACGGCAACTTGACGCGTAACCGGTAATTACCCCGCACAGGTAACTCCTCTCGCCAGACGGGCTTTCAAACACAGCGTTCCCCACGCTGCTCAATATCGACACCGCTCGCGTCGGAGCTGGGCGAGGAAGAAGAAGATCGCCGCTTCTCCAGGACCTCGTGTCTTGTTTTTTCTTCTTCCGGTTCACTATCCCGTTTCCGGTCTCCTGTTATCCGGAGCCTCTTTAACCATTTAACCACAACAACCTTTAATAGAATAAACATTAATAAGCAATGACATGAATAGTAATTCACCTAAATCCGGGATCTGTAACAGTATGTATGTATTGTTGATGTTTGGCTTCCTTCTTGTAGCTGCAGTGCAGTAATTGGTCTTTTGATCAAGAAGAAGATATATTTTGCAGTCACTACGAAGGGATTCGTGTTACGATTATATTTACTTTAATATTAACGTTCCGTTATCATTATTACGACAATGACATTGCTATCAAAAAACCGAGGCTAATTCCTTCCGGGGTTATTAGTACTGTACACTGCCTATCATAGATTCATGAACCATACACCGCTTCAATCCATTTACTTTGCATTCACGACATTGGGATTAAAGAGTTGTGGTTATATTGACTTATTATTATTACTGAAACGATACTACTGTATTAAGAAACCTGGGCTTAATTTATCCGAAGCGGCCTGAAGGTGAGGCATGAAGGCACGAAGCCCAATGCATATACGTGCTGTCTTTGGAAGAGCCGTAATGCTGATGCTTTTGAAACTTGATGGTCATTTTACCAATCGGTTTGTGTTTCACATTGAATGAAAAACGTTAAGGTAGAGCATGGCGATTGTGATACATGACAGGTTCAACAATATGTCCGGCCTGAACGAAATTGGAATCAAAATGGCGGTGTGTGGTCAGCCGTCATACCTCCGTAATTACATCACATCACCACTGCCATGTGACTGGAACCTCAGCTCTGATTGGTGCATGTTTGAGCTGACATCTGGACAGACAAACACTGTTGTCGATGGCTTTACCCTATGGGGCCACGCCGTAGTAACATTACGTAATTTTTGACGGGCCCCATATGCGCATTAAGTACATGTTTCTCAACTGGATTTTTTTATAGTCTATTTACTCACACTTAATGGCCAAGCCCCATAGTGTAGCAGCATAGCAAACCTGTTGTGCATTTTGTGATACAAGCACCAAATTTGGCACAAATGTACATTAATATGTTGCGAACATTTTCAGATATTGGGCCACTTGAAATTCCTTATTTTTTTTTTCAAATTTCGTAATTTCAAATTTTTCGGGTGACACCGTCACAATTTCGGTCTTCGAGGCCGGCCGATATAGTGGGGCGGCTTAGCCCAAATATTCAAAAGAATTGTGCATTTTGTGATACAAGCACCAAATTTGGCACAAATGTACATTAATATGTTGCGAACATTGTGTGGTCAGCAATGAAGACGAGAGTCTGAATTACATGTATGCAAAAGACCTTGTGAACCAGTGAAGCAAATACACGGGTAGGCATGAATTAAATCTAGGGCATGATATAATTTCCATGATGTTTACCTCTACACTCAATGGTGGAAGGAGGTAATGTTTTGATCCCAGCTTGTCTGTATGTCTGTCTGTTAGTCCACAAAATTCCAGACAAAGCTTGTAGTAGTGGTAGTTGTAGTGGTAGTGGTGATAACAGAAATTGTTATATAGAACTGAACTTATATTATTATTATATGCAGAAAATAACTTCATTTCTATATGCCCTGCAGTGGACAGGTTAATTGGTTTATGCACTGAAGGGGTCACCCTGGTGTGCACTGCTGTGTTCTGCCTCACTGAGTTGTTCAGGTATGATGTACTCAGCACAAGCTTCCGGTCGGCCCGGAGGTGGGGGTGCGGGGCCTGTCACGGAACGTCAAAACAAACGGCCTGCCGGGGCCGCCCAAAAGTCGGGCGTGAGGGGCGCGTCCACTAATGGAACGCCTCTCGCTTCCCAGATCGAGGGCCACGTGGTCAGGAGAACCTCGTCCCTTCCGGTCACACTTTGCCTATCGGCCGGCCTCGAAGACCGAAATTGTGACGGTGTCACCCGAAAAATTTGAAATTACGAAATTTGAAAAAATTTGAAAAAAAAAATTACGGAATTTCAAGTGGCCCAATATCTGAAAATGTTCGCAACATATTAATGTACATTTGTGCCAAATTTGGTGCTTGTTTCACAAAATGCACAATTCTTTTGAATATTTGGGCTAAGCCGCCCCACGACCATACCTCTGACTACGGTGAGGTTTTTATGAACAAAAGGTTTATTACCGAAGTCACGCATGCACAAGGATGAGGAAGTTGAGTGGAGAGGTGAAAATACGGTATGTACTCGTACATATTTTGTCACTGGTTGTGACCACAGTGCAGTCGTTCATTTTTTAACGTGATTGACATTTTCTCCGAGGTGTATTATGGTTCCTGGAAGGAGGCATTGTGCTTATTACTTCCACCACTGAAGGTTGTTTTGGAAGTTGTTTTCACCCGTCTGCCCTTGAATAATATATCAGAGTTGTGGACTAATTCAGACGAAATTTGGCGGAGAGGTAGTGTTTGTGTGACGAGGACGAATTTATTTGATTTTGTTGAAGATCTGAATATGGATTCGGATTTGCGAGTTATTTAATTTTTTAAGTGAATCTTCACCATTGAGATCGGGCGAAAAGCGATACAAAAAAATACAAAAAAAAAAAAACTTTATAATGAAATACTAAAAATAACATGATATTTTAAAAAGTTCTGAACGAGTCATGACGAGATGGTTGGGTGACAATCCGATTAGATTTTGGTTCAGATCCGGCCTGTCATTGGGATACGAAATGTAAACTGTTCAGCCTGGCAGGAGGCATAGTGTTCTAGTCTTGGCATAGGGTGTCCTGGTTTTCGAAGACAAATTTTTCCAATTAAAAAAAATAAAAAATTCTCAATATTATAATGTCAAATTATTTAATTTTCCTTTTCTATTTAATTTTTTTTTTCAAAAATTTCCCCCAATTTTTGGATTGTTTAATTATTCATTTCATTTTCAAATATTTTAATTTTGTTTGAATTGAGACAGAATTTGAAGTGCTACTGATTGGCCAATATTACAAGTTGGCTTTAGCAAAAATCAGTGATCTTGTTGCAAAAAATTGCAGCCATCTTGTTTTTGTAACTTCTCATGCGCTATTCCAGTGTACTTGGCTGTCATGGCCTGAATGTAACCGCAATGCAGAATGTTATGTACCACCGGGGATTAACAAAACGTCATAACCGCCCTACACGTACCGACATGTCATTCTTCCAGCTTCATGATCACGAGGTGATCTGATGCAAAAATGAAGTGCATTGTGAATAATGTATTTCAGCAAAAATAACCTGTTTGTCAATATATTTCACGTGTGACGCTTTGATTCCGCTCCACTCTTTGCAGATGAAGCTGAGGATCCTGCAGCCATACCAGTCCTTTGGGTCAGCAAATGGGTGGACTATTCTGACAAGTATGGCCTGGGTGAGTCTTTCCTAATAATTTATTCACATGGATGAAAAATGGGGTGTTTGGAAGAAAAAGCTGCTATGCATCAAATGATCAGTTTCCATGCGTGCAAGAAAAATCACTCGTTTCCTCTACCTCCCATGCCTGCAGGCTATTCGCTATGCGACAACAGTGTCGGTGTGCTTTTCAACGACTCCAGCCGCCTAATTCTCTACCCAGATGGGGAGCAGTTGCAATACATTGACCGTGACCTTTCTGAAGTGTATTATTCCCTCAGCAACTTCCCTCAGACCATCGTCAAAAAGGTAGCATTCATCGTTTTGCGATGACACATCCGATGGTGCTCATTGGCAGGACGGGGTTATTTGGTCTCGGTATTACTCAATGCTCTGCCTGCTCGGCACCAGAGCAAAAGTTTGACTGTAAAAGCTAGCAAGTTTGAGGGTGAAGCAAATGTTTGTACAAGGTGTTGCAAGTTTATAATACAGTACCTTCCCAACCCCCTCCGTAATTTCGCCCTTCCATTGGCCAGGATCTTGTAGTTATAAAGTCGTGATGTGGCATTGTCGATTAAAACAAACGTGTGCACGTGTGACGTCAGCTCTCGGTTGTTGGAGAGCTTTCCCAAGGTGCTGACGTTACGTCTCCAAACCTCCAGGTAACACTGCTTAAATACTTCCGGAACTACATGAGTGAACACCTTCTGAAAGCCGGTGCGAACATCCCCATGCGCGAAGGCGATGAGCTTGCGCGACTGCCCTACCTGAAGAACTGGTTCCGCACACGCAACGCCATTGTGCTCCACCTCAACAACGGCACACTTCAAGTTAACTTCTTCAAGGTATTGGGTGGCCGCAGTGTCATTCGTTTTTGGAGCTTGAATTTATTTATTTTTTGTACGAAAGTTCATATTTTGGAGCTTAAAAAACTAAAACGTGTACGTATTGTGCAATCTACCCTCATCGACTCAGGATCATACCAAGCTCATCCTGTGTCCTCTTATGGGCGCGGTGACGTACATCGACGAGCAGCGCAAGTTCCGCACCTTCCGCCTCTCCCTGCTCGAGGAGCACGGCTGCAGCGAGGAACTGGCAGGACGGTTGAGCTACGCTCGGACGATGGTTGAAAAAATTATCATGGGAAAGCCCATATGTGGTCGTGTCAAGACCCCTGCTTAACGGTCTACATTTACAAGGCATCTTCGAATCTCACTCGTGGTATATTGCTGTTTCGTTGGATTCTGACATCCACGGAGTCTGACTTTTCATTCGAGGGATTATGGCTTGGTGGGATGGTCTTGGCAATGGTCGTTTGCCTCAATCTTAAAGCCAAAATCGAATCTTTACTTTTTAATCTCTCTTGATCCTTCTGTTTCCCCTTTTCTACTTGTCCCCCCTCCCCTTCCTTTCCAGTGTCCATATGCAGCTTATCTCAAACCAATGTTGGGAGGTCAGTGTTCATATTAAATTGATTGTCCAAGTATCTGAAAGCTTATACCCAGTAGATGCTGTTTAAAGTGCATAAATTCCCAGAACATTTGTCGGTAGTTGTGCAAAAAATGTTCCTTCATGTAAATCTTTTGTTTTGTTTTTTTGGCAGGAGGGATGGGGTAAGGGAGGGATTTAAATTACAGCTGCAATCCCTCTCCCCTTCCCCCCACCCCCCAATTTTAGGGTTGGAACAAACTTTGAGTCTCAATAATTGCTTCCAATTTTGCATTTCATTCTCCCGTTTCATTTTGTAAATAACTACTTTGGATGTTTTGTCTGGGAAAGGTTTCGTTTGTGTGAATAAAAAAATATAAAAATAAAGGCCTTTTAAATGTTTATGCACAGTGCTATGACGACCGGACATTTAAACACGAGCAGCATTTCGTGAAAGGTAATCCTCGCTCTGATTGGTGAACTTAGATTGTGGAGATCTGTCGGTCATTTCACGTTCGAATGATTTACCTTAAACAGTCACTGTCTGGCACAAGAACTAATTATTTCAACATGACTATTCCTTTGCTCCTGAAATGCACATCTGCTCAGATGGTTAAATTACCTTTGGAGTAGTTCTCATCATTTGATATGCAGCATGTGGTTGCTCATTCGCATAAGTGCTCCGGATTTGGCTGTATCGCTGATGCAGTGCCCCCCGTAGGTTCGAGTGGGAATTTATTCAGGGTGCCGGCGATAACTCGCCTACTCTTTGCGAAGGACACCGTGGGATCTTTAACGTCCATCCACAAGACTCCACACAATTGCTGTGCTGTGAAACAGCTGGATTGGTATTCAACCCCAGGATCCACAGCTAAGGTGAGTGTGATCCACATATAAATAAATAAATGCTGATTTCCTGCACTTCATCTTTCAGCACAAGTTGCATCGTTTGTCAAGCAAATTGTGTAGATCTCTTCAATCAGTTCTAATAAAAAATATATTGTTTGCTGTCGATTAATTATCAGTTGTGCTGTCAGTTCACATTTGCTTTCGATTTGGAGAATCCAAGCCAATTCACCACGTGGTGTCTTTTTTTTTCAAGTCTTTGCACAAAGATATTTCTGTGAATGCCAAAGCAGCAAGTTGGTGTTTCATGATGCCGTAAGTGCAGGAGTCCAAACCGAAGGAGCCTCTTCGGTGATGTAGTAGGGCTGGAAGGCCCTCTCGCTCTGACACAAGGCCATTGCTGTGTATGTATGCAGGAGTAACATGGGGAAGCGTGAAGTGAAGTACCGCACGAATCCTTCGGGCACTGCCCCCAATGTCTCCTGCACGTCTGGCGGCAGCTCTCGGTAATGGTGTTTCTGAAAAGGTCAAAGCAGGCAGCACTTTAATAGATTATGTCCTACCCTTTGTCCAGGGCAATCGTATCGCTTATGACGAAGTTCACAGCAACCATGTTGGTTTTGGTGTTCCCATGACTCGCAATGCTGACTTAAAATCCCCGAGACTGGATTTGTCCATTGTCTACTGATGTTCTTGTCATTCATGTAAAAGTACAACGCTGTCTTTGCATTCTTTACAACCTTAGGTTTTTGAACCATGGTTCACAATGGTGTAAGAATAAAATGCACTTGACTGCATTATGTACCATCTATGCAAGGCTTCTGGATCTGCAGCAAATAAGAACCATCTTGGCCTTGTTGGCTGAGGATAAATTTGTATCAAAGGTTGTGGGGTCAAGGGCAGCAGCATGCAGTAATTCAGAAGCAGCTAATTATGGGAAACCCCAGATGGTTCACTAATGACTTTCAAGGAGGGGAGAAGGGTTAATCTGCCACCCCCTTCCAGCTTTGGCCTTCAAGTGATGCCAGTTCATGCTTTGTTAATTCCCATGCCATTAATGGAAACTTTGGAAAGACACGAATACGACTATTGAAGAGGTAGCTTTGCCAAGATTTTTTTTTTCTGTATACTGAATCGAGGCTCGTGAAAGAGCTAACATTTATTTCACAAACAAATCAACCAGACAAACAAAATATATAAAAAGAGGGAACGGAAGACAAGTTGGGGAGAGAAGGGGAAGCACACAAACACAACATTTGAGAGCAGGGAGAGGGCTTGGGAGGAGGAGGTGTGGGAAGGGGGGGGGGGGGGGGGGGGAGAGGTATAAAACACAAGGACACCAAGGACTTTCAGGACAGAAGTTGGTATTTCAAAAAAAAAAAAAGTAGGATTTTGGGTGAAATTAGCGGGGGTAGAAAAGATCAAGGTTTTGGATGGGGGAAGATAAGAGATGGTGGTGAACAGCTGTTTTAAAGACCTGGAGGGTGGAGTGGGATTGAAGAGAGCGAGGGAGTTTGTTCCAGAGGCGGGAGAAAAGAGGCATGAAGGAGTGAAGGTGAGCAGAAAGTCTTGATTTTGGCAGTTTAACCATAAGAGGGTTGCAGGCAGATCTTGCTTGTGCGACCTGTAGGAATATTTGGGGGACAGAGCCCAGAAAGAGCTGGGGGGGGGGGGGGGGGCAAGGCCAGAGAGGAGTCGGTAGAAGACGGAAAGACCACCAACCTGCCTGCGGTGAGTGAGTGAAAGGCCCTTGTAGTTAGCTTCATCGTGGGAGATTCCAATGATTCTGAACACTTTGGTTTCAACAGCGTGAAGACGAGCTAGGTGTGAGGCAGGAGCACCAGACCAGAGGGGAGAGCAGTATTCCATAGAGCTGCGGATGAAAGCCTTGTAAGTGGTGAGGGAGCTCAGGTGTACCAAGGAAGGACTTCGCACGACGGAGGATGCCCAGTCGGCGACTGGCTTTGGAGGCCAGATTTGAAATGTGGTTTTCCCAGGAAAGATCATGGCAGATAGTGAGACCCAAAAGCTTGAGTGACAGAACTTCTTGGAGAGGATTATTCAGAAAGTGGATGGGAGGGTTGTCCAGTCGGTCTTTTCGGAGAGACATCGGAAGAGTGAGATTTGTCAGGATTGAAAGACATGTTCCACTTGTTTGCCGAGTCTGTGATTTTGTCCAGGTCTGCAGAGAGTGAGGAGGCTGCAGACTGCTGATCTGAGGGATGAGGAATGGAGCGGCAGAGTAAAGTCGTCAGCAAAGAGATAGAGAGGATTTTCAAGAGTCAGAGAGATCATTGATGAAGACCAGAAAAAGCACGGCGCAGAACACTGCCTTGGGGAACTCCAGCCTGAACAGGAAGAGGAGATGAGAGAAACCCATTCAGGGCCACACGTTGACTACGACTAGAGAGGAAGTCCGCCAGCCATGCGTGGAGATTTCCAATGAATACCAAAGGAGGAGAGTTTGGTGAGCAGAGCGGGGTGCCAGACCGTATCGAAGGCACGTGAAATGTCAAGGGAGACGGCTCTAATTTCCTGTTTGGCGTTGAGGACCTCCATCCATTGTTGAGAAAGCAGAGGCAGCATGTCCAGAGTAGAGTGACCAGGTCTGAAACCAAATTGATGGTCAGAGATCAAGCCATTGGAGAAAAGGAAAGATTTCATGTCCATGACATTGGAGAAAAGGAAAGATCCGAAGCAATGATGGATTCCATGACTTTGCTGATAATTGGGAGAAGGCTGATTGGTCTGTAGTTGCTAGGATCTGTTTTTGCACCTTTTTTGTGCAAAGCGGTGATGTTGGCTGATTTCCAAGCAGATGGCAGATGACCTTGAGCAAAAGAGAGGGTGAAGAGAACAGAGAGAGGGAGTGAAAGAGCAGAAGAACATGATTTTAGGACCCGTGGGCTGGTGCCGTCAGGACCAGTTGCAGAATCAGAGTCGATGGTTGACAGAAACTTTTCCACCTTGTCAGTAGGAAAGGACACAGAGTCCAGGAGCAGCTGGGTCCGGTGGGTACAGAGAGGGATGGGTTTTGGACACAAGATTTAGAGGCAAACACAGAGTTGAGGCATTCAGCTTGAGTTTCAGTTTGATTCAGTTCAATTCAGCTTGAATATCAGTTGAGGTATTCAAGATACCCCAAAGCCACAATTAATAAACTCCATAACACCCAGCAAGCATGTTTGCCAGTTCAACAAAACCGACCTTGTTTTTCAGCATTAACCAAGTTACAAAAAAGATGAATGATACAACAATTTATTTATTTTAAAAATAAGATGCTTGTGCAGATTTATTTAATCAAGGTTGAGCAAACAGATTTCAATCATATCCTACAGTATACATTGACACAAAATCGTTTTTTTCTTTTATTCCCATGAAAAGAGCAAGATGGGGGGGGGGGGCAGGTCACTGGCCGGATCGCGGAGAAGTATGCACGCTCACCTAAGCTATGCAGCACGGGGGGGTGGGGTCGCTTTACTCCTATCCCCTCATTCCTCTCCCCCAGTCTCCTCTCCCCCATTCTCCACCCCTTCTCTCCTTCTCTCCCCCTACCCCAGTCTCCTCTCCCCCTCCCCCATTCTCCTCTCCCCCTCTCCATCACCCTCCCCCAGTCTCCTCTCTCCCACCCCCACCTCCCCCAATCCCCCCCTCCTCCAGTCTCCTCTCCCTCCCCCCCTCCCCTCCCCCAGTCTCTTCTCCCCTCCCCCAGTCTCCTCTCCCCTCCCCTCCCCTCCCCCAGTCTCCTCTCCCTCCTCACTGCGGCAGTTTCAATCGAGCAGGTACGGCAAATATTAGAGGTAATTGAACTTTTCTCTTGCAGCAACACAGTGTAAACCGCCCCATTGTCCTGTTCATCAATTAGTGAAATGTTTCGCAGAACAGTACATGCATGGTGATGTCATCAGACGCACACCGCAATGATGATCTTCAACAATATTATCCAATACTTCATCCGGATTCATTACAGCTGCTCTTGTATATGTTTACTGAGCACACATTACCTTCCAATGTCTTTGTTGCTCAGCATGCCGTGCAAGTCTGTGTTAACGTTCATTGGCGGTCTCGTTCTGTTCCCTCATTATTTTATTCATTTTGGAGAGAGCATTTACAAACGCGAGTGGTGACACGTAAACTATGCTCCGCCCCTCTCCCCACGTGCAGAGTACCTAATTGCAACTTTGTATTATGACTACGTCGAAAGAATGATACAGTCCGATTGTATAAAGAATACAGCTCCAATGGAAAAGTCCCTGAGAAAAAAGTCTTATAGGCGGTGCCTAAGAACATTACATTGCAACTTTCTTTCCCGGGAAAACCAAAGTTACTTTTTTCATTACAGCGTACAAAATCACTTTTTTAAATTAAAGATTTCATGTAAACTTATTTAAAGTGTACGTGCACATAGCTTATAAAATAAGAACCAAAAAGTATCTCGACAATTTCCCGTTTGTGTTTATTTATTTATTTTACACGTGAATTGCATGTCCATGCACACGTGAAATCAAGTTTATTAATCCTGGATGTGAACACGATAGATTCAGCCTTGAAAACTCGTGTGAAAACCAACAACATTTTTAATAAAGATGTCACGATTTTATTTTCTCGAGAAATGAAACGCATCTTCTTTGGGTGGTGTATAATCACTCCGAACGAAACAGGCATTTCTTGGTTTGCTTTGCTTGAATTGTAATCAAAATGTACCTTTGTTTCTTCAAAAAGTAATTTATGATCGAAGACGTGTTGATTCAGTCTTAAAATGCACATCAGTCACAGGTGACTTCATTTTTAAACTTGAATGTATCAAAAACTTTTCATTTTACAAAGTAAAAATAGATTAAAACCAAACGTTATGAATAAATATTGTATTCCATAGTTAATTTACATTACACAGGCCTTCTCATGAAAAATGCATTTTGTTCTATAAACGTTAACTTTCATCGAATATTTCTCGTCTGTATTATTTGGGCGGTGTATGATATACCGTGCCGATCTCGGCTATTTCCTGCCTGTGCGTTGACTTTCAACAAATCTCCTTCCCGTTTTTTGCAACCGAGTCTAAAACCATGTTAGCGACTGTGAAAAATGAAATCAGATGGTGTATTTGAGTCGAGATAAAGCCGTGAGAGTGTCTCAATGGACTTTAAGTTACAGGCCTTCGAAAATGCATTTCGTTCTACTAGTACCCTACTGCAAAGCCACAATGAGCCGGCGAAGCCAAAGCCAAAGGATCCAGCAAAATCTGGCTTTTCAACATAATACGTACGCGTTCATTCACAACACTGGCGTCGCCGGCAATAAAATATTTTACAAAGTCACTCAACAACGTCACTCCATCATGTCTCAAAGTATTTTAATTACAAATTAGAGGTGCATAAGATTGTGAATCAAAAAAGACGGGTGAAACAAACTCCTATTGAACTTTTTCGCAATTTTTTATGCAAGCTTCTGCATCCGCAAGATGGCGGCCTCCATGGAGCGATTTGGTGCGTCAAAGCTTCGAAATTCTCAAAAGATCCAGCAAAATCTGGCTTTTCAACATAATACGTACGCGTTCATTCACAACACCAGCTTCGCCAGCTATAAACAGTAACTTTAATTCAATTTCCTTCCCGTTTTTTTCAACCGACCCTAAAACCATGTTAACGACTAAAAAATGAAATGAGATATCGGATTAGAGTTTAAATAAAACTTTGAGAGAGAGCAAGACACCGCGGGCCTAACAAAAGAGGCCTCAAAGCTATGCGAGGAAACAAAATGGTGGTGATTTATTTTTGAAGCCCCTCCCAGACCGGGTGTAGCCACACCCCCGGATAGACGTTTCACAGACAGACAGAATCACCTACGGAGAAAATATTATATAGATAAGTTTATACTTACGCCCGTTCGCCTTCTTTGCACGGCAGTTAGCACACCTCAACACTTGGTTGAGGGAATCCATTGTCATTAAGTATTTGAACCTGCGGTCACAGCATCAAGTGCTCAGATGTGTTGGCCCAACAGGCTCAACAAAACTTCATTCTCCTTGTGGAAATTCAATAGATTATTGCATGTGAGGCCGAGCAGTTGTCAAGCCTGGTGTTGGCTTAACACTTAAGGGGGCTGGCTTTAGATCTTATTATGGTCCTGAGTTTGAGCCCCTGTCATGCCATTAAAATAGCACCGGATGGGTTGATTCAGTCTTTCATCTTTCCAAGTTGAAATGACTACCAGCTTACTGGAAAGCAAAAGCCATTGGAGTATCTTGCCTCGCAGTGGCGACTCATCGATGATTGTACCCCCCTCGCCGAGGTAAAACCACCTTGGCAGCCCTGGAGACACGAAAGGAGTGCTTCTTCTTCGAACAGATTGGATAGGCTGCCAAAAGCATCTTGAACTGGACACAGAGAATCTTACAACTTGTGGAACCACCACTGGAAATGCAATACTTGCCCATTGATAATGGATAAACTGGGTAGGTATGATACCCCACACTACTTGAATGATAGTGTTGCGGTTTTGAGAACCCACACAGGTAACATCATTAAAGGTTAAAGGTTGCACTCCATAGTTAGGCCATATGCAACACGTAGGCCACCTTAGAACGTTAGTTATTTCATAGTATGTGTTTAGGATAAGGCCATTTCCAATAGTTGCATCTGCGTTGTGTAAAACAAATAAGAGTAGGCCCCGTTCAGTTTGCACCCTCCCTCCAATCGACTCCATTGAGCACTATCCAGTCTGCACCCCATTGCCCCTCGCGGTTTGTTACGCGTTGGGCCGGTGGCGTTCGCTGCCCTTGGGCTTTCGCTCAAACCAGCCCAAATGCCACGAGGTAAGGCACGAAAAGGGGGGCGGAGCGCAAGGGTGGGGGTGTGGCCACGTCAGGCAGCCATCAAGGGCGGAGCTGGTAAGACCTCATCAACCAATCAGGGCTGAGGCGACATCGCCTGACAGGGTGTGGCTAGAGATTCCAGAGGGTTCGCTGGGCGTAGCAATAAAACCCGTTGCACGAAGCCCCCACCTCAGTTACGAGAAGGGAGAGGCGTTCATTGAGTTATGATGGGAGAGGCGCTTGGGTTGTGAATGAGTTATGAGCCGGGGTCCTCTGTTGAACGAGTGATGAGAAGGGAGAGGCGCTTGTCAAGTTTGTGAGCTGAGTTATGAGGAGAGGAGTGTCAAAGGACTGCAGCGTTGTAAAGGACTCGTGAGGGAAGCCAAGCATTGGCATTCGTGCAGAAGGACTTGTGAAAGGATTGTCGCGGTTGGCATTCGTGCAGAAGGACTTTTGTGGAAGGCGCCAGTATTGAAGGATTTACGTGGCATTGCGGAGGACTTGGGGAAGTGGCGCATTGTACCAAGTTAGACCGGGAGCGCGTATAAGGCGCCGGTACAACTATTACATACGCAGTATAATCGCCAGCCTACCTTCCCCCCAGTATAATTGTCCGATCCGCGCCACCGACACGCGGCGATCTCGCCTGCCGTCTACCGTCTACCATCACCAGCTGCTTTGTGGTACGAGTCGGGGACCGGAGCGAGCTGTGGACGCCATCGGTGGACCCTCAACCCGACCATCTACAACCCCGTGTGAGTCTGAGCCTGAGTCTGAGTGCGAACGGGCCCGTGTCCAGGGATAAGTATAAGACTGTATAAGGCTGCCCTGTGTATCTGCTTCTTCCTCTTCCCTGTACATTGCTTCTTTTTCTTCCTCTTCTTTGTACAAGTGTAAATAAATTCCTTGTTCTTCCTGTTTTCCTGATTCGACTGTCTTAGTGATTTCTCCATTGGGTAAGCGTGGCACGATTAAGAACCGCTCCAATCGGGTTTAGTACCTGTTAACGGCCCGAATCGCGGCTCGCTAATCGCTCGGCGTGTCCACTAACGCCGTGGTTCGGTTGGGGTTATTTCCTTGCTTCACGGCCGGTGTTAGTACTTAGGTAATAAGACTAATTCGGCTTACAACCCTATTTAATACCGACCGGAAGGAACGTGATAGCCCCGGGATTGCGTCGGCTAGTAAGAAGACAAGGGGAATAATCCCCCCTTGATAAGGCGGAGGCCGACGTTTGGAGATCCGCAACAATAGTTTGGGGGTATCGTATGACCAATTTGCAAGGTAAAGAAAACTGGGCCAAACAGTCTCTCCTTGTGCACAGAAGGAAATCGTTATGCCATTTGACCTCTCTTCCCAGAGTTTGTGATTTTGAAACGGGCAGGAAACGGACAATTACAATGAGAACGGCACTCAGTAGAAAGCATACCTCTGCCTGGTTGGCCATATCATTCAATGGTGAAGAATCACTTCAAAAATTCTACTAGCTGGATCCGAATCTTCACCAAAATTGAATCGATTCTTCTTTGTCACACACACAACCTGTCCAACAAGTTTCCTCCAAAACCATCCATAACTTTTTGAGATATCCTGCTATGTATTTTTGGCCCAATCTCCCAATGGGGAAGAATCACTTAAACAATTAAATAATTCTCATATCCGAATCCATATTCAGATCTTCACCAAAATCGAATCGATTACTCCTTATCAGACACCCAACCGGTCCACCAAGTTTCGTCCAAATTCGTTCACAACTTTTTGAGATATCCCGCTATTTATCGTTTTTGGTCCTGTCTCTCAATGGTGAAGAATGACTTAAAATTTTATACTAGCCGGATCCGAATCCGGATCGTCACCAAAATCTAATCATTTAGTCCTTGTCAGACACCCAACCTCTCCACCAGGATTCATCCAAATCCGTCCACAAATTTTTGAGATATCTTGTTCACAAACAAACGGACACACTGACAGACAGGGGTGAAAACATAACCTCCATCCACCTTTGGTGACGGAGGTAACAAGTCCTCCGTGACACATAAGGACATGATATCGCACAAAGTTTCGAAACAGTTGTTGAGATGGAAAAACAGCACTACATGCAGGGTTGTCCTCACCTTGTTCCTCAATGCCCTCAGCAGATCTCGGACAGAGCTTCCTCGGTACGACCTGAACTTGCGTAGATCTGCGGGGATCGAGAATGAAAGGTATTTGGTTCGATATTCTAAAAGGGTGTGCATCTTCATCATCGTCAAAGGTGTTCTTTGCAAAAATACAAAAAGCAGGTTTAAATGACTATTTAATAGGTTTCCAAACTGGTTATTACCCACAATACCTTGTGCTTTTGGGGAACGTTTTTGACCTCCTTACACACCAATCATCTGCGATTGTTCGTGCTTTTGTGACTTTTCATGGATTACAATGATCCAGCATGAAAGTCTGGAACAAAGCTCGTTTACCCAACTACAAACTGTCATCCTGGTGCTTCACAAGTGAGTTGCTGCATCATGGAGTACACAGTCTTTCATTAAGGGATATTTGCCATTTGTGTGCTGTTAAGATCCCATGGTAACTTCTTACAGGTTAAGCCATTGTGTGTTTACCTGTTGAAGTAGTATAGAAAACTTCCACTGTGCTTTCTGTGTTCTGTTTTGTGTTTTTCCATCGTTTCCTCCTTCACAAAAAGCAATGCACACCTGTTTGCAGTGGAACAGTGATGCGCGCTCTCCAGTCGTCCCTTACGACGCTGCGGCCCCCCTTCTCCAGCTGCCGCACAATTGGCCCATCCAGTGGTTCTCGCTCAATGCGGTCGCTTACGTCCTGTAGCAAGCATAAGATGCGGACATGTCAGTACATGGGATTGTAGCATGACAACATTATCCCACTTGCCCCCGGGGTCCTCGATGCGGTCCGGGGATCAAGGGTGGCATCTTCCCAGGGTAACGGCCTAGTTCGGCAAACGTGATTGCATCAATAGAAACTCTTGAAGATTTGTAGGGTGTCAGATGAAGAAAGGTAAAAGGCCAGCGCAGATTTGTACACTAAACCAATGGAGGGAAACAGTTTTGTTATATATTCCAGCTATATAACAACAACCGACTGCAATAAAGGTTGCCATCGGCATGATGTACAATTGTGGGCCGAGTTAAAAACATGGACATTATATTATAATATACTAGTGAGGTACCCGTGCTATGTACGGGTGGGAGGCCAGAAGCAAACAGACAATGCAGCAACGGCGAATGCTAAAGAATGAAACCAATAAATTCCACATTACTGTAGCACCTTCAGTCGCACGTCAGACATGGACAGCAAGTTCGTGAAGGCAAACGACACATTCAAAATCGTAATTGTATTCACTCAATTCCAATCATCAATTGATACTTTAACAAAATGATTAACACGTTTAACGATTTAACTTTACGATTGAATGACGGTTGTATTGGGATATGATCAAACCCACGCATTTCCGTAATCTGTCCGCTTCCGCATTCGCGGCAGGTTCATAATTCTCATCAAAATCTAAACAGTATTTGTAGAATTTCAACAAAAGCCACATCACTGTTCATATCGGTAAATATTATTCCATCGCGTTTCGAAAAACTGGAAAATTGGAAAAACAATATAGTGTAGCGGTTACCGCTGGATGTACATAATCGCCTTGCACCGGCCAGAACACGGCCAGACGCGCCTCTCCCGGGCATGCCCGGACTCACTTCCCGGGCACGCCCGAACCTCCCGGGCACGCCCGGTCTCGTCTTTCCCGGGCATGCCCGCTCTCGCCTTTCCAGGGCTCGCCCAGAGCGTCCGGGCATGCCCGCTATCGCCTTTCCAGGGCTCGCCCAGAGCGTCCGGGCATGCCCGCTATCGCCTTTCCAGGGCACGCCCAGAGCGTCCGGGCATGCCCGCTATCGCCTTTCCAGTGCTCGCCCAGAGCGCCCGGGCACGCCCAGCCTCGACTTGCCAGGCCGCAGCCAAACACGCCCGGGCAGGTCCAGACTCGCCTTTCCAAGGCTCGCCCTTGATACCCGGGCATGCCCGGTATAGCTTTTGCCGGGCAAACTTCCCGACATAAATGTGTATATATATTGTTGCCCGAAAAACGGGCTTGTCAGAATACCTGAGCTGTTTTGTTTCAATAAAGCAACTCGGACGAATTCCGTCTTTGGTCGCGGCAATTCTTTCGACTCGCGTTGGAGCGCAGTTCCTTCATTGGTGACCTACCGACATGGATACGGCAGTGACGCTTAAACTGCCTACCTTCTGGGAGACTCACGCGGCTGTTTGGTTCGCCCAGGCGGACTCCCAGTTCGCCCTGCGAGGCATCACCGCGGACGACACCCGCTTCCACCATGTTGTGGCGGCGCTCGGTTCCGCCACCGCGGCCCGCGCCTTGAGCCTCCTCCAGCACCCGCCGGCTGCTGACAAATACGACGCGCTGAAGACGCTCCTCCTCGGCGCTTTCGCCCTCTCACCGGCAGCACGCGCACGGCGCCTGCTTGACCTGCCCGAGCTCGGCGACACGCGCCCGTCCGAGCGCATGGACGATATGCTCTCGTTGCTCGGCGAGCACTCTCCGGCATTCCTGTTCCGGGAGCTGTTCCTCCGTCAGCTGCCTAACCCGGTACGCCTCGCCCTGGCTGGCACGTTGATCACGGATTCCCGCGCCCTCGCCAGGGAAGCCGATAAGATCTCCTCGGCGGGCCAGCACATCGGCGCGGTTACCTGGAGCCCGCCGCCGTCCGAGGCGACGCCCACGACGCCCGAGCGCCCTGTGCGGTTGGAGGCCGAACTGCCGGTGCAACTGGCGGCCGCCACGCCGCACCGCCCGCTTCCGACACGACGGCCGGGGCCTCCACCTGACCGGGCGTGGTGTTATTACCACGCCAGGTTCGGACACAAGGCTCGGACATGCCGGCCCCCGTGCACTTTCGGCAGGTCGGGAAACGGCCGAGCCGGCGTTCATTCCCAGCCATGAGCGCCGGCCACTCGGGCAACTTGCTGTTTATTCGGGACAAAGCGTCTGGACGGCGTTTCCTGTGCGACACCGGCGCCCAACTGAGCGTCATACCTGCCTCCGAGCAGGACAGGCTGGACGCAGTTTGCGGCCCCTCTTTGGTCGCTGCTAATGGCTCGGCCATACGCACTTTCGGCCCACGCGTCGTCACCCTCTGCTTCGGCAGCCAGCGCTTTCAATGGACTTTTGTTACCGCCAGCGTCCCCGTGGCTTTGCTGGGCGCCGACTTCCTCTGCGCGCACGGGCTGCTGGTCGACGTCAAACGACGTCGCCTTGTCCACGCCGAGACCTTCAGCTCCCTGGCGTGCACAATGAGCAGCTCCGCGCCGACCGAACTGGCGTGCGCCCTCCCGGCAACGAACGAGTTCGCTCGCCTGCTCGTGGAATTCCCGGCCCTCACGCGGCCGACGTTTTCGGCTGTCGCGGTGCGGCACGGGATCGAGCACCACATACCCACTACGGGCCCGCCGGTCTACGCCAGGGCCCGCCGCCTCGACCCAGCCAAGCTCGCCGTGGCAAAGGCCGAATTCGACGCGTTGGAGCACCTCGGCATCGTGCGGCGCTCCGATAGCGCGTGGGCCTCGCCACTGCACATCGTGCCAAAGCCGGGGGGTGGATGGCGCCCGTGTGGCGACTACCGCCGTCTCAATGACGCTACCACCCCCGACAGGTACCCGATCCCGCATATTCAGGACTTTTCCGCCCGTTTGGCGGGACGGGTCATCTTTTCGAAAATTGACCTGATACGGGGCTACCACCAGGTACCTGTCCGGGCGGCCGACGTCCCGAAGACGGCCGTCATCACGCCGTTCGGCCTGTTCGATTTTTTGCGGATGCCGTTTGGCCTCAAGAACGCGGCCCAGGCGTTCCAGCGCTTGATGGACGGCGTGCTGCGCGACCTGCCGTTTCTTTTCATCTATCTGGACGACATCCTCGTCGCCAGCACGTCCCGCGCCGAGCACCTCCTCCACCTCCGAACACTGTTCGGTCGCCTCAGCGAGCACGGCTTAATTGTCAACCCGGTCAAATGCCACTTCGGCGCGACGACCGTTGACTTTTTGGGCCACCGCATCACCAAGACCGGGGCCGTGCCGCTGCCGACCAAGGTCGAGGCCATCACCACGTTCCCGCGTCCCCGTTCCATCAAGGCCCTCCAAGAGTTCCTCGGCATGGTGAATTTTTATCACCGATTCGTGCCCCGCGCTGCTCAGCTCATGCGGCCCCTTTACGAGGCCCTCCGGGGCAAGCCGGCCAAGCATGACATTGTTTGGTCCGCGGCCATGGACGCGGCCTTCGCCAGTGCCAAACGGGCCCTCGCCGACGCAACGCTGCTGGCTCACCCGGTGCTCAACGCGCCCATCGCCCTCACTACGGACGCCTCCAACTACGCGGTGGGCGCCGTCCATGAGCAATGGGTGGACGGGGTTTGGCAGCCACTCGCTTTTTTCAGCCGGCAACTCCGGCCGAACGAGTTAAACTACAGCACGTTCGACCGCGAGCTGCTCGGGCTATTCCTGGCCGTTCGCCATTTCCGACACCTCCTGGAGGGCCGCCCGTTCACGGCTTTCGTCGACCACAAGCCGTTGGTCTACGCAATGGCTAAGGTCACGGAGCCGTGGTCGGCCCGCCAGCAGCGCCACCTCTCCGCCATGTCGGAGTTCACCACGGACATCCAGCACGTCGCCGGCAAAGACAACGCCGTGGCCGACTGCCTTTCGCGGGCCAGCGCGAACGCGGTCCACCTCGGCGTGGACTTCACGCTCATGGCGGCCGACCAGACCACCGACGCCTCGGTGCAGGCACTCCGCGTGGCGGACACGGGCCTCCGCCTGGCCGACATCCCCGTCGCGGGCACCGTCCTGCTCTGCGACGTCTCCCAGGGCCAGCCTCGCCCCATCGTGCCCGTTTCCTGGCAGCGCCGCATCTTCGCCTCCATCCACGGCCTTTCTCACCCGGGCCGGAAAGCTTCTCAGAAGCTGGTGTCGGCGCGTTTCGTCTGGCACGGCCTTCGACGAAACATCCGCGACTGGGCCAACGCCTGCACGGCCTGCCAGCGAGCCAAGGTCCACCGCCACACCCAGGCCCCGCTGGCACCTTTCGCCGTGCCTGAACGGCGTTTCGACCACGTCCACGTGGACCTGGTGGGTCCCCTGCCCCCCTCGCGGGGGTTCACCCACCTGCTCACCATGGTGGACAGGACCACCAGGTGGCCGGAGGCCGTGCCCCTCACCTCCACCACCACCGCCGACGTGGCGCAGGCGTTCATCGCCACCTGGGTCGCGCGCTTCGGCGCACCAGCGGACATCTCGTCCGACCGCGGCCCACAGTTCACGTCTGAGCTTTGGGGCGCAGTCGCCCGTTCGTTGGGGGTCACGCTGCACCGCACCACGGCCTACCACCCCCAAGCCAATGGGTTGTGCGAGCGGTTTCACCGCTCCATGAAGGCCGCACTCATGGCCGGCCTTCAGGACGACGGTTGGGCCGACCGGCTGCCGTGGGTCCTTTTGGGCCTTCGCACGGCCCCCAAGGAAGACCTCCAGGCGTCCGCCGCCGAGCTCGTCTACGGCCAGCCACTCCGCGTCCCGGGCGAATTCGTGCCTGACGCTACCAGTCCCTGGTCCACCGCTCGCCAGCGCTCGGACCTCCAGGAGGCCGCCCGACGATTTGCCCCCGTGCCGACGTCCCGCCACGGTGGCCCCCAGTCCTACGTCCCCCCGGCGCTTCGCACAGCGGAGTACGTCTTTGTGCGTCATGACGCGCACCGGGGGCCACTCCGGCCGCCGTACGACGGGCCCTTCCGGGTCCTGCGACGGGGCGACAAGTCTTTCATCGTCGACTTCGGCGGCCGGCCGGACCGGATTTCTGTGGACCGCCTCAAACCGGCGCACATGGACGTCGACCGACCACCACGGTTGGCCCTTCCTCCGCGGCGAGGCCGCCCCCCATCCACAGTTCCCCCCGCTCGACCACCCACCACCACGTCAGACCCCTCCCCACGACCCTCCAGGGGTCGCTTCGGCCGGGTCATCCGGACCCCCCTTAAATTGACCCTGCCGGTGCAGGTCGATTCTGGAGGGGCGTGTGTAGCGGTTACCGCTGGATGTACATAATCGCCTTGCACCGGCCAGAACACGGCCAGACGCGCCTCTCCCGGGCATGCCCGGACTCACTGTTCCCGGGCACGCCCGAACCTCCCGGGCACGCCCGGTCTCGTCTTTCCCGGGCATGCCCGCTCTCGCCTTTCCAGGGCTCGCCCAGAGCGTCCGGGCATGCCCGCTATCGCCTTTCCAGGGCTCGCCCAGAGCGTCCGGGCATGCCCGCTATCGCCTTTCCAGGGCACGCCCAGAGCGTCCGGGCATGCCCGCTATCGCCTTTCCAGGGCTCGCCCAGAGCGTCCGGGCATGCCCGCTATCGCCTTTCCAGTGCTCGCCCAGAGCACCCGGGCACGCCCAGCCTCGACTTGCCAGGCCGCAGCCAAACACGCCCGGGCAGGTCCAGACTCGCCTTTCCAAGGCTCGCCCTTGATACCCGGGCATGCCCGGTATAGCTTTTGCCGGGCAAACTTCCCGACATAAATGTGTATATATATTGTTGCCCGAAAAACGGGCTTGTCAGAATACCTGAGCTGTTTTGTTTCAATAAAGCAACTCGGACGAATTCCGTCTTTGGTCGCGTCAATTCTTTCGACTCGCGTTGGAGCGCAGTTCCTTCAATAGCCTATTTTACTCCCAGGGGTCCCAGGATTACCCACCCAAAATATCGTTGCGATCGGTTGAGCCGTTTTTGCGGTACCTGGGAACGGACGGACGGACGGACGGACAGACAGACAGACGGACATTTGGTGAATTATAGTAAGATACCTGGAAGAACTGCAACTGCTTCTCCAGATTCCAGAAGAAAGAGTGTTTAAGGACTTTGGCTGCAGACGGTCGGTCCCGGGGCTCCGGACTGAGCATGTTCATGATTATGTCTCTGGCTATGAGGTCCTCTGTCAGGAATATGTCAACAGAGAAATGGCACAAAAACATCTTTTCAACGCTGCCCCTCCTTAAGATTAGACCTTAAACTGCTCTCGCTTGATCGTGGAACTTTCACCACATGGTGTATATAACAAGCACACACAAAAGCACCAGACAAGACAAACAAAGTCATAAACCACAGTAGTCTACCCTGTTGAAACTACGGCAAATATTTCCAGGTTTGGAATGCCTCCAGAATCGGTACCATGTACATCCGGTTTCAGGAAATCTATGGTGTAGACCCCCGCCAGGATGTTTGCCTGCCGGTGTAAGGAGTCGCCAAAGGGATGTTTTCCACCAGAGATGACAAAGTAAAAGATGCAGCCAGCAGAAAATATGTCCACAGCACATGTCTGCGATCGACAGGAACGGAATCAGCCGTGGCCTTTGTTGGATTTTTATTCAATAATCTGCTTTCAATAATCAATAATCTGTATTGGATAATTCAATAATCTGTACTCATGGTAGACGTTAAATTTGGGAACATAACCACAAAAGGATTGATCTTACTAACCATTTCTTGCAAAGAAACCTCACAAAAACAATAGGGTTTCCCACCAGTGAATAGTACATGTGCCTCATCAAATTAGGGATTGTTTAGCAAAACCTGAAGGATATAATTCCAATGCCAACTAAATTGGTAGTTCGTATATAGTGTAAGGCACATGGCCGGGTGGTGCAGTTGACTAACCGGATTGCCTTCACGAGATAACAACTCAGGAGCTATCCAGCCCTCGGTGCCAGGAATGCCCGACCGAAGGCTGAAGCTATGTCGCCCAGCTGCCAACTTCTTGCACAGCCCAAAATCTGAGATGAGAGCCTTGATCTTCCCGTGTGCATTTGGCAGCGAGAGCAGGATGTTGTGAGGCTTTAAGTCTCGATGTGCTACGGAGTGGTGGAGAGATGGGGGTTTGTTAAAACACAGTGCTGGATTCAAAACCAAACAGATTGGACATTCAAAGGATGTGACGTCATGTGACAGCACAAGGTGAAGCAGAAATAGATAGAGGAAGGCACATTAAATTTACCCAGGTGACTCTTTTTCTCAGAGAGGATTTACAAGGAAATGTGGAAGCAGGTAGAGGACATTTGGCCCAAAGCCTACACTTGTGAATTTATACCATGATAATTATTATTACTATTATTAGCTCACCTGGATCGAAGTTCAGGGGAGCTTATGCGATGGCACGTCGTCAGTCCGTCCGTAAACATTTGAAACTTCTTCTCCAATCGCTGATGGGATTGCGACCAAATTTGGCACAAATGATATTTGTTGTGTTGTGACTAAAGTTTGTTCACGTCATAAAAAAAAAAATCGGGGTTCCAGGGGGTTTACTGGGGGTCAAAGTGGATCCAGGTTTGACCCCCCAAAATAGATATTGCTTTTTTCTCAGAACCTACACACACGATTTCGATGAAACTCCACCACAACCGTAATCACCCGTGATGTACCAATGCTTGTTCAAGGCATTGGAAAAATTGGGGTCTGAGGAGGTACACGAGTTGGAAGGTGGGGGGGGGGGGGTGGAGATTGCCCCCCAAAATAGGAATTTGCTTTTTTCTCAGAACCTACACACACAATTTTCATGAAACGTCGCCACAACCTTCATCACCCATGATATACCAATGTTTGTTCAAGGCATTGGAAAAATTGGGGTCTGAGGAAGTACACGGGGTGGGAGGGGGGGGGGTGGAGGTTGCCCCCCAAAATAGGTATTTTGTTGCTTGTTTGTTTAAAGTCTTATGATTATGTTAGTATGATTGTACATGCTGCTCTTTCTTCTAGCAACCATTGAAATTGGTTTAAAATACCTTTAGTCAGTGCAGTATACTGTTTATTCTAACAGGTGAGCGCCAGGGGTATTGCCCCTATGTTTTTGTATTCAAATTATTGCAGATAGGACAACAAAAAAGACTCGGTGGCAAAATGGTTAGAGCGTATTTGCTCTGAGTCTGGGATGTCAGGGGTTAGAACCCCAGCGGAGTTATACCAATGGTTTTAAAATGGTACTTGCTGCGTTTTTAAAATGGTACGTTCCTAACAGATCGACTTCATAGCTAATCAAATTCCCGTTTGCCGGTGTTGGTTGATGTTAAAGATCCCATGGTGTCCTTTACGGAGTAGGCACCCTGGCCAAGTTCCAAATACCTGCCCTAACCTACAGAGGGCATTACATCAGTGACACAGCCGTACCCCTCTCAGCCAATGATGCTACCCGCTGCCAAGGGCTGCATACGAAAGAAGAAGGGGACCAATTTCTGAGCAAGAAAACCAGAAGCTTTGCAAACTAAATGTGTGAAGTAGGAGATAATTTACCGATTTTGAGGGAATGCAGGTGGGTGAGGCCCTGTAAAGTTTGCTCCAGAAGTTCTATCGGCTCCAGGCACCTTCTGTCAAAGCTTGGATCCAGCACATACTGCACGGAATGAAAAGAAGAGAAACATTTCAGCTTTTCATTACAATACTGAGTGACTGACTCCTCTGAGGGTTTTACCTTGTTTAGTAAACATGCCATCTTCCATCTTTTTTAAAGCAATTGCTGTTTATTAAAATATATATATATATATGTGAAAAATTCTGAGTATATTTCGGCTGGCTCAATAGCGCAGTGGGCTGTTGACGCAAAATCAAAGGAGGTCCTTGGTTCGAGTCCCACATGATATATATATATATATATATATATATATAAAATATGAATAATGGTATCCAAGCAGAGCTCAAGTTGTCAATAAATTCTGGCTGGATGACAACTAGACCTCTTTGAGGACAAGTAACATAATCCTTCAAGTGCAGGTAATTGTGAGAATACAATGGCCTACACAATTCACCAGATCTTCCATGCACTGAGAATGCACAGCAAATCAGGGTGACATATTTATGCTCAATGTCAAAAACAGCCGAGACCTTTAAGTGGCCACATGGACCTCTGCAGACAACTAAGTGGGAGCGCGACCATGTCAGAGCACATCTTGCTGCCATGGGAAGCAATAGGACATGTATGATGTGAGCAGTGCAAGCCTTATGTGAATTTTTCTTATTTTTGTATACAAGATCGATGCTCGTGTAAGAGCTTTGAGAGGAACATGAAGAATGCAGTTGTGCAAGGAAGGAAAGGCACCTGGTGCAGTGTAGCAGCACACAACTCAGTAGCAATGTACTGAAACTGCCGGTCACGCTCGGCACAAAAGTAGCGCACCACATTTGGGTGCTCGTCTGATTCGCGGAGAAGCTGAACCTCACGCTCTGCCACACTGAAGCACTCTGGAAGAATGCGTTTCACGGCCACAGGCCTTCCATCAAAGCAGCCTCTGCATCCCCAGTGACATGTGACATTTTAATAATTTTAAACCAAATAAACAAAATGCAACTTTTGAAATGACGTAATCCGCCGCAGAATGCTCGGTGGTGCATGTGCAGAAACCCTAGGAAATGGCGGTGTTCGGGGCAACATAAAGTATATCGTATCTGCGACATATGGATGGATACCTAAAATACTTGAAAATGTACCTGTGAGAAAGGGGTGTCTGTCTGCACAAAAAGAGTTGGGGAACTTTCCAAACTAGCCAGAAAAGTTGATAGCCTGCAGCCCCATGTATTGCAAACTCCTGAGGCCACGTGGATCGGTACAAGGCCCGGAGGTTCGTAAACGGGAGCGTTCTACCCAAACCTTCAACCATCGCTGCCAGAGTGGACTTTGAAACTGAGATTATCTTGTGTGAACATGGCAGGCTTGGTGATTTATTTAATGGATGTCTGCAATTGTAAAGACGATGCCGCCATTCCCAACATTCAGGCAGACTTCCCAGGGGGAGACACCGTATTAGGTTTGGGTGCTTCTTAACACTGATGATAAGGTCATATCTGGGGCTTGTGAATGCACAGGGTAAGTTTATAATGATGATATTTAATATTATTCATGTTTGGGAGTAAAACGGGGTGGGGGGGGGGGGGGGGGGAGAGATATTGGAGCTGTATGGGCTGTGAGTTATAAATTTCTATTTTTGTTTGGTTCCGGGGCCACAAGATGAATTACACTAGATTTTATATCTATATATATATATGTTGGGAAAAGGAGAAGCGTCTGTGTCATTGATTATCTCCATATGTGGGTTTCAGAAGGTGGAACACAGAGCACTCCCAGGTCTCAAAGTATCCACTTGTGTGTGTGTGTGTGTGTGTGTGTGTGTGTGTGTGTGTGTGTGAGAGTGTGTGTGTGTGTGTGTGAGAGTGAGAGACTGAGAGAGTGAGAGAGAGAGAGAGAGAGAGTGAGTGAGTGTATACATGTATATTTGTGTATGCGGGCATGAAACTCCAGATCCTCAATTGTCAAATTCTGGCCAAATTTTTATTTCACTCATGAATTTCATCATGGCTGCTTAATTACTTTTCAAGATGGCTGCCAGGTTCTGCAGCTGTTTGTGACCCCAATGTTAATGGAAATATATTCTACTCGCAGTCACCTTCCTTTGAGCCTTGGCAGACACAATTAAAGGATTCCGGCACAGAATGTGTGCACATACCTGTATACAATTGTACCCTCGGCACCATGGCCAAGGACACCTTGTGGGAATAAGGAAATCTTTCCAACAACCACCACATCTGCATTTTTATCTGAAAAAGGGACAAATATGTTTATCTATTAATCATGAGGCCTATGCAGTAACAAGCCCACACAGACTTCTTTTGGTTTGACATTTTTCAGTCTGCAATTCTTCATTTTGTAAGACAACTGTCAAAATGAAGATTTAATAAAGATATCTGGGCCAATATACATATTATGTATGCATGCGGCAGAGTTGAATTCATGAAATGTCTTCTTCTTTTGGGCCACAATTATTCCCATGTTCCTGTGGGGTTGGCCAAGGGAAGTTTGGCCAAGTCTTTCACGAACTGGCTGGCCATGCCTGATATTCGACTAAAGTTATGGCAAGAATTTCGGAATTTAGCCATTGTGTGGGCAATAACTCGCCTTCTTGTCACGAAGAACACCATGGGATCTTTAACATCCACCTAGTAATGTCCGCAGATGGGATGTCCAGTTTAACGTCCATCCGAGGGAAAACAAGCACTTTGACGAATCACCCTTGAAAAACCGGGATGACAGTTTATAGCTCAGCCGAGATTCAACCCCAGCCTAGACGGCTTAGGGGCAAGGGTGTGTACCTCTTTAGGCCATTCTGTCAGCCCCTGAATTTAGAACATGTAATTTGAGAAAAGTAAGAGTGGAAGACGGTTGGAAAGGGTGGAATATGGCATTTTAATTAACACTGATGATAAGGTCATATCTGGGGCTTGTGAATGCACAAGGTAAGTTTATAATGATGATATTTAATATTCATGTTTGGGAGTAAAAGGGGGTGTGGATGGGGGAGGGGGGGATAAATGTACATTAAGGCCTGAATTTATGGCATTAATGTACATTTAAAGTACATTTAAGGAAAGGACAGTCAAAAAATTTCCCAATTGTGCCCATGTTATTGCTGTTGTCCTTGTTCATACTCTGCTAGAAGTGTCATCAGGGCAGCCCTGAACATGTCAGGAAGGTTTCAATTCATGGGAATTAATGCTGGATTGGTCACTACTCCATCACATGGTTCTGTGAATGCGACCTAACTCCAAAGCAGATAGTTATAACAATATAACATGGCCATGGTGCTGGCACACAACAGTCTACTCTTTTTAAATGGTAGCTGTGGTATTATTTACATTCACAAGAGTAGTGTAATAATGTTGCTTCTGGGACACCTCCGTTTAACATGGGAAATCCCTATCTAATGTCATTTACCCCCTTGTCTTTTTCAAAAATCATAAACACCTCTATTTCTCCCACCCTCATCTTTATGAACCTTTTGTCTGTAGTACCTATCCTTAATGTTGTTCATTAGACCACTCAAACACTACAAATATTTGTTTTCTCTTTTAGACCTATCATCCTTCTTCTACATATCATCTGGCAGATTAATCTTTGACCCACTCAAACATTGACCCATTCACTTCCATATTAATTCTTTCCCTCCCTCATTGCCCCTAAACACCTATATTTCTCTCACCCTGTTCTTTACGAACCTTCTAACCTTTTGACATGTTATCCTTATTCATTAGACCACTTAAACACCTGTGATCCTTCTGACCTCATGGACCTTTTAACCTTTTACTCTTAATATCATCTGGTGAATATAACCCACTCAAACAACGACCCTACAAATATTTGTTTATGCGTGGGAAATAATTTAATTCTCCTACAACTCTCTTCACCATCTAATATATTAACAAAAAATATGTTTGAGTTTGGTTCTTTATTAAGATATTTTAACTGAGCTAAGATAAAATGGTAAACCTCCCTCAATGTTCTTGTTTGAGCGCCTCCAGTGCCACATACCATTTTTTTGGTAAGATCCGCCCACTTTTTGGTAAACCACGCCCATTTTTTTACTAAGCCCCGCCCACTTTTTGTTAAGCCACGCCCACTTTTTACTAAGCCCCGCCCACTTTTGCTAAGCTCCTCCCACTTTTGCTAAGTTCCACCCACTTTATAAACTCTTCAGCATTGTATCATTTCCAGGTAATACATTACATCATTTTCAGGGAATTTCCATCACATCATTTCCAGTTAAGACACGCCCAGGGAATTTCCACAGGAAGACACACCCAGTCCTTATAAAAGGCACCGACCACACAGGCTTTTTCAAACACGCTTTCTGCTTCACTTGAGAATGGACTACTATGCCGAAATGGAATGGGATAACTTTGCTATTCCATGGAGTCCTACTACCTGTGTAGAACTCAACCTTCAGATTGATGAACTGGACTCGAACCTCTTATCAATGGAGGTAAGTTTGTTTATTTATTTATTTATTTATTTAATTTTTTTTTTTTAAGATGAGACTCGTGTAAGAGTTAACAAAGTTTATTTTAATATTCATAGAGCTTGATTTATACAAATAAAAAATATTGTATTAAATTAATACATTGTTATTTTCTTTCACAGGAAATTGTATCTGAGATACGAAATGAAAATTCTGCTTTTAACACAACTTGGGATGAAGTTATTTTTTTGTTTGAAGACATTTTGAACAACCAAGACCCCCAGAACGAGTTCTACCTTGATGACCCAGCCAAAGAGTTATACCTTGGAGATCCACAAAATCCTGAAAAAGAGTTTTACCATGATGATACTTGTTGTGAGTTATCAAAACAAAACCCACTGAACAAGTTCTACCTTGATGAGCCAGAATACAAGTCATACATTGGAGACCCACAAATTTCTGAAAATTGGGAAAGGAGAGTTCTCCCTGATGGTCCGCAGTTATACTATGTGAGACACATCATAGAAACCCTAAAAAATTGGGCAAGGAGAGTTCTCCCTGATGGTCCGCAGTTATACTATGTGAGACACATCATAGAAACCCTAAAAAATTGTGAAATGGGAATTCTCCCTGATGGTCCGCAGTTATACTATGTGAGACACATCATAGAAACCCTAAAAAATTGGGAAAGGGAAGTTTTCCCTGATGGTCCGCAGTTATACTATGTGAGACTTATCACGGAAACCCCCAATATTTCTGAAAATTGTGGTTTTACCTTGGGGACTTGGAAAGATGGTTACATTTTTGGAGACTCGGAATGGGGGTTTTGTTTTGATGACTCGGAATGTGATACCTATCTTGGAGGCTCAACAGGAATGTGGTTATACCTTGGGAACTTGGAAAGTTGGTTTTATTTTGGAGACTCTACCTGTGGGGTTCCTCTTGGAGACTCTTTGGATTCTAAAGCAATGAACAATGTTCTTTATTTAATGACGCTTGATTTAAGCAATATCAAGAAAGTTCGAGGAAGAAAATGCTGGAAAATTCTTTCTTCCCATTTCTACTTCTTCAAACTTAAAAGCCTTGAAAGACAGAATTGGAGGAAGAGGAAAAAAAAAAAAAGAAATACGTATTTAAAAAAGAAGAAAAGAAAGATTATGTTAGGGTTTGGGTGGGATTTTGAATGTGAGGGTTAGGGATGGGGTTGGGTTAGGGTTGGGATTTTGAATGTGAGGGTTAGGGTTGGGGTTGGGTTAGGGATGGGGTTGGGTTAGGGATGGGGTTGGGTTAGGGATGGGTTGGGTTAGGGTTGGGATTTTGAATGTGAGGGTTAGGGTTGGGGTTGGGTTAGGGATGGGATTGGGTTAGGGTTGGGATTTTGAATGTGAGGGTTAGGGATGGGTTGGGTTAGGGATGGGGTTGGGTTAGGGATGGGGTTGGGTTAGGGTTGGGGTTGGGTTAGGGATGGGGTTGGGTTAGGGATGGGGTTGGGTTAGGGATGGGGTTGGGTTAGGGATGGGTTGGGTTAGGGTTGGGATTTTGAATGTGAGGGTTAGGGTTGGGGTTGGGTTAGGGATGGGATTGGGTTAGGGTTGGGATTTTGAATGTGAGGGTTAGGGATGGGGTTGGGTTAGGGATGGGGTTGGGTTAGGGTTGGGGTTGGGTTAGGGATGGGGTTGGGTTAGGGATGGGGTTGGGTTAGGGATGGGGTTGGGTTAGGGATGGGGTTGGGTTAGGGATGGGGTTGGGTTAGGGATGGGTTGGGTTAGGGATGGGTTTGGGTTAGGGATGGGGTTGGGTTAGGGCTTGGGTTGGGTTAGGGTTTGTATATTATTATGACTCACTCGCACATACACACACACACAAAAGTTAAGCCCCAACTAAAAAGTTGTGGGATTCTGTGTTTGGGGTTCACAGATTTAAAAACGTATCCCCATTATACACACACAAAAGTTAAGCCCCAACTAAAAAGTTGTGGGATTCTGTGTTTGGGGTTCACAGATTTAAAAACGTATCCCCATTATACACACACAAAAGTTAAGCCCCAACTAAAAAGTTGTGGGATTCTGTGTTTGGGGTTCACAGATTTAAAAACGTATCCCCATTATACACACACAAAAGTTAAGCCCCAACTAAAAAGTTGTGGGATTCTGTGTTTGGGGTTCACAGATTTAAAAACGTATCCCCATTATACACACACAAAAGTTAAGCCCCAACTAAAAAGTTGTGGGATTCTGTGTTTGGGGTTCACAGATTTAAAAACGTATCCCCATTATACACACACAAAAGTTAAGCCCCAACTAAAAAGTTGTGGGATTCTGTGTTTGGGGTTCACAGATTTAAAAACGTATCCCCATTACATTTTATTTATTTATTTATTATTTTCAAGGGTATTATCTGCTTACTTGTGTTTTTTGTAATTCTTGTGAGTAAAATGAACCCAAGATTTCTTCTCCATTTAAATCATATAATTTGTAGGTCCAAGGGACTGTATCCATTACATCAATGATTTTAAATAATTCACGAGTCCATTTTTGTGTATAACCTTTCTCAAAATGACTTTTCCATTTGTATATTCTTACAATATCACCAACTTTAAACTTGGGCTTTCTCAAATTAATCTCCTTTTCATATTCTAATTTTGTAAATGTTTCTGATGGTTTTGATTGTGTTGATGAATGAACTGTATTATTGTAATTATCTACAATATCCTGAATTAAATACACCCATTTTTGAGAACCGAGTTGTGTGAATTTTTTATATAATTTCTCTTTTAAAGTACGATTAAAACGCTCAATAACAACTGCCTTTCCTTCATTAAAGGTGCTGTATAATTTAATACCCTTCCCCTTAAGAAATTTCATGAATATTTTGTTATAGAACTCTGTTCCCTCATCAGTCCATAACTTCTTTGGTTTCCTTTTATCCCGATCAAATATTAGCTTAAAGGCTAACATTAAAGTATCACCCCTTTTATTTTTTAAAGGGACAACCCAGGCAAATCTACTCCTCAAATCAATAACGGTTAAAGCATACCTGTATCCCCTGTCATTATTCAATTCAATTAAATCAGCGGACCATATGTGGTCAGTGTATTTAGAATAAACCTTCCTTCTTTTAAACTTTGTGATTATAGGTTTGTGTAATTCTTCAGCCAAAAGCTCCTCAGTCTTGATGGCATCATTAGAGCCTAATAGTTTTTTGAGGAATAACCAAGACCAAGTTTCAATTTAGCATTTATCAAATTTCTCACAATAAACCTATCAACTTTCTCTCTCAACGTTGGATTTTGTATCAAAGACAAATTATACAACATTTCGCTGTCGGCTTTATGTTTTTCAGTCAACGTAGTGGTTTTCCCATAAGCAATATCATGCTTCATACACACTTCGTCAACCCTATTTGTAGGTTTAGACCAAGGTTTAGGATTGTCAGCCTCATCTAATCTTTTATCCAAGTTTGTTCCTGGACCACAGAAAGAATACCCTGGAAGGTGTAATTCCCCTGGAATTCCAGTTGTTGTAAATTTACTTCCTGACAGAAACTTTTGTATGTCTCCTCCTCTTTTAGGAGAGATGAATTGGCACTTTTTAGAGCCACATACTTGACATATTCCTTTTTGATAAACTCTATTATTTTTAGCTTTAACATAAGAGATATTTTTAGATTTAGTTTTCTTTTTACATTTGAGACAATAACTCATATTTATTTATCAGAAAAATTCCGACAGAGTATCAAAACCTTTTTGGTTTTCAACATATACATTTCAATCTTTATTTTTAAAACATAAAGAATCCTAAGGAATGCCTTCACTCTCTCCTCCATTTATTTACAAATAAAAACTAACTAAAGTCAATGACACCAACATCATCAATCACATAATCTTTTCCTTCTTCTTCTTCTTCTTCTTCTTCTTCACCACTTTCTCGTTTAAATCTCCTCCCTGAAATTGAAGACATTGACGTTCTTATTTTTGAAACCATTATCTTCATAAGAGTTGTTAATTCTTTAATTTCCTCTTCGGTGCGTTGAGATTGATTTATTTGCTTTAATACACTCAATCTTTTATGAATCTCAGTGATTTCCATCTTTTTATATTTTTCCTCCCTCTCTCTTTGCTCCCTCTCCTCCTCCATTTTCTCCCTCTCCTCCTTCTCCTTTTTCTCCCTTTTCTCCCTTTCCTCCTTCTCCCTTTTCTCCCTTTCCTCCTTCTCCTTTTTCTCCCTCTCCTCCTTCTCCTCCTTTTTCTCCCTCTCCTCCTTCTCCTCCCTCTCCCTTTCCTCCTTCTCCTTTTTCTCTCTTTCCTCCTTCTCTTCTTCAACTCCTTCCTCATCCCTTGCTACCCTTGAGTTTGAACCCCAAAGAATATTATACATATACTCATCTGGATTTTGAGATATTCTTGTATCTATAATTATTTTTCTCATAATAGGATACCAATAAGATTTGTTGACGATTTCTAAAAGAGTTTTATATTTCATAACTTTGAGAAGTTCATTTTTATTTAATATTTTAAACAAGTCTCTATTTGTGGGTTTAACAATATCAGTATAAGGCCAGTTTTTTATGACAAAATTCCCATGTATATGCTCCAAATCATAAGGTATGTAATACCGAGCACCCTTTTCTTGTAGGTATCCTTGAATACAAAAATTATAATTCTCTTGTAGTCTTCTTCCTGCCATTTATGTATCAGAAATATATGTGAGATTAATATTATGACAGGTAATACCACCCCATCTTCCCACTACCAAATCGGTTTGTATTCCTCGGCTTTCTATCCTTATCTCATTACCTTCCTTCTTTGTCATGCGAACCATCGCTATACTATCATATATTTTTATTTTCTTAAAATCACGTATTTGTTGTTTACTAATTGTACTTCCACATAAATCCTTATCTTCACCAAGTGGATAATATTCTTCTTTACGAGACTGATTTAAATCATGTAGGTCTTCTATGTTTATTGAAAAAGACCAATTATACCCTAAATCAGGCATATCATACCCCCATTTATTAATTCGCATATTAACTAAATGTCCTTCTTTATAAAATTTAATTGTAAGCAGGTAGTTAAATTCAATGAGGAAAGGTGTATGGTCAGTATAACCAGGTGTTGTGGTTGTAAATTTTACTTGTTTCACAAAACGTGCTGTTTTCTTTAAAGATATATATTGTGATAAATCACTGAATCTAATCAAGTCATTCGCATCTGTAGGGTTTGGATAATTGATTAATTTATAAGTATTCTTCATATTAATATTTTTACTTACACTATATTTTTGTCTTTCAGCCTGTGCCTTTGTATAATAATTTGATAAATCAATATCCTGAGAGGATTTTCCAAAGATAGAACCATCTTTTCCAACATAGGTCATTTATATTAGATAAAAAATGATATCATAAAAATTTTCATTATTGTTGAGTTGAAATAATACATATAAACATAATTGGCCACAACATTTAGAATTAATTTCTTGAACTTGGAATGTTTGATAAACACCATTCTGTAAGAATTGTATTACTTCAACAGGTGGTGGCATACCATAACTATCAAAATAATATTTATCCTGACTATTATGAATACAAACCCAATGAGAACCATTCTGTGTGTCTAAATTCATAATAATATTCTTTGTATTCTTATTTATATGTGTTAATTCATCTCTCATACAAATAACCACATTATCAATTTTTAGTGTTTTACAATACTTAGCTAGTTCTATATTTGACGTTGTATTCTTTCCAAATTGTTTAAACCATTTATCCATTTATTTATGAGAAAGATACAATCCATTACCCCGTTTAGTTAGTTTAACACCCGCTTGAGCGATAGAGGAAAGCATATCTCCAACCAACAATCTAGCTTTATCAGGTAGACTTTCAAGTTTTTGAGCAAAATCTACAATTACACCACTTCCACTAATTTGTTTCTCCAACTCCTTGTTATGTCTTTCCAATTCTTTTTGAGCTTTTAGTTGTGCCTTCCTTTCGTTAGCAGTTTTTACCGCTGCTGAAATACCACCAGTCAATGCTCCCGCCGCACTTAAACCAGCAAATAAAGGAATTAGAAACGGGAGAAATCCTCCTCTTGACTCGTCTATTGAATATTTCTTTAACATAGGTTTCGTCATTTTAATTTTAAGTGATCCAACATCATTTAGTGTTTTTACTTGTGTGTGTGTGAGTAAAACATCAATTCTTACAGCTCCTTTTCTTTGAATTGTATTAACATTAATAATACAAGGCTTTTGATTTTGAATACAAGATGTTAATTTATTAAGATTGATTTGATTAACATATACCCCAACCATTTATTTATGAGAAAAAACCTATGTGATATTAATCATAACACCATTATCTGTATTAATCTGTAATTCTGTTTCCTCCAAAAGCAAACAATATGCATTAACCTCTTCACTCTCCCCTCTTTCAATGTATAGAGAAGTATCCACTCGATTAGACTTTATAGTTTCCTTTTGAGAACTCAGGTCAATTGCGTAGATTGTATAAAGTTTTTGAAACGCAACCATATCCAAAATAGGATCATTATTACCATTACTTTCACACACCTTTTGGTAGGACTTGTAGGCTTCCGCATAATCATTTTTTTCCCAATCAATTTCCAATCTATCTCGCGGATAAAATGTGCCATCAAGAGAAACCCGAAGTTGTTTCACCTTTGCATTATCACTCAGGGCATTATTCTTATTAGTACCGTCCTCTCCATCTGGTTTTTTAAAAATGAGCCAGAGGTATCGTGGCTTTCCTTGAAGAACACCTAAATTCCAAGTGTAGGTAGTGTGTTCCAGTTTAACGTGTTGACATCTTCTTTTAAGGTATGATACATTTAGCGGTTTCTTTGAGTTAAGTCTTCTATTTAACATCTCTTCCGTTTTAAGATTAGGAGTATATTCACTGATATACCAACACAAATCATTAATAACAAATTTATTATTTTCTCCAAAAGCATTTTCATCCCCAAAAAGCAATCTATTTACATTATCATTCCTTTGTAGTTGAAATCTAATTTTAAGCCCATACAAAACTTTATCATAATCACAAAATCCAAATATACCTTTCAGAGGTACTGCTACGGTAAAACTATTCTCAGCTTTTGCGTCATCATTATACATTGACTTCCTTTGACTATAACCAGGGTCTGCGTTTGTACCCGTTGACATATCAGGAATAAAACCCTCAACAGCTCCCTTACCCATTCTATCACTAAACGAATATAGTGTAAATTTCATCATTTCAGATGTAGCAGAGACATAATCAACCGCTTCAACCTCTTGTGTTCCAATATACAGGCGGACACTGTCAAACATTTTCCAGAAGAAATCATTTACGAGTGTAGCATTAGTATTATTCGCAGCCTTAGTGAATTTAAATTTACACAGCAAGAAACTATCAGCTATATTCAAGTAAGTTTGTTGATTATTTATTTCAAAACTTTTTGTTCCGTTTGAATTCCAGTCTGTTCCTGTTATAGCATTTACCTTAAAATAGTCTTCCTTTTTAGTGGAGTTTGAAATGATAATCGTATCATCCAAATCATAGATACTATCAATCGCTTCCATACTTGTATTTATATAGCATTAAAATTGTTGAAACCCTGACCCAAGTATTTTAATGATTTTTTGTCGTTCTTGTGAAGATAGTTGAGTTTTACCTTTTTTTATTTCTTTGATTGCTTGTAATTTATGAGACTCCTTTTGAGCATCTTTTATACTCTTTATAGCACCCGCAACGGAGCCCACGGCAGAAGCAGTTGAACCAATTAGGTCTTTATGTTTAAGGATGGTTGAACCAATACCCATTAGAGTATCAATTATCCCATCTCCTTTATTTCGAAATTGATGACCTACACCTCGTTGTCTCTTAGGTTTATAGTATCCTCTACCCACATACCTTGTATAGTCTGGTGAAAGGAACATGCCCTCCCCTGTAATTATTTTATATTTTCCCAACTCGTGTTTTCTCACAATAACCATTATTTATTTATTGAAAAACTTCACGTAGGTGAATTCTGATGGATATAATTTCATCATTAAAGGATATCATACGATTATCTTGGTCGGTTATCCTAAAATTTACTCTGTATATGGTTTTTCCTGACACAGGTAAATAGACAAGATTTTTTGGTTCCATATTAAATTTATAACCAATCGGGGTTGAGTATGCACTGAATGAAAATATTGTATTTGTTCTTATTCCATCGTTATAAGCACCATCAATCAAATCACAATGAATTAATACTGAATTTATACCGGAGGATATTTGGATAACATTATCACTGTAAAACGTCCCGTTATTTTCAATCTTTTTTGAAGAGAAACCCAATAGCTCTCTAAACGAATTTTCAATCGTGAAATCAACTTTATAATTATTTTTAAGTTTAATAGTTGATTTTGAAGTGTGTTTTTGAATATCTATTACAATATTTTTTGGTTCATCACCTTTTTCTTTCATAAGGCGAGAGACTTCTGAAGATATTTGAGAAATCTCGTAAGCTCCAGGTGAAACGGTTATAGTTTTATATCCACTTCCTGGATTATAACTAAACTTGTTGTTTTTCTCTGTGATATTAAAAAGGGTATTGTAAGTTTCCATTGACAACAAAGATGCCTCATATGAGGTAAGGGGGTCAAGTTGTAGTGGGTAAGGGAATGAAGCTGTGTAATCGCTCGTTGTGAAATTAAAACTAAGAATTGTGCTTCTCATCTTATTTAATATCTAATAAAATATCTTTGTATTGACATTTATTAATTATTTTCATGTTCATCAACTGATCTAAAATGGCTGAGGATTCATTAAAACAATTGTTGTTTCCAGCCTTCTTACTACCTAACAACAATAATAGCCTATTAACTAATTGTGATGGGTCATTTGGAAGAAAACTAACACCCGAACCAAGCTTACTTAAAGCATCAATAATATGTTTCTCCTTCTCATTCTTCTTACTTTTACCAGCAACAGAAACTCCATAATCAAGTGCATTTAGCAACTCAATATATACCCTATCTTCCTCTCTTTCCATATCAAGTGGTTCCTCAAAATATTTTGAACCGCTGAATCCGGGGTTTGTTAGAAGAAACATTAATCTTGGAGTTAATTTAACATTTGGTTGAGTAGAACTCAAGAACATCAATTCATCATTAAATATCAATACCTTTTCTTCCACAAGATGAAACACTGCTGGTTCTTCTGTTGGAATGAGACCTGCTCTGGTTTTTGAACCCGCCGAATATTCATTGTTTTGAAGAGCTTCCACAACATAATTAGGGGGTTGATTTACCTCCTCAAGTTTCCGAAATAATCCCTCGTCATCATATTCTAATTCACCAAGTTCTTGTTTTGTTATCTGACTAAAATCTTTGAGCATTTGAAGTTTTTTCGGAGTAAATTCTACCGTGGGAACTGTAGGGTGTTGAGTTTTCAAAAGTGGTTTAAAGAATTTCTCTTGTTTTCTTTCAAAGGCTTCTTCACCAGTTAGTTTCTGTCTCCGTTTCTTCTTTATCTCTTCCTGTTGTTTAACAACTTTTGAAACTAATTGTTGATGTTCCTTAAACTTTCTTTCTCTTTCTTCAGTATTCATTTTCTGTATTTATTTATTGAAAAATATCATTTAGTATCTCATCTTGTTTCACAACAATATATTTATATTTTCCAATCGTGTGTTTCATATAATTTTCAAATTCTTTTTTACTACATAACGTAGAGCAATTATCTCTCCAAAAATTATTTACATCTATTGAATTTAACTTAAATAAAATAAAAGTATTGGCATTGTTTCTTATTGAGCGTCGAGGGAGTTGAAAATATGATTGACTAAGATATATACAATTACAAGAAGAATGTCTCCCTCTTGTATAGTAGCTATCCATTACTGTTTGGTTTCTCTCATTAACACAATCATCAAAGATGACAAGGTTCTTTTTTGATTTATCTAAATCTTGAGGTGAAGGTATATCATCCGTATTATCACTGAGAATACAAGTTATGGGTTTCGATTTTGATTTCTGTGTATCACAAAATAATTGTATTATATCATCAATATTATAATCATTTAGTTTGTTTTGAAGTTTAAATAAACCGATAATGTCTTCCTTTTTAAGACCCGCATTAAAACCCTGTGAGAGTAGTTGATACTCGGGTTGAAAACTTGACTTTGTAAAAATTATTAAATTATCATAATCTAAAAAATTAGAACCAAGGAGCATCTTTAAAAGTAAACAGGTTTTTCCACATCCGCTTGAACCAACTATTAGACATCTCAATGAATTTGGAATGTTTTTATGGTTATTAAATTTTATCTTATTTTCCCAAACGGGTAAAAAATCATTCATTTATATATTTGGAAAACAAGTTATCCAACTTTTTTTGAGCTATTTGAGAAACTCTATATTTTATCCTGAGTTCGGGTTTAATTTCAAAATAATCCATTATTTTATTTATATAGTATCTTGTATTAACATTTCCATTAAAATTATTTTGAATAATAAATATCATTAAACCCTTATACATTTCCTCAATACAATTAGTCTCTTCCCTTGAAAGAAATGGTGTATTATCATCACAATACTTAACATTCATCTCTCTTATTAATCTTGTAAAGTAATTCATTTTTGGTTCTAATTTAAAAGAGTTATATATTTTTTTATATTTCTTATTATCATTAATTAAAATTAAATCACAGAAAATACATTGTTTATATGAATCCTCATCATTAAGCCCCACTCTATCACAAGCCGGACAATTCTCTAATTTATCATATGGAGAGTCTGGAAATTCTAAATATCCTTCAGAACTTATCATATTTATGTGGTAAATTTTTACTTAAACTAAACGCAAGTTTATTCATTAATAAATACAATGTTTCAAAGCACAAAAGACAAATTTCAATCAATCTCTACTTCGGTGGAAGATATAGAAAAATATGTCAAAGATGTTAAATTGAACAAAGATAAATATGGAAATTTTTGGGTAAAACCAGTTATGGAAAATAACATGAGCCCCTCTATTTCATTTAAAGGAAGAGCTCTAACTATACCTGGAAAGACATCCATTAAAGTAAATCTAACAAAAGTTTCTCCTCTACTCCTGGCAATTTATTCAAAGCTTGAAAAAGTGATTGACCACGATACTTTGAAAAAGAATGATAAGACCATTAATAATTCTAGAGGAGACATTTGTATTTTCTTTAATAATCCAAAGGGTGTAGATCTAAGTAAAATGAATGATGTTAATATTTCTGGTGAAATGTCATTTCGTTCTATGATAGTTAGAGATTATTTAAAGATAACTTTTGATATAAAAATTGTAGAGATTGAATCTGTTAATGAAAGAAAGTATATAGATATTGATGGGAATATTTTTCTTGCTAATTAAATATGAGTCAATACAGCAGTGAAGATTTTACTATTTCATTGAACTCAGACGATAGTGATGATAGTATTTCATTGAACTTGGACGATGGTGATGATAGTATTTCATTGAACACAGATGATAGTTATGATACTAATAGTTTGTGCTCAAATGATAGTTATGAGAGTAGCTTTATTGATGACTCTGAGTATGATTCTGAGTATTCATGTGATAGTTATGACTTAGATGATTCTGAGTGAAAAAGTGTTTTAGTTTAAGCACAGCGATATATATAAAACGGAGCTGTAAAGCTCAAAAGTGTTTTATTTTAAGCACAGTGATATATATAAAACACCACGTTTTCTCACGCTATAAATATGGTTTATTGTGATACTTGCGAGAAGGAAGTAAAATATTATAAACAACATATTCCATAGGTGGGCGCGATTCGGAAAATTTTAAGTCCGCTTACCGCTTATCCGCTCCGCCAGCCCGTGTAGTCCGATTCGCTTATCCGCTTCAGCGGCCGAAAATCTTAGTCCGCTTACCGCTTATCCGCTTATCCGCTTCGATTCGATTTCTTTTAAAGCGCTTCGACGTTTTTAAAGCGATTTTTGACGTTTCTAAAGGGAATTTAATGCTTTTTAAGCCTAAATAGCCATTTCTAACTACTACAAAGACAAACAAAGCTTTTAAGATCAAAAATATACATTTTTATTTAAATAAAATTTATTCAAAATTTATTGAAATAAAGTTTTCCACTCGACTCTACTCTACTCTACAGTTAATTTAAATATAATTTTAATATATGCAAGTTACATTAAAGAAAAATCAATTTGCCCGTCCTTTCTTTGACAAGAGAGTCTACTAGTCAACAGACTAGCAGTCTGTTGACTAGTCCTCGTCTTCCTCCTCCACCTCGTGGGCCTTCTTGAGGATTTGGAGGTTGCCCTTCATGAAGACGAGGGCCTCGAAATTCGGTGCAGCCAGGGCCGACCTCTTAGGCCTGAGGATGTCCGACCCGTAGCTGAACACGCGTGTAACGTTTGGTTATTCAGACACAAACAAGTCAACAAGATGGCGGGCCAACGGACTGCCGTTTATTCGTCATGGTGTCGTGAACATGCCGTAAACCATGACGTGAACATAACATTATGATATAATGCGTTATGTCGCAACGCGCTCGACCGAGGCAGAGCTCGGGAGCGGCGTGTTATGCCTGAGAAACAGAGTTACCCAAGCATCACGGAACTCGAGCGGGAAGAGATTGGGCGAGAGCCGAGTTGTTAGGGTTTCACTTATTATTCACTTAAATAAATATTCACAATTCTAGAGTAATGGCTCAGGCTAACAGCTGATTTGGCGAATCGCGATGCGCTTTAATTTTTCGGTAGTCCGCTTACGCTTATCCGCTTCGGTTTCCGGGGGTTGTCCAGATTCGCTTATCCGCTTCGAAAACGTTAGTCCGCTGCAGCGGATAAGCGGATAAGCGGACTTTCGAAGCGGACCGCCCACCTCTGACATATTCTCACCGCAAAACATACATACAACATTTTAAACAAACTTTCCCCTCTTCCACCTGAAACAAAACACTGTTCTACATGTAATAAAAATATCCTCAAGAAAGGCTTCAAAATACATCTTAAAACAAATCTACATTTATCAAATTTTATCACAACTAAAAACTCTGATGGAGCATTCAAAGGACATATTAAAATAAGAGTCTTTAACTTCAAACCTCCTGAACCAGAGTCTATAGTTGATGCTGTAGAAATAGTTAAACCTGCTGTTCAAACGTTGATTGAAAAAACACTAAAGGAAATGAAACCACTTAAATTTTATATGGGAGTAAAATTAGAAATGACAAAGGATGAAGGAGTTATAGATGCACCATACATGAGAACTGAGCCACACTTTATATCTTCATATCAAGATTTTAAAACATCAGGAGTCTATGATGAACTTATTAAACAAGAGCAAGATGTGGATAATTCAATCGTAGGAAGTGGATTCAATATAGGAAAAATTATTTACATAGACATTCATATTCTTAAATCAGATCCTCTAAAAGCTTCTTCTTACATTGATTTACCCAGTGTTATCAAAAATAGAAAAGCAGTTATCAATATCAAAAATAAAGACAATAAATGTTTTCTCTGGTCTATTTTAGCACACTTACATCCTCCACATTTTCATGATGAAAGAGTATCTCATTATAAAAAATATGAGAATACATTAAATACGAAAGATCTAAAGTTTCCGATGATTTTAAATGATATTCCTAAATTTGAAAAGATGAATAATTTATCAGTTAATGTTTATGGTCTAACAGAAACAAACAACATTCAGGTTTTAAAGCTTTCTGACAATTGTAAACAAACTCATATTAATCTTCTATATTTTAATTCAGACGAAAATTCACATTATACATACATCAAAGATATTGCTAAATTAATAAAACCACAAGTCTGTAAGAGAACAAATAAAATATATATTTGTTTGCGTTGTCTTAACTTCTTCAATTCACAAGAAAGATTAGATAAACATTCAAATTATTGTGGCGAACATAAATCAACGGTAATCAATATGCCTAAAGAAGGCTCAAAGATCACATTCAAAGATGAAAATAAAAAGATCAAACATCCATTTGTTATATATGCTGATTTTGAAAGTATTTTAGAAAAAATTGATACTGCTTCTCAAGATCCAAAAGAATCATACACAAATAAATATCAAAAACATACTCCTTGTGGTTTTTGTTATTATATCAAATCATCCGTTGGTGATAAATATAACAAGTTAGAGATGTATAGAGGCTCAAATACCCCAGAGGAGTTTGTGAAACGACTAGAAAAAGACTGTGTTCGATTAACCAAGATAATGAGAGAAACCAATAAACCAATGTCCTTAACAAGTAAAGAAAAAAGGGAATTTATAAAAAACAATGTCTGTCATATTTGTGAGGAGAAAATTGGTAAAGGTCTAAAGGTTAGAGACCATTGTCATCTCACTGGTAAATATAGAGGTCCGGCTCATCAAAGTTGTAATATTAATTATCAACTCCCCTCTTTCATTCCTGTCTTTCTTCATAACAACGCTCATTATGATACACATCTATTTATCAAGGAACTCTCAAAGACTTCTGGAAGTATCTCAGCAATTCCAAACACGGATCAGAAATACATTTCATTCACAAAAACAATTCACACATCTCCTATTACTCATATCAGATTTCTTGATACATTTAAATTCATGGCAAGTCCATTGGTTAACTTGGTTCAAAATCTAAAAGAGTTTCCATGTCTTTCAGAGTATTTTTTAGATAAAGATTTTCTAACACAAAAGGGAATTTACCCCTATGACTATATGGACTCATTTGAGAGATTCAATGAAACACAACTTCCTTCAAAAGAAAATTTCTATAACAAATTAAATAATAGTCATATATCTGATAAAGATTATGTACACGCACAAAATGTTTGGGAAAAATATAACATCAAGAATCTTGGCGAGTATCACGATTTGTATCTCAAAACTGATGTGCTTTTATTGGCCGATGTATTTGAAGCCTTTAGATCTGTTTGTCGCACTGGATATGGATTGGATCCTGCTCACTACTACACAGCACCTGGATTGGCCTGGAGTGCGATGTTGAAAATGACAAAACAAGATTTGGATTTGATAACCGATGTTGATATGCTTTTGATGATTGAAAAGGCAAAAAGAGGTGGAATTTCACAAGTCTGCTCGAGTAGATACGCAAAAGCAAATAACAAATATCTTCCAAATTATGATCCAACGAAAGAGAGTTCTTACTTGATGTACTATGACGCGAACAACCTGTATGGCTGGGCAATGTCTCAGGCTCTTCCTTATGGAAAACTTAGATGGGTAAAGGAAAAAGACTACAAAAACGTTTTACAAGATGTATGTATCTCTACACAAAAAGAATTGGATGAAGAAAAAGTTGGTTATTATTTTGAAATTGATTTAAAATATCCAGAGGAACTCCATAACCTACACAAAGATCTCCCATTTGCTTGTGAGAAAGCAAGTCCAAAGAAAGAATGGTTGAGTGATTATCAACGATCGTTTGATATAGGTGAATCAACAGAAAAATTACTTACTACATTATATAACAAGAAAAATTATGTTCTACACCAAAGAAATTTGCGACAATATTTATCAAAAGGTCTAAGAGTAGAGAAGATCCATAGGGTTCTAAAGTTCAATCAAAGTCATTGGTTAAAGGGGTACATTGATTTTAATACACAAAGAAGAACAGAGTCAAAAACAGATTTTGAGAAAGACTTTTATAAATTGATGAATAAATGCGGTCTTTGGTAAGACTATGGAGAATGTGAGGAAAAGACAAAATATCAGACTATCAACATCTTGGGAACAAGCATCAAAATTAATTAATAGACCGAGTTTTACTCGAGCTGAGGTCTTTACTGAGAACTTTTGTGCGATCCATTTGATTAAAGAGAGTATTGAAATGAACAAACCTATTTATATTGGAACAACAATTCTTGATTTATCAAAGTCATTAATGTATGATTACTTTTATAATAACTTGAGGAAGAAATATCAAAATGATGTTAATCTACTTTATATGGATACAGATAGTTTTATTTTGAAAATTAATACCAACGATGTTTATTCAGACATGAAAAGAGACATTAATATCTATGACACGAGTAATTACAGTCCAGAGAGTGAGTTGTTCTCTTCTAAAAATAAAAAGGTGATTGGAAAGTTCAAGGATGAATTAGGAGGAAATGTTATGAGTGAATTTGTGGGATTGAGGTCAAAGGCTTATGCTTATAAATACATTGTGAATAACGTTGAAAAGACTGATAAGAAGTTAAAAGGTGTAAAGAAAAATGTTATTAAAGAAACAATAAACTTTAAGGATTATTATAACTGTTTAACAACAAAGAAAGAAGAGTTTAGAAAGATTAATGGAATAAGAAGTTATAAACATCAATTATATTCAGAAGAGATAAATAAGAAAGCATTGGGGGCTTTTGATGATAAGAGGTTTATTTTAGAAAATGGAATTGATAGTCTCCCTTATGGTTATATAAGTATATAAGTGATAAGATATATATATAAGTGATAAGATATATATAAGTGATAAGATATACATAAGTGATAAGATATATATAAGTGATAAGATATATATAAGTGATAAGTTAAAAAGGGGGGGGGGGTTGGGGATTTTAACGGGCTACCGCCGCCTTTTTTACTATTATATAAATGATAGAACCAAGTATCAACCAGACTAAAGAGTGGAGGTGTAATCAACCTTGGTATATAAATGGAAAACATAATGAATGTGAAAAATATCAAATAGGTATAATTGAAAAGGCAACTGGTAAAAAAGTTCACAAAACAAATAAGAGAATTAATTTAAATACCGGTGAATTGGGTAAAAAAGATGGAAATATTTTTGAGTGGACGGAAAACTTTGATGGTTGTCAGGAAAATATATACTTTAATTTAAAAATGGTATGTGGCACTGGAGGCGCTCAAGCAAGAACATTGAGGGAGGTTTACCATTTTATCTTAGCTCAGTTAAAATATCTTAATAAAGAACCAAACTCAAACATATTTTTTGTTAATATATTAGATGGTGAAGAGAGTTGTAGGAGAATTAAATTATTTCCCACGCATAAACAAATATTTGTAGGGTCGTTGTTTGAGTGGGTTATATTCACCAGATGATATTAAGAGTAAAAGGTTAAAAGGTCCATGAGGTCAGAAGGATCACAGGTGTTTAAGTGGTCTAATGAATAAGGATAACATGTCAAAAGGTTAGAAGGTTCGTAAAGAACAGGGTGAGAGAAATATAGGTGTTTAGGGGCAATGAGGGAGGGAAAGAATTAATATGGAAATGAATGGGTCAATGTTTGAGTGGGTCAAAGATTAATCTGCCAGATGATATGTAGAAGAAGGATGATAGGTCTAAAAGAGAAAACAAATATTTGTAGTGTTTGAGTGGTCTAATGAACAACATTAAGGATAGGTACTACAGACAAAAGGTTCATAAAGATGAGGGTGGGAGAAATAGAGGTGTTTATGATTTTTGAAAAAGACAAGGGGGTAAATGACATTAGATAGGGATTTCCCATGTTAAACGGAGGTGTCCCAGAAGCAACATTATTACACTACTCACAAGCAATTGCTAGCACACTGCACAGCTTCTCTGTTGTCTCTCTAAAGCATGGTCATATGCGAAAGAACGAGGAAAACAGTTCATCAGGAATCAACCACAGATTAGACAGCTCAAAAGTGAGTACGTTTCCTGTGATATACAGTACCCTCGTTAAGTATTGGAACAGTGAAGTAAAATTTATCACTGTATAATGAAGTGAGATCAAAAGATGAATATGAATCAAAGTGAATCAAAGTAGTATAATAGATAGTATTTGGTTGCATAATCCCTTGCATGTAATAACTGCATCAAGCCTGTGACCCAGTGACATCACCAAACTCTTGGTGTCTTTCTTTGAGATGGTTTGCCAAGCCTTTACTGCAGCCATTTTCAGTTGATGTTTGTTTTGGGGTGTTTCAGATGAGGTTGTATGTTTTGGATCACATGCAGTTCCTTCCGTTCTCCACACTTTCCCCTTTCCATCGCTTTGATAAATGTTTATCTTGGTCTCATCTGTCCATAAAACTCTGTTCCAGAACTAAACTGGCTCACCTCTGTACTTGTTGGCAAATTTTAATCTGGCCTTTCAATTTTTGGTGCTGATGAGAGGTTTACATTTTGTGGTGTAGCCTTTGTAATTCTGCTGTCGAAGTCTTCCATGAATGGTAGATTCACCCCTGCATTCTGGAGGTTGTTGGTGATGTCACTGACAGTCGTTTTAGGGTTTTTCTTAACAGCGCTGATGATTTTACTGTCATCAACTGCAGTTGTTTTCCTTGGCTGATCTGGCCATTGTCTATTGTTAAGTACACTAGTGGTTTCTTTCTTTTCCAAGATATTCCAAATTGTTGTATTTGCTATGCTCAGTATTGTGCTATATAGTTCTAATTGAATTATTCTGTTCTTTCATCTTCCAAATTGTTTGCTTTTCTTTCATAGACAGTTCTCTGTTCTTCATATTGCTTTATGCCTACTAACTTCAAAGGACAAAGCAGGGGCTAAAACAAAGACTCGACTCGACATTCACAGCTCTTTTATGTGTGAACAATCAATACAACAAGAAACACCTGAGCAACAACAAACACCTGTCAGTCATTTGTTCCAATACTTGTGCTTACCCAAAATGGGGGAACTGAACATAAAAAGTGCTATTGTTCTACAATGGATAAATATAAATCCATAGAAATACCAAGAAATAAAAGCTGACCTTCTCTACTATTATCTCATTCATATTTTGATCTCAAACCCAAATGTATTGAGTACCCTTGGACCCCGCTATTCGCGGGGGATACAATCCTGGAAAATCCGTGAATAGCGAAACCAGTGAATAGCGGGGCATTATTTCAATGGAAAAAGGGGGGATAGGTTCCCGAGTCACGAAAATCGATGAATAGAGAGGCAAAATCCACGAAAGGTGAGGCAAATCCAGAGAATGTCGACGATAATCCACGAAGGTTTGATAAATACCGTATATGAAGGTAAATACCGAAACAGCTTGTGATTTTTTTTTTTTGCGACCCTGAAAAACCGCGAATTCGCGGAATATGGCCGTGAATAGGGAAAAAAAAAAATCGACTTCACGGAACACTGCTTCGAATAGAAAAAAAACCTTCGATTTCGCGGAACACGGCCGTGAATAGAAACAAACCCGCGAATTTGTTGGACACTTTTTCGCGAATAGAGAAACAGGTCGTATTTTATCACCCGCGAATAGCAGAACCGCAAATAGTGACGTCCGACAGTATATAGCAATAATAACAAATTTGACTTCACTCTTCCAATACTTATGGAGGGCACTGTATACTGTAATCCCCATTTTTACCTTTGTCAGTCGATGCAAAATCTTTCTTTCTCAGCCTAAACCTGTCAAACAATATGTTGTTTCGTAAGCTCACACTGGTCTTCAAAGTGTAATGAACAGTGTCTCACAAGACTCACCCTGGCTCTGGAGTTGCAACGTTCCAGAGCAGTTGCCATCCGAATGCGATGAAGCCGTGCAATCCAAGTTGCAGGAAGTGCAAGGTGAAGACGACTGTGGAGTGTTTGCGGGAGTGCTGTCAAGAGTGTGAGATGAAGAGTCACTTTCGGACAAGCGATTCCCACCAAGAGCAAGCCGCTGAAGCTGCTCTTCAAGCTGTTTCTGTAAAATCTGCTGCTGAGCATTTTGCTGCTGCTGAATGGTCTGGGGGAATAGATTTGAGATGGAAGTAAACAGTTCACCTCATTTTATTCACCTCCTAATTGACCCATATCTTCACCCTTCCCACAGTTCTCTCACAATGAGAAAATAATTTTGGTAATTTTAGCTATTCCTTTTAAAACACATGCATTTGTGCCGAACTTTGTAAATGAAACACGTGGACGGTTTATATAAACCGGAGTCCAACATATTTTTGATTACCTTTGGATACGTGACAATGAAAGTGAACCATCCAGCGACAAGAAACATTCCCACAATGGTCCAGAAGTGAGCCATCCCGAGCAGGTCAAATAGGGTACTTAAAGGGTTTTGTGGCTCATCCGCCTGAGCAAGCTCTTTTGGTCTATCGTTCACCTTCCGTGATGCTTCCTCACCATGAGCATCATTCTGCCTCTGGGCATGATTCTGCCTTTTTGCTTCCTGCAAAAAAGGACCAAAGACAATGACATTGTTGACATTTTTGGCATTTTAAGGGCTAAGAGGAGGATCTCAAAAACTCAGAATTACAGCCACTGGTCCATGTCAAATTATCCAGAAGGATTGTTCTGTGTAAACACACATAAACAGAAGAAAGATGTACAGGTGGATCCTATGGAGGTTGAGTGTGAAGGAAGGTGGGGAGTAGGTGGGGTGGGGGAGCGATGAGGGAAGGTGCCACACTGAGGGAAGAGTTACACTTAGTCTTCGCCACTTCGCCACTCAACTGCATAACATGGTGTCATGTGCGGATACATGAACTTTGCTCTTCTTTAATCAAATCACTGGTGCATAAGTTCCATCAAAACTGAAGTCATGAGTGAGTTAAATGCTTCATTGGGTTTTTAGGTTGTCAATAGTGGAAATGTGTCTCAAAGAATAATTTGCAAAGTGTCACCACATTAACAGAGGTCCATAAGACGTAAATAGAATCTGGAAATGTTAAAGGTTTTTTCTAGGTTGGTAATTTATTTCGATAAAAATCAAGGCTTATGGCAGAGCAATGTTTGAAAAAAAGAAAAAAGAGGGAGTCTATAACGGCACTCGATAGAGCGCATGCCTATGCCAGGCTGAAAAGTTTATATTTTCTATTCTAATCATAGGCCGGATCTGCATCTGGACCTTAACCAAAATCTAATCGGCTTCTTGTTCTCTACCCAACTCTTGCTCGTCATAAGTCGTCCACAACTTTTTGAAATATCATGCTATATATCGTTTTTGGCCACATCTCTCAATGGTGAAGAATCAGTTGGAGGATTAAAGAAAATTCTCGTATCCTGATCTTCACCTAAATCGAATCAATTTGTCTTTGTCATGCATCCAACCTGTCCACCAAGTTTTGTCCGAATCCATCCATAACTTTTTGAGATATTCTGCTCACAGACAAACAGAGAGACAGACAAATCCTCCGCCCACCTTAGGTGCGGATGAAAAAGGCAACAAACTTACAGTGACGTCACAGTTTGATACAAGGAATGGAATGAAAAAAAAGGAGAGAGAGAGAGAGAGAGAGAGAGAGAGAGAGAGAGAGAGAGAGAGAGAGAGAGAGAGAGAGAGAGAGGGAGAGAGAGAGAATGAGAGAATGAGAGAGAATGGGAAGAAACACGAACCTGTAAGTAAGATGGTTGTGTTAGGTGAGGCAAGATTTTATTAATTGTCTTTTCCACCACGGGGGAAGGGTCAAGAGCAAATCCAAGAGGGGTCACTGGATGAAAAATAAAAAAGATGGTAAAATGTTATAATTCAATGAGACAAGGTCAGACACCTGTTCTGATTGGCTGTGTCCTTCGCCAGGAATGAAGCTCTCTTCTGGCTTTGCCACTGGCTCAGGAAGAACATCGAGAAGTGCAGCTTGGGAAGGCAAAGGCATCTCATGGTGGCCTGATGTTAAAAACAAAAACAAAAAAACACAGGGCAAACTGATAAACAAGAAGAAAGTCTCATCAAAAAATGGGATAATGCAGACCTGCACTTCACAAGATGTGAACCTATCACCCAAGATGTTCTTAAACAGCCACCATTATCCCTACCTTATCGTGGGGTACGCTGGAGAAAGTTTTTCGCCCAAATCCTTCACAAGCGGCTGGCCCGGCCTGAAGTTCTACCGAGTAGGTTACAGCAGGAGTTGTCATTTGTTCAGGGTGCCGGTGATATTTTGCTTACTCTTCACGAAGGACACCATGGGATCTTTAACCTCCACCAACTAATGCCGGCAGACGGGATACCCCTTTTAATGTCCATTCAAGGGATGGCAAAAAACAATTGTGTGGTAATCGGAGAACAGAACTCCAAAGCACGGAGATCATCGAAACAAACCCGTTAAGGATTGTAATGTTTGGAATCCACGCAATTAAATCGTTATAAGCAGTGAATCGCCTGTAACGGTTTGCTCGGCTTCTTCTGATAGGCTGATTCTCCAGTCATGTGTCTGAGGCGCTGATTGGTTGCTCAAATTAATGGATGTCCACGGAGATCTCTCATCCCTTCACCTCCCGGAGTGCGCATCGGTTGTTGAAGACCCACGGCCGTGACAATATTTACATTGAGAGAATTGGCGTCTTCCCCCCATACTGAATCCCCGAGGCTATGATTTTTTTAAACGGCCTAAAAGCTTCATTGGAATCCCACGGGTATGACCACTGGTTTTCAACTCATTCCGTCCAGCGGTTCAGAAGTGCATATAAGTAAAACAAGAAGAGATACAGATAAAGGCATTCATCCACAGCTTGATGGAGTACTGCTCTCCTCTCTAGGCCGGTGACCCTGCCTCACACCTTGCTCAGCTTGACGCCATGGAAACCAAGGCCTTCAAGATCATTGGAACTTCCCACGAGGAAGCTGAGTCTATGGGTCTAACACTTTACCATCGCCGACAGGATCTTCTTCTGTCTCCTTTCTGGTCTTGCACCCTCTGTCCTTTCCATGATTTGTCCCTCTCCCCTCCCCCTAACTCTCCCCTCACTTACCCCATGTTTCTGCAGGGCAAACACGGTCCACCATCACCCACCTTCTGGCGAAATTCCCAAAATCCAGAATCACTGTTCACCTCCACTCATTTGTTCCCCTTTTTTCCCTGTGGAACCAACTTCCACATTCTATTCAATCTCATTTTTCTCTCCAGATCTTCAAGACAGATGTTCACCACCATCTCGAATCATCCCCAATCCAAAACCATGATCTTTTCTACAACCGTTAACCCCCCTTTCCCCCAAAAAATATTTATATACTCGTCATATCCACCCCCTGCATTCTCCCCTACCCCTCAACCTTTACCTGTGCATCCGTTGTTGTCCATCTCCATTTATTTTCTCCCTCAGCCCTACTGTTGGCATTTCCCCCTTCTCTTTCTGCTGTTGCTTTTGTTCTGGCAACAGCCTCCTGATCTGCTCTGTGTTCTAGCTCTTCCACGAGCCTCGACTCTGCATAAAAATCCGGAACAATAGGCATCTGTGCCTTACCAATAAGCAACCAGTGGTTGGACAGGAGGTGAGTGGGCGGGCGGTGAGGAACGTGCAGGCTAGGCGTGGTTTGACACGCGCCTCCGGTGTCCGTCACGTCTTTTGTCTTGGGGCCCTCGAGCAAAGGAAGGTGGTGACCACGAGGCTGGGGGGGGGGCAGGGGGGGGGGTAAAGTGAGGTTTACAATGAATTTGTACAAGGACTGATGCAGAATCTTTTTGATCTTCTCAACAGTTTACATATGTTGGCTACATTTCTGAGATAGAATGAATGACTAGTCGAGGTGGTCAAAGCTAGTGTCAATCTGTGTAGATGGACAGATGGAGAGGTGGAACGATGGATGAAACCAACAGGATGTTGATTGAGGCGGTGGTTAGCTTACCTCCACCAACATACAGTCACGTGAAAAAGTAAGTACACCCCATGTAAAGTTTTGACTTTTTCCACATACAGATATTTGATCTTCATTTCAACAATATTGAAAGATAAAGGTGATATAATATAACAAATATCATGAAACATTTACATTTTGTCATCCATTGTATAATTTAAATAAACATAAATGCAAATTTTGCATGTGGAAAAAGTAAGTACACCCCTACATTTATCACTACTTCAAATACCTAAAATTAGAATCAGGTGCACCAGCTCAGGTGCAAATGATTAGAACGTCGTTGGAGAGGATCTTGGAGGAACCGGTCTTATTTAAACCTCAGACATTTAGTTTGGTTTGCTCTTTGTTGTTGAAGTGTGCAGCCTCACCATGCCTAGATCAAAAGAGCTCTCTGAGCCCTTCAGAAAGAAGGTTACAGATGCCTATGAGTCTGGGAAGGGATTTTAAAAGATCTCCAAACAATTTGAAATCAATCATTCGACTGTCTGGAAGATCATCTACAAGTGGAGAAGATTCCAAACAACTGCCAACTTGTTCAGGCCAGGCTGCCCCAGCAAGTTCAGCTCAAGAGCAGACCTCAAGATGCTGAAAGAAGTCTCTGAGAACCCCAGAATGTCATCACGGGACCTACAGGTAGCTCTTGCCACTGTTGATGTCAAAGTGCATGAGTCTACCATTAGAAGGAGGCTGCACAGATTTGATCTACATGGGAGGTGTGCCAGGAGGAAACCTTTGCTGTCCAGAAAGAACATCAGGGCAAGACCAAAGTTTGCCAATGAACACCTAGGCAAAGACCAGCACTTCTGGAACAATGTGTTCTGGACAGATGAGTCAAAGGTAGAGCTATTTGGCCACAGTACCAGAAGACATGTTTGGCGAAAACCAAAGACAGCTTTTGACCACAAGAACCTGATACCAACTGTAAAGCATGGTGGTGGAAATATTATGGTTTGGGGCAGCTTTGCTGCATCAGGGCCTGGGCAGCTCACCATCATATAATCCACTATGAATTCTTCATTGTACCAGAGGGTGCTTGAGGATAATGTGAGGTCATCTGTCGGAAAGTTGAAGCTCAACTGAAGGTGGACCTTGCAACATGACAATGACCCTAAACATACCAGTAAATCCACCAAGGAATGGCTGAAAAGAAAGAAATGGAGGGTTCTGGAATGGCCAAGCCAAAGCCCGGATCTAAATCCCATCGAGATGTTGTGGGGGGATTTGAAACGAGCTGTGCATGCAAGAAACCCCTCAAACATCGCACAGCTGAAAGAATTCTGCATGGAGGAGTGGGCAAAAATTTCTCCCAGTCGATGTAAGAGACTGGTAGACAGTTATAAGAAATGCCTACTTGAGGTTGTTTCTGCCAAAGGGGGGCAATACCACCTATTAGAGCCAAGGGTGTACTTACTTTTTCCACATGCAAAATTTGCATTTATGTTTATTTAAGTTATACAATGGATGACAAAATGTAAATGTTTCATGATATTTGTTATATTATATCACCTTTATCTATCAATATTGTTGAAATGAAGATCAAATAGCTGTATGTTGAAATATGTTGAAAAAGTCAAAACTTTACATGGGGTGTACTTACTTTTTCACGTGACTGTACCTCAATCATCATCTTATTGATTAGATCCATTGTTCTACCTCCTAAACTAGATCTCTTGAAAAAGTCAGCATACTTTAGCATACTTCACAGTGGTTATAGTATACCTTAGCATACCTCACGGAGTTTAGTCCAACTTAGGACACCTCACAGTAGTAGTAAGCATACATAATGGAGGTGAGTATACCTCACGGTGCTTAGCATGCCAGCGCATACCTTACAGTGATTAGCATACCTCATGGTGGTTAGCATACCTCATTCAGCCCATAACTGTTGCCAGAGGATTAAATCTGTTCAGACATCTCAACTGTCCATTTGACCTGACAGGATGGTGCAGGTGGAGCACATTTACCAGCGGGCTATCTTGGTTTGGTTTCAAAGGCAACTATAAACTGTCCGATTGGTGCTTCGTAAATAGGGTATTGAATTGCAAAGTGCGCCGGCCCTTAGATTGCTGCGCATGCGCAAGATTGGAGGTCTCGTCTCTTCAAAGCTGTCCATGCGCGCTCGCTTTCGAAGTTAAGTAACTTTTCAAAATTGTGTTTTTGTCGAAACTGTATCTTTCTCTTGGAAATAACAAATAACAGTATGTACTTATTGGGGTGTCTTTTATAGTATTCTTGGGGTTGGTTTTTCATACCTGTGTACAGAATCGTCGGTCTTTCTTATCGCGTATTCTGAGGCCTAAGTGTAGTACTAGGCTACCATGTCCGACCTTGGCTTGAGGCTTTGTTTTTGTCTCAGCGGTTCTCCGATCGCACTGCAATTACTTTCCGGTCTCTGTTTTTCACGGTCTTTTCATCCCATACTTCCTTGTTTTAAAAATCTCAAAAAAAAAATTCCTTCTGTTCTTATTCGTTTATTCGTTCTTATTTGTTCGTTCGTTCTTCGACCACGTTGTTTGTGATCACGTGATCACGTTGTTAAAAAATGTCTAATCTGTCCCCTGAAGACCTGTATTCTGTCATATTCTATAACACCTTTTTCTTCTTCTTCTATAAAAGGATGCTTTCGACTTGCTCACCAAATCTATTCATTCCAAAAAAAAATTCCATCTCTTATAGTGCATCTTTCATTCATTCCCTAAACTCTCCAGCACTCCATCCTCCCTCCAGCGTCCTCAAACGTATTTTTGACTCGAATGTCTCAAGAAACTCATTTTGCAATAAATGTTCGTTTCCCATTAATCGTACACTTTTCAAAATCCCATCACCCCAAAATCCCATTTCCCATCACCCCTCCCTTCTAAATCTACCCCCTTGCCCCTCCCCTCCAAATCATCCCCATCACCCATCTCTTTCAAATCTTCCCCCTTGCCCCTCCCCTCCAAATCTTCCCAATCACCCATTCCTTTCAAATCTCCCCCCACACCCCTCCCCTCCGAGACTCTCCCTCGCTCCTCCCCTCCTAGACTCCCCTCTCACCCCTCCTCCTCAAAGCATCCTCCCCGCTTCTTCCCCCTTCCAACTTTCACCTTCATCTCCCTCAACCTTCTGCCTCGCTCTTCCCCCTCGTCAAATAACACCTCACTGCGCCTCTCCCAATCACCATCAAACCTTTTGTCTGCCCCATTCTTCCCTTTCTCCAAGCTATTCTTTAATCTCCGACACACCTTCAACAGCTCTCCCTACCTCTTCCTCCTCTTCCACATCTTACCCTACCGCTCCCCCCCCTGTTCTGTATCCGATGCTCCCCCTTCCTCTTCCTTAACAGTATGGACCTCAAACATCCAGGGCCTTCGCTCAAACTTGTCTGATCTCTCCATACAGGTTGCTTCTGACAAACCAGACGTGATCTGCTTAACAGAAACTTTCCTCCTTCATGATGTCTCTGATTCCTTGGTATCTCTCCCAGGTTACTCCCTCCTCCGGTATGATAGACCTGAGCCTCGTCCTGGAGGTGGGGTTGCTATCTTTATAAAAAACTCTCTTCCTCACTCGCCCTGCACTGCCCTCTCTCCACCTCACCCCCAGGAATACCTTTGGCTACGGCTTCCCCTTCGCTCCCACCTTTTGTTCATATGTGTGTTGTACCGTCCACCAAACAGTGATGACTCCATCTACATCTCGCTGTCTGAGAATATGGACCAACTTCTATCTACCCTTTGGCCTCACGCTGTTGAGGCCAAAGCTTTCAGAATCATTGGAATCTCCTGCGATGTAGTCAACACCGAGGGCCTTTCACTCACTCACCGCAGGCAGGTTGGTGGTCTTTCTGTCTTCTACCGACTCCTCTCCGGCCTTGCTCCCCCAGCTCTCTCTGTGCTCTGTCCCCCCAATATTCCTTCAGGTCGCACAAGATCTGCCTGCAACCCTCTTATGGTTAAACTGCCAAAGTCTAGGCTCTCTGCTCACCTTCACTCTTTCATTCCCCTTTTCTCCCGCCTCTGGAACAAACTCCCCCACTCCCTTCAATCCCACTCCTCCCTCCAGGTCTTTAAAACAGCTGTTCACCACCATCTCTTATCTTCCCCCAACGAAAACCTTGATCTTTTCTACCCCCGGTAATTCACCCCAGAGTCCTTGCAGTGTTCATATGTTTTATTCCTCTCCCACCTCCCCCCAAGTCCTCCCGATGCCCCTGCTCTCAAATGTTGTGTTTGTGTCCTTCCCCCTCTTCCCCCTCTCTTTTGTGTCCTTCCCCCTCTCTCCCCATCTTGTCTGCCGCTCCCCTTGTTTTTTGTGTTTTGTGTGTCGGTTTGTCTTTTTGTGTGATAAATGTTAGCTCTTTCACGAGCCTCGATCTTGTATACAAAAAAAAAAAAAAAAAAAAAAAAAAAACCTCTCTCTTCCTCATATGTGGTGATTTCAACTGTCACCATGCCAGTTGGCTGGGTGTGGGTACCTCTCTCACCAGCCATGGCTCTTCAGCAAAGGACTTCTGTGACTCACTGGGACTGACACAATCTGTCAATTTCCCGACCCGGATTTCAGTCAACGGAGTCGGAGGAAGACGATGAATAGCGACTAACTGTATAAGACAACAAATGCCTAATGGGCTGGTAAACCTGGCTTACTGGATTACCTGATTACTTTGTGCTTATTTAAGTAATTTTGATGATTTCCTGGGTGCCTTAAACCTAGGTATACACACTGAAAAAATCTCTCTAGGTTGACTACGATTCGACAGAGTCATTTTAGTGGATCAGGATGTCACCTTGGGATGCCATCTTGGACTTGTCAGGACTTTGTCCTGACGGCATCAGCCCACGGGTCCTAAAATCATGTTCTTCTGCTCTTGCACTCCCTCTTTCTGTTCTCTTCACCCTCTCTTTTGCTCAAGGTCATCTGCCATCTGCTTGGAAATCAGCCAACATCACCGCTTTGCACAAAAAAGGTGCAAAAACAGATCCCAGCAACTACAGACCAATCAGCCTTCTCCCAATTATCAGCAAAGTCATGGAATCCATCATTGCTTCAGATATTAAATCTTTCCTCTTCTCCAATGGCTTGATCTCTGATCATCAATTTGGTTTCAGACCTGGTCACTCTACTCTGGACATGCTGCTTCTGCTTTCTCAAAAATGGATGGAGGTCCTCAACGCCAAACAGGAAATTAGAGCTGTCTCCCTTGACATTTCACGTGCCTTCGATACGGTCTGGCACCCTGCTCTGCTCTCCAAACTCTCCTCCTTTGGTATCCATGGAAATCTCCACGCATGGCTGGCGGACTTCCTCTCTGGTCGTAGTCAACGTGTGGCCCTGAATGGGTTTCTCTCATCTCCTCTTCCTGTTCAGGCTGGAGTTCCCCAAGGTAGTGTTCTGGGCCCTGTGCTTTTTCTGGTCTTCATCAATGATCTCTCTGACTCTCTTGAAAATCCTCTCTATCTCTTTGCTGACGACTCTACTCTCTGTCGCTCCATTCCTCATCCCTCAGATCGGCAGTCTGCAGCCTCCTCACTCTCTGCAGACCTGGACAAAATCACAGACTGGTCAAACAAGTGGAACATGTCTTTCAATCCTGACAAATCTCACACTCTTACAATGTCTCTCCGAAAGGACCGACTGGACAACCCTCCCATCTACTTTCTCAACAATCCTCTCCAAGAAGTTGTGTCGCTCAAGCTTTTGGGTCTCACTATCTGCCATGATCTTTCTTGGGAAAACCACATTTCCAAGCTGGCCTCCAAAGCCAGTCGCCGACTGGGCATCCTCCGTCGTGCGAAGTCCTTCCTTGGCACACCTGAGCTCCTCACCACATACAAGGCTTTCATCCGCAGCTCAATGGAATACTGTTCCCCCCTCTGGGCTGGTGCTCCTGCCTCACACCTTGCTCGGCTTCACGCTGTTGAGGCCAAAGCTTTCAGAATCATTGGAATCTCCTGCGATGTAGTCAACGCCGAGGGCCTTTCACTCACTCACCGCAGGCAGGTTGGTGGTCTTTCTGTCTTCTACCGACTCCTCTCCGGCCTTGCTCCCCCAGCTCTCTCTGTGCTCTGTCCCCCCAATATTCCTTCAGGTCGCACAAGATCTGCCTGCAACCCTCTTATGGTTAAACTGCCAAAGTCTAGGCTCTCTGCTCACCTTCACTCTTTCATTCCCCTTTTCTCCCGCCTCTGGAACAAACTCCCCCACTCCCTTCAATCCCACTCCTCCCTCCAGGTCTTTAAAACAGCTGTTCACCACCATCTCTTATCTTCCCCCATCGAAAACCTTGATATTTTCTATCCCCGGTAATTCACCCCAGAGTCCTTGCAGTGTTCATATGTTTTAATCCTCTCCCACCTCCCCCCAAGTCCTCCCGATGTCCCTGCTCTCAAATGTTGTGTTTGTGTCCTTCCCCTTCTTCCCCCTCTCTTTTGTGTCCTCCCCCCTCTCTCCCCATCTTGTCTGCCGCTCCCCTTGTTTTTTGTGTTTTGTGTGTCGGTTTGTCTTTTTGTGTGATTAATGTTTGCTCTTTCACGAGCCTCGATCTTGTATACAAAAAAAAAAAAAAAAAAAAAAAACGGAGCATCTTCTCTTCTGGACTTGGGTATGACTAACTTCCCTGAAAATGTCTGCTGCTCTTCTTCTGCTCCAATCGGCTCTTCTGATCATGTGCTTGTTGCAGTGGACATCTCTCTGACCATTCTCAGAGAGCCTCCTCAGCGTCGACGAGTCTGGCATTTCACTCAGGCCAACTGGCATGGTCTTCAAGCAGCCATCAATCATCTGGACTGGTCTCCCATCTCTACTGCGTCTGACATAAATTCTTCCTGGGAATTCTTCCAAAGCAAACTGCTCTCTCTCATGCACAGATTTATCCCATCTCGTCTTCTGTTGTCATACCCTTCCTCCCGTCCATGGTACACGGAATCTTGTGGTGAGGCTATTGCCCAGAAACAACTTGCTTTCGTCTCCTGGAAAGCAAATCCAATGCAAGGAAATCTCATTTCCTTTCACAAAGCCCGAAACAAGTGTGTGTCCACCCTCAGGAGAGCCAGGAAACAATATCTCTCCGTTCTCAGGACCGAACTCTCTTATCTGTCTCCCTCTTCCAAATCCTGGTGGCGTCTGGTCAAATCTGTTTCTGGTGTTTGTTCCCCCTCCATCCCCTCCCTCACCTCAAATGGCCACACGGCTGACTCCGCACGTGAAAAAGTTGAATGCCTCAACTCTGTGTTTGCCTCTAAATCTTGTGTCCCAAACCCATCCCTCTCTGTACCCACCGTACCCAGTCGTACCCAGCTGCTCCTGGACTCTGTGTCCTTTCCTCCTGACAAGGTGGAAAAGTTTCTGTCAACCCTCGACTCGGATTCTGCAACTGGACCTGACGGCATCAGCCCACGGGTCCTAAAATCCTGATCTTCCGCTCTTTCACTCCCTCTCTCTGTTCTCTTCACCCTCTCTTTTGCTCAAGGTCATCTTCCATCTGCTTGGAAATCTGCCAACATCACCGCTTTGCACAAAAAAGGTGCAAAAACAGATCCCAGCAACTACAGACCAATCAGCCTTCTCCCAATTATCAGCAAAGTCATGGAATCCATCATTGCTTCAGATATGAAATCTTTCCTCTTCTCCAATGGCTTGATCTCTGATCATCAATTTGGTTTCAGACCTGGACACTCTACTCTGGACATGCTGCTTCTGCTTTCTCAACAATGGATGGAGGTCCTCAATGCCAAACAAGAAATTAGAGCAGTCTCCCTTGACATATCACGTGCCTTCGATACGGTCTGGCACCCCGCTCTGCTCACCAAACTCTCCTCTTTTGGTATCCATGGAAATCTCCACGCATGGCTGGCGGACTTCCTCTCGAGTCGTAGTCAACGTGTGGCCCTGAATGGGTTTCTCTCATCTCCTCTGCCTGTTCAGGCTGGAGTTCCACAAGGCAGTGTTCTGGGCCCTGTGCTTTTTCTGGTCTTCATCAATGATCTCTCTGACTCTCTTGAAAATCCTCTGTATCTCTTTGCTGATGACTCTACTCTCTGCCGCTCCATTCCTCATGCCTCAGATCGGCAGTCTGCAGCCTCCTCACTCTCTGCAGACCTGGACAAAATCACAGACTGGGCAAACAAGGGGAACATGTCTTTCAATCCTGACAAATCTCACACTCTTACGATGTCTCTCCGAAAAGACCGACTGGACAACCCTCCCATCCACTTTCTGAATAATCCTCTCCAAGAAGTTCTGTCACTCAAGCTTTTGGGTCTCACTATCTGCCATGATCTTTCCTGGGAAAACCACATTTCAAATCTGGCCTCCAAAGCCAGTCGCCGACTGGGCATCCTCCGTCGTGCGAAGTCCTTCCTTGGCACACCTGAGCTCCTCACCACATACAAGGCTTTCATCCGCAGCTCAATGGAATACTGCTCTCCCCTCTGGGCTGGTGCTCCTGCCTCACACCTAGCTCGTCTTAACGCTGTTGAAACCAAAGCATTCAGAATCATTGGAATCTCCCGCGATGAAGCTAACTCCAAGGGCCTCTCACTCACTCACCGCATGCAGGTTGGTGGTCTTTCCGTCTTCTACCGACTCCTCTCTGGCCTTGCCCCCCCAGCTCTCTCTGGGCTCTGTCCCGCAAATATTCCTACAGGTCGCACAAGATCTGCCTGCAACCCTCTTATGGTCAAACTGCCAAAATCAAGACTCTCTGCTCACCTTCACTCCTTCATTCCTCTTTTCTCCTGCCTCTGGAACAAACTCCCTCACTCTCTTCAATCCCACTCCACCCTCCAGGTCTTTAAAACAGCTGTTCACCACCATCTCTTATCTTCCCCCATCCAAAACCTTGATCTTTTCTACCCCCGCTAATTTCACCCCAATTCCACTTTTTTGAAATACCAACTTCTGTCCTGGAAGTCCTTGGTGTCCTTGTGTTTTATACTATTCCCTCCCCCCCCCCCCCCCCCTTCCCACGCCTCCTCCCCCCAAGCCCTCTCCCTTCCACACATCTCCCTGCTCTCAAATGTTGTGTTTGTGTGCTTCCCCTTCTCTCCCAATCTTGTTTTCCGCTCCCTCTTTTTATATATTTTGTTTGTCTGGTTGATTTGTTTGTGAAGTAAATGTTAGCTCTTTCACGAGCCTCGATTCAGTATACAAAAAAAAAGAAAAAAAGATGAAGTTAAACCAGGTGTCCCATCAACTAGTCTTATGAGTGAAGTCACGAAAAATGGAACACTTATGTAAAAATCAGCAGTGGAAAATTTTCTACCTTTAAACAGTTTGTCTGTTGCTTTATTTTAGAGTATGAGGGTCCACGTGTACAAAAATAATGATTAGAAGATAACGGCTTGCCTTGCTTTTAAAATGGAGGCTTGTGAATTAGACAATTCAATATCTTATGTCACGTCCATCACACTGATAAGATCATGTGCCGAGCAATGTTTAACTCTAATTAATATTATTTTCTTGGAATTTGAAGATGCAGAGGGGTGAAAACTATCAGAAAAAAATACTAAGTGTAAGTCTGTGATGGAAAAATGTAACATTGGTTTGCTGGTGTTGCCATATTGTGTCCCTCTACCACAATCTACCATGAAAAGTTTTCCTCTGGCAAATTTTAGGGGTCATGAGTACAAAATACTCTCAAAATCTATTGTATGCCTCATGTCTTTATACGATATACCCCTCTTAGTTCACCAAGTACAGTGTATTTTAACATTAAAGGCAATATCACCTCAGTGTGACGGACGTGACATAAGCGACAATGTATGGAAATCATAAGATACTTGTTACTTTTCCATAATAAATGATAGTTTGCATGACAGAAATTCTTTACATGATACCAGTCTTTCTAAAATCTATGAAAGCTGAGAACAAATAACAGAAACACATCAAACATGTCAGTTGTAAACTGTGACAACCTGACAACATGAAATTACATCAAGGTAAGTGAAAATCTAATTTTGACACTCAACAAGGATAGTTTATCAACAATAAATGGCTATTTTCCACATTACTTGCATTATGCACCACCATGTCAAGCCAATGACAAGCCAATTACATGGCAACTCGCCATGTCATAACGCGTCATTGACCGAGTGGTTCACACCAACCGGAGCTGTTTTCGGATGACATGCTGATGTCCTTGGACTTCGTGCCAGGCTCCGGGCCGACCGGGCCGATGTGGTGTAGTGCTGACCGGGCCGATGTGGTGTGGTGCTGACCGGGCCGATGTGGTGTGGTGCTGACCGGGCCGACGTGGTATGGTGCTGACCGGGCCGCCGTGGTATGGTGCTGACTGGGCCGCCATTGTGTGGTGCTGACCGGGCCGACGTGGTGTGGTGCTGACCGGGCCGACGTGGTGTGGTGCTGACCGGGCCGACGTGGTGTGGTGCTGATCCAGCTGACGTGGTGTTGAAGTTTGATGTTTGAGAACAGCTAATGGTTGAAGCTGTCTCAGGCATATTTTTTCATATTTTTGTAACTCTTACTTTTTGAATAAATTAGGGTGTGACGGACGTGACATAAGGGACGGAAATTTTTTGATGATTTTCTCATACAAAAATTTTTATGATGTGATATGTTGATTGAATTTTACTTATAGACTTCAACAGAGAATGGTATCTACAACAGAAAAATGCAAAAGATATAGTTATTCTGTTACTTGCCATTTGTAAAGGAGTAGAGTGATAATTAGTACCACTCAAATTGAGGTCACTTTGAAAATAGCGCCATCTTCCCATCTCAATTACTCCGCAATGAAGAGGGGTAGAACGATAATTTTTTCACTGAAATAAACCTTAGCATTTAAATTTTACATAAAAAATAAGGAGACACCTCAAAACCTTCCTGCTAATAATAGTTGATCAAAGAAATGTCATAGTCTAACTACTTTACATTTTAATGCCAAAAATACCCCCCTTTTTTGGCCTTTAACCTGTCACGCAAAAACCAAAAATTGTTATATTGCACTGAAGTTGTCTCTGCAGGTAGAGGAGACCCCATTACACATCATACAAGTGTAAAATAGTGGATATTTTATTTGTAATAAGAAAATATCAAGCCCTGTATTGAGAAAAATGAAAGTGTTCCATTTTTCGTGACTTCACTTTTATCCATCTAGTGGATGTTAAAAATCCTGCTGCGTATTTTGAGGAAGGGTAGGTGAGTTAAAGGCTTGTACCCTCAACAAATTCAACAAGAAAGAGCAATCAGAGATTGCAGACCGTCGCCAGGACGTGTTTTTAGTGGTTTTTAAGGCTTTTGTGTTTAAACAAATATGGCGGCCGAACCATGTGACCAATGACGTCATTATTTATTTTTCTCCACCAATTTATCAATAGATGATGCTCAAGAAATTTCATCTTGATTAGATGAAGTTTGGTACTTGTCGAATTATGACGTCATAATGGAGGAACCTTTGACATCACCGTTAACATATGTTATTTCCCATGGAGAGTTCTTTACAATGAGCCATGTCTCATTTTTTTTTTCTAAGCTGCGCTTTTGGATATATAGAGGTGCAAATTTTCGGGTTTTCCAAGAGGGCACCAATATCACGTGACCTATGGCGTCATAATTATCATTTAAAAAAATTATACAGGAGGAGATGCACCTATGGTGAAAATTTCCTGTCAATCGGACCAACAGTTGCAGAGAAAATCATATTTAATCTGTGCGGACAGACAAACAGACAGAGAGACAAACAAACAGACAAATGAAAAATCACTCATAGAGTGACACTTGGCAAAACAGAACAAGGTAGCATGGCACACAAGACTCACCCTGGCTTGGAAATTGGAAAAAAAGTGGTTGACCTTTGGCCTATGTTGACCTTTTGGCCTATGTTGATCTCAAAATAGTTGTCGGTTGAATTCAGTTAACTGATATGTAAATCCCATTCAAATTTCAAGTGTATCGCATGAAAAATGAGGATTTTAGAAATTTGAAATCGTTGTTGACCTTTGGCCTATGTTGACCTTTTGGCCTAAGCTAATCTCAAAAATAGTTGGTGGTTGAATTCAGTTAGCTGACATAATTAAACTAAATTCAGTTAGCTTTTTCAAATTTCAAGTCAATTGGATGAAAATTGAGGATTTTAGAAATTTGAAATTGTTGTTGACCTTTAGCCTATGTTGACCTTTTGACCTGAAAAATATATAGGATTTTGTTAGACCAAGAACTCTACTATTTGGTGAAGTTTCGTGAAGATCGGTTTAAAATTGTGACCTGTAGGCAAGTATAAGTGAGCGGACAGACAGACAAACCATCACACAAATGAAAAATCACTCATAGAGGGACACTTGGCAAAACTGAACAAAGTAGCATGGCACTCAGTGGAGCATCCTTTTGACCTCAAAAATAATTAGTGGTTGATTTCAGTGACCCGATATGCAAACCGTCTTCAAAGTTTAAGTTAATCGGATGAAAATTGACAATTTTAGAAATTCTGCCTATGTTGACCTTTTGGCCTATGTTGACCTCAAACATTATTGGTTGTTGCTTTCAGTAAGGTGATATGAAAATCCTTTTCAAATTTCAAGTCAATCGGATGAAAATTGAGGATTTTAGAAATCTGAAAAAATTGGTTGACCTTTTGCCTATGTTGACCTTTTGGCCTATGCTGATCTCAAAAATAGCTGATCGTTGAATTCAGTTAACTGATGTGCATATCCCATTCAAATTTCAAGTGAATCGTATGAAAATTGAGGATTTTAGAAATTTGAAATTGTTGTTAACTTTTGGCCTATGTTGTTCTTTTGGCCGATGTCGATCTCAAAAATAGTTGGTGATTGAATTCAGTTTGCTGATATGTAAATCCCATTCAAATTTCAAGTCAATCGGATGAAAATTGAGGATTTTAGACATTTGAAAAAAAGTGGTTGACCTTTGGCCTATGTTGACATTTTGGCCTATGCTGATCTCAAAAATAGTTGGTGGTTGAATTCAGTTAGCCGATATGTAAATCCTTTTCAAATTTCAAGTCAATCGGATGAAAATTGAGGATTTTAGAAATTTGAAATGGTTGTTGACCTTTGGCCTATGTTGACCATTTGGCCTATGCTGATCTCAAAAATAGTTGGTGGTTGAATTCAGTTAGCCGATATGTAAATCCTTTTCAAATTTCAAGTCAATCGATGAAAATTGAGGATTTTAGAAATTTGAAATGGTTGTTGACCTTTGGCCTATGTTGACCTTTTGGCTTTTGCTGATCTCAAAAATAGCTGGTGGTTGAATTCAGTTCGTCGATATGTATATCTTATTCAAATTTCGGGTCAATCGGATGAAAATGAAAATTTTTAGAAATTTGGAAAAAGTGGTTGACCTTTGGCCTATGTTGACCTTTTGACCCCAAAAATATATAGGATTTTGTCGGACCACGAACTCTACCATTTGATGTTTCGTGAAGATCGGTTTAAAATTGTGACCTGTAGGCAAGTATAAGTGAGCGGACAGACAAACAAACAAACACAAACGCACAAACACACAAACCGAAGTGACGAACATACTTGCAAAAATTTTTTTTTTTTTTTGACAAGTAACAATATGAAAAATCACTCATAGAGCGAGACTTGGCAAAACAGTACAAAGTGGAATGCCGCTCAGTAGAGCATCCTTTTGACCTCAAAAATAATTTGTCGTTGAATTCAATGACCTGATATGCAAATCGTCTTCAAAGCTAAAGTTAATCTGAGAAAATTGACAATTTTTGAAATTTGGCCTATGTTGACCTTTTGGCCAATGTTGACCTCAAAAATAGATGGTGGTTGGGTTAAGTAAGCTGATATGCATATCCTATTCAGATTTCAAGTCAATCGGATGAAAATTGAGGATTTTAGAAATTAAAAAAAAGTGGTTGACCTTTGGCCTGCGTTGACCTTTTGGCCTACGCTGATCTCGAAAATAGTTGGTGGTTGAATTGAGTAAGCCGATATGTAAATCCTAATCAAATTTCAAGTCAATCGGATGAAAATTGAGGATTTTAGAAATCTGAAAAAATTGGTTGACCTTTTGCCTATGTTGACCTTTTGGCCTATGCTGATCTCAAAAATAGCTGATCGTTGAATTCAGTTAACTGATGTGCATATCCCATTCAAATTTCAAGTGAATCGTATGAAAATTGAGGATTTTAGAAATTTGAAATTGTTGTTAACTTTTGGCCTATGTTGTTCTTTTGGCCGATGTCGATCTCAAAAATAGTTGGTGGTTGAATTCAGTTTGCTGATATGTAAATCCCATTCAAATTTCAAGTCAATCGGATGAAAATTGAGGATTTTAGACATTTGAAAAAAAGGGGTTGACCTTTGGCCTATGTTGACCTTTTGGCCTATGCTGATCTCAAAAATAATTGGTGGTTGAATTCAGTTAGCCGATATGTAAATCCTTTTCAAATTTCAAGTCAATCGATGAAAATTGAGGATTTTAGAAATTTGAAATGGTTGTTGACCTTTGGCCTATGTTGACCTTTTGGCTTTTGCTGATCTCAAAAATAGCTGGTGGTTGAATTCAGTTAGTCTATATGTATATCTTATTCAAATTTCGGGTCAATCGGATGAAAATTAAAAATTTTAGAAATTTGGAAAAAGTGGTTGACCTTTGGCCTATGTTGATCTTTTGACCCCAAAAATATATAGGATTTTGTCGGACCACGAACTCTACCATTTAGTGACGTTTCGTGAAGATCGGTTTAAAATTGTGACCTGTAGGCAAGTATAAGTGAGCGGACAGACAAACAAACAAACACACAAACCGGAGTGAGCAACATACTTGTCCAAAAATATTTTATTTTTTTGCCAAGTAACAAACGGACTCACATGCAATACCGTCTCCTCTGGCGAGGGTAAAAATGTTACTGCGCTAACATACCGTATTAGCAGCACAACTATGCTACAACCCTGTCAGGGTTCAATTATGTCGGGGTAAGAACCGCCGAACTCCCTGACTCAGAGCAGAACTCCCACCGAGTCTGGTTTGATTTGATATTGATGATTCAATGGCAGCGGATGTGGCTCTGCTCGAGAACCGATGATTCCCTGATAATAATAATAATAATAATAATAATAATAATAATAATAATTTTGCCGTTAATCAATCAACTTGTCAGCTTACCGCAACTGGTACTCCCTCATGCACCAGCGAAGGCAAAGCGTACAGACTTGTGGAATGCTTTCCTACGTACAGTGTTGGCCTGTGAAACGCAGGGTGAAAATGCATGAAATTTGAAATCGGAAGACATCGGATGACATCACATACGATCAGGATGTGATGTCATAATCTTAAAAAAAAAAAAAATTTTAATTTTTTAAAAACCCCAGAAGACAGAAAGAAATGAACGGCAGAAGAAAGTCTGAAGTGGAGTAAAGAGGAAATCAATTTGTACAAGATGAGGTAATGATAAAGAAATAATATCCACACACATTAGTTTGGTGTTTGATGCTCCCTGCTGTGGAAATGGATACTTCCAGTGTGTGATGCGGCCTGCCCCACCAGACACGAAGGCCAAGTAGCGGAGCGTCTCCGTAGCGACGGCCGTGCGAGGCACTTTGTGTAGGCCCTGCCGCTGCCAGATATATAGGCCCACAGCCGGGGAGCCGTAGTCCCGGGCCCACAGCACATCCCCGCTTTCTGTTTCGATGGTCACGACAAGTCCATCACCACTTGATACAAAGTGGCCCAACCCTGCACAACCACAAGGCACCCCGTTTATTTACCACATCAATGCATCAATAATGTTGCCATTTGAAGTCAAAGCATGAATTGAATGACCAATACAGATACAACTAGAACGGGCACTCGGTAGAGCGCATACCTTCGCCGCAGCTACTGTTCTGTACTTGGCATGGGAGTGTAGGGAACAGAACAACAAAAATACGATTTTGACCTTTTCGTGACCTTGACCTTGACCTTTGACCCGATTGCTCCCAAAATCTAATCAAATGTGTCCCGTATAATAACCAATCATCCCACCAAATTTCATGCAATTCGGTTGAATACTTTTTGAGTTATGTGAATAACATACACACACACACACAGACATACAAATAAATACACAGCGATCAAAACATAACCTTCCGCTTTTGCGAAGGTAACTAGGCCATCACTCGGTAGAGCGCAAACCTCCACCAGACTTAACAGTTAACGTTTTGTATCCCACTGATAGACTGGATCTGGATTCGGACCTGAACCAAAATCTACTTTTCGTGTTCTCGTCGCCTAGCCAACTCATCCACGAGGTTTTGTCATAAGTTGTTCACAACCTTTTGAAATGAATGAATGAATGAATGATCGTTTTAAGGCCATTTTCCCCGCTCGAGCGGGGGTTAGCCTTGCGGGCCCCATGACAATCATGGTTCCATGTTTGAGGCAATGTTTTTATGGCCGGATGCCCTTCCTGACGCCAACCCTTGGTCACGCTCTTACGATGCGCAGGGATACGGTGTACCTATTCTAAATCTGGGTACACACCGTGATCATTCATCCCAGCAAGCTGGTACTCAATTTGCCGATCTCGGAAGGATGACAGGCTGAGTCAACCCCCCTGGTGTTAATTCAGCGATCGACCGGGATTTAGAACCCATGATCCTAGGATCCCAAGCCGGCACCCTAACCGCTAAGCCAACACCAGGATTTTGAAATATCATGCTGTATATCGTTTTTGGCCCTCACACTCAATGGTGAAGAATCAATTATTAAATTTACAAAAATCATCGGATCCGGATTCGGATCTTCACCAAAATCGAATCAATTCGTTCTTGTCAAACACCCAACCAGTCCACAAACGTTTCGTTCAAATCCATTCATAGCTTTATGAGATATCCTGTTCACAGACAAACATAGGTTAAAGCACAACCTTCATCCGCCTTCATTGGCGTAGCGTAACTGTACCACAGTGCAGCAAAGGCTCTAACAAAAGTTGATGACCTTGAGGGCCACCAAATGCAATCAGGCATGCAATGGTCTACTCTTTTCAAATGAATTCCAAAAAATTCCCTTGCTATGGCTTGTTTGCTAATATTCACTGTACGAATGGTACATATAGCTTTGGGTCATTTTCCAGAGTCAGCCATTGTGTGTCAGCAGCCTGGGGAAAACACAAAATTCCTGCCCAGTATAAGCCAGCAACCTGCGGTGGAGTGGAAACCCATCTAGGATTGAATCTCGGACACAGAAACATGCATGGCAATTGTCATAGATATCCTTATACTCACCCATGGATTATTGGACTTACAACATAGGGACAGGCCCAAAAAACTACTCTTTCAAAATATACCATTTCATCGAATTATTTGTAAAAAAAATATAGCATCCAGACTGCAAGTGGAAAATCCAACTTGGTGTCCGCTCTGGATAATGACGTGCTTCACGATGCACCACTCCCTAAGTTCACAAAGCACAGTGGATGGTGCATCGTGGAGTTCACCATCTATCAGAGTGGATGTTATTGCCATCCCGCTAATGGCCATTCAAATGGCAGAAAATAAATACACGGCGAATCATCGGACATCATCCGTATAGTCCCAAATTTTTGATGACGTACTATTTTCCGCCTGCACATCCTGAATAGAGGCCGAGTAGTCGTAATACGTCGCATTCCAGCGGAGCTCTCTCGTCTTGGTGTCGAACATTGTGATGGTGTATTCTGTAACGGAAGGTCAGAATCCTTTGAAAATCAATCAAGAAGTGCTCAAAAAGGCCCCTAAAGTAAATACACATTTACAAATGGCAAAAGCTTTTCATCCCAGACTCTCGGATGAACATTTAAGGAAGATTTTGGCATCCTGTATCTATGGGCGGCAGGCGTCGTTCCCTTTACCCACTTGCTCTCATAAATCCCCCACAATGGCCTCACTCCATGATAACTTTGCACATTGTAATGTTTGGTAACAACACAAATAGTTTATCACTTCACCACTGGAATGCAGTTTTGAAATTCCTCAATCTGTGTTTGCATGATCAGCCACTAGTTAGGTAGGGAAGTGGTTAGAAAGGCCGATTGCAGAAACCCAGGAATGTTTTATGAACCACGAGCGGCTGCATTCACCTCCACGTACTTAACACCCTCTACGTTCGGCGATGGCCGCCCTTTGGCCTGCGCCGATTGATATCCCAAGCAATGGGATAGGGAGAGAGAGATATATCTTCTCGGGACGGCAACATTTATCTGGCTTTGGCCAGTTTGTTAAATTCTTGTACTGCATAAAACAACAAACCCAGACGGTTTCTTACACAAAACGTTCCCCACACCCATCGCGGCCACCAACATCCCGAGGATGAAATTGTAGGGGAAACAGCGTCGGCTTGACCCGCTCAGTCTTACCGGTACGGCCAATGTACAGGAGAGGAGATGATGGGCAGACGTCGGCTGTAAAGGTTGTGGTTAACGTTTGCAGCTTCTCGCCAGTTGCTGGATCAACCACAAACCACACATCAACCTTGCGCCCTGTTGCATCACACGCGGGAGCAGGTTTCTCGCAAAGAATAAAAATACAAATCGAGCTTTGGCACAGAAAACTGAGTTTAAGAAGTAAAACACACAATAGTCTTATTTGTAGAAGATGAGGACTAGGGACTATAAAACAAAGGTAGACCCCATATGATGATCCACGTCACTAATAATTCTTGGCCAGAGGAGCTATAAGAGAAAACCTGACGCGATCTTCAAACAGTTGCAGCATTTTCAAACATTCAAACAATTTCAAAACAAATTGAATTCAAATTTCAAATATTCAAATTCAAATTCAAAAAAACATTCAAAACAAAACATTCAAACATTCAAAAAGTAAACATTCAAACAGTTGCAGCTTCAAACAGGCAAAAAATAAAATAAATAAATAAAATTAAATTTACAGAGTTTCATGGAGGCTGCCATAGGGTTTATAGACCAGAAATTCTGTAAATATGCAACATGGTCAAACCCAAACTCTCAAACTTTGGCAGTGTGGCCTTGAGGCCCAGTCCATGTTTGTGAGACTTTTTGCTCTGACATTCAACAGATGAGGTTTGTTTATAATGCCAGTTTCATAATATATTAGAGTAAGGAGTGGCAAGAACCCCTTTCCCCTGCATACAATCTGACATCCATACCAAACGGCTTCCTGACTGATGTTATAGTGGGAATTTTGAAATATAAAATGTTGAGTAAATTATACAACAAGGGCAGAGGAGGAAATTATACTACTGTACAGGGTGTCCCATAAGTCTGGAATCATCCCATAAGTCTGGATCTGTTGAATTCCTCAGCAACCTCCTTATGACTGATTTCCTATGAGCAGGATTACCTGGATGTGTTCTTCCTTAATCAGCGACATCATGGACCCATAGAAGAAACGAAAAAAATCATTCTTAAATGAAAAAATCATCAATTTCTTATTTGCCCTATTGTTCCAGACTTATGGGACACCCTGTATATCAAATAGGATGTATGTTTGTGTGTGTGTGTCATTGGTTGTTATCTCCATATGCAGGTTTCAGAAGGTAGAACGGAGTCCTCCCAGGTCTCGAAGTTTCCACCTCCGTTTCAGAAAGGGATCATGATTCATGGACCAGTTTATGAAGTTTTCTTATTGTCAAAATTTTGTTCCAAGGGTTCTTTTGATAATCGTCACCGAACCTTGGACAGCTACCAACTGCAGTTTCTTTGTTGTAATATTCCCAGGAATGGTTTTTAAGATCTCTGTGAGGTTCTTCTTTATCATTCCCGTTGCTCCAATAATTACTGGTACAATTTCGGTGCTGCTCAGCTTCCAGGATCTTTTCACTTAATTTTTGTGGTCTTGGTATTTGGTCATTTTCTTGATTTAGAATCTACACTTGTCTGTCTGGCTCAGTCCCGCCATCTTTTTAAATCCATTGGTGTGTCCTTCATCTTGGGCATTTATTATGATTTGTTTGCCGTCCCATTTGAGCTGACCTCTTCTTCGCCATTCCAATGAGCCTTCTTTGTCTATCCCCACTCTGTCCAGTTCTTTTTTATATTTTCCTGCTCTTTTGTCATTCTCCCAGTTGTTGGTGTATGATTCTTGATATTTTTAAAATATATTTATTTTGTCTTTTTTGCAATTGTTGGGGCTGTATTTGTTTCCGTTTCATTTTCCGGTGCGGCATCTTCTATTCACACCTGTTTTTCGAAACTCTTTGCAAGGTGAGTTAGGTATACTTTTTCAGGTTTGTTATGTTCATGTTTGTCTTCAAATTGCATTCGATAGTCTGTTGAGCATTTGACATACTAAGTTAGTCCTCCACCCAACACTCTGTGCACCTGGTTGAGTTCCATCAGGCCGCTCCCTCCCTCTCGTCCTGGCAGGTACATTCTCAGGATGCATTGGTTTTTGTAAAACATTTTGTGGATGGTAAGGAGTTTTCTTGTTTTGATGTTTAACTTGGTGATTTCTCATTGGGGCCCGTTTATTATTCCGCAGCTATATTGGAACACTGGTACTGCGAGCTGGTTTATGTCTTTGATTTTGTTTCTTGAGGAGAGGTACGTTTTCAGGATCAGCTTCGTTCTATGTAGGTATTCTTTGGCGATTGTTTGTGACATATTTGGTGGCCCTCTTCTACTCTGAGGTGTTTGTATGATGCTTTGTTTTCTAACTGCTGTATTGTTGTTTCAAGGTAAATTTTTATGTTGTCTGTTTTGTTGGTTTACAATGTACAAATGTGCATTTGGCACACTTGTCTAGTCCAAATTCCATTTGAATATGCATTGGAGAACCGTTTTACTAGTTTTAGTTGTTCTGTCAATTTTTTGTCATTTGGCGAGAAGAGCTTTAAATCATCCATGCACAGTAGATTTGTTACCTTTCCTATTTATTTGGATGTTTTTCTATTGGTTGTTAGGGTGTATCCGTGTCCTTGTTCATTGATGAGGTTACTTAGTGGGTCCAGAGCCAGACAAAACAGAAAGGGGGAAAGACTGTCTCCCTGGAAGATTCCACGCTGTATCTTTACATCTGGTATTTCGATATTTCCTTCTAAGTGTTGTAATATCAATGTGGTATTTATTCCAGAGCTTCATTGCTTTTTCAATCTGTCTGATTATTTGGGGATTGATTTTGTATATTTGCATGGATTTTATCATCCACGAATGTGGGACCCTGTCGAAAGCTTCCTTATAGTCTATAGAGGCGGTGGACAGTTTGGTTCTTTGCATTTTGCAATTTTCAAGTGTGGCCTTGTTCAGTAGTAGGTGGCCAATTGTTCCAAAACAACCTCTCTTACATCCCTTTTGTTCTGCCTCTAAACCTCCTTGTTGTATTAGGTGATTATGGAAAGTATCAAGTTATTTTAGCCAGAAATTTGTAAATCCATCTGGGCCTGGGATTTTAAAGTTGTTTTCTATTTTTTTTTTCTTCATCAATAACCATGGGGGAATTCCCTTGAGATATTGTTTCTTCTTTTCCAGGTTTAGGATCCAATTCCGCTTATATGTTATGTTCTTTCTGATCTTCAAAAATTCCTTTCCAGAATTTTTCCAGCTTTTCTTTTTCAGGGGGATTTGACACATTCTCCTTTTGTTTCTCTAATTCATGGCACAATCTCTTTGGGTTACTCTCAAACATGTGGTTTTGTTTTCTCCTGTTGTGTGTGTGTTTGTGTATCATTGATTTTCACATCTGAAAATCATAGAAAAAACAAGGCTGAGCCAATCTCCACCACATGTTGCATGTACAATTGTACATGCTGGGGGTACCCAGAGTGAATGGGTATTACTAGTATTGTATATATAAAGGGAGGTCGGGATCTTGCCCCCATCATCTTACTCAATGACTATTTCATAAATAAAAACAAATTATACAAATCATACAAGGATACAAATTAGGTTAATTTGCAGCATTACATACTTATGTAGTTCTATCTATTCCATGTGTGTTTAAGATGTCATTTATTTACAGCAATCAATAAATATTTTTTATATAATGGCCTATAATATAAATCTATATTATAAAACAGGAGTGCCTGTCTGTCTGTCTGTTCGTCCCCAAACTACTTCCTCAGTTTTGGGGCCAGCCCCACCAAACCTCCTGTGGAACGTTTTGTTTGGGGTCCCAGCGGATGTTGTAAGGTAGGTAGAAGGTTTCATAAGTTCCTCAATAAAATTATGATTTTGAAATTGACTCGATACCGAGCTGCTCCGAATCCGGAAGTGAACACATGACGATTATGAGCTGGTTTTATAATATCTCAAAACAATCGTCATTTAACACAGTATTTCATTATGGTATTAATTTATGATTGGAATGATGCTATTTGGAATTGAGTGAATACAATTATGATTTTGAATTTCCAACCGTACAGAACTGCTCTATATCCGGATGAACGCCAGCACGGATTTAAATATTGTTTATGTCACGAATGTTGGTAAACGTTTATTTTTTATATTAATGCTATTTAATTTGTGATTGGAGTTATGCTGTTTGGAATTAAAATAGAGATATTGAGTTCAAATGAATGAGGAAATGACGTGATGGTTTCTACTTTCTAACCGTGACATTCGCGGATCGCCATATGCAGATTCGCCATTGACCGGGTAAAGAACCATTCAGACTGGACACGTTTTTCGTGCAAGTCCTTCACGAACCTGCTGTCCATATTTGAGGTTCGACTACAGTTGGCACAGGAATGTGGAATTTATTGGTTCCATGGTTTAGCATTCACCGTTTCCTCATTGTTTGTTTGCTTTCGAACCCCCACCTGTGCGTAGCACTGGTACCTCGCTGGTATATGTATGAAACGATATTGAGAAAACCAACAATACATTTTTTTCAGAATTTCCAAGTCCAATGCTATAAAGTATCCTCAAAAACAATAAAACATGGCATTGCCTGTTACTATTGTACTTGGCTTGTTCAGGCAGCCATGATATGTTGGATGTGGTTTTACCTGTGTACAAAATTCCATCAGAACTCCTGCACGGAGATGCTTGCACAAGCTCTGGGATGCTGAAGGGTAGTTTCTGCAGAGTTTGGAAACATCGGATTAGCTATTAATCGGTTGTTCCCAAAGCAGCAGTCTGATGGTGCCAAAGCAAAAGAGATTAATAAGTAAGTAAATGGTGCATTAGGAGGGATATCTCTTCATTACGATGGTGCCCCCCACGCCCCTGTGTGCTCCCCTCCCCCGTTCCACACTCCAAATGCCCTCCTCAAACTCAAACGACTATTCATAATAATGTCCCTTTAACTGAAGATAGGTCAGCCTTCATTAAGTGAGGTAAGGAGTCGATGATCACTGCAGATCATCCTATGGACATGTTTGTTCTTTTTGCCTTCCTAGCAGTAGATGGATACAATGAACCCCGAAGAAAAGCTCAGGAGAATCTCAATATGGATCTCCCAAGATTAAGATTCTGGCTAGCCACCCAGTCTTGCTCACAAAACTCTCTAACAACAACATTCTCTCAGTCCTCTGACTCTCCTCAGCAACTCCAAGATGTACACATTCCTCCAGTAAGCCCCTACTGCTTAAACTCCCAAAATCCAGGCTTACACCACATCTCCACTCTTTCGTTCCTCTTTTTCCCGTTTGTGGAACTGCCCTCCAAAGACGGTTCAATCGCACTGTTCACTTCAGGGCTTCAAGCATTAGCATTGCACCACCGTCTCGTGTCATCCCCCCATCCCTACCCACGATTGTTTTACCCTCATTAACCCCATCAACCCTCTCATGCAGGTTACCAGGTTTCATTTCCTCTCCCCCCTTGTCTTGTCCTATTCGTACATTTCCTTGTTTGTTCTGTCCAACTGTGACCCCATTACACCGCTGTTAATATATTGCCTTTTAATCCTGTCACCTCGCTCTTCCGGAACCTACATCTTGTTTTAAAATGAAAAGTAAAGTTATTCAGGGCCCTCTTGTCAAATATCTGGCAGATTTTCTCCCTTCCTTGTTCTGGAACTCTGGAAGGCATCGCAAGGCAGCATCTCTTAGGCCATGCCATGGGAATTGTCTTATTGTCAATATAAACAACTTCCCTGCTTTCTTGAAAAATCTGCTGCTATGTAAATAACCTTATGCCAAATGGTTCCTCATCCCATAGCAGGTAGGTTGTGTATATGGAGGAGTACATTAACAGAGGGCAAAGGGTCAACAGACAAAATGGGGGCGAAAGGGAAAACAATAGGATAAGAATGCACAGATGTACCACAGAACGAGGGAGGAAATGCAGGTGAAGGGTGGAAAGAGGGTCTCAGCAGGTGTATTAAAGCTCAGAGGTAGGAAAGGGAGAGATCATGAGGTGCTTTGTGCAGGCCAAAGTAAAAAATAAGAAACTAGTCAACCACATTGAGCTTGGGTGTTCAATGTTGAGAATTCAAGCAAACATTCTCACTCTGTCCTTCCTCCAACATTGACACCTGGCACATCTTACCATTTACTTCTTGCAGATTCACTGGAGGAAGCACCTCATGATATTTCCCATTCCCACCTTTGAGGTACAATTTGAGTTCCTTGGCCATAGAATTAGCCAGAACTTGTCGTAAGCTGATCACATGTCCAATGTGGCCTCCAGGGCTAGACTTGGCTTACTGTGTCGTAAGTTCTTTCTTGACCGATCTCGGCTTGGAATGGTGAATAAGGTATTAATCTGTTGTGATATACAGTATGACTTCCCTCTGCAAGATGATGTCACCTAATCATATCCTGCTCCCATAGAGGCTGATGGTGTCCAAAACTCTCAAGACCTTCCCCTCTTTCATCGCAAAAGATATTGTTGGCCTTGTAGTTCTCTGTGTCAACTTTATCTGGTATAGCTCCTTCTCCAGGTATTTTATAGTTTTTAAGCCCCTGTAATTTGTGCTTATTCATTCATCAACTTATTTGTTGCCCATATTATTGAAATTCTTTGTCCCCCTTTCTTCTAGTCTGTTGAATTGTCTCCCTGAGTCTGTGCTTTCAAACTCTTCCCTTCAGCCCTTTCGACACAGGTGCACCATTGGTATGTCATGTTCTCTCCATACACTTTTATACTCTTTCTAAACCTGCCCCCCTCCGCAACCTTATCTACTCACTCGAATGAGGTTTGCTTGCATGTTTCTAGTATTCCCATTCTCCTCCACTCTTATCAGTTTGTCAACCTTCCTCCGTCATGCGGCTCTTGTTTATGTACAAAGTGTGAATTCAGAATGTGTGCAAACAAAATGGATTAACAAAAGCTTTAAATCAATTAATTTATATGAAGCACCCACCCAGGTAACCTTGGCTGCAGTCTGTATATTGGTGTTGGGGGAAGGAAGATCAGAAGGAATAAAAAAAAACTTGACCAATCAAATTTAAGTAGAGGAATTGTTAGGTAAAAAATTAAAAAAAATGGAAATCCATGAATTGGCAAGTGTTTGGCACAACTGTTTATTGGGCTAAATTGACAATGGGCCTTACTGTTAAGCCTTTTCCCAACTTCCCACTCAAAGTGTACAAGGAGCCATCGCTTGGGTCTGGAAGAAAGGCAGGCCTGAACAGAGCATGAAAAAAACAGAAGAGGATCACAAAATACACAGAAATATTCGATGTAATTGCTCTTATATTGTGTTAAAGAAAGGCCAAATCATCATTGACAATTAATCTTTCTCAGCAAATGAAACCAAGAAGTGGCAGCATAATGAAAATGTGGGAAAATAAGCGTATGGCACAATAGTATTTTTTAGTTTGTGTATCTAAATAGAAACAATCTCTGTATAGATATTTAAACCTTGCTTTGCCTCGGAGACCTGCCTCAGAGTTGTCTAGCCTGAGATTTTATCTCGAAGCAGCTATAAACTGCCATCCTGTTGTTTTACATGCAGGGTCGTTCATAAATATGTGCTTCGTCCCTCGGCTGGACGTTAAAATGAGCGTCTCGTTTGCTAGTATTCGTTGGTGGACATTAAAGACCTCAGGGTGTCCTTTGCAAAGAGAATGTGAGCTATCGCCGGCACCATGAACAAATTCCAAATTCCTGCACTTGTACTTGAGTATCCTGTGTTGGAGTGGTGGCCCATCCAGGTTGTAACCCCCAGCAGCCTAACCAATGAAACTTCCTTTGCAGCCCTGTGCGCCTAATGGCACAGATGAAACCAACAAGAAGAAGAATTATGTTGGATTATTAAAAGTCACACAAAATTTACTTCCCAAGAAATGTTACAGCTTCTTTAATCCTCATAAGTTGTACAAAAAACATATTGACCACGACATACGATAGCATCCATATTGGCAGGAAGTGAAGAAGAAGACAGGTAGGACTGGCTTCACAACTGCACAAGTGCTCTGTATCTTACTTCATACATATTGTTGCCAGCGTACAACATTATAGGTCAAAATAAAAACGAGTACGAATGTGAATTATTTCGTATTACCATTGCCTTAAAAAAAAGTCTGAACAGTTTGAGATAAAAAGCGGTAAAAAAGAAAAAGGAATTAGTTTTACATCATTGGCCGAAGTTGATATAATGGCGAGCATTATGAAATAGAAAGTTGCCTCAGAGTGTTGTCCTTTTTAGTCAGAAGTCAGAAAGTAAGAATGATTAGTTACATTACTTATCTGCATATGTGATATTTAAATTACTAACACATCACACAGCATATATCTAGCCCGCACCAAGTTTAGCAATAGCTATTACAGCCCTTGGACTAGGAAAGGTTCCCCAACTCTGCTTTAATATTGTCGTGTGACTACCCTGTAGTGAACACCGCAGGGCGACACGGACGACCAAATCAGCTTTACTCCAAGGCGTTCAATCCAAAAATGACGGTATTATTTACACACGAGGGAAAGGAGGATGACAAACGTACCTGGGCGGTTTCCACCCGACGTCTTCGCACCTGGATAAATTAACTCAAACGACACAGGATTTACTGTACAAAAATACCGGCTTTATTAAAGAAATGTCGGTAACCAAGTGATGCACGTTAAAATAAAGTCCGAACTGGAGCGCCCCCACACAGACTCAAATACAAACAATGGGAAAAATAACTGTGAAAATAAATATGTGTTTGTGTGGCACTTCGCTCTAATTGGCTCTTGAACCTCGTCAGGAATCGTCCCGGGCCCCGCGTCCTTGCGCGTGAAAATACGCTCGTTGGCACCGAAGTCTGTGCGCGGGAACGACCTTGGTGCACAGCTCGCTCTTCCAGCCGCCGAGCCCAAAGTGAGCAGGCCGCGCCCGTCCACTCGCCGTCTGCTCCACACCAGCACCCACGTCTCCCAGCGCAAGAGCACTATGAACTCCGACCACTCGCCGTGAACTCCCGAAGCAGAGCGAGATATCAAATCGTGACTGTTCACCGCCAAAGCCAGAAGATGCGATGAGGTCAAGAGGGCCAAGAAGACAAGAGGACGAAAACTCGTGAACTTTGTCCGTTCGCCGTCAAATCCCGAAAATCAGAGCAAGCCGAGAGAGAAACCACGAGCCAAGAAGAAGAGGAAAATGTCCGGACACGACCATTTGTTATTGAGGCCAGGACTTAAGAGGACAAAGAAGAGAGGAGAGAGAAGAGGAAAATGTCTGGCCATGACCGTTCGTTATTGAGGCCAGGACTCAAGAGGACGAAGAAGAGCAAGAAAATGTCAGGCAGAGTGTTCTTTTATACTCAAGCCTCTGATGTCATCTCACTACGTCTCCGTGTTGACTCCTATCAGCGAGTGCCATCTTAGCAGTCCTTACTTGAACCAAATTCCAGACCAATCACTGCTTTTCAGGGCGTGGCCTCATGGCCCTGCTGGTGCCTGTGTGCTCACCAGGTCAGTGTTATCAGCGGTAGTGCTCAATGTCCTGCTTCCGGTTGGTTTTTATTTAGTGTTATAAATGCGCGATTTCCTGGCTAGGTGTGTGTGCTGCGTGTGTCATAAGGAACAGAGGAAAATTAACAGAGGCCATTACATACAGGGGGTTTACCATTAATCCCTAACTAATTAAAATAACCCCACCCCTCATGATGGGAATGAAGATACGCTCTTCTGCGACATACGGTCTACCGGATCCCTACTTATGATACATGAGGGTTTCTTCTTTACGACAGTCGGAGCAGACTACCTATGCAATTCTACCTGGACTATGGTATTGCCTACCCCCCACAAATGTAACAATATATACAGTACAATATATACAATATATATATATATACAAAAACAATTGTAACAATATATACAATATATATATATACAAAAATATATGCAAAAGTAAAAATATATACAAAAAAAAAAAGGAAAAAAAAGTACATATAGATAAAGTATCCTCAGTTTCAAAGAAATATTCAATAAAATGCTGTCTTCAAACCAAGCGCTCAAAGAGTCAACATCACTGGAAAGCTTGTGCTCAATTTCACCAACATTCTTTCAGGGAACCAGTAGAGTAGGTCAGGGTCCAATAACAACTTAGTACAAACTATGTTGAAAATCTTATCTAGTTATCTCGTTCCGTAAAGATGTGTCCAACTCTGGTGACATACATGATCAGATTTCTCCAAACATCCCGAACCTGCGCTGCTTCTCTAAGCTCTGGCAGCGACAGCTCAGTAGCCTTTACCGCATCCATCCAGCACATACTACGTCTGCCTCTTCCTCTTCTTCCCTCAACCATACCGAGCATGGTTGACTTCTCCAGAATTTAGTTTTCCCCACCTCCACCTCCTTGAATTGCTGCCTTAACCCCATTAAAACCTTTGGTTTCAAAAACTTTGGTTAAGAGGCCTTTTGTTTCAAAACCTGAACTGCAAGATATAGATTCAGAGTTTCCTTCTCCTAGATGAGCTGCCTACCAAGGCAAACGAGTGCCATCTGTCCAAAGCAAATGGGTTTAAGGTGCCAGTTATTCGCCTTTCACCTCTACACCCGTTAATGAGAACAACCCCACCACGAGAAGGCTGGTGCGAGGCTACACTGTCAGAGGCTGTTTGAGACGCTGAGCCTTGGAGTATTTTTGCATACATTGAGAGCTTATCGTCAATGCCACGCCATGGCATACCTGGCCATGCGGGTCACATTTTCAACAGCATTTATAAAAAGCAAAAACAAAAGTGGGCCTAAAGTTAATCCCTGAGGGATTCCTCTTAAAATATTTATTTCATGTGAAAAACACCATTGATCTTGACTCTGATGTTTGTGTGACAAAACCACTTCAAAGACAAAATCCTTAAGCCAATTGATTGATACATTTTCACATAATACAACATGATGTATGGAGTCAAAAGCTTTTTTTGAGATATAATAAAACCGTAATCCATGGCCATATTCTGTTTAACATAAGATAGCTTGGTACCTGTTGAGAAAGTAAACTAATAAATAGTTTGACACCAAATACCTGAATAACCGGTCTCTTTCTAGGATCTTTGAACAGGAACTAAGAACATAAGTAGGTCGATAATCATTAACAGAAAGAAAACAATTTTTCTTATGTACAGGCCTTTGCGTTCTTAAAATCGTGTATAATACAACCAGAAGTAATTGAAGCAATAATTATATAATGAAGAGTTTTAGCAATGGCATCATATTATCCTTCAAAAAGGAACCAGGACACATTGATCTAGAATTATGTATGTTGTCTGATGTGATCTAGAATTATGTTATGTTGTCTGATGTAGAATTACAACATTTTAGATCAAGTAACAACTTTTTCGTAGAAATGACTGATAAAGGTTGGAACTAGAACGGCACTCAGTAGCGAGCACACCTCCACCTGGTTGGTCATATCACTCAATGGTGAAGATCACTTAAAAAATTATACTAGCTGGATCCGGATTCAGATCTTCACCAAAATTGAATCGATTCTTCCTTGTCGCACACACACAACCTGTCCAACAAGTTTCGTCCAAATCCGTCCATAACTTTTTGAGATATCCTGCTATGTATCATTTTTGGCTCTATCTCCCGATGGTGAAAAATCACTTAAACAATTAAATAATTCTCATATCTGAATCCATATTCAGATCTTCACCAAAGTCGAATCGAATTGTCCATGTCAGACACCCAACCTGTCCACCAAGTTTCGTCCAAATCCGTCCACAACTTTTTGAGATACCCTGCTATGTATCGTTTTTGGCCCGATCTCCCAATGGTGAAGAATCACTTTAAAAATTCTAGTAGCCGGATCCGAATCCGGATCTTCACCAAACTCTAGTCATTTCGTCTTTGTCACATACGCTACATCTCTGCCAAATTTCGCCCGAATCCGTCCACAACTTTTTGAGATATTTTGTTCACAAACGGACAGACAGACAGACAAACGAACAGACAGACAGACAGGGGTGAAAACATAACCTCCATCTATCTACCTTTGGTGGCAGAGTTAATGAGAAACTTTGTAATTCCTCACCATTACGGTAGTTACTGTTCATTGTATGTACGATTATTGTGAAGATGTGGCAAGTCTGATTCCAAATTGGAATTGACATTTGCAAAGTGATCGTTGAACGTATTAGCAATATTAAAAACTTACATGTAATTAACCGTCAAATTTAATACTCTACCTTTCTTTTAATCTCTTCCAAAATAATATTTCAGGATCTGTTTCTTTTTAACCGCCTCTTCTCCAACATTGCTCCCTCTGTTGTCTGTCCTAAGACCCCTCACCCCCCCCCCGACCCCCCATAATCTACTGCAGGACGCACGCATTCTTCTGGCAACCTCCTCTTGCTTAAACTTACACAATCCAGGCTGACTATATAACTCTTTTATTCCTGCCTTATCCCATTTACATAACCACCTTCCAGAGGCTATTCAGTCTCAATCTTCCCTCCAGCCTCCAGGGCTTCAAAAAAAAAAACTGTGCACCACCATATTGTCATCCCCAATTCTAAACCCATTATCTTTATTGCCCCCATTAACCTTTCTAACCCAACCAACTTGTTAGTTTCAATGTTTTCTCCCTTCCTCCTTGTTCTCTTTTCCCATTCGTTCATTCCCTTGATGTTTGTCCCACTGTCAGTTCTACCTCACTCTTCCATGAGCCTCGTTCCTGTAAAGGAAAAATAAACATGGATTTTAATACATCCACAATTCCTTTATATCACATTGACATTCCTGTTTTTTTACATTTAAAAAATCTTGTTTTTTTCCAACTCTTTCACTTTCCTCGGAATTGGCATTTATCTGAAGCTTACAATACTCACTGCGTTCATCTGTATTCCCACGGTCTTTAAAACCCTTGAAAACTTGTTTATTTTAAAAATTAATTCTAAAAGTTCATTTGTAATGCATGGTTTCGTACACCGTTTAATGATTTAATGTGTACCTGCCTCAAATGTACATCTCCATTTAAACCATCGTCATAATGTGTCATGCGTCTTTCTCTGTGGGATATGAGAGCGTCGGTGCTGCTGAAGCAGTTTCTTGGCTCGGGTTACAATCCTGGACATGTTACCACTCTGAGGCAGGATCAACTCGACCGAGTGTGCAGGAATTAGTACTTTGGCCATGGTGCCAGCAATAGCTCACCCACTCTTGCAAAGGACACCATGAGATCTTTAAAGTCCACCAACTAATTTTAGCAGATGGGACGTCCAGTTTAGCATCCATCCGAGGGACGGGACAAACATTGGTGCCTGGCCCTGAATGTGAAACACTGGGATAGCAGTTTATAGCTAGGCCAAGATTCAAATCAAGACTAGACAACTCAGATGAGTCTGCATACCTCTAGTCCATCCTGCCAGTCCACTCTGCCTAAAACTAGAATAAATTTATCTTGAAATTATTCCATTAATCCATCAACATTTTCCATATCAGAACAGACTATATTTTCCACCTCCATTACAATAATCATCTTTACAGTGAATTTTCAAAGATCTAAATTTCACTGTGAGGTGATTGCAAACCACCATCTAATAACTTTCCTCTTCCCAAATGGTGTCGGAATGCAAAACTGCAACAGCAATGGATTACATACAAAAACTACAAAAAAAACAGTTAAAATTAGATTTTCGAAACGTTTTTGCATTGCATGGCACGAGGATTAGAACAATTCTCGAAACTCGTGTTAACACCAACACACAAGTCGATGGAGGCACAATCTTGTTTCAAAAGAATCCCCCGTCCCACTGGAAGGCAGAAGTGGAAAAAAAACAAGCATTTGGCCATGGAATCAACTTCCTGCTTTGCGGGGCTCAGACCTTGGTAAGAAGGCCATTTTATCTGACATTGAGAGACCAATAGATTGTGTGTGTATTTCTGTTCATATGACCTTCTCCCACATGTGATAATCATAAAAAGCAATCTGCAGTAGCTCACAGTCTTTCCTATTTACACACGTGATCGAGGGCAAGTATCATGTCAGATCCGTTAAAATGTAGTAGTACTAGAAGTAGTTGTAGTAATAGTATTCAAATTTGTTACATTCGCTTATAAGATTAAGACTTATAAGAACAAGCATTCTGAGTATTGCGCTGCAATACATGTCCCCTACCGGCAGTCTGTCGTCCGGAAAACTGTTGGGGAAATTACCAAAGTTCAAAGTGCCATAACTTTGTCAAAAATGATCGAAACGTCGTGAAGTTCGAACTCGATCTGTAACTTATCATGAGGAAACCATGTGCCAAGTTTGAAATCATTAGCATTAAGAGTTTAGAAAAAAAGTCCGGAAAACTGTTCTTTGCGTGACGGACGGACAGACTGACAGACGGAGGGACGGAGTGCAAACCTATAGTCCCCTCCGGTGTACACCGGTAGAGGACTAATAAGACATAAAAAGTCATTAAATACTTACTCCGACAAATGCATGGGAACTTGCAACACAGCATCTGCAAACACAAATGGCATTTCTATCTCATGCTGGGAATACAATCAAAATATACTGTAGAGTACACATTTACAAATGAAATGACGTCATATTTGGCCATTCATTAGGTCTGCATGTAATTGGTGGAGTACCTATCCTATTGCACATATCAGCCAAATACTTACACTCGTACACCACAATTTCATAATAATTAGAAAGGATGACACTGAAAACTTTTCAACAACGGCATAATAAATTAAACACGTCATTGTTAGTTTGTATTGTTGTAACAGGTGAAAGTAAAGCATTGTAATGAAAACCAGTTGTGGTCACATCTTCATCAACTTCTGAGTCCGACAGTATGATGCAGTGGTTGCACCATTTACTTTTGAATCGTCTAGTCTGGGTTACATTTCCAACTAGACTATAAACCATCGGATTGGTGCTTCGTATGCAGGGCTTTGTGTCACAAAGTGCGTCACCAATCGGATGGGCCATCTGCTAGCATTAGTTAATGGGCATCAAATATTCCACAGTGCCTTTCTCAATGAGCAGGCAATTTTTTTGCAAGAAACAAGATCAAACTACTAACTCTTGAGAAAAACCATCTTCAGTCATAAGTCAGGCCTGCTCAGTCGGTTCGCGAAAGATTTGGGTCAAAAACTTTCGCTATCAAACACCACAAGAAGGTGGCAATAATTTGGGTCCTTCGTAGTAATAATGCCATCAATCCCCGTTAGCAATTTTCCTATTGAAGTGATGCTGGAAATTTATCTCGTAAGGCCATCCAAATTCACACAAAATGACTTTTCATTGTTTGGTACATGCGTTATTTCCTCTATTTTATGTTATCGAGAAGCATCGCCATCACAATTCCCTTCCAGTGTTTGTTTGTTTGTTTCAATTTAACTTTGGAAATTATGGAATCTTTTGTACATCACTCCTTTCCTATTCCATCTCCAGGCGCTGCATGACGTTATCGCAGGGGTACCGAAGGGGGCCCGGCGATGACGCTCGCTGAAAGGGAGTACTCAGTTTTCACTCCATTTGTTTGTTTTCTTTCATGTTTGTTTGTTTGTCCAGGCAATATCCCAGCCATCCTTTGAGCAAGGAAGCTGACATTTTGGCCCAAGAGTGAGCACATGCTTTGGCAAAACGGTATTTTTTTGATTAATTAATTGATTGATTAATTATTTAATTACTAGCAGAAGTACCCGGCATTGCCGGGCGGGGGAGGGGAGGGGAACGGGGGGGAGGGGAGGAGGGGGGTGGAGGGGAACGGGGGGAGGGGAGGAGGGGGGAGGGGAGAAGAGGGGGGAGGGGAGGGGGAGGGGAGGGGGAGGAGAGGGGGGAGGGGAGAAGAGGGGGGAGGGGAGGGGGAGGGGAGGGGGAGGGGAGGGGGGAGGGGGAGGAGAGGGGGGAGGGGGAGGGGGAGGGGGGAGTGGGAGGGGGAGGGGGAGGGTGAGGAGAGGGGGGAGGGGGAGGGGGAGGGAGGAGGGGGAGGTTGGAGTGGGAGGGGGAGGGTGGGAGGGGGAGGGGGGAGGGGTAGGGGGAGGGATGAGGGGGATGGGGGGCAGTGGGAGGGGGTGGGGGAGGGGGAAGAGGGAGGGGGAGGGGGAGGGGGAGGGGAGAAGAGGGGGGGAGGGGAGGGGGAGGGGAGGGGGAGGAGAGGGGGGAGGGGGAGGAGAGGGGGGAGAGGGAGGGGGAGGGGGAGGGGGAGGGTGAGGAGAGGGGGGAGGGGGAGGGGGAGGGGGAGGGGGAGGGGGAGGGGGAGGGGGAGGGGGAGGGGAGGGGGTAGGGGGAGGGGAGGGGTGAGGGGGAGGGGGGAAGGGGGAGGCGGGAGGTGGGGAAGGGGAAGGAGCAGGGGGGAGGGGGAAAAGGGAGGGGGAGGGGGAAAATGGAGGGGGAGGGGGAAAAAGGGAGGGGGAGGGGGGGAAGGGGAGGGGGGTAGGGTGGAGGGGGAAGGAAGGGGGAGGACGGAAGCTCTGACGCTCGGAGGACAGGGGCTTCTGCTTCTACTGCTAATCCCTCCCCCTCCCCCTCCTCCCTCGCACAAATTACACCGTGAAGGCCCAATGGCCATGTCTATGCCACAAATCAAGTACGTGAGCGAGTCGGGCGCACTGAATTGAAAATATATAGAACGCTCATACTCCGTGAAAAGTGAAGCCGCCGTGTCGCCATCTTGGTTAGCACGACTCGACCAACTCGCTTCACGGATCTCGTTTGTTTTGAACATGTGAATTACGTGCGAACGCGTAACTGTGAGTTTATGGCGGCAAGGAGTATCACGTGATCGCTCTGAGCAAATCAGCGCGCTGCTCTGCCACCTGATCAGATTCCGTGTATAATATTCCTCACTGAAATGCGCTGAGGTAAATATGAATAAAAAATATGGATCTCGTAAAGATGAAAGAAAAAAAAAACCTATGTGGTGTGAATGGCAATGTTCCTCGCTGAAATGTGAAAAAGCGCAATCGCTTTTCGCTCTGAAATACGTGCGAACGCGTAACTGAGTTAATGGCGGCAAGGAACATCACGTGATCGCTCTGAGCGAATCAGCGCGCTGCTCTGCCACCGGTCAGATTCCGTGCATAATATTCCTCGCTGAAATGTGCTGAGGTAAAAATATGGTAAAAAAATATTATGAAATAATTTTTTTTAGGTCGGCCATGTTCTTCCCGGGCTCAATGGCCATGTCTATGCCAAATATCAAGCACGTGAGCCTCTCCATTTAGGAGTCTATCGGTAACATTACACACACACATACACACACACACACACACAAACTGTGTTTTATATATACTAGGGCATGCCCGTACTATATATATATCTAAAATTATATCCCCCCCCTCTATTTACATGAAATGGTTTGGTCCAAAGCGAACGGCTTGCGAGTGGTGACAATCCCCCCCCCCCCTCTATTTACATGAAATGGTTTGGTCCAAAGCGAACGGCTTCCGGAGTTTGGTAAAGAAATCGCCATCGCGTGCACAAACGCGCAGGAAAGCGAATGAATCGCAAATTCGTTTTTATTAGTTTTAAAACATAGTTTAACGCCAACATAGTTTGCAAACGTGAAATAAATGAATACGCTCTCAAATGTGCCATCCGAGGCAGAGTGTGTCCGCCACGTTCGGCACACGCGATAGTTCGCTGCTCTCTGATTGGTTGAATCGTTTTTTGGACATAGCTCGGTAAGTAATTGTCCGATTAATATGAAACCTTGAAAAGGCACATCCTCGGGTCCCCAGCAATATACCTGGCAAGTTAAAAGTATATCGGACCCGTGGTTGTCGAGAAACAGCGGTCACAGACAAACAGACGTACAGACGTACAGACGTACAGACGTACAAACGTACAAACGTACAGAGATTACTGGAATTATAGATAGATACTAGGGCATGCCCGTACTATATATATATCTAAAATTATATCCCCCCCCTCTATTTACATGAAATGGTTTGGTCCAAAGCGAACGGCTTGCGAGTGGTGACAATCCCCCCCCTCTATTTACATGAAATGGTTTGGTCCAAAGCGAACGGCTTCCGGAGTTTGGTAAAGAAATCGCCATCGCGTGCACAAACGCGCAGGAAAGCGAATGAATCGCAAATTCGTTTTTATTAGTTTTAAAACATAGTTTAACGCCAACATAGTTTGCAAACGTGAAATAAATGAATACGCTCTCAAATGTGCCATCCGAGGCAGAGTGTGTCCGCCACGTTCGGCACACGCGATAGTTCGCTGCTCTCTGATTGGTTGAATCGTTTTTTGGACATAGCTCGGTAAGTAATTGTCCGATTAATATGAAACCTTGAAAAGGCACATCCTCGGGTCCCCAGCAATATACCTGGCAAGTTAAAAGTATATCGGACCCGTGGTTGTCGAGAAACAGCGGTCACAGACAAACAGACGTACAGACGTACAGACGTACAAACGTACAAACGTACAGAGATTACTGGAATTATAGATAGATAGATTATCGATTTATTAAATACTTATTCATTTTCTTTCTCCTCTGGAACTATCTTTGGCACCTTTTGAGCTAGGAAGCTGATATTTGGACATGATAGTGACCAAGTGATTTGGCTATAAAGGATATTTTTGATTTATTGATTAATCAATCATTTAATTAACTTTCAAAAAGTTACAGCTTCGGTTGAAACACTGGTGGTTTCGGTATGCTATTATCCAATTAATTAAGAAATGAATTATGTACGATTATTATTTATTTATTTTAATTACGCAATTTATCAATCAATTATTGTATACCTCTCCCTCCCAATACCGTTTGTATGTGCTGCACGGTGGCATCACTGGCTGCGGCACCCCGGTAATGCCACGCGCTGGAGGATATGTTATATATTAATTTGGCATGGGGGCGGTGTACTTTGAATGTATCTATACTAGTTTTCTTTAATTTTTTATGATAAAGCTCTCAGGGTCATAGGGGAGCTTATACACATAATTACCTGTGGGTGATGTTTGATGCCATTAGTGTATCTTTAATTAGGAAACAAAGTATACTGGATTTTAACCTGCGATCCCAGCATCATGAGCTATGTTCTCATAGGAGAATGTCAAACAGGCACTCCTTTATGGTTGCTGCAAATTTCTAAGGTCTACATTAAATGGCTAGGCTGGCTCGATAGCTTAGACAAAATATTTCCACTCACCTCTGAGTAGTCTAGCCTGAGTTCAAATCCCGAGCTAGCTATAAACTGTCACCCTGGTGCTTCCCAGGCAGGGTGATTCATCAATGTGTGCGCTGTCCCTTGGATGGACGTCAAACTGGGTGCCCAGTCTGCTAGCATTAGTTTAAGAACCTTGAAGGTCCCACAGTGTCCTTCAAACAGAGTAGCTGAGTTATTGCTGGCTCCCTGAATAAATTACAAATTCCTGCACCCCTCAATTGAGTATCCTGCATCGGGGTGGCGATCCATACGGGATTGTAACCAATGACAAAGAAACTGCTTCGGCTGAACCGACACTTTGTAAAGAACATGGTACATGGAAAAAAGATTTTTTTTTTAGATGGCTCCTCAATTGTATGACCACTCTAGCTACCCAACTATACCTGAGGAATGGTAGAACAGATGGATAATTTTTCAGTGATTATGAATCTTCTCCTTTATTTTTTCATTCAAGTAAGAAATTAAAACAAAATAAGATGGTGATGTCATACGAGCAACACCAAGTATCCAGGATAAAGTACACAACTTTCTGGGCATAACTTTAGAATGGTGAACAAAATCGTGACATAATTTTCACAGGTAACTTACCCCATACTTTGGCAATTAAAAGACATTATTAGGTAACAATGACTTAACAACAGAAAGGACCAGGCATAAACCATTAACTATATGCTCTCACAAACCTAGGATATGCTGGAATATGACCCTGAACAATATATGATGATTGAATAAAGCACCTTCTTTAAGAGTCCATTTTATGTCGCCAGTTCGCTTGTTCACAGCATGCATCCTGCCATCGAGCGTCGAGACGAACAGCAATGATTCGGGCATGGCGACGGTGCTCGAGTCAGCCACATGCTGCATGGAGCAAGCAAGACACTGGAAAAAAAAACAGGAACAATAAATTAATTCACAACTTAACTTATGACTCCCAATATTAAGAAATATAGATAAACAGATAGATAAGATTCAGCTAAGTGCTAAGAAAGCCGCAATACTATATTTACCTGCATGGTAACCAAACTCGAGTGAGCCAATACATTGGGTCCAATTATTGAGTACACCAAACTGCATACATAATATGTAGATGGCATCGAAAGGCAGTTCACTGCCCTAACCACAATCCGAAACAGCATAATTTTTTTTATTTATCATAATGACAATCGATGTACAGTATTATCCTCGGCTTTACTTTTGCAGCAGACTTCACAGTTGGATCCAATTATTTTAGCTCTTCAAATATCAGTGTTCCTATTAACCTTTGGAAAGAGAAAAAGGGGTTTATTCGAAGTCCCTATCTGTAGGTAATTTCACTATTTCAACAAAAATGGATTTCAACAAAAATTCCCATATATTGACATGTACTGGGGTTTAAACAACCAATATCACAACTAGAAATAACAGTCAGAGGTGGTAGACCCTCGCCACCACCTGTTTTGTGTGGTGTCTGTGTGGTGGTGTGTTTGTACTTATGTGGTGTGTAGACGATGCGTTGATGATGTAGGTTTATGTTCATACAGCGGACAAACTTTTAGGTTTCATTGAATAGATTAAAGTTCAAATCATATATGTATTTTATAGACGTACATAGGTACATATTTTATCGATACACATATTATACTGAAGTTGGCATATTTTTATAGTACATACTTTATAGATGCACTCACCTTAATACACATACTGTAGCGGTTGCCGCTGAACATACACAATCGCCTTACACCTGCCGAGGACGCAACCACGGAGCGATCGCTGTGCCGGGCTCGCCCAGACCGCCCGGAGACGCTCAGTCTCGCCTTTCCTGGGCATGTCCAGGCACGCCCGGCCCGTCCGGCGACACCCAGTCTCGCCGTTCCTGGGCATGTCCAGGCACGCCCGGCCCGTCCGGCGACACCCAGTCTCACCGTTCCCGGGCATGTCCAGACTCGCCCAGGTCTCCCGGACACGCCCAGTCGCACCTTTTAAGGGCAAACGCTCCGGCATGAGATATTCGAGTGCTTGTATATAATGCTGCCCGATAAACGGGCTTTTCAGTTTACCCGAGTTGATTTGATGGAATAAAGAAACTCGGACGAATTCCAGCTTTTTGTTGCGTCCATTCTTTCGATTCGAGTTGGAGCACAGCTCCTTCAATACGTACATTTTTAATAGTACGTCCTTTATAGATGTACTCACATTCTAATAGTATGTACTTTATAAACGTGCTTACATTGTACTAGTACATACTTTATAGAGGTACTCGGTTGAAAAAAGGACAACGTGTAATACAGGCAACGAATCAGGTGGCATTTGTGGCCTACATTAACCCTTTGAGTACGGGATTTTTTTTGGATAAAAATACCCCCGGTACGGGATTAATTTGGTATTACGGAAATGCAACCACGTACTGACGATCTATTTATAGGTATAGTCGATGATGTGTAGTAACGTCATCCGTACACAAAACTTTTTCGCGGGTTGCGGCACTGGACGTCATCCGTACTCAAAGGGTTAAGACATTATGTGCAGAAAGACAGACAAACAAATGGATCCAAATGCAATACCCTTTCCTCCGTGTCTTTTTTTTTTCTTTTCTTTTTTCTTTTTTTTTATACAGAATCAAGGCTCGTGAAAGAGCTAACATTTATTTCACAAACAAATCAAACAGACAAACAAAATATATCAAAACAGGGAGCGGAAGACAAGATGGGGAGAGAAGGGGAAGCACACAAACACAACATTTGAGAGCAGGGAGATGTGTGGGAGGGAGAGGGCTTGGGGGGAGGAGGCGTGGGAAGGGGGGGGGGGGGGGAGAAGTATAAAACACAAGGACACCAAGGACTTCCAGGACAGAAGTTGGTATTTCAAAAAGGTGGATTTGGGGTGAAATTAGCAGGGGTAGAAAAGATCAAGGTTTTGGATGGGGGAAGATAAGAGATGGTGGTGAACAGCTGTTTTAAAGACCTGGAGGGTGGAGTGGGATTGAAGAGAGTGAGGGAGTTTGTTCCAGAGGTGGGAGAAAAGAGGAATGAAGGAGTGAAGGTGAGCAGAGAGTCTTGATTTTGGCAGTTTAACCATAAGAGGGTTGCAGGCAGATCTTGTGCGACCTGTAGGAATATTTGGGGGACAGAGCCCAGAGAGAGCTGGGGGGGGGGGGGCAAGGCCAGAGAGGAGTCGGTAGAAGACGGAAAGACCACCAACCTGCCTGCGGTGAGTGAGTGAAAGGCCCTTGGAGTTAGCTTCATCGCGGGAGATTCCAATGATTCTGAACGCTTTGGTTTCAACAGCGTGAAGACGAGCTAGGTGTGAGGCAGGAGCACCAGCCCAGAGGGGAGAACAGTATTCCATTGAGCTGCGGATGAAAGCCTTGTATGTGGTGAGGAGCTCAGGTGTGCCAAGGAAGGACTTCGCACGACAGAGGATGCCCAGTCGGCAACTGGCTTTGGAGGCCAGATTTGAAATGTGGTATTCCCAGGAAAGATTCTTCTTGAAAAGAAAACTTCAGTATAATAACTATGAGTATATCTACCTAGATAAAACAGTGTGTGTTTGTACATTTGTCTGTCCCCTTCATAATGATGATTTGAGCAGGGTTTTGATGGGGAGATGTACAGATGCATTATTTATAACTAGTGAGGTACCCGTGCTAGGCATGGGTGGGAAGCCAGAAGCAAACAGACAATGCAGAAACGGTGAATGCTAAAGCATGAAACCAATAAATTCCACATTACTGTAGCACCTTCAGTCGCACGTCAGACATGGATAGCAAGTTCGTGAAGGACTTCCATGAAAAACGTACCCATTCGCAAACAAACGGGTACGTTTGTTCCATACCCAGTCAATGGCAAATCTGCATATGGCGATCCGGGAATTCACGTTTAGAAAGTAGAAACCATCACGGCATTCCGTCATTCACTTGAACTCGATATCTCTTTTTACATTCCAAACAGTATAACTCCAATCACAAATTAAATAACATTAATATAAAAAATAAAATTAACAACATTCGTGACATAAACAAATATTTAAATCCTGATGTGAAGTTCCGTACGGTTGGGTGAACAAAATTACGAATTCAAAATCGTAATTGTATTCACTCAATTCCAATCATCAATTGATACTTTAACAAAACGATTAACACGATTAACGTTGAACGATTTAACATTACGAATGAATGACGGTTGTAGTGGGATATTATCAAACCCGCACATTGCCGTCATCTGTCCACTTCCGGATTCGCTGCAGGTTCATAATTGTCATCAAAATCTAAACAGTATTTGTAGAATTTCAATAAAAGCCGCATCACTGTTCATATCGGTAAATATTATTCCATCGTGTTTGGAAAAACTGGAAAATTGGAAAACTTGGAAAACTTGGAAAACAATATAGCCTATTTTACTCCAGGGCGTCCCAGAAATACCCAGCCAAAATATCGTTGCGATCGGTTCAGCCGTTTTTGCGGTACCTGGGAACAGACAAACGGCCGGACATTTGGTGAATTATAGTCATATACACACCTGTTCACTACCTGACGGGTTATGTGTCATTTGACACCCTTTGCTGTTGGTTACACAAAGAAGAACGAGGATTATTGCAGAGGTTCGTCGTCATTTCAAGAAGTCGGCCAGAGCTTGATCTGAAGGAATGCACTGTAAGTTGTGAATTTGGCATACTTCCACAATTGCTACTTGTATCGGACGGATCATTCTTGTTAGCCTACGACTTCACCATCTTGAACTGCTGGCTAGCAATGAACATGTGGTACAACATCAAACCAGTGAACCAGCCACGACTGATGTATCTGACAACCAAGCAATGGATGTACCTTCGCAGATAGCACATATCTCAGATGCAGCATCAGAAGATACGGCAGTAATGGCTGGAAACGAAACCACAACTTCAACATTTGGAATTGTAGAGTAATCATTATTGATGGCATGGCTCTTGGGAATTATGTGTTCAAAACTGATCAAATGAAAACATGCCATGACTTTGCACAATCATTTTCTGAGAAGCTCAGCAACTTGACAGCAGATTATGACGAAGTTAGATTGGTATTTGATAGATATCTCAACACGTCCCTCAAGGAACAAATGAGGAAAAAGAGGACTACAAAAGGGAATTAAACATATTACCACGTCAAGGATACTATGTTAATCTAGAATATTTGTTGAAAGATTTCCTCTCAAATATCAAGACCAAAGCAGAACTTAGAGTATTTCGCTGCCAAGAGTCTAGAGTCTAGACTCTAGATCACAGCAAGAGCCCTAGCAACAGATTGATGAGATTCATCGTGACCTCTGGAACAGAAAGGAAGGGCAATATTCATGTGCCAAACATGTTACTCGCCCACAGTCAAAAAGAGGCAGATACTTTACTCTTGCTGCATTTGATACCCTTTGCCACATCCTCTGTGATACCATTTGCCACATCCTACATCCCTTACAATTGACAGACATGCAGAGGATGTGATTAATTCTCCAGACACTCCAGATTAATTCTCTTCCGACTGATTATTCAAATGTATGCGAGCCTACCAGTTGCTACAAGCTTTCTCACAGGGAAGGGCAAACTGAAGAGAAACATTGCAGTGCAACCTATTTATGACAAGTTGTGACAAAAACATGCATCAGCGATATTACACCTCCATGCTTTTACATGGTCTGATACATTTGGCTGATTTGCCGGCAGAACCAAGGACTGTTGTATCAAGGGGTTCCCGTCTTGTGATGATGGAATGCTGGAAGTATGGGCATCACCAGGGAACAACAATCCATCTCCAGAAATATGCTCCCATCATCGACTTGTCTGCATGCTATGTAGGCCCAAAGTCTTTTCCAAATTTTACTACAGGTCCATGTTTGAACCCACCAGCCCATGAAGAAATAATTCATTTAGTAAAGTGTGGATGCAAGGGAATATGTAGTTGTGGGAATAACAATATTCCATGTAGAGCGTGCATGGTTATGCATGTGGATGTGTGTGTTATAGCTGCAGAAACACAGTTAACACGGGTGAACAATGAGTGAGAGATGGGGATGATGATGATTGAGGTTCAAGTGTCAGTTTATACAATGATAATGAACAGTAAAATACACAAAATAGATGTTTGTTTGCTGATAATCTACACGGTGCTTGTTCATTTAGAATAAACTAGCAACAGTGCCCACGCTATGGGCGGGGCTTCAATTGGGAAGCCCAAATGAAAAGGCAAAATATCAGAAATTGAATGCTTTTTTTTTTTTTACTTGAAACGATTCATATAAACATCCGTTGAATCATATCACACGCAAATCATCAAAATCTAAACAGTACATGGCACCCATTTTGAAAAAAGATTGAATTCTGCAAAACGGAAGCGGCCGCTGCACATCTTTCTCAGTCGCACATTTATGTGTGAAGAGAGCGCGCCGAATCTGTAACACGGAAGCGGCCGCTACACCTGTTTCTCAGTCGCTTTGCACACGCTGCCATGTTACTTCAGAGCCGCACGTTTATATAGGAAGAGTTCGTCAGGAGTCGATCTACTCTCTCCTGGTACGTAGAATAAACAGTATTTGTAGAATTTCAACAAAAGCCACATCACTGTTCATATCGGTAAATATCATTCCATCGTGTTTGGAAAAACTGGAAAATTGGAAAACTTGGAAAAACAATATAGCCTATTTTACTCGAGGGGTCCCAGGAATACCCACCCAAAATATCGTTGCGATTGGTTGAGCCGTTTTTGCGGTACCTTCGAACGGACGAACGGACATTTGGTGAATGTGTGATGTAAGATGTGCAGTGTCAATATTGTGAAGAGTTTGCTTTTTCCTCTCGAAATGTATGATGATGCATGTATTTGTTTTGGCATCCATGAAATTCAAAATGGCTGTAATCCTTACACCTATAATATCGTTCTTTTGTTTAGTACCATTGTTTGTTTAGCGTTAGGCATGTCGTTATAAATATAGTATCAAAATAATCACTGGATTCACAACAGCAACTACAACTTGTGTTTAATGACAACTATTCCACAACGAGTGTCCATTTTCAATGCTGGTGGCCATCTTGGATTTGGTACCCTTACCCTGTTTGAAAAAAAAAAACCCATCCCAGATTATTTTAAAACCTTTACAACCTAAAGAAATGAAATCAAGTGTAAGTTTACTTTTAACAAATAGTTTGCACAAAATTACATAATGACATACACAATTACCCAACACAGTCTTGAAAAACAAGGGCATTGGTGCGGTCTGCGAGTGGCCAATTTGATTGGGCGAGATGATGTAAAATGCCGAAATATATTGTCCAAGTACTGCTAAACAGAAGGGGTTTGAAAGTGCCAAAAGGACATTTGTGTTCTGCAGTGTTCTGCAGTGTTCAAGTATATAATTCAATTGAAATAAAATAAAGATTTTAAAGGTCGTAGAAAATAAACATTCAGAAGTTTACCGCCGTTGATGCAGTGTCTTTTATACCACCTTATTCGTCCCCTACCAGTGTACACCGGAGGGGACTATGGGTTTGCAGGCCGTCCCTCCATCTGTCAGTCTGTCAGTCTGTCCGTCTGTCAATCCATCAGTCCGTCAGTCCGTCACGCAAAGAACAGCTTTCCGGACTTTTTTTCTAAACGCTTAATGCTCATGATTTCAAACTTGGTACATGGTTTCCTCATGATAAGTTACAGATCACGTTCGAACTTCATGACGTTTCGATCATTTTTGACAAAGTTATGGCACTTTGAACATTGGTAATAATTATATAATTCACACAGTGCAATACGTGCAGGCTGCTCCAGGGAGCGACCTTGCGGGCTTATTTTAACTCCGATTTACATTCTGTTTCCACTTTTAGTGAGAAGTAGGGGCCTGTGCAACCATTCATGAACTTTGTTTGGTGCATATAGGATAATTTTTAGCCGAGTTACCTCAGACCGTGGGTTGGTAATTATATAATTCACACAGTGCAATACGTGTAGGCTGCTCCACGGAGCGACCTTGCGGGCTTATTAGTCCCCTACCGGTGTACCCCTGGAGGGGACTATAGGTTTGCACGCCGTCCCTCCGTCCGTCAGTCTGTCAGTCTCTCCGTCTGTCAGTCAGTCAGTCAGTCCGTCAGTCCGTCACGCAAAGAACAGTTTTCCGGACTTTTTTTCTAAACGCTTAACGCTAATGATTTCAACCTTGGCACATGGTTTCCTCATGATAAGTTACAGATTGAGTTCGAACTTCACGACGTTTCGATCATTTTTGACAAAGTTATGGCACTTTGAACTTTGGGAAATCTGATAATTCTGATGCTCCTTAACTCAGTGCCATTTTAAGTTTTAATTTCCTTCAAAAAAGATTTTCTCTGCAATAAATTGGACCGATTGAGATCAAATTTTCACCGTAGGGGGGACTCGGTCTGTAGAATATTTTTATGGTAATTATGATGTCACAGGTCACGTGTTTCGGCCGCCATATTGTTTTTCATGAAAACACGAAAACCCCTTTTTCTCTGCAACGGCTGAACAGATCGAGCACAAACTTTGCAGGCAGAATCACATACCCATGACGAACCTCTAAAGTCAGCGAGCATGATGTCATGCATCACATGGTTTCAGAGTTATGACGTTTTTAAGCATGAACCTTTAAAACCGAGCTCCTCCGTCATTTTTGATCCAATCGAGGGGAAACTTCACAGATCTGTTCAGCATGTCAGTCTACTAAAATGTCCTTTTGGAATTTGCGATAGGGCACGTGGTTTGGCAGGTATCGTTAATTAAACGAAATTTAAAAAAAAAAGGATATCTCTTGTTTATTCCAGAGTTCCCCTCAAGCCGCACCGCGCGCCCTCAGCCTCGTCTCGCGAACGTCAAAAGCGTGACACAGTGCGCGCTTTCGTGAGGGGCGGAGCCAAGCCGAGCAACATATATATATATATACATCGATCATTGATCGTGAACCGGAAAATATAATAAATTACTGATATTAAGCAACTCGAAAGGTTCTTTATCAACAACTTCTTTTCTCGTGCTTCTGCTGACCTGTCTGCAAGGTGTATAAATCGAAGTCCCGAGTGCGAATCACAGGTGAGCCCGTCCTGAGGTAATTAGCGATTGGGAACGATTCAGAACCTGTGGGTAAATAACCCTTGGTAATTTCCCCAACAGTTTTCCGGACGACAGACTGCCGGTAGGGGACATGTATTGCAGCGCAATACTCAGAATGCTTGTTTAACATGTTACATTAGTTATTCGTGTTTGGTGTTTATGTCCTTTATGACGTCGTTAAAAACAGTACGTTTCCTGTTTGTAATGACTTTAAATTTTGTTTGACGACCAGAAAGGCACACATAGTAAAATAATTATCTCAATCCTCTATGCGCATGCGTCATCAGGACGAATTCAGAGCCAAAGTACTGTTAAACTGCAGTTTCGTGTTCTGATTCATGTTCTATAGTGTTCAAAATATAAAATTAAATTGCAATCAAGTAGTTCCTCAATAATGAAAATAGACTGACAGACAGAGTGAACCAATTGCTTAATCCCGCTTTGCACAATGCACGTGGGGTAACAGAAACCTGTCTGAACACATTCCCCTCCTATATCCTCAGCATCTGCCACAACTAACGACAATGTGCCTCCTATGTCATTTTGCTAATGTCAGTTGCTCCTGCTCACTTTTTATACCTTTTCCTTTCTCTCAAAGGAGATCCCAATCAGTCCACCGAGCATCCTTATCTCCATCCTCTGCAGGAATATTGCAATCACACACACACACACACACACACACACACACACACACACACACACACACACACACACACACACACACACACACACACTATACACACACACGACCACCCATTGTCTAAAGTAGAATGCAGGTGCTTCAATTTTCCCACCTGCTTGAAACCGACAGCAATTCAAACTAGAGCGCAGTAGATGGCACGCCATCAGAAATCCCGACACTTCCCACCAAAAGCAAAGTTGAAAGATGGCATAAGGTTCCACCGGGATTGACCCAATGTCGAATTTTAGGTTAATAATTCTTGTTTTGATCCCCGTCACCCTAAGTCCCCACCGCCTGGGTCAAATCCAAAAATATCGTTGCATATTTCGTGCATCCCCCAATGTTGATTCCATATACAAAATTGCATTTTTTGACCTTTTGACCTTTTGACCCTGCCCCAAGGGGTGGTGTCAAACGGACTGCTTTTGTACCTACTTGCTATGTGGTGATCATAAATATCAAGTTTGGTGAATTTCTGCACGACCATTTGGGAGAAGATAGCGTGACGGACAGACAGATGGAGTGAAATACACTATCCCCCTTCCTCCCTCCCCCATCCCCTCCCCCTACCGTTTCTTTTCAAAAAACGTGGGGATAATAAAACACAATCTGATGCAAAGATTTTCTGTCAGAACAGCAGCTAAGCCAAACAACAAACTCTCATGTCAAGAGAGAGACACCTGCATGGTGAAGGTTTAAAAAAACCTGTTCCACTAGTCTTCAACAAACCTATTATCTACCATATAAAACACAGTCAGGTTGTGTGTTTGTACAGATGTCTGTCCCCCTTCATAAGTGTAGGTTTTAAAGGCCCATCTTTTAACATGAATGTGTGTTCACCACAGTCTATTTTTGAGGATAAAACAAATTCGAAAAACATTTCCCATAAAAGAGTAATTACGTCTCTTACATTGGAATTGTAGACGGTGGCTTGCAAACCGAACCTCAAGGGCGGTGTACAACAGCGTTTTTATTAAATAACAACAAATACAGGGCGCAGGGAGGTAAAATTCACTGCACGTGATGTACAGCACGCGCAGAGTAAAACGAGTGTTAATTTATGCTTGCATGATGTCTAATAAATAAAGAAGATATAAGCACACCTGACACAACTCTGAGGCTTCAGACTTTGGCACGCTCACGAGGCTGTACCGTCAAATAAACAGCTCCAACCCGTCATTTTGATGGGCTTTTATACTAGTAGTTGTAATAAATGCACAGGTGAAAACAGTCTCAAGTTACCATAACAAAAAAAACAAAAACAAACAAAAAAAACACCTTTAGAGGCCATTTTTTCCCGCAAAGCGGGGGTTGGCCTTTTTCGGGCACCGTGGTTGTTGTTGTTTTTGTTGGTCCCCTTTTTGAAGCAATGTTTTAGTTACCATAAAAGTTACCATAAAGCAAAGTCTCAAGTTACCATACTTAAAGGGAATTTTAATTCATAATTTTGCTTTAATACACCAATTTATTTCCATGTTATTTTTGAAAATACAAGCTATAGACAGACAAAGGCCTTATAATTTCTGATTTCCCAAGGAATGGCTTGGAATGATGGAGGATGTCCGGTCTGCAGCTGGCTTTGGAGCCCAGCTTTGCAATGTGGTTGGCCCAGCAAAGGGGGTGGTGAGTCCGAGAAGTTCAAGAGACTCAAACTCTTCCAGTGGCCAACCACGGAAATAGCTAAGTTGATTCATTTGACGATCCTTCTGGAGTGACAGAGTGAGATTGTGAGATTTGTCAGGATTGAAAAATGTTTTCCATTTATCAGATCAGCATCCAATTAATTCCACAACAGCAGAGGGTGATGCAGCTGGTATCTTCCTGGGAGTGGGATGGGGGTACTCTACAACGCAATGTGGAATCATCTGCAAAAAAGGAAGGGAATGCTTTTCAAAGCATCAGAGAGGTCACTTCTGCAGATGAGGAACAACCACGGTTGACTGTAGGAGTGGAGGAACTCAGAAAGCCAGATATGAAGGTGGCCTTGTATGCCGCAGGCAAAAGAACCTGACAAGCAGTGCAGGATGCCAAACTCTACCTCATGCCCAATATATGTCCAGGAAGATGGTCCTGACCTCTTCTTTGAGATTGCTAAGGGAGGAGGAGCAGCAATTCCAGAGTTGTGGGTAAAGGTGGTAAAGAAGGACAAGTTGAAGAGAGCAGGAAAAGCAAGAACAACAGAGCAGGAGTTGAGGACATGGGAACCGATGCCATCCAGGCCTGTTGCTGATGAGGAGTCGAAGACGGACAGAACTTACTCCACCTACTCAGATGCGAAAAACAATTGAGAAAGCTGTGGGTACAAGGAGGTAAGGTGGCGACAAAGTGGGTTGGGTTGAGTACGCAACATTTGAGAGCAAATATGAGCCAAAACATTTTTCCCTGTCTCGAGCGGAGTCTGAGGTGAGGCTGTCTGAGATGATGACGGAGAGTGAAGATACAGCAGAGACGGAGTTGAGAAGGCACTCCAAAAACTTTTAGGAAGGACAATGAAGAACTAGTCTTGCTTCTCTTTGAAGGCTAACATAGTCCTCTTTTGCGATGAAGAAGGGTTAACGCTGAAGCATTAGTTCCCCTTGCTTCCCACATCAGTTACCATACCTCGATGAACATTCTGCCATTAAATGATGCCCTACATGTGAAACGCCAATTCAACATTGTATAGTCATGTGAGGAATGAAAGGCCTATCTCCCATCCACCCATCCCTCATCGTTCAACTTCTTCACACACACAGTCACACCGATCTTTGCACTTCACAAAAACACTAGTTTCCTGAAATCCAACACAGGAGGAGGCCATGAAGCATGTGCATTGTGTAATGGTTGCCAACATATGGTTGTTTGTCAGTGCTCTATTCTTTAGAAATGTCGAGTCTCAACCAAGGATGAGCACATACCATTTTTCAAAGTCTGTGGCATGAGCCAGCCAGGGTTCGAGACAGAGACCCCGCCGACTCAAAGCAGACGCTCTAACCATGTATGAGCCACCGAGTCTGAACGACCTACGACCCCCGAGTCCTGATCAGTCCATTCGTGACTTTTACTCCTGATTTGAACACACGTGGTCCACATCCTTAGCAAAAGTGCAACGTATACAATATACGTAAAACGTGCTCTACAGATCGCACGTGCAGCCAGATTGACGTCACACGAGGAAGGTCTGACGTCAGACCGAGCCTTGCTCATCTCGTCGTGCGACCCTGGCACGAGGATGGAGGCCTCACACGTAATGTACTATGTAGGGAACGAGAAAGAACCTCACCACCATCACAGCCATGGCCACCAACAGCACGAACGCTGTCCATACGCGCATGCCGGTCACACCAGTTTTCTCTTCCGCTTTCTCAAAACGTCCGAACACAATTGAATCTCTGGCAGCTGCTTCGGTTTGATTAAATGTACATGGTAACAACAGGAAACTCCGCGTTGCTCACTCTCATTGGCTGTCAGTGATCTGACGTCACGCGTGTTACGCAATTCGGGAAAACTCCGCCTGGTGGATCCTTTCTGGCACGTCATCTATATATTACGTACACAAATGCCTGAAATTGTGTATTACCTCTGACGCCGAACATGCATGGAGGTTATATGTTTTCACCCCGTCTCTGTTTGTCTGTCTGTTTGTTAAGAGGATATCTCAAAAAGTTGCAAACGGATCGGACGAAATTTGATGGAGACATTGGGTGTTTGACAACGAAGAGTTGATTCAATTTTAGTGAAGATCCGAATCCGGCTCCGGATATGAGAATTTTTTAAATTTCTAAGTGATTCTTCACCATTGAGTGATAGGGCCAAAAACGATATGTAGCATGATGTTTCAAAAAGTTGTGGACAGATTATGATAAAACTAGGTGGATGAGTTGGTTAGACAACAAGGCAAACCGATTAGATTTTGGTTCAGATCCGCCCAATCAGTGGGATACAAAACGTAAACTGGTCAACCTGGCGGACGTATATATAGTGCCTTCAGAAAGTATTCACACCCCTTCAATTTTCACATTTTGTTGAGTTACAGCCTGAATTTAAAATGGATTCAATTGAGATTTTTTTTTTTTTAAATCACTGATCCACACATGTCAAAGTGGAAATTTTTTCATTTTTTTTTGCAAAACATTACAAAAATGAAATAGAAATATCTAAATTACATAAGTATTCAACCCCTGGGTCAACACTTTGTAGAAGCGCCTTTAGCAGAAATTACAGTTTCGAGTCTTCTTGGGTATGTCTGCATCAGTTTTGCACATCTAGATTTGGGGAGTTTCTTCCATTCTTTCTTGCAGATTTGCTCAAGCTCTGTCAAGTTGGATGTGGAGCGTCGGTGAACAGCAATCTTCAAGTCTTTCCACAGATAATTATCAATGGGATTCAAGTCTCGCCTTTGGCTGGGCCACTCAAGGACCTTCATGTTCTTGTTTTGAAGCCATTCCAGTGGAATAGTGTTAAATTGTCACCTTGGTGATGTTTATTTTTTATATTTACTTAATTATTATTTTTTCTTCTAATAATCCTTTTAGAGGGGGAGGGATGGATAGGAAGTTAAAATATATGGCACCGGTCCATAATCCCCTTTCATGAGTATTCGTATTCAGAGTTGCCGTCTTCCTATTACCGTCCACCATCTCCCCCCCCCCCCCACCCCCCCACCCCAAAAAAAAAACACACACACACCCCCAAAAAAACACACACACATTACTACCAAGGAATATGTGCACAATACCATCAAAACTTCCAGTCTCTACAGTTCATTCACATAATTGAGGTTACATCCACATCAATCTTCTCTCTCATTCCTTACTCACACAATCTTAGCATGGTTTTATTTCTTCAGTCTTACATGTCAAAGATGCCACAATGCACATCACCATCATTCACTTTAAATGTTGACTTACTACATCTATTGTCATTTTAAAATACTATCATGACGAGATGGTATTCATAGAATATTTACCCTGCCCAGTCAACTTGGTGCGAGCCAACTCTTCTGTTTTTGAACGTTTTTTTTCTTTAATCCAATATGGCTACCAGACCACGTGAGCGATTACATGATAAATTTATATTCTCTAATATAATTGTTGCATAAATCACACTCAATAAATTTCAAACTGATCAGACTAAGCGGTCCATGTCAAATTATGACGTCATAATTACGACACCAATGACGTCATTAACAACACCTATTCCCAATGTGGAGTTCTTTACAATGAGCCACGTTTCAATTTTTTCCATGGAGTGGTTTTGGAGATATAGAGGTGTAACGTTTTTCAGTTTTCCAAGATGACGCCTGTACCAGTAACTTATTACATAATAATTATCATTAAAATATTCTACAGGAGACGCTTCTTTGGTAACAATTTCGTGTACATCAGACCAACAGCTGTAGGGAAAAAAAATTATACTGATCAGATGAAGCGTTATACTTGTCGAATTATGACGCCATAACGAAGGCACTGATGACATCAACACTAACAAATCTTATTCCCCATGGGGAATATTTGACAATGAGCCATGTTTCAATTTTTTCCATTGAGCGGTTTCAGAGATATAGAGGTATGAAGTTTTTCCAAGATGGCGCCTGTACCACGTGACCAATGACGTCATTATTATCATTAAAATATTCTACAGGAGGAGGTGCTCCTATGGTGAAAATGTTGTGTCAATCAGACCAAGAATTGCAGAGAAACAACAATTCACACTGATCGAATCAAGTATTGTACTTGTCGAAGTATGACGTCATAAATAAGGTAATTATGACATCATAATTAACATATCTTATTCCCCCTGGGGAGTTCTTTACAATGAGCTATGTTTCAATGTTTTCCATGGAGTGGTTTCAGAGATATAGAGGTGCAACGTTTTTATTATGATGTCATAATAAGGTAATTATGACATCATAATTAACATATCTTATTTCCCATGGGGAGTTATTTACAATGAGCCATGTTTCAATGTTTTCCATGGAGTGGTTTCAGAGATATAGAGGTGCAACGTTTTTTGTTTTTTTTCCCCAAGATTGAGCCTGTACCACGTGAACTATGACGTCATAATTATCATTAAAATATTCCGCAGGAGGAGGCGCTCCTATGGTACAAATTTCGTGCCCATCGGACTAACAGTTGCAGAGGAATTTTTATTTTTCATACTGATCAGATCAAGTGTTATACTTGTCGAATTATGACGTCATAATGAAGGGTGCTTGAGTCATCATCATCATTTCTTATTCCACATGGGGAGTACTTGAAAATGAGCCTGTTTCAACTTTTTCCATTGAGCAGTTTGGGAGATATAGAGGTGTAACGTTTTTCCAATATGGCGTCCGTACCACGTGACCTACGACGTCATATTATGAATAAAAAAATTATACAGGGGGAGGCGCTCCTGTGGTAAAATTTCGTGTCAATCGGACCAACGGTTGCTGAGACGGACGGACGGACCGTGTCGGGGACCAATAGGATACATGCTACTGTTTCAGTGTTGAAAACTCATTAATTGCCACCATGGAATATTTTAATGATAATTATGACGTCATAGTTCTCATATTTTTGTTTCTCCATAAAGTAGCATTGACTTCTATTGTCTATAACTGTACTATAACAATAAGAGAGCCGTTTGTCTGTCTGTCTGTCTGTCTGTCTGTCTGCGTGTCGCCATTTTTCTCAGGGATGGCTGAATGGATCTCCGTCAGTGTCAGAGGTTCATCAGTGGGTGCTGGGGAGTGTTTTAGGCAAAATAAAATGATTTTTAGTGGGTGTAGGGAAGTGTTTTAGACACCCACAAAAAATACAAAAAAAACCCAATGATTTCTTCAAAATGTCAACGTTGCTTACTAAAATGGCGGGCGAGCACTCACATTTGATTATTTGGATACATACCGTTCACCCCTGAGTGGGTTATCTTGCGCCGCTCAGCGGCACTTTACTATCTTTGGTATATACATCCAAATCGTAGCTGATTTTAATTATTATTCTGGTTACAAAATTTAAGTTGACACGGTAGTGAAGGTTGCCAAATGCCAAGCTCTGGTGGAAATAACATTAATATACACCGCCCGTAATATAATTAAAGCAGAACTGATTTTCTTTTTCTTATTTCATTATATTTAATTTGCTTTCAAATGTATTTTCAATGTTATGATATTTACTATAGATAATAAAGAGCTACTGGGTTAAGTATTTTATTTCATGTATAATGCGGTGAATGATGTTCGAGGAGCTGTTCGGTACGAAATTTGTTTTTTCCTTTCATATAAATCGCGAAGACGAATTACATTTTGACACCGCGAAGATATAAGAATTTCGCGTGTGTAATTATTGCTTATCCGGTTTTGGAGTGTCCATTAAACGATGGATATGATGAGATGAAGTGATAAGGGGGCGTGTGGAACGCGGTTTTGGTGTTTGGCGTCTTCACTTCAGGCTGTCCTTCAGCTTCAGATGTGTGACGTAAGTGGTTAGGATTGGCGCTCGTGCTGGTGCGGTGTTTTTGTGGTTAGCTCGCTCCTGAGTGGCGGTTCCTGGCGACTGCCTCGCCACGGGATGGACATGCGATGATCTCAAAGCTCTTCCTCTTGGTGTGACGGTGTTTCCGATGATTATGAACTTGAGCTTCTCCGTGTTGGTGCTGGTAGTAGAGATTCGTCTTGGGAGGCGGGATGGGTGGTGATTGAGGTGCATGTGGTGGTAGTTTGTTCATTGCTGGACTTGAGGAACGTTTATTATGATGGTTTAGGTGAGGGGGGAGGTATTTGTGATTTTGATTTTTATTATTATTATTATTATTATTATTAATTATTTCTTTCTTTCTTTCTTTCTTTTTTTCTATATATATATATTTATATATATATAGTAATATATAATATATATAAAACCTATGGATGTTCTATTTGGATGAAAGCAGTGGAGCTTGGCTAAATAGTAAATGTTGTTGTTTGTTTTCTTTGCTTTCAGTTGAAGCAAGTGTGAGTTTTAATTTGTTTTGAAAGTTTTAATCTGTGATGTTAAAAGTTTGTGCAGGTGGCTCATATCTTTAGGAGTTGGAATAGCTTGATGAAGGTTTTGTACGTTGTTTGAGTGCAGGACAATTATGTGCTGTGACCTCGGTATACTTGTTGCATGTCAATGATGATACTAATCTCCCTTACGAGGAACTTCAATGCAGGAGGTCATTCGGCCCATCAAAAGAAGAATAAGCACACCTTTCGAATCTTCAGATGGGTAGGGATGCCGAGGCAACTTTCCTTCGGCTCGGGGGTCACATCTTGAATGGGTCGTGACCCCGCAGCAGTAGATCTAAAGCCTATTATCAACTTGTGGTGGTTTTCTGTGCTTTATGTTCCTAAAATGTTGAGTGTAAAGCAAGGAAGTAGGAAGGACTATTCATTTTTATAGTCCTTGGTATGTTTCGGCCAGAGTTCGAACTTTGACAGGCCCCTCCGTTTTGGGGGAGGAGGGGAAGGAAGGAAGAAAATGTACCTGTGCAAAGAGTGCTTCATAACCTTAGTGTTGCACAGGTAAAAAAAATAAATTGTAATACCCTCTGCCACCATCACCAGGTGGTGCTACACGGTACACATTTACAAAGAGAATTTACGCCCCTCTCCCGGCCTCCCCCCGAATGAGGCTGCAGCCACATAGCCTATGTTACCCCCAGACAAAGTTGTATTTGTATTTGTACCCCGAGTAAAGTATATGTGTTTATAGCTGGAGTACCGGGCATTGCTCAAGTGAAAAAGAAACATTAACATTTGAAATGAGCGCAAATATGTACATTGGAAAAGCAATTGCATCCAAATCGGACTCGGATCACAAATGTCAAATCATAATTTTACCTTTTTGTAGAATATATGCTGGTGAATGTGCCGTTCATCACGTTTGAGTTAAGTGTGATTACGTTCAGCCAGAAGAAGAAGCCTTACCACCAACTTTGACCACTCATTGTTCGCCATTTGCCATGGAATTGTTTTGTTATTTGTGTTCAAATGTCTGGTGATTGTTTTGTATTTATTTATGCGAATGTATACTAGTATATAACTGTCATGAATCAAAAAGGCTTCGGCACAATTTAGAGCAATGCTTTTTTTTTTTTTTTGCCTAAAACACTCCCAGGCATTCACTGATGAACCTCTGAAAGTTTGACGAAGATCTGTTCGGCCATCTCTATGAGAAAAATTGTGACAGACCAACGTCTCTCTTGTGTAGTGGATATTTGGCTTTGTGTGTGCTTCACCACAATATATTGTTTGTGGTTGTCTTTTTATTTATTTATTTTTTAAACACGTTAACTGTCTTTATCCAAAAGGACCAAGGTCCCAAATTTGTACCTCCTTGTATCCTCACACCCCCTCATTACTGAATATTCATCATGTGTAATTCTATCCCCATTCAAAATAATGGAGTCTACCTCTGCTGCCAACCTTGGGTAACTGTCTCTTCGCCAACTCCATAATCTTTGACGACCAGTTTGGTTTCCAACCTGGCCCATTCCACCTTGGATATTTGTCCTTTTGACACAGCAGTGGATGGATGCCCAGAACCATGAGCAAGAGTTTTGTCTCAAGCCTTTGACATTGTCTGGCATCTGCACTTAAGGTCCATGTTGTCTTTCTTTGGTATTTCGAGCCCCCTGTTTAATTTCTATTCTATCCTCTGAGAGCAAACATCTGGTGGCCCTTGATAGAGCCCTTTCCTTTATTTTGGGGGGTTCTATAAGGCAATGTTTTAGGACCTACATTATTCTTGATCTATATGTGATGCTCCTCAAGACCAACTTTACCATTTTGTCAATGACTCCACCTAGGCCAGCCGCTCCTGAATATCTTTTGTCAGACCTGGACAAGATAAGCCATTGGTTAGCTACTTTGAACATGATGTTCAACACCATCAAGTCACACCTGGTCTCTCCATATGGATTGATGATCCATGTATCCAATGGACAGCCACTGGAATAGGTGCAGTCCCTGAAACTCATTGGCCTCATTATCTGCCATCGCTTTTCGTTAGAAAAATCATATACTAAACTGGCATCAAAAGCCAGTCGCCGTCTGGGTGTTCGCCATATAGCTAAGGCGTTCTTGAGCCTGACTGTGCTTATCACACTGTATACGGTTTTGTATGGAGTATGACTCCCCACTATGAGCTGGTGCTCCTACTTCTCACCTTGCTACTTTTGAGGCAATCGATAACAAGCCCTTCCATACTTTTGTTGAAATGTCAAGCCAATAGGCAGATTCCCATGGTCTATCTCTCTCCAACTGACCAAGTTGGTGAGCTCTCTATTCCTGTCCCTCTCCTACCTCTGTCCTCCCCAAGTCTCATGCATTACTCAAACCCTCAATCGCTCTCCCTTCCAAAGTCCAGACTGTTGCCCACCTGCATTCATTCATCTCCATAGTCTACCTGTGTCCGTTGTCTCATCCTCCTCACTCCAGTCCTTCACTACCTCTTGCTTTCATCCGTTTACATCCATGATCTCTTCTCCACTTGCTGATTATTTACCATTCTGTTCCATTGTTACTTCCTTTTCCTGCTTGTGTATGTCCACACCTTCTGTTCTGTGCAACCTGCTGCCCATTGTCGTCTGGTTTCTTCATGAGGAGAAATAGCTTACATCGTTCCATTCTTACAAATGGAATGGATTTTTACGTTTTTACATTTTTCTCATGACGAATAGTTTCTCCATATGTGCTTAGCTGTCCGTCCGTACATCCGACTGGCATTCGTGTCACCTTTCCTCTTACCACCAAGGATGCATTCAACATTTCTCCCTTTGCCACCAAAGGTGGACGGAGGTTGTTTTTTACCGCTGTATGTCTGAGTAAGATATCTCAAAGTTATGGATGGATTCAGCCAAAATTAGGTGTATCGGTTGGGTGGGTGACGAGGATGAAATTATTGCATTTTTATTCCGGTGCAGATGCAGATCCGGCCAAACGGTGGGATGCAAAAGGTAAACTGTTCAGCCTGGCGGAGGTATTTCCTCTTCCGAGTGCCGTTGGAGTTGGTGATTGCTTTTGTTTTGTTTGGTTACTTTGCAATGTTTGAATCTCCATGAGAACTTATTATTATTTAAATAGAAGGCTTTCATTAGCACCATCAATGGCTTGCTCAATCCCAGCAGGTAATGTTTGTTTTGAGCAGGTAGATGTATCAGACATCGCAGAATGAGTTGAACGTCACTTTTCGCATCCTTATTCAGCCGTCTGTATTAATTGGTTCCATTTCCACTTAGTCATGTTTGTCGTCCTTTGGTTTGGAAAAAGCATCGCTCAGAGATGTTCGGTGTTTCATAAATGTACTTTTATTACTACTTTGTTCGTATGCAGCACAAGGCTGTGGGGTTGCATCATCGGCCGAGGGTGCGGCTGTGCCGCTGATGCAATGCCTGCTGTAGGTTAGGTCTAAGATTTGTAATTTGTTTATGGTGCTGGCGATAGCTGACCTACTCCACGCGAAGGACACTGAGGAATCCTTCACCTTCACTCTTTCATTCCTCTTTTCTCCCGCCTCTGGAACAAACTCCCTCGCTCTCTTCAATCCCACTCTTCCCTCCAGGTCTTTAAAACAGCTGTTCACCACCATCTCTTATCTTCTCCCATCCACAAACTTGATCTTTTCTACCCCCGCTAATTCACCCCAGATCCACTTTTTGAAATACCGACTTCTTTCCTGTGTTTTATGTGTCAGTTTGTCTTTTTGTGATCAATGTTAGCTCTTACACGAGCCTCGACCTTGTATACAAAAAAAATAGAAAAATCCTTAACATCCACCAACCAATGCCCGGCACACGGGATTCAAACCCAGGCTGGATCGCTTGAATGTGGGTGTGCATACTTGTAGGCCATCCTTTCTGCCCACTTTTAGTACTGAACAATAGCTTTTTTCTCTTCGTGGGTTACGTGTTGGCAAGTTTGTAGCTCCAAAATGTTTACAAAAATGGCAGACTGATTAATTCAGTTTTCATCTTTGATTAGGCTAATATTTAAAATGAAATTTGCAATCCGACCATTTTGAGCCAAGGGAACGCTAGCTCGAGGGATTTGAATATTGGGATTTTGAGACTGGTTTGTGCCTGTCCCTTGACCCTGCATGTCTACGTGTTATCAACGGTCGTACTTTTCTTATCTCTATGCCCCGTCATGCACAGACAAGTCTCCTTTAGGAGTATGCTGCTAGTTCAATGATAGACAGATGAACCTTTACTACAAACGTATTTCGTCCTGACATATTTTTAGAGGTGTATGTGGATGTGGGAATTTATTGGGTGACTTGTTTGCCTTGTTTGTTCCCGAAGGAACACTATAAGCTATTGAGTGAGTGTGCACTAGTTCTCAATCCACTGTAATCTGTATACCCTGACATGGCTTTGCCTTGTTTAAACGCTATCTTGTTTTGCTATTGCGGTCATGTTGGTGCTACGATTTATCTGATGTGGGTCATGCATGACCATTATTTGTGAGTGGATTCCCCATTTTGAACCCTCGCCAGAGGAGAGGGTATTGCATTTGAGTCCGTTTGTTACTTGGCAAATTTTTTTTTTTTGCAAGTATGTTGATCACTGTTTGTGTGTTTGTTTGTCTGTCCGCTCACTTGTACTTGCCTACAGGTCACAATTTTTAACCGATCTTCACGAAACCACCAAATGGTAGGGTTCATGGTCCGACAAAATCCTACATATTTTTGAGGTCAAAGGTCAACCACTTTTTTCAAATTTCTAAAATCCTCAATTTTAATTCCAATTGACTTAAAATTTGAATAGGGTTTACATAATCAGCTTACTGAATTCAACCACCAACTATTTTTGAGATCGGCTTAGGCCAAAGGTCAACCATTTTTTTGAATTTCTAAAATCCTTGATTTTGATCCAATTGACTTGAAATTTGAATAGGATTTACATAGCTCACTGAATTCAACCACCAACTATTTTTGAGATCGGCTTAGGCCAAAGGTCAACCATTTTTTTGAATTTCTAAAATCCTTGATTTTGATCCAATTGACTTGAAATTTGAATAGGATTTACATAGCTCACTGAATTCAACCACAAACTATTTTTGAGATCAGCATAGGCCAAAAGGTCAACATAGGCCAAAGGTCAACAACTTTTTAAAGAATTTCTAAAATCCTCAATTTTCATCCAATAGACTTGAAATTTGAAGAGGATTTACACATCAGCTAACTGAATTCAACCACCAACTATTTTGAGATCAGCATAGGCGAAAAGGTCAACACACGCCAAAGGTCGACCACTTTTTTAAAATTCCTAAAATCCTCAATTTTCATCTGATTGGCTTGAAATTTGAAAAGGTTTACATATCGGCTCACCAACTATTTTTCAACCACCAACTATTTTTGAGATCAGCATAGGCCAGAGGTCAACAACAATTTCAAAATTTTTAAATCCTCAATTTTCATCCAATTGACTTGGAATTTAAATGTGATTTTTCATATCGGCTAACTGAATTCAACCACCAACAATTTTTGAGATCAGCATAGGCCAAAAGTCGACCACTTTTTTTTCAAATTTCTAAAGTCCTCAATTTTAATCCGATTGACTTGAAATTTTAATCGGATTTTCATTTCAGCTAACTGAATTCAACCACCAACTATTTTTGAGGTCAACATAGGCCAAAGGTCAACAACAATTTCAAATTTCTAAAATCCTCAATTTTCATCCAATTGACTTGAAATTTGAAAAAGCTAACTGAATTTAGTTGAATTATATCAGCGAACTGAATTCAACCACCAACTATTTTTGAGATCAACATAGGTCATAAGGTCAACATAGGCCAAAGGGTCAACCACTTTTTTTTAAATAACCAAAATCCTCAATTTTCATCCAATTGACTTGAAATTTGAAAAGATTTACATATCGGCTCACCAACTATTTTTCAATCACCAACTATTTTTGAGATCAGCATAGGCCAAAGGTCAACAATTTCGAATTTTAAAAATCCTCAATTTTCATCCAGTTGACTCGGAATTTGAATGTGATTTTCATATCGGCTAACTGAATTCAACCACCATCTCGTTTTGAGATCAGCATAGGCCAAAAGGTCAACATAAGCCCAAAGGTCAATCACTTTTTAAAAAAAATTCTAAAATCCTCAATTTTAATCCAATTGACTTGAAATTTGAATCGGATTTTCATTTCCGCTACCTGAATTCAACCACCAACTATTTTTGAGATAAGTATAGGCCAAAAGTCAACATAGGCCAAAGCTCAACAACAATTTTGAATTTCTAAAATTCTCAATTTTCATCTGATTGACTTGAAAATTGAATGTGATTTTCATATTGGCTAACTGAATTCAACCACCATCTATTTTTGATCTCAGCATAGGCCAAAAGGTCAACATAGGCCAAAGGTCAACCAATCTTTAAAAATAACTAAAATCCTCAATTTCCATCCGATTGACATGAAATCTGAATAGGATTTCCATATCAGCTTATTGAAACCATCCAACTGTTTGAGGTCAATATAGGCCAAAAGATCAACATCAGCCAAATTTCTAAAATTGTCAATTTTCATTAGCATAACTTAAACTTTGAAGACGATCTGCATATCAGGTCACTGAATTCAACCACAAATTATTTTTGAGGTCAAAAGGATGCTTTACTGAGTGCCATGCTACTTTGTTCTGTTTTGCCAAGTGTCACTATGAGTGATTTTTCATTTGTTTGTGTGTCTGTTTGTTTGTCCGCACAAAATAAATATGATTTTCTCTGCAACCGTTGGTCCGATTGACAGGAAATTTTCACCATCGGTGCACCTCCACCATTTTTTTTGATAATTAATTATCAATTGCACCATTTTTAATGATAATTATGACGTCGTGGGTCACGTTGTTTGTCCGCCATCTTGGAAAAACCGAAAAACTTTGCACCTCTATCTCCGAAAGTGCTGAATAGAAAAAATTGAGACATGGCTCATTGAAAAGAACTCTCCATGGGGAATTAAAATATGTTAATTCAGATGTCATAGGTGCCTCCATTTTGACGTCATAATTCGACAAGGGCTCCATAAAAATAAGTGCCATCGTTGTTGAGTTAGTTTCCCGGTGTGTACCCTGGTTTAGAATAGGTACACCGTAACCCTGCGTGTCGTCAGAGGTGACTAAGAGGGTTGGCGTCAGGAAGGGCATCCGGCCATAAAAACATTGCCTCAAAAAGAGAACCATGACAATTACAACTACATATGGGCAGGGTACAGCCCAAAGTGGAGATCGGTTTCTGAGGTTTGGGACATGGAATGTAGGGACAATGACAGGGAGATCAGGAGAAGTGGTGGAAGTATTGATCAGAAGAAGAGTGGGCATATGTTGTGTGCAAGAGACGAGATGGAAGGGAAGTGGTGTGAGAATGGTGAAGAGTAGGCAGGGACAGAAATACAAGTTTGTGTGGCAAGGGTGCCCGGAGGGCGTGAATGGTGTTGGTGTCCTGTTTTCTGAGGAGTTTCTAGACAGTGTTGAGTGTGACTAGAGTGAGTGATAGGTTGATGATGTTGAAAATGATTGGAAAGCTCTTGGTGAACGTCATCTCGGGATATGCTCCGCAGGTTGGTCGGAGCGATGAAGAGAAGGACAAGTTCTGGTGTGCGATAGAGAAGCTGATGGAAAACGTGAAAGATTAGGAAGTTGTTGTGTTAGGAGGAGACCTAAATGGACATGTGGGAAGGAGTATGGACGATGGAGCTGATGGAGCTGATTTGTTGATTTGTAATACTCAGTTCCAGAAAGAGGATAATAAGCTTGTTACATACACGTCATGTGTGTCGACGACAACCGTTGACTACCTGATGGTGCGTAGGCGAGATAGGGGGCACCTCCGGGACACAAAGGTGATCCCGGGGGAGGAGGCTGTTTCACAGCACCACTTGGTTGTCTGCGACATAAGGGTGAAAGGTGCGAGGAGAGCTCGGCGGGTGAAGTACCAACCGAGAATGAAGGTGTGGAGGTTGAAAGAGGTGACAGTAAGGGAGGCATTAAAAAAGAGGCCGAGTAGGGTAGAGGATGATGTGGTTGTGCTTGAATTGAAAGTGGTTGGATGTCAATGAAAGATAGTCTGTTGGGAGCCGTTGGTGAGGTATGTGGATGGACAAAAGGACCACCGAGGCACTCGGAAACTCGGTGGTGGGATGATGAAGTTGGAAAGAGGATTGGCGAGAAGAGGAAGACGTTCTTGGAGTGGCAGAAGGCGAAGGGTATGGGAGCAGAAAAAGCAGAGCATGAAAGTTATAAGGCTGCAAAGAAAGAGGTAGCACAGGCGCAGGAGGCATGTAGGAAAATGTTGGGAGAACGCTTTGATTCGGAAGAGGGTCAGAGAGCGGTATTCAGGATTGCAACGCAGATAGTGAAAGAGGTGTGATGTGATGCGGGTGAGTTGCTTGAAGGATGAAGTGGGACAAATCGTTGTGGACCCAGATGGAATTAAAGGAAGATGGAAAAGATAGATGGAAATGCTGTTGAATACAGAGAATGAATGGGATGGCAACATAGAGAGTAAACCAGTTTTAGGACCGGCAGAGAAGATAACTGAGAAGGAAGTTGAGGAAGCGATAAAAGCAATGAAGAGTGGAAAAGTGGGAGGGCCGACGGGAGTTGTGGGAGATATGTTGAAGCCAGCAGGAAGTTGGGGTGTGAAGAGAATGACAGAGATCTGTAATCTGGTGGTGAAAGAAGGCCGCATTCCAGTGGATTGGGAACTGAGTACCCTCGTCCCTCTATACAAGGGGAAAGGTGACCCTCTGGAGTGTGGCTTGTAACGAGCGATAAAGTTATTGGAGCATGGAATGAAGGTATTGGAAAGGGTGTTGGAGAGGAGGATAAGGAAGAAGGTGAAGATCGACGAAATGCAGTTTGGATTTATGCCAGGAAGAGGAACGACAGACATGCTCTTTGTTATGAGGCAGTTGCAGGAGAAGTACATGGAGAAGAGGAAGAAGTTGTTTCTTGGGTTTGTTGATCTGGAGAAAGCATTCGATAGGGTTCCACGCGAAGTATTGACATGGGCATTGAGGAAGTTAGGAGTGGAGGAATGGTTGATCAGAGTAGTGATGGCAATGTACAAAAGAGCACGCACAGCTGTAAGGACGAAGGACGGGAACAGTGGTGAGTTTGAGGTGAAGGTGGGAGTGCATCAGGGGTCGGTACTTAGTCTGCTACTATTTGTAGCTGTGATGGAGGTGCTGGCTCAGAACGTAAAGGAGGGTTTACCGTGGGAGTTGTTGTATGCAGATGATCTGGTGTTGATTGCGGAAAGTATGGATGGACTGAAGGAAAAGATGAACAAGTGGAAGGAATGTATGGAGACAAAAGGTCTGAAGGTGAATATCGGAAAGACGAAGGTGATGGCAAGTGGTAAAGCATGTGGTGAGGTGGAAAGAACTGGGAAGTGGCCATGTGCTGTGTGCAGGAAGGGTGGCAAGAGTGAACTCCATTCAATGTACAATGTGCTCCGAGTGGGTTCATCAAAAATGCAGTGGTCTGAGAGGGTCATTAACCAGTGTGGCAGCTACATTCAAATGTAAGGTGTGCACAGAGGGAGCTGCAGATGGAGGAAATGTTGAGTTGGATCTTGGAGACGGCGTGAACCTGGAAGGTGTGAAAACATTTTGCTGCCTCGGAGACATGCTGAATGGAGAAGGTGGATCAGACTCGGCAACGGTTGCTAGAGTGAGATGTGCATGGAAGAAGTTTCAGGAACTCTCTCCGAAACTTCTCCGAAACTCTCCGAAACTCTCCGAAACTCTCCGGAACTCTCCGGAACTCTCCGAAACTTCTCCGAAACTCCGAACTTCTCTCCGAAAAGATCGACTGGACAACCCTCCCATCTACTTTCTCAACAATCCTCTCCAAGAAGTTCTGTCACTCAAGCTTTTGGGTCTCACTATCTGCCATGATCTTTCTTGGGAAAACCACATTTCCAAGCTGGCCTCCAAAGCCAGTCGCCGACTGGGCATCCTCCGTCGTGCGAAGTCCTTCCTCGGCACACCTGAGCTCCTCACCACATACAAGGCTTTCATCCGCAGCTCAATGGAATACTGTTCTCCCCTATGGGCTGGTGCTCCTGCCTCACACCTGGCTCGGCTTCACGCTGTTGAATCCAAAGCTTTCAAAATCATTGGAATCTCCCGCGATGAAGCTATCTCTGAGGGCCTTTCACTCACTCACCGCAGGCAGGTAGGTGGTCTTTCTGTCTTCTACCGACTCCTCTCCGGCCTTGCTCCCCCAGCTCTCTCCGTGCTCTGTCCCCCAAATATTCCTACAGGTCGCACAAGATCTGCCAGCAACCCTCTGATGGTTAAACTGCCGAAATCTCGGCTCTCTGCTCACCTTCACTCTTTCATTCCTCTTTTCTCCCGCCTGTGGAACAAACTCCCACACTCCCTTCAATCCCTCTCCTCCATCCAGGTCTTTAAAACAGCTGTTCACCACCATCTCTTATCTTCCCCCATCCATAACCTTGATCTTTTCTACCCCCACTAATTCACCCCAGATCCACCTTGTTTGAAATTCCAACTTATTTCCTGGAAATCCTGGCAGTGTCCATATGTTTATACCTCTCCCACCCCCCCCCCCTTCACATGCCTCCCCCCCTTCACATGCCTCCCCCCTTCACATGCCTCCCCCCCAAAGCCCTCTCCCTCCCACAGATCTCTCGATGTCTCCATGTCTCTCGGTCCCTGCTCTCAAATGTTGTGTTTGTGTCCTTCCCCCTCTCTCCCCATCTTGTCTACTGCTCCCGATGTTATTTGTTTTATGTGTCTGTTTGTCTTTCTGTGTGATTAATTTTCGCTCTTTCACGAGCCTCGATCTTGTATACAAAAAAAAACAAAAAAAAAACTGAGTGGCATGCTGATGAGGATGGGAGTGTCGTAGAAGCTGAAGGGAAAGGTGTATGCTGCATGTGTGAGAAGTGTTATGATTTATGGGAGCGAGACATGGGTAATGAACGTAGAGCAGCAATGAAGGCTGGAAAGGCTGGAAAGGGTGGAAATGCGAATGGTTCGGTGGATGTGTGGAATATCGTTGAGAGAGGAAGACATGATGAATTGCGAAAGATGATGGGAATCGAGCCTGTGATTGATGCTGTGACGAGGAACAGGTTGAGATGGTCTGGTCATGTGTTGAGGAAGGATGAAAGTGACTGGTTGAGAAGAGTGATGGAAATGAATGTTGAAGGAAGTAGAGGATGGGGAAGACAGATAAAGACTTGGCTGAAGATGGTGGAAGAAGAAATGCGGGCAAGGGGGTTAACAAGGAGAGATGCAGAAAATATGGCAAAATGGAGAAGATTGTCATGGGGACCGCAAGGCTAACCCCTGCTCTAGCAGGGAAAATGGCCTTAAAATGCATGTTGTTGTTGTTGTTGTTGTTTAATTGGTGCTGTATTGTTTATAATTGTTGCTGAAAACATAACAAAACAATAAAACTGCCACGTTTCACAAGAACACAAATAAGTCTGCTTTTACTTTGATTTCCAAGATGGGAAATCTATGAATGACGTTGTGTTGTGGATTTGCCTTTCACTGCCTTGCCAGCATAGAAGTCTATTGCATTTTGGTCTGTCTGCCTGTCTGCACAGAATGTGATTGTCTTTTAATTGCATACTATTGAAATGGGAGTCCTATTAATTATGTGCAATTGGAACATGAGTACATCTATTAATTACGTACTAATTATGTATTGGAATGCATTACGCCACACATCACGCTAAACATGTCCTGGCAAGCGTTTGCAATGTCTGATTTCTCTTTCTAGGTCAACTTTTTTCCTGAAGGAATCTGGTCCGGTTGCATAAAACTCCCTTAATCATAAGGAAAGATTTCCCTTAAAGTGCATTGTATTTCCTCAAGTGCTGTTGCATAAAAAAAAAAAACCCTTGAGGATAAGGATTTCCTAAAGAGCGGTTGCGATGCGAAGCAACCATTCAGATTGGAGATTGGAAGAGATGTCTGAAAGCAAGAACATGCAATGAACACGTTATTTCAAATGACACCTGTTATATGTTGCATGGGGAACATGTGCTTCTGGATGAAGGAGGAATAAAATTATTCTTGTGTAAAATTATTCGATTCTCATTCACCATTGTATTATCCTGCACCAAAGGTGGGTGGAGTTGATGGCGCTGTTGCAGAAAACATCATTACATTTTTTTGTTGTTGTTCCCCCCCCCCGCTTTTTTTTTTGTTTTTGTTTTTTCCCCTTAAATATTTCCTTAAAGTTAAGGGAGCCTTAACTCACTATCCCCCATCCTTTAACACAAACCTTTAAGTTTCCAAACGGCACTCTTCATGGAAATTGGTCAAGAAGAGGACAGTTGTCGCAGCGTGACGCCAGAGGCTGATAGAACAATACTTCCACAATTGAGTTATGTTGTGCTTTGTGAAACACGCTTTCAGCGCTGGTACAGTGACTTGGATAATATTTTCACTCTTTTATGACATCCACAGTATTCTGCTTGTAGTTTCGCACTCGTATTTCACTTTTGTATTTTCACACTTTCACCATTCTCGGAAAGTTTCCAAACATTTACTATGCACATGAACACATCTATCTATAATTCCAGTAATCTCTGTCTGTACGTTTGTACGTCTGTACGTCTGTTTGTCTGTGACCGCTGTTTCTCGACAACCACGGGTCCGATATACTTTTAACTTGCCAGGTATATTGCTGGGGACCCGAGGATGTGCCTTTTCAAGGTTTCATATTAATCGGACAATTACTTACCGAGCTATGTCCAAAAAACGATTCAACCAATCAGAGAGCAGCGAACGATCGCGTGTGCCGAACGTGGAGGACACACTCTGCCTCGGATGGCACATTTGAGAGCGTATTCATTTATTTCACGTTTGCAAACTATGTTGGCGTTAAACTATGTTTTAAAACTAATAAAACCGAATTTGCGATTCATTCGCTTTCCTGCGCGTTTGTGCACGCGATGGCGATTTCTTTACCAAACTCCGGAAGCCGTTCGCTTTGGACCAAACCATTGCATGTAAATAGAGGGGGGGGATTGTCAGTGTCACCGTACTCGCAAGCCGTTCGCTTTGGACCAAACCATTTCATGTAAATAGAGGGGGGGGATATAATTTTAGATATAGATATAGTACGGGCAATGCCCTAGTTTATCATAAAATGCACAATGAGAACTGAATCTAATGAATTTTATGCAAGAATAATTTTATTCCTCGTTCATCCATAAGCATGTGTTCCCCATACAGTAATATAACAATCGTTATTTAAAATTACGTATTCTTGCTTTTGGACGAGCTTCCTATCTCTAATTCGATTGCTTGCCTGGCATAGCAACGACTCTTAAGGAAATCCTTAGCTAAGGATTCCCCTAATGGATGTTTATGCAACAGCATTTGAGGAAATCTTTCCTTGACTCATAAAACGCGTGGAATCACAATCGTGCTGAGTGTATGCAAATGATTTTAAAGAAGTCAACCAAAAGAACGAATCATGACCTTATTTGCAATGTATAATACCCGGGGATAACTTGTGAAAAGCTTGCTTCTAATTGGTGGAGAAAAGCGGATGACAAGTGGGGGGAGGCTCCCTTAACTTTAACAGAAGATTTAAGGAAAAACATAGATATTCATAGAAGCAAACATCTTCAACTTGAGGATGTCATTTAGGGACTGTCCTTCAAAAACTGTCCTTCAAAATCAGACTGGTCAAACAAGTGGAACGTGTTTCAATCCTGACAAATCTCACACTCTCACTATGTCTCTCCGAAAAGACCGACTGGCCAACCCTCCCATCTACTTTCTGAACAATCTTCTCCAAGAAGTTCTGTCACTCAAGCTTTTGGGTCTCACTATCCATCATGATCTTTCCTGGGAAAACCACATTTCCAAGCTGGCCTTCAATGCCAGTCGCCGACTGGGCATCCTCCGCTGTGCGAAGTCCTTCCTTGGCACACCTGAGCTCCTCACCACATACAAGGCTTTCATCCGCAGCTCTCCCCTCTGGGCCGGTGCTCCTGCCTCACACCTAGCTCGGCTTCACGCTGTTGAAACCAAAGCTTTCAGAATCGTTAATCTCCTGCGATGAAGCTAACTCCGAGGGCCTTTCACTCACTCACTCACTCACTCACTCACTCACTCACCGCAGGCAGGTTGGTGGTCTTTCTGTGTTCTACCGACCCCTCTTTGGCCTTGCTCCCCCAGCTCTGTCTGGGCTCTGTCCCCCAAATATTCCTACAGGTCGCACAAGATCTGCCAGCAACCCTCTTATGGTTAAACTGCCAAAATCAAGACACTGCTCACCTTCACTCCTTCATTCCTCTTTACTCCCGCCTCTGGAACAAACTCCCTCACTCTCTTCAATCCCACTCCTCCCTCCAGGTCTTTAAAACAGCTGTTCACCACCATCTCATATCTTCCCTCATCCAAAACCTTGATCTTTTCTACTCCCGTTAATTCACCCCAGATCCACTTTTTTTTTTAAATACCGACTTCTTTCCTGGAAGTCCTAGCAGTGTCCACGTGTTTTATACCTCCCCCCCCCCCCTTCCCATGCCTCCTCCCCCCTTCCCATGCCTCCTCCCCCCCTTCCCATGCCTCCTCCCCCCTTCCCATGCCTCCTCCCCCCTTCCCATGCCTCCTCCCCCCAAGCCCTCTCCCTCCCACAGATCTCCCGATGTCCCTGCTCTCAATCTTATCTCCCCCCCTCCCTTTATCATATGTTTTATGTGTCTGTTTGTCTTTTTGTGATCAATGTTAGCTCTTACACGAGCCTCGATCTTGATACAAAAAAAAAAAAAAAAGAAGGAAAAGTTTAGGAAATCGTCAACTATTTCCTTAAGGATGCTTTATGCAACTGGGCCTCTTTCTTGGGCCACCCTCCACTGCTGCTAAATCTTTCATTTGAATCTTCCACCCCTTTCCACCCCCCCCCCCCCCCCCACCTCCACCCACAGTAAATAGCGAGCAGCATTTGCATCATGATCTCACTTTTATTTTTTATTAGGTTTACTCTCCATGAAATGGATTTTCCATTTTTTAATGGAAAATTTATTAATGCTAATTATGACGTCATAGGTCACGTGGTATGGGCGCCATCTTGTAAAACACCTTCAACTTTGCCCCTCTATCTCAAATGGCTCAATGGAAAAATTAGAGGAATGGCTCATTTTAAAGAACTCTGCAATGGCAACAAAAACGTTTATTGAGTATATTAAAAATGCTAACGTTGAGGTTAGATTTCGTCAAACACAATTTTTCTCCCCTGAAAATGAGATTTTTTTTCCCCCAGATGCTGAGTTAAAAAAAAAAACTCAGAATGAATTTTTTTTTCGAAGTCATACGTCACATGGTTCGGCCGCCATCTTCTTTTTCGTGAAAAACCACGAAAACCCCTTTTTCTCCAACGGCTGAACGGATCGAGCCCAAACTTGGCATGCATATTCACATACCCATGACGAACAAAAAAGCCTCCGAGCACGACGTCATCCGACACATGGTTTCAGAGTTATGACGTTTTTAAGCACAAACTAGAAATGGTATCGCCTCCATAATTTGTGAAGATATCGAGTGGAAACTTTACACAAATGTTCCTCATGGGGGGATGTTTCAACGTTACTTGAGACGTTTTGATAAGTCACATGGTTTGGCCGCAATAAATAATGGAAGGAATTTTAAAAAAAAGTTTAACTCCCCTCTTGCCCCTCCCATCCAAATCCCCCCCCTTGCACCTACACTCTGAAACTTCCCCCTTGCCCCTCCACTCTTAAACTCCCCCCTTGCCCCTCCACTCCTGAACTCCCCCCTTGCCCTTCCCCTCCTAAACTTCCCCTTTGCCCCTCCCCTCCTAATCCCCCCCCTTGCCCCTCCACTCCTGATCTCCCCCCCTTTCCCCTTCCCTCCAAAACTCCCCCCTTGCCCCTCCCCTCCTAAACTCCCCCCTCACTCCTCCCCTTCAAAACTCCCCCCCAATCCCTCCCATTCAATTCTCCCCCCATACCATTCCTCTCCAATTCTCTCTCCTCCCCCCTCCTCCTCCAAGCTGCCTCCTCCCCACTTCGTCTCCCTTCTATCTCATACCTCCACCCCCCCAAACCTTCTACTTTCCTCTGCCCCCCCTCAAACAACCCCTCACTGTGCCGCATCCCTTCACCAGCAAACCTTTCATCCTCCTCATCCTTCCCTTTCTTGGAACTCTTCTGCAACATCTGAAACACTATCAACTGCTCTCCCTACCTCCCCCTCTCATCCTTCATCTTACCCTACTCCTCCCCTCCCCTGTCCTGTACCCGATGCTCCCCCTCTCTCTTCATTAACGGTATGGACCTCAAACATCCGGGGCCTTCGCTCAAACCTGACTGATCTCTCCATACAGGTTGCTTCTGACAATCCAGACTTGATCTGCTTAACAGAGACTTTCCTCCTTCAAGATGTCTCTGATTCCTTAATATCTCTTCCTGGTTACTCCCTCCTCCGGTATGATAGACCTGAGCCTCGGCCTGGTGGTGGGGTGGCTATCTTTGTCAAAAACTCTCTTCCTCACTCTCCCTGCACTGCTCTCTTTCCTCCTCACCCGCAGGAGTACCTCTGGTTACGGCTTCCTCTCCGCTCCCACCTTTTGTTCATATGTGTTCTGTACCGTCCCCCAAACAGTGATGACTCCATCTACATTTCAATGTCTGACAACATGGACCAACTTCTATCCACTCATCCCAACTCTCTCTTCCTCATATGTGGTGACTTCAACTGTCATCATGCCACCTGGTTGGGTGTGGGTTCCTCTCTCACTAGTCATGGCACCTCAGCAAAGGACTTCTGTGACTCACTGGGATTGACACAATCTGTCAATTTCCCGACCCGGATCTCAGCCAATGGAGTATCTTCTCTTCTAGACTTGGTTATGACAAACTTCCCTGCTAATGTCTGCTGCTCTTCTTCTGCTCCAATCGGTTCTTCTGATCATGTGCTTGTCAAAGTGGACATCTCTCTGGCCATTCTCAGAGAGCCTCCTCAGCGTCGGCGAGTCTGGCATTTCACTCAGGCCGACTGGGACGGTCTTCAAGCAGCCATCAATCGTCTGGATTGGTCTCCCATCTCCACTGCCTCTGACATCAATTCTTCCTGGGAATTCTTCCAAAGCAAACTGATCTCTCTCATGCACAGATTTATCCCATCTCGCCTTCAATTGTCTTACCCTTCCTCCCATCCATGGTACACTGAATCTTGTGGTGAGGCAGTTGCCCTGAAACAACTTGCCTTTGCCTCTTGGAAGGCTAATCCAACTGAAGGAAATCTCAGTTCCTTCCACCAAGCTCGGAACAAGTGTGTGTCTACCCTCAGGAGTGCCAGGAAGCACTATCTCGCCTCACTCAAGAATGAACTCTCAAACCTGTCTCCTTCCTCCAAATCCTGGTGGCGTCTGGTCAAATCCGTTTCTGGTGTTTGTTCCCCCTCCATCCCCTCCCTTACCTCAAATGGCCACACAGTTGACATCGCACGTGACAAAGCCGAATGCCTCAACTCTGTGTTCGCCTCGAAATCCTTAGTCCCAAACCCATCTCTCTCTGTTCCCACCTTTCCCAGTCGAACCCAACTGCTCCTGGACTCTGTGTCCTTCTCTCCTGACAAGGTGGAGGAGTTTTTGTCAAACCTCGACTCTGATTCTGCAACTGGACCAGACGGCATCAGCCCATGGGTCTTAAAATCCTGCTCTGCCGCTCTATCTCACCCTCTCTCTGTTCTTTTCACCCTATCTTTTGCTCAAGGTCATCTGCCAGCATCCTGGAAATCAGCTAACATTACCGCTTTACACAAAAAAGGTGCAAAAACAGATCCTTGCAACTACAGACAAATCAGCCTGCTCCCAATTATCAGCAAAGTCATGGAATCCATCATTGCTTCGGATATGAAATCTTTCCTCTTCTCCAATGGCTTGATCTCTGATCATCAATTTGGTTTCAGACCAGGTCACTCTACTCTGGACATGCTGCTTCTGCTGTCTCAACAATGGATGGAGGTCCTCAATGCCAAACAGGAAATCAGAGCTGTCTCCCTTGACATATCAAGGGCCTTTGATACGGTCTGGCACCCAGCTCTGCTCACCAAACTCTCCTCCTATGGTATCCATGGAAATCTCCATGCATGGCTTGCGGACTTCCTCTCTGGTCGTAGTCAACGTGTGGCCCTGAATGGATTTCTCTCATCTCCCCTTCCTGTTCAGGCTGGAGTTCCCCAAGGAAGTGTGCTGGGCCCTGTGCTTTTTCTGGTCTTTATCAATGATCTCTCTGACTCTCTGGAAAATCCTCTATCTCTTTGCTGATGACTCCACTCTCTGCCGCTCCATTCCTCTTCCCTCAGATCGGCAGTCTGCAGCCTCCTCACTCTCTGAAGACCTGGACAAAATCACAGACTGGTCAAACAAGTGGAACATGTCTTTCAATCCTGCCAAATCTCACTCTCTTACTATGTCTCTCCGAAAAGATCGACTGGACAACCCTCCCATCTACTTTCTCAACAATCCTCTCCAAGAAGTTCTGTCACTCAAGCTTTTGGGTCTCACTATCTGCCATGATCTTTCTTGGGAAAACCACATTTCCAAGCTGGCCTCCAAAGCCAGTCGCCGACTGGGCATCCTCCGTCGTGCGAAGTCCTTCCTCGGCACACCTGAGCTCCTCACCACTTACAAGGCTTTCATCCGCAGCTCAATGGAATACTGTTCTCCCCTATGGGCTGGTGCTCCTGCCTCACACCTGGCTCGGCTTCACGCTGTTGAATCCAAAGCTTTCAAAATCATTGGAATCTCCCGCGATGAAGCTATCTCTGAGGGCCTTTCACTCACTCACCGCAGGCAGGTAGGTGGTCTTTCTGTCTTCTACCGACTCCTCTCCGGCCTTGCTCCCCCAGCTCTCTCTGTGCTCTGTCCCCCAAATATTCCTACAGGTCGCACAAGATCTGCCAGCAACCCTCTGATGGTTAAACTGCCGAAATCTCGGATCTCTGCTCACCTTCACTCTTTCATTCCTCTTTTCTCCCGCCTGTGGAACAAACTCCCACACTCCCTTCAATCCCTCTCCTCCCTCCAGGTCTTTAAAACAGCTGTTCACCACCATCTCTTATCTTCCCCCATCCATAACCTTGATCTTTTCTACCCCCACTAATTCACCCCAGATCCACCTTGTTTGAAATTCCAACTTATTTCCTGGAAATCCTGGCAGTGTCCATATGTTTATACCTCTCCCACCCCCCCCCCCCCTTCACATGCCTCTCCCCCTTCACATGCCTCCCCCCCCAAAGCCCTCTCCCTCCCACAGATCTCTCGATGTCTCCATGTCTCTCGGTCCCTGCTCTCAAATGTTGTGTTTGTGTCCTTCCCCCTCTCTCCCCATCTTGTCTACCACTCCCGATGTTATTTGTTTTATGTGTCTGTTTGTCTTTCTGTGTGATTAATGTTCGCTCTTTCACGAGCCTCGATCTTGTATACAAAAAAAAAAAAAAAAAAAAAAAAAAAAAAAACTCGAACCACTGCATTGATCGACTTGAATTTTTAATGCAATGTAGCTCTCATCAAGCGGAACAAGTGTGCAAAATGATTGGATGTACGGTCTCGAAGCTATGTCTTTCTTGTTGAAAGAAGAAGAAACGCACCATTTTGTCCCTCCAGGACGTGATCACGATCACACGACCTCTCGCGGTCATTTTAACCTCAAATAAAATTATAATTGAAGATTTGTCAACAGCTGAGGTATATTAACAAACGAATCAAACAGATTTGGTCAAATTCTGACTTTTTAAAACTCGATCGCATTTGACAGAGTTGTGAGATGCTCAAGAAGAAGAAACCTCATTTGGCTTCTCAGATAAAATAAATAATTCTGGCTCTGCAATTTCACGTTTATTTTATTTTTAAAATCGCTTTTTCTGCAAGCATTGCATGGATTGACGTGAAATTTTCACCACAGGTGTGCCATAGGATGTGTTTGTGGATGTGCGTGTGTGTGGATGTCTGTGTGTGTGGGGTTGGGGTGTGCGTGTGGAGGAGGGGGTGGGGGGTTGTGTGTGTGTGTGTGTGTGTGTGTGTGTGTGTGTGTGTGTGTGTGTGTGTGTGTGTGTGTGTGTGTGTGTGTGTGTGTGTGTGTGTGTGTGTGTGTGTGTGTGTGTGTGTGTGTGTGTGTGTGTGTGTGTGTGTGTGTGTTTTACCTTCGCAAAAGCGGAAGGTTATGTTTTGATCGCTGTGTATTTATTTGTATGTGTGTGTGTATGTTATTCGCATAACTCAAAAAGTATTCAACCGATTCGCATGAAATTTGGTGGGATGATAGGTTATTATCCGGGAACCATTTGATTAGATTTTGGAATCGATCGGGTCAAAGGTCAAGGTCAAGGTCATGAAAAGGTCAAAATCGTCTTTTTACCATAGCGCGGTCAATTTGTGTCCAATTTGTATGAAACTAATGCCAAAATGCTTTGCTACACAGATCTTGTAGTCTTTTATTTTGGCAACAAAAGTAGCTGCGGCGAAGGTATGCGCTCTACCGAGTGCCCGTTCTAGTTTTGTGTGTGTTTGTATCGGGGTTGTATTCAAGGGGGTTGTGTCAAAGCATGTCCAATGAAAGTGGGGTTGTATCAAAAGTGGGGTGTGAGTAAACCAGTCATCACTGCCAGCAGTTTTAAAGTGGCAGTTCTCGTATTTTATTTTTCCTTCCTCCCCCTCCCCTATTGAGGCCCAAGGTGCAAACTTGAGCCATTTTGAATTATGTATGTGAACAAGTCATGGACACTTGGGAAGCTTGAAAGACCTGTGTATCTGCTGGATGTCTCTGGGAATAGCTTTGTCTCTGAGTCATTGGATTCTGTTTGACAAATTGGTGTCTAGGCCTTACCCTATAGTGACATCTTAACTTGTCTTTTGTGATCCCAAATGGTAGTACTTTTTATATTCAACAAACTCAAACAGATATATGGATACTGATTCAAGTGATCACCTGTGTCGCTCATTGCTTAAATGCAAGGGTCACTGTCATATTTTGTCATTCTTTGTCTAAGTAACTGCTTTGGTCTCTCTTGCAATATAAAAGTATCTAGATTGCGAGACCATAGTAAAAAATAATAATAATAAATTAGAACGGCATTCGGTAGAGGATACACCTCTGCCATGCTGAAGTTTGTTTTGTATTCCACTGATGGGCCGGATCTGGATTCTGACCTGAACCAACATCTAATTGGCTTGTTCTTGTCACCTACCCAACTCATCCACAAAGTTTTGTCCTAAGTTGTCCACAACGGTTTGAAATATGTTATTTATCGTTTTTGGCCCGATCATTCTATGGTGAAGAATCACTTAAAAAAATTCTCTTGATCTGAATCTGGAATCTGGATTCGGATCTTCACCAAAATCGAATCTATTCATCCTTGTCACACGCCCAACCTGTCGACCAATTTTCGTATGAATCTGTCCACACCTTTGAGATATCATGCTATACAGTATATATATATATATATATATATATACACGTGTATATCGTTTTTTGTTGTATCTCTCAATGGTGAAGAATCACTTTTAAAATCCTCAGTTCCAGATCTGGATTTTCACCAAAATCTAATCATTTTGTCCACATACCCAACCTCTCCACCAAACTTCATCTGAATCTGCCCACAACTTTTTTTGATATATCCTGTTCATAGACAGCCAGACAAAAAGACAAGGTTGAAAACATAACCTCCATCCACCTTCAGTGGTGGAGGTAATAATGAGGTCCCTTTCGAGGAACTTCATTGCAAGTGGAGGTCCTTTGGCCCATCAATGGCCGTGCTGTTACCAACCTTTGGTTGTTTACACATGCTCTATCCTTTTTAAATGTTGAACATCAAGCAATTTTTGTTTCCCAGCCTAACTGCTCTGACAGTCAGCCATAGCACGTCATTGCCTGCAATCTGGCCACAAATTGGACTTTGATTAATGACCCATGTCTGAGACGTGACATCCAACAAACAACACATTGATACTGGAAGCATGGCATGTGAAGAGCTGACAGGGTGGTCTAACTGCGGAGACGGTGGACATACCCACACAAATACACACCTCCCATACTTTACCAATTTTACCTCACGTACCGTGGAGCGTATTATTTAATTATATACCAGGTTTTAAAAAATTGTTTTTTTCCGAATTATTTTCCAATTTCACTCTAGATTTCGTGTGTGTGTGTGTGTGTGTGTGTGTGTGTGTGTGTGTGTGTGTGTGTGTGTGTGTGTGTGTGTGTGTGTGTGTGGTTCAAAACTATGTGCAGTTCAAATGTAACCATGACACTGGCCCAAGACCAAAGTTCTGGAGAAGCACAAAAAAAAAAGACCATTTGTATAAGGAATTGGAACCTTCAAGAAATTTCATGATCTCCCATCCTACACCTCTGACACAAATGGGAGGCTTGTTGTTCTTCGTTCCTTTCTTCCAAAAATTGCAATCTTTCACCATTACTTCATTTCAGAATCGATAATCTTCAAATTTTGGAATGTATTTGCCTTGGTCCACAAGACCCAGATTTTTTTTCCCTTCAATTTGGGCTTGTCCTAATTTAAAGGGGCAAAGGTGAAACGCTTTTTCTTTTTCTTTTCTTTTTTTTTTTTCTTTGCAGAGAAGACCTTTGACACAAAGGTGATTCTTCTAATTAGACCATGATCGGGATGTGTAAAAACATCTGATTAAAGTTGTTTTCTGGATATTTCAGTGTCAAAGGTCAAAATTGGTTGCAAAGTTAAGGTCTTTCCTTTTGTGCTCCTTTAATTTAGCAAAATGCCTAAACACGACACCTACCGAAGCAGGTAGACATGGGTCTGTTGTCTTTTAGATTTTACAGGAGTGGATGGATGGATGGATGGATGGATGGATGCATGGATGGATGGATGCATGGATGCATGGATGGTGGGGAAGAGGTGGCATTGCATTCTGTTTCAAACATCTGCAATTTTAATTTATTTTGTATTTTGATAATTTTGTCTTTCATACTAAAGATACCACTTGACAAAGTATTTGCAGTTGGCCTGCTTGGTATTGCTATCTGAACCTTAAGCTCAAAATATAATTTGTTGTTTAAAAATTAATTTTTTTTACATAGAGCTTTGTGCTTGGTTGAGAGTGTGAAATAAATGTACAACTTATGTTGCCAATATTGTGATCTTTGCAGCAAAGTAAGAAACTGCATTGCAACTCGTTTCAACTATAAGGTGTCGATTGCTTCAAAGCCAACTAGAACGACACTCTTCGACCGATATGCTTCCGCCCACATTATTACATCATTATAATACTTGTACCAAGTTTGCTTTAAATCCATTCAGCTGTTCTCAAGGTATCACATTTTTACCTGACATGACCTCTGACCTCTGACCTTTGACCTCGGGACCCCAAAATCGAATCTGTTAATATTTACATTATTATACATATCTGTACCAAGTTTGAATTGAATCACTTCAGCCACTCAAGTTATAGACCTATTAGGACTTTGACCTTTGCCCCCAAAATGTAATCTGTTAATCTATACATCATTATACATACCTCTACCAAGTTTGAATTGGATTACTTCAGCCTTTCTCAAGTTGTAGACTAATTACAGACTTTGATCTTTGACATCTTGACCCCAAAATCTAATCAGTTGATCTCTACATTATTCTACATAGCTGAATCAAATTTGGTCAGAATCCCATCACTGGTTCACAAGTTATCGTGGTAACAGGATTTTTATCTAACATGACCTCTCACGTTTGGCCTTTGACCTCGTGACCCAGAAATCTAATCATTTCATCTTTACCTCATTATACATACCTGCACCAAGTTTGACTAAGGTCCCTTCAGCCGTTCTCAAGTTATCTCTGTAACAAAAAGCTATCATGGATGGATGGATGGACGGATGGACGGACGGACGGACAACCTGAAGACGTAATGCCCCCGGCGACTTCATCAACGGAGGCATTAAAAAATGAATCTAATCATCTTCTTGAATATGGCTGTGTTGTAGGATTTCCTTCTGCAGCTTTCATTCACCTGCCTGCCACTGTAATTTTGTTCTCTCCAGTGTCTGTGGCAATACATACACATAGCAAGAGGTCATCGTGCCTCTCATGCCTGTATTGTATCACCATTCCAATTAATGTACATGCTTAAGGTACTTTAACCTCATCTATCTCAAACTTTATCTGTTTAATAATAGGTATTGTATTAGGCTAAGCACAATTGAAGAGTAAGGAGATGCTGGCGAGGGAAAGGGAACTGATCGAGTAGTTGTGGCTGCCAAGGATGCTGCCATTTTGACTTGTGGCCTAGAATTTTGATTTTATCCAACATATTGCTGTGCATATTTTGTGCATTGTGTGTGTAGAGTTTACCTGGGTGAGAAGTAGGAGCCCTATTCGTGTGGCTCATTCGATCCTGCCCTGCCATGAGCAGCACGGGACACAGCCCTGCTGCTTTTACTCCCGACCGCTCACCATCCAAGGCCAAGTTGCTGGTCCAACGGTCAGACTCGCGTCAGCATCTTGCGGTCCATTTCGCTGCAGCAGCCATTCGTGAGGAGGACTGCAGTGACGACGACGATGAAAATCTTGTGCTTACAAATGTTAGTTGGCATGAACCTGCAGGAAATACTTCAGGAGCCCCAAATGCCAGGGTGCTCTCAACTTTGGCAGATTCAAGACTCCCTGTAGTTTCTGGAGAGCCACCTGTTTTGGTGACCGAATCGCCTGTGGCACTTGACGGGCCAGGATCTCAATGTTCAAGGTCTTTGCCATTAGTTTCAAGAGTTTCAATTCGGCATTATCAAGAAACAAAGCCGACTTCATTTAAAGGTACTGAAGGAGAGTGTGGGAAATTGTTTACTAAAGTATGTAGTGCTGCTTCTGTGGCAGCTACTTCTATCACTGCCACAAAACCATTGAGTTTTGTTAGATCTCTGGCAATGGAAACACCAGAATTGAAAGAAACCACTTTGAAGCCAAAAAGTCTTATTAATATTGTGAAGTCTCTTTCATCTGATTCTGGTTCTTTGGAGCAGGAGGTTAAAGCTTTTGCTGGAGATGGTCAGGGAGGCAGCAGCAGCAGGACCGACAACACCATTTGTGGTCCCGATTTGGGTACTGCTCCTTTGTCAACAAATCAACAAACTAACAGTAACACTAAAATTGGTAGCGAATCGCTCCTCAACATGCAACTCTGGCGTCAATTCGCTCAACCACGGCTTCCTGGAGCTGTGCTGGCAAAAGGTACAACAGGAAGCAATAGTGGTGGCAAGAATTCAATTGGGAGTGACTCAAAAACTGCTCCAACATCGCCGCTTACCTCTCCATCAGATGGTCGTTCTTCATTCTTCCGCGTGACCGAGGTCGAGGCACGCATCGAGGACACAAAGCGACGCTTGTCTGAGGTCATTCAAGACCCCCGGCAGTTATTGAGCAAGTTAATGGGTGAGGATATGACAGGTCGGTTCAAGGCTATTGAAGTAGGTCTTCCAGTTGCTACCACAGACCTGGTTTCATTGAATGGTTCCTCTGGTGCGCCGGCAAGTTGTGGTTTGACGCTTGGTGATGGCTGCGATCCAAAAGGCAGAGTCGATCCTAACACTTTGGACAAAGAGGCTGATGTTTGTGCCACTTTGGTAGGAGTTGACAGTCCTCCTTTTCCACAGCCACGGCATATGGCAGCAGTGTCCGATAATGTCTCTCTTTCGGAATTGGTCAGTCGGAATGACGATGAATTTGAGCATCTCTTCGTGGAAGATTTTGACAACTTCCTTCCCGATGTCGATCTCTCGCGAACAAGCCCAGAGCCTGCTGTTTTGTCTGATGACATCAGCGAGAAAGAGGATGACCAAATGACTCGAAGAGAAGATGAAAATGAAACTGAAGAGGAGGATGATTTTGAAGAGCATGCAGCTGCAAGTCCAGTACCTATTAAAACTATACTGCTAATTGTGTTTGCAGTCTACACCTACCTGGTGTTACCCCTCCCAGAGTATGTCGATGGACTTTGTGTTGGTCTTTTGCTGGGGTTTATCCTAGCTGTTTTCTCCATGTGGTGGACCTCTGGTTTTGCTGTTCAAGATTCTGCACGTGGAAAAACTGCAAGACAAAAAGTGCGACTTGGTCCTCCTTTCATAGCAAAGGTCCTTGAGATTGGAGAACCTAAAATTTATCGGGTAAGCCGAATGCACCTTTATTGGTTTTTGGTTTGTTTTTTTCTTTCTATTAACTTTTGGTGATGGGAAGTAATGCGAGTTTTTCTGCATGTTCAGTAAGCTTTTATACAGTAAGTAAATGACTGCGTTTTATTTTGTGAAGTCGACTGATTCGGTAACGGAACAAGTTCTGCTACACGTGTGGCGCGTGCAGGGATGGATGAACGATGTAAGCAGTTACGATCCGGAGACTCATCACATGGCACTCTCACGCTCTGTCTTTGTGCGCTTGGAAGGCACAATGTTGCGCCTGTCGAGGCCACAGTGCAGCATTCCACGCCGGGCTGTGTACGGTGAACGCCGGAAAGAAAATTTTGTCAGCCAGAATCACTACGATTTGGCTGACTGCCAGGTATTAATTTTTTTTTTTCGGCTAGATGCAATTTATTGCTGCATCACTTGACTGTGTATTTATAACAGTTGGAATGGATATTTGGGAATACATTGATATCCTTGTCTTTCTTTGGGTGGTTATATTTATTTATTTTCCTCCTGCACCTTCGCCTTAATCTAAGATTCTAAGTGCTCATGTTTGTTGTGCTGTTTCATATTGCATCCTTTGCTGCAGTTTAGGCTGCCATCGTCTTTGCACTGGTGACGTGTGCAGACTCATTGGCATTATTCAATTTTGGTCATTTGGGCAAATTTGTTTGTGCTTTTGATTTTTAGTACCGAAGGAGCCCTATTGCTTTTTTTCTGTTTATTATTATTTTTCCTTCTGCCACATTTTTGAGATTTATTCACTTTTAAATTTGTTTTCTTTGCAACTGATAGAGCGAGCGATGCAAAACTTTCAACATAGGAGCACCTATCCATGGAGATTTTTAATTATGACATCATAGGTCATGTGGTATGGTGGCTATTTTGGACAAAATGTAAAACTTTGGACATTTCTGGAACAGCTAGTGGAAAAAAAAATTGAAACAGCACAGGTCAGTAACGCTCTTTGGGGAATAACATTTGATAACGATGATGTCATAATTGGATGTTTCGAATGCTTTATCCGATCAATATGAAACTTTGTCAGTGATTTACAAGGAAATGTGACCAATGAATTTAATTGATGACATCATTGGTGACATGGTTTGGCAGCCATATTTTTTTGGGAAAAACCCCCTCATAAAATCTTTAAAATGGCTGAACATATCGGGGAGAAACTTTACAGGTATCATCGATTACCTTTGGGGATATAAGATTGATCACTAAAACGTCGTCGGTCACGTGGTCTGGCAACAATAGTGGAATGAGAGAAAATCTTTTAAAAACTCCCTCTAAAACCGGTTAACCAATTGATGATGCGAAACTTTAGATCCCATCGACTAAACCTGCCACATATGGTATGCTAACAAAATCATCGGTTATGTGGTGTGGCAGCCATTTTGGATAGAAAAACAAACCTTATCCAATCAATGGGAAATTTTTATACATGTGATCGACTACTCAGCTTGAGTCTGGTTTTTAAATTTATAACCACATGGATGATGTGGTCGGGCAGCCATATTACACTGAAAAAACATCGTTTTATAAAAATCTTCCCCGAAACTGCTTAACAGATTGATATGAAACTCTATATATATATATATATATATATATATATATATATATATATATATATATATATATATATATATATATATATATATATATATATACATCAACAGATCAACAACGGAAGCCTCTCAGTGAAAGACACATGAAAGCCCGCTTGGAGTTTGCAAAAAAGCACCTAAAGGACTCGGACTGTGAGAAACAAGATTCTGTGGTCTGATGAAACAAAGATTGAACTGTTTGGCTTCCGTCTGGCCACTCTGCCATAAAGCCTAGATCGGTGGAGTGTTGCAGTGATGGTTGTCCTGGAAGTTTCTCCCATCTGCACACAGGATCTCTTGAGCTCTGCCAGAGTGACCATCGGGTTCTTTTTGTTCACCTCTGTTACCAAGGCCCTTCTCCCTCGATTGCTCAGTTTGGCCGGGCGGCCAGCTCCAGGAAGAGTCCTGGTTGTTTCAAACTTCTTCCATTTAAGAATTATGGAGGCCACTGCACTCTTGGGAACCTTCAATGCAGCAGAAATTTTTTTATAGGCTTCCCCAGATCTGTGCCTTGACACAATCCTGTCTCTGAGCTCTGCAGGCAGTTCCTTCGACCTCATAGCTTGGTTTTTGCTCTGATATGCATTGTCAGCTGTGAGACCTTATATAGACAGGTGTGTGCCTTCCAAATCATGTCCAATCAATTGAATTTACCACAGGTGGACTCCCATCAAGGTGTAGAAACATCTAAGATCAAGAGAAATAGGAGGCACCTGAGCTAAATTTCAAGTGTCATAGCAAAGGGAAAGAATATTGATGTCAATGTGATATTTCAGTTTTTTCTTTTTAATAAATTTGCAAAACTTTCTAAAATCCTGTTTTCTCTTTGTCATTGTGGGGTATTGAGTGTAGATTGATGAGGGGAAAAATGAATTTAAACGATTTCAGCATAAGGCTGCAACATAACAAAATGTGAAAAAAGTGAAGGTCTGAATACTTTCTGAATGCACTGTATATATTTACATTTGTGGGGGTAGGTCATGAAATACCATCGTGAAGATAGAATGGTGTAGGGTAGCATGGACCGCATGTGAGTAGGAAGCCAATATCGATGTATTTAAGTTGGGAAACGGTGAGCTTAAGATTGTTTCTATGTCTTCACATGGGAGGTGGAGCTTGTGTTATATAGATAAGGGTAAGATTAGTTTCCCCGGTATGTGATTGCCTCCTGTGATTTTTCCCTTTGTGTTTTTTACAATTATATCAAGCCGGCCATAAAAACCCGTCTTTAACCACCAACAACAACAACAACAACAACTACAACAACTGACATAACTGCCGTCAGAAACCCGAACATTCCTGAGCAGAGCCGAATGTTCTCGATATAAATTAACCCCGCCCACCAATCGAGCAAGGAAAAAGGCCACGCCCCGAAGTTCGTCATTGGTCGAGCCTGACCATGGGGCGATTCAGTGGAACTCGGCGATTTGTCAGGGTGACGTCCGAGCGAGAATGTTTGATCTAGGAAGAGGAAGAATCGCTCTGTCGTGCTGGCTTCATGGCGGGCGGTCACTTTTTCTCGTGCAGAGAATTGTTGGGAGCTCAGAGAACGTTTTGCAATGTTGGAGCCAGGGGTGTTGTTTGACGGTTGTTTTTCGGGGGAGCTGGAGCCGTGTCCCGTTTCGGAGTGAGACATGAGCAAAAGAGGACCGGCCGCCTGAACCACCTTACGTTCATGGCAACGAGGATAGGAACTTCGCGCCAGCTGTGTGTTTCCCACGTGAGCGGCTAGGGCTACCTTGAGCTGTCAACTGCATTCGGTGATCTCGGCGCAAAGCTGAGTGCCGGCCGGCTTTGAACAATTTATTTTCTTTTATCATTCCCCTGTCTGTTTTTGAGTCTGCATGTGGAGGTACCTCGATTAGGATTACAGATTTATCTCACCGTTCGTTTTCATTCCGTGCCATAATTTCATTAAATTTATGATTGTGGCATTTCATTTGTTGTATTTCTGTGTTTCGTGGGTTTTGGATAAAACCCCATGAGCTTAGTGCAGGTAAGCACTTTGGTTCCTTTAGTCCCGCGCGTGCCATAAAAAATACCGCCAAGTTTCGGCTCGATCGCCTCGGAGTAAGACTGACCAGCTATCCGTCCAAGGCTGGTTTTCATCGGCCACGGACTTGACAATATACAGTCACGTGAAAAGTAAGTACACCCCATGTAAAGTTTTGACTTTTTCAACATATTTCAACATACAGCTATTTGATCTTCATTTCAACAATATTGATAGATAAAGGTGATATAATATAACAAATATCATGAAACATTTACATTTTGTAGTCCATTGTATAATTTAAATAAACATAAATGCAAATTTCGCATGTGGAAAAAGTAAGTACACCCCATGAAATGTTTTTTAAAATCTTTTTAACACATGTGGACATATGAATATTTGATCTTCATTTAAACAGTATCTATAGATAAAGGTGATCTAATTGAACAAAAAACAATGAAAAATTGACTGCAATAATTTATTCAACAAAAAAATTAACAGATGCCATTTCCTTCTGTGGAAGAAGTACACCCTCAGCTCTAATAGGTGGTATTGCCCCCTTTGGCAGAAACAACTTCAAGTAGACGTTTCTTATAACTCTACCAGTCTCTGACATCGACTGGGAGAATTTTTTGCCCACTCCTCCATGCAGAATTATTTCAGCTGTGCGATGTTTGAGGGGTTTCTTGCATGCAAAGCTCGTTTCAAATCCCCCCACAACATCTCGATGGGATTTAGATCCGGGCTTTGACTTAGCCATTCCAGAACCCTCCATTTCTTTCTTTTCAGCCATTTCTTGGTGGATTTACTGGTATGTTTAGGGTCATTGTCATGTTGCAAGGTCCACCTTCGGTTGAGCTTCAACTTTCCGACAGAGGGCCTCACATTATCCTCAAGCACCCTCTGGTACAATGAAGAATTCATAGTGGATACTATCATGGTGAGCTGCCCAGGCCCTGATGCAGCAAAGCTGCCCCAAACCATAATATTTCCACCGCCATGCTTTACAGTTGGTATCAGGTTCTTGTGGTCAAATGCTGTCTTTGGTTTTCACCAAACATGTCTTCTGGTACTGTCGCCAAATAGCTCTACCTTTGACTCATCTGTCCAGAGCACATTTTTCCAGAAGTGCTGGTCTTTGCCTAGGTGTTCATTGGCAAACTTTAGTCTTGCCCTGATGTTCATTCTGGACAGCAAAGGTTTCCTCCTGGCACATCTCCCATGTAGATCAAATTTGTGCAGCCTCTTTCTTATGGTAGACTCGTGCACTTTGACATCAACAGTGGCAAGAGCTACCTGTAGGTCCCGTGATGACATTCTGGGGTTCTTTGAGACTTCTTTCAGCATCTTGCGGTCTGCTCTCAGGCTGAACTTGCTGGGGCGGCCTGGCCTGAACAAGTTGGCAGTTGTTTGGAATCTTCTCCACTTGTAGATGATCTTCCAGACAGTCAAATGATTGATTTCAAATTGTTTGGAGATCTTCTTCTTTTTTTCTTTTTTTGTATACTGAATCGAGGCTTGTGAAAGAGCTAACATTTACTTCACAAACAAATCAACCAGACAAACAAAATATATAAAAAGAGGGAGCGGAAGACAAGATGGGGAGAGAAGGGGAAGCACACAAACACAACATTTGAGAGCAGGGAGATGTGTGGAAGGGAGAGGGCTTGGGGGGAGGAGGCGTGGGAAGGGGGGAGGGAGAAGTATAAAACACAAGGACACCAAGGACTTCCAGGACAGAAGTTGGTATTTCAAAAAAGTGGAATTGGGGTGAAATTAGCGGGGGTAGAAAAGATCAAGGTTTTGGATGGGGGAAGATAAGAGATGGTGGTGAACAGCTGTTTTAAAGACCTGGAGGGTGGAGTGGGATTAAAAATTTTAATTTAAGTGATTTTAAATCCCTTCCCAGACTCGTAAGCATCTATAACCTTCTTTCTGAAGGTCTCAGAGAGCTCTTTTGATCTCGGCATGGTGACGCCGCACACTTCAACAACAAAGAACAAACCAAACTAAATGTCTGAGGTTTAAATAAGACAGGTTCCTCCAAGATCCTCATCATTTGCACCTGAGCTGGTGCACCTGATTCTAATTTTAGGTATTTGAAGTAGTGATAAATGTAGGGGTGTACTTTCTTTTTCCACATGCGAAATTTGCATTTATGTTTATTTAAATTATACAATGGAGTACAAAATGTAAATGTTTCATGATATTTGTTGTATTATATCACCTTTGTTTATCAATATTGTTGAAATGAAGATCAAATAGCTGTATGTTGAAATATGTTGCAAAAGTCAAAACTTTACATGGGGTGTACTTACTTTTTCACGTGACTGTATATACACACATATGTATATATATTTGGCAATTGCTTGATCTTTTATTGTGCCTTTCTTTCAAAGGTCTTCCTGGTACCCTCGGGACTTGCCAACAAGAGGATATGGAACCAAAAGTATCCCATTTGTATCGTCTTAGCCAGCCAGTCACCGGAAAGCAGAGTGAAGGATCAACAAGAAGTAGAAAAGGAAGAATTAATAAAGGATCTTGAGCAAGCAGAGGAGGAGGAGAAGGATGAAGAGGATGACGAGATCAAACAGTACTCCGAGGTGGTAGAGCATGAAGCAAAGCGAGATCTGCCGGGAGATATTGTTCTCTACTTGTTTGGTCGTACAGGACGTGAAAAAGAAGAGTGGTTTAGGAGATTTCTGAGAGTGTCGTGCATGTCTCATGAGAAAAGCACAGTAGGTGAGTTGTTGCTTTTTAGGCCTTCTTCGATATTACAAATTTAATGGGTTGCTAAACAAACCTTGATGCCCTGATTTTGACATTTCTCTCAGGTTCTGCTTTTGCACCAACCCGAAACGATAGCGAGTGCAGGAGACCAGCACACAGTCATGACTGCAGCCAAACTGATGCTGAAGAGTCTTCTGTCTCGCTGCTGGGACCTCCCTGTGAGCCGATGGTTCGCTCACAAAGAGACTATGTATTTTTCCTTTCAAAGTTCTTCCCAAATGCGGTTCACCATCATGGTACCTTGGCTCGACATGCCGACAGCAGCCCAACTCATATCTATAAGGTTGGATCAATAGCGATAGACAATATTGCTGTCATAAAGAATATCTATGTACATTCCATAATTAATTATTGAATGCCTCAAGGCCCTTGTGTAAACCTTGCAGCTTGCTTTCTCCTCTTCCTCTTCATGACCCCATGTGTTGCCCTTGTTGACATTAACAGGATGCTGACCATTTTGGGACTAAGGACATGCAGTATGCCTGGCTGAATGCCTTACTCAGCAGAATCTTTTGGGATTTTCTCAATGAGAAGGACTGGATAGACTGGGTGTCATTCAAGATACAGAAGAAACTCGGCAAGATAAAAGTGCGTCAACCATTGTGTATTTATTTGCTTTCTTTTTCGTTTGACACCTTGTTTCAAACACTTTCCACTATGCATTTTCTTTTCAGGTGATGGTACACACTTCTGTTAGATTAGGGGTCTTTGTCCATGCATTTCTGTGATTTTATATTTTGTATATGAAGTTGAGGCTCGTGGAGGAGTTAGAACATGTACAGTAATGGGTGAGAGTGAGAGAGAGTGAGTGAGAGGGGCACACTGGCACACTAACAGAAGGGTTGAGGGACAAAATAGAGGGAAACTTAGACAAATAAGAGATGCGGGGAGGAATGAGGGGTAGTGGAAGACACGTGCTGGACAACATGGAGCCAGAAGTAAACTCTCAGGAAGGAAAGATTGGAAATTTAGAAAGAGGGGGACTTGAATGGGGGGTGCTTAATTGGAGGAGAAAAGATCTGGTGTTGGTTGTCGTTTGTATACAAGGAACTTTAATGCGAGTTTTGAGGTATGGGTCTGGGATGCACTTTGCCTTGGCCAGCTTCTGAGAGGAGTGCTCTACTGCCTGGCCATTCTCCTGTGTGGGAGGCGCCGTGGCCAGCCTTTCGGACTGGCCACCACCATGGCTGGGCTTGGCAGAAGAGCACTCTACCAATGGGCTTTAATGCTGCTCAGTCGCATTGGATGCCAACCCTTTCGTGGACAGGCAGTTCTCGCAGTGTACCTCGGCCTGAACCAGAGGCCCATGAGGATGCTTTGCTCATGAGTTTGTGTTAATTCTCGGGCCCCAAGAAGGGTACCAGCACGTGTGCATTCCACTGCACTAGATTAGTAGTGTATATCCAGCTGGAGCACAAGTGTGTGAAAAGTCGAGAGGCGTGCCCCAGCGTAGGCTGATCATGGCTCTTGGCATGCGTGAATGCACTTGACAATAGTGGGAACCTTTGGCTCATCTCCATTTGGCCTTTCATGCCGATGCTAGATCAATCCTTGATCCAATGTACGAGCTTATCGACTCTTGGAGGGGGAGAAGAGGAGGATAACAGTGCAGTCGGCACAAAGACGCCACCAGGGTGACATGAAGTTTCTCATTTAAAAAATTTTAAGCTTCTTTTTATTTATTTGTCTTTTGGTTCAGCCAAAATGAGGGTGGTATATTGAGGATTGAACAAACATCGACAGCACCTTCACCTTTTGACAACACACACACACACACACACACAATTAATTGTACAGTATCAGTTGTTCCTAAACTTAAATATAAATAATTTAAAGGATTGTTGTAAATGATGTTAATTTCACAACATCCCATATTCAACTTTATTTAAATTGCAAACCTCAAACAGTTTCTCCACCTAAAGCAAGAACGTTAACCCATAAGCAATTGACTCGTTTCCCGACTGCATGGATCATCAGCTGGGCACCGTTCTTCCTCGAGGTTTCGATCCTTTCAGCCCAGGACCTCTCCAAACGGCGGATCCACAACCTCGATCATGGATCCACATCAATAGATGGTACATCAGTAGATCCACAACCTCAGTTGCGTCCAGGCAGTCAGTCAACCCATCAATGCAACATCACTTATTCCAACTTTACTCGCATTATTCCAACATTCACATCTTACCCTTACATCTTATACACATATATACACACACACACACACACACACACACACACACACACACACACACGCACACACGCACACACGCACACACGCACACACGCACACACACATACACACACACACACACGGTGTGTGTGTATATATCTTGTATTATTATAATGGAGCAAATGTATGTATTTATATTTGTGACCAAAACGTCTTCTTCTTCAAACATATAAACCGAAAAACGTGGTCCGTGAAGCTGTGTGCCTATATATCTATTAATAACGTACTGTTCAATGGAGGTAGTCGTTAAGGGGACAACTCAACAATGGATGTAGTTATTAAGGGGACAACTCAACAATGGATGTAGTCCTTAAGGGGACAAGGCAACAATGGATGTAGTCATCAAGGGGACAAGGCCACAATGGATGCAGTCGTTAAGGGGACAATTCAACAATGGATGTCATTAAGGGGACAAGGCAACATTTCAACCCTTTAGAGTTTAGACTGCTGAGACCCCTTAGACCTTTGAAGACCCTGTAAGTCCACTGAGACCCTCGAGACAAAAAAATGGGAGGGAGGGAGGGAGGGAGGGGAGGAGAATGGAAGGGGAAGGGGGAGGGGGAGGGGAAAGATGTACTAGATTTACATATTTTGGGCGGTGGGGTGGCCTTGACAGGCCCCTCGGTTGTGGGGGGGGGGGGGGGTGGGGAGGGGAATTGTAATACCCTCTCCCCTCTGCCACAATCACCAGGTGGCGTTACACAGTACACATTTACATAGAGAATTTACGCCCCTCCCCCGGCCCCCCACACTCCTGAATGAGGCCGCGGCCACATGGACTATGTTACCCCCACACAAAGTTGGGTTTGTATTTGTTCCCTGAGTATTGTAATGTAGAAGCGTTTATAGCTGGAGTAACCGGTGTTGCTCAAGCGAAAAAGAAACATTAATATACAGACTTGGCATTTAATATGGAATATTTTTTTTGTGGGGGTGAACTTACTTTTCAAGATGACTTAGAACCAAAAGTTCATTGGAATTATGTTGAAATTATTCTAGATTTTGTTAATGTGACATTTAAAAGAAACAAAAACCACATTTGACATTTCGAAGCAAATACATTGATCCTTGAAAGTGATGGAAACTGATATCGAACTCAATTCACGGACAGTACTGTGTTAAACTTCTGTGCGTTTTCCAGAAGTATCTCTTTATTTTGCACATTAGCCAAAAATTTTTTTTAACAAAAACAAAAGTTAAATTACGACTGGGATTACGGACAGTACAATTACAGTTCAATACTTCGTGTAACCCCCGAGAGCACGTACACGTTGAGGCATGCTGTACACGAGATTTGCCAAGGTTTGGACAGGAATCGCTTGCCATGCAGTTACAATAGCCTGCTGCAATTCACGCACAGAGGCAGGCTACTGGTCCAAGTTGTCGATTTGACGCGTTAATTCTGCCCACAAGTTCTCTATCGGATTCATATCCGGGGACATGGCAGGCCACTCCATATGCTCTACACCACGGTCAGCAAGATAGTGTTGGATCATGCAAGCACGATGAGGCCGTGCATCGTCATCTTGGAAGACGAAGTTTCCTCGAAAGGCTGCACGAACAAATGGAAGCAATGTTTCTTCCAGAATGGCCCTGTGCTTGAACTGGTTCAGGTTTCCATTCAGAACAACCAAGTCAGTTTTGCCCCCTGCATGAAAAGCAGCCCAAACGGTCACCCCACTACCTCCAGCTTGGACTCTTGGCACTATACAATCTTCGTTGTAGGCTTCATGCACTTGTCTGCGCACTCGGACGCGGCCATATTGACGATAGACCAGAAATCTAGACTTGTCACTGAAGATCACGTGATTCCAGTGTCCTGGCTGCCATTGACGGTGCTCTCTGGCCCACTGCAATCGGTGCTGGCGGTGTTGTCTGGTCAGACGTGGCTTTCTCAGGGGACCCCTGGCACGATAGCCTGCTTGAACCAGTCGTTGGTTGACTCGCCTTCTGGATACAGGCACATTTGTCAGTTGCTGCCACTCAGCCCTAAGCCGATTAGCTGACTTGGTACGGCCATTGCGGACTAACCGGTGCAGCTGGCGATCATCCTTCCTTGTGGTTCTGCGGGGACGTCCTGACCTCGGTATTGGAGTAGGGACACCCCTCTGAGCATTTCGTTACAGGATCTTTGACACCTGACCTTGAGTGATGCCATACTGCTGAGCAATAGCACGCTGTTTCATGCCGGAATTTCGTAAAGCCACCACTAAATGGCAAACAGCATTGTCGAGTTGACGGACCATCTCCAGGGGAAGCGGCAATAACTTTTGAAGACGTGCAGCAGTTGTTTTCCACTAATACAGAACGCAAGAACCCTTATATACCCAATTGTGAAGCCAATCGTCAAATGTACCTGTCCGTACATTTTGTCACGCCACCTGTGATATAATCCTGTTATTGACTTCTTGCTGCGACAGACAATCAGTGACATGGTTCTTTTAACAAAGAAATCACCGAAGCGTAAAAGAAACTCACCAGATTGATATACCGAGTTCAGAAAGTAAACCCAAGTCAAGAAAAAAATAATATTCCATATTAAATGCCAAGTCTGTATTTGAAATGAGGGCAAATATAATGGAAAAGCAATCGCATCCACACCCAAAGTTCTTGAGACCCCACCATATATCGACTGTAATCTATATACCCCAAAGAGGAATTACCTTTCCTGCTGCTCTCGAAGTGAGCGGGTGTTTACGCCGTAATAACATCATATACGTAATGACTTAGTATGACGGCTGGACACAAAACTGCCGCTGCTTTAATGTATACAAGATAGATATTTAACCTCCAGCAATGTTGCAGTCACTGCAAAGGGATTAGTGTTACTATTAGATTTACTATAATGATTACGTTACGTTATTATTAGGAAAAAAAAATTTTTTTTTTAAACCGAGGCTCATTCCCTACTTCCGTGATTATTAATATTAATGCCGAACACCACTTATCACTGATCATGAACCATACACCGCTTCAATCCATCAACTTTCCATTCACGACATTGGGATTAAAGTGTTATGGTTATATTTACTATAATATTATTATTATTACGAAAATTATACTACTGAAACAATATACTACTGTATTAATAAATCTGGGCTTAATTTGTCTGAAGCGGAGACATGGCTAAAGACTTGGCTAAAGATGGTGGAAGAAGAAATGCGGGCAAGGGGGTTAACAAGGAGAGATGCAGAAAATAGGGCAAAATGGAGAAGATTGTCATGGGGACCGCAAGGCTAACCCCTGCTCTAGCAGGGAAAATGGCCTTAAAATGCCTGGTTGTTGTTGTTGTTGTTGTTGTTGTTGTTGAGCATGGCGATTGTGATATATGACAGGTTCGACGACATGTTTGACCTGAACGGCATATAAATCAAAATGGCGGATGGTGAGAATCAGCCGCAGCACCATCGTAATGACATCAGACGTAATCGCATCACCCTGTCATGTGACCAGATTCTTAGCTCTGATTAATACACTTTTGAGGGGACATACATACATACATACATACATACATACATACATACGGACGGACAAACACAGCTCCAGACGGCTCTGCCCGATGGGTAAAAAGGCTTCGGCACCATAGAGCTTTTCTTTTTTCTTTTTTATCCTAAAAAAAACAAACCTTTTTTGCCTAAAGCATTCCTGGGCACTCGCTGATGAACCTCTGAAAGTTTGATGAAGATCCGTTCAGCCATCTCTGAGAAAAACGGTGACACACAGACACACACACACAGACACACAAACAGACCAACGGCTCTCTTATATAGTCGATTGCATTAGAGAAGAACACTAGTCTGCACGGTATTCTCAAATTGGTGTTGTGGAACTAATTAATCTAGCCTTGATTGATAGACAGAAGACTCAATGATTAATGTCCACAAACTGTTTAAGACAATTGCTGATTTTTAATGAAACATGGAGGACTTTGCTTCGGTTACAAAATTATATACATCAAAGGACTTCAAAAACCACTTGGTAAGAATCCAAGTCCAAAAAAGAACACACACAACAACATGCATTTTAAGGCCATTTTCCCTGCTAGAGCGGGGTTTAGCCTTGCGGTCCCCATGACGATCTTCTCCATTTTGCCCTATTTTCTGCATCTCTCCTTGTTAACCCCCTTGCCCGCATTTCTTCTTCCACCATCTTTAGCCAAGTCTTTCTCGGTCTTCCCCGTCCTCTACTTCCTTTTACCTTCATTTCCATCACTCAGATGGAAATCAACACACACACACGCACACACACAATAATTTCTAAGCAAAATCCTGAATCCTTTCTGCAGTACATCCTTTCTTGTACTTGTGAAGGAAAAGAGAATGGGGCTGGGCTGAGGGGAAGAGAGAGAGGAAGGGGGGAATGAGATAAGAAAAGTTGAAGGCAAACTGGTTTTTCCATTCGTTTCATCTTGGGAGAGGTTTTGGGTTACAGAAAATACAATTCAGTTATTGTGAAGCATACAGTTATAATATAATACATTTCCCATTTTGTAACTTGCGTCGAATTAATAGAGCATGCCTACAAGAAAGTGTGTGATTTCATGGATTCCCTAGAGAACGGTATTTCTCCAGCCAAGTTGCTAAGTCACAATCTAATCTTTTCGTGGGATGTGCTTTGGGTGACCTTGCAGGGAGCTCAACACTAATTAAAAAATAGTTTTACAACAGTTACAACTGCGGGCAACTTTTCCCAAACTTATACATGTGTTGAAATCTGAATACACAGCTTATTTGTTGAATACAAAGATTAAATATATATATGTATTTTTATATAGAGTACATTTATCTATCTATAATTCCAGTAATCTCTGTCTGTACGTTTGTACGTTTGTCTGTCTGTGACCGCTGTTTCTCGACAACCACGGGTCCGATATACTTTTAACTTGCCAGGTATATTGCTGGGGACCCGAGGATGTGCCTTTTCAAGGTTTCATATTAATCGGACAATTACTTACCGAGCTATGTCCAAAAAACGATTCAACCAATCAGAGAGCAGCGAACGATCGCGTGTGCCGGCGTTGCGAATGGACCAAACCATTCCATGTAAATAGAGGGGGGGGTTCTGTGGTCGTTGCGAATGGACGAAACCATTTCATGTAAATAGAGGGGGGGGGGGGGGGATTGTCACTGTACTCGCAAGCCGTTCGCCGTTCGCTTTGGCGTTGCGAATGGACCAAACCATTTCATGTAAATAGAGGGGGGGGATATAATTTTAGATAGATATATAGTACGGGCATATATATAGTACGGGCATGCCCTAGTTTGTTATAATTGGAAGAAGCTTATTCCTTTTCATTCAGACGTGTTGATTTGATTTTAAGAGGGAGTGGAGACGTGCAGCTTGGTTGTCCCTAGCTACCATTTTCACACTGGCCTGCCATGCAAGAATTGTCATTTGCACTGATTTCACATTTGTCCAAAGCTCAGACAAATCGCTGACCAATATATTTATTTATGAAGCTTAAGTACGCAATTAATTAATTTTCCCCCACAGTGTTAATACATCAGTTCTGCGGTGTCAAAGAAAAACTATCAATAAATAAACAAGAAATATGTCGTGCACAGCACGATACTTGTGAAATCCCTAAAATAAGTTGTTGGCCTATGATGACCTCAAAAATAATAATTGGTGGTTGAATTCAGTGACCAGATATGCAAATCCTCTTAAAATTCAAGTTAATCAGATGAAAATTGAGGTTTTTAGAAATCCGACCTATAGTGACCTTTTGGCCTGTGTTGACCTCAAAAATACTTGGTGGTTGAATTTAGTGACTATATATGCACATCCTCTTAATTTCTAGTCAATCAGATGAAAATTGAGGATTTTAGAAATTTGACAAAGTTGGTGACCTTTAGCCTATGTTGCCCTATTGACCCCAAAAACAATAGGCTTCTTTGCTTATGACCAACTACCATTTGGTGAAGGTTCGTGAAGATCGGTTGAAAATTGTGACCTATAGGTGATTGACATACAGACAGACAGAATAACGCATAAGACCAACCAATATACCGTACATGAAAAATCTTCGATTTTCGCAAGTAAATGCATTTGCATTTTCAAGGCTGAGAAAGGAGTGTTTGTGGATCCAAAATGGCTGCATGTTGGTGCTAAACATTGAAACGCTTTGTAAGCCCTGCATAGACTTGTGCATCAGACGTGTTATTCGATCTACCGCGATAACTTTGAATCTAAGCAAGTTTGATTAATTGGAGAGGTTTTTCAATTTCGTAATTGCATAATCAAGCCACGTGATCTTGTCTTTCTTTGGCCACCAAAATGTAATGAAAATGGAAATTGAGAAGCTACATGAAGGATGGATCTCATGTTGGGTAAATTTTTCTTTTTTTGTCTACGATCATTCTGCCTCTGGAAACTTGCCGATATGTTTTCCGTAGGCAAATTCGTGTTGTAGTTTTAGGTCATAAATATAATGAATGAATGAATGAATGAATGATCGTTTTAAGGCCATTTTTCCCCGCTAGAGCGGGGGTTAGCCTTGCGGGCCCCATGAGCTCATGGTTCCCTGTTTGAGGCAATGTTTTTAGGTCATAAATAATCGCCTATATTCTATAAGGACACGCACTCTTCTCTAAAAGATGTCTAGCCTGGGTTTGAAAGCTCAGCTATAAATGGTCATCCCAGTGATTCGTCGATGTGTGTGCTGTCCCTCAGATGGATGTTAAACTGGGCGACCCATTTCCTAGGATTAGACACCACTGTGCCAAATTAAAAATTCCTGCTCTAACCTACAGGGGACATTGCATCATTGGCACAGCCACGGATCCAGCAATTGTGTGCTATATTCAAAATGACGTTGAGGGTTGTAAATCGTTAGCTGATTTGCCAATAAACACCTGCTTTTGGGATCTATTGATTTTTATTTTTGTAAATCCACGACTTGTATTGGGGCAAACCTCTGAACCCATCATTTCATGGATGGTGCTGGTGGTATTGTTCCCGTTTGCATCAGTTACCATACTTCATGAATGAGCTGAGATTGACCGAGTTGGACATGGGAACTTCGCTACCACACATCGTCCACGCCAACAAACTCTCCATGGATTATCAAGGTAACACGAACTTCGAGTCGCAAATGGAAGCCTTGGTAGAAGTAGAGTGTTGATGGTAAATGAAGTTTGCCTCGATTTGTTGAACTGTTGCTCATATTTTGTCGCAAATGGGTAGACCATCGGATATTCCATTGGATCGTGCAGTGACATTTCCAAAGGATTGAGAGATCGAAATATCTGTGCAAGTGAACGTGATCTGATGTGTTCCAATTGGGGGTTTGATTTTATGGAAGAATATTACAGCTGTCTTGGCCATTGATAGTTGAGAATTCAGGTGGTTTGCACCGTTTTCCTGGATCGGTGTCATTGTGCGTATTTGGTGGATATGTTGAACTTTAAGATGCTTTCGGTTGTTGAGCCTGCTCACAATTTGCCAAAATGGTGTTCCATGGAAACTGAACAATTTTTGTGATGTCATTATCTATCCAAGCACTGTCACCTATTTTGAGACTCGTTTGCCCTCTTGGTCCTGTGCTATCTCTTATCTGAAACATTGATAATGGCATCTATGTCAATAATGAGCACAAACTGGATTTGTGCATCGTATCATACGTTGACTAAATGGTGTAATCCGTGGTGCACTGCCTGCTTTTGAATCCCTGGAGGGAAGAGTGGGATAGAACAGCTTCTGGAAGGTGGTTCCATAGATGGGAGAAGCATGGAACAAAGGAGTTGAGGTATCCATTTTGGAAGTTTAATGAGGAGGGGGTTACTGGAAGAGCATGTGCATTGTGGAGTTGCTGGGGAGGGTCGGCAGACTTGGAGAGTGGTGCGAGCAATGTAGGTGAAGGTTCAGTAGAAAAGAGACCACCGACCTTCCTGCTGTGTGAGGACAAAACCTTGTGCTTCGACATCATGGAAGATTCCATTAATTTTGAGAGATTTAGATTCCACAGAATTCAGGAGACAGATTTTGTGCTGGAGCAGCAGCCCATAGCGAAGGACAGTACTCGTACCCTTTTTTCTTTGGTATACAGACTCTTGGTTTGTAGAAGAGCTACAACGCTGAACAGATCAGGATAAAAGGAACAGCAAAGCTTGTCATGAATAGCGAGTGATCGCTTGCTTGCACCTTATACTCGCCTTGTATTTGTTTGGGGCGAGTAATTTGTGACTGGCCTTTTTTTTCTGCTTCATCATTTGTTTGTTTTTTTGTATACAGAGTCTAGGTTCATGGAAGAGTTGGCGCACTAAACGGATCAGGACAAAAGAAACAGAGGTGGGACACCAACAGTGGAGGACAAGATTGAGGGAGACATGGTCAAACAATGGATGTGGGGAGGAATGGGGAACAGGAAAGGGGTGGACAATCGATACTGGAAATTTGGAAGGCTTGATTGGGGAGAGGAAGAGGGTTAACGAGGGCAGAAAAGATCATGGTTTTGGATGGGGATCAGAGATGGTAGTGAACAGCTGTCTTGACCTGGAGGGGAGAATAAGATTGAAGAGACTGGAAGTTGATTCCACAGGTTGGAAGGACAAGGTGTGAAAAAGGGAACAAATAAGTGGAGGTGCGCCACGATCCTGAATTTTGAGAGTTTCACCAGAAGGTGGTTGATTGGACCATTGGACCATTGGACCGTGTGAGCCTTGCGAGAAGGAGGAAGGAGGCAGAAGGAAGAGAAAACACAACACACAGTGACCACTGATCTGTCTGCAATAGGAAAATGATAGGCCCATAGACTCAGCTTCACGCAGCTTCCATTGATCTACAATTATTGATATTTCCTTCAAAGGATTTGTTCAATGCTGGGAGGTCCAATGTTTAAATCCCCACATTACTGTCGATTCGTACATTATGAAGGACAAGGGCCTTTGAGAAACCTGGTGCTTGCACGACGAACCTCAATGTTTAATCGTGCTCGTGGAAGACCGTGTCTAGATTTGCATGCAACACTAAAATTGCATGACATGCGTACAATGTTGCATTTCTGACGAGAACGATACGAGATGCACAAATTGCAATACATGGAATTGGAACACAGGTTGTTGCATCATTTGCCAATGACAGACTTCTCATAGACTGCCCAGTCTGGAATTGTAGTAGCAGCGTCAAACTTCAAACAACAAACGACGGCGTATTAATTATTGGTGCTAGTTGTGGTAAATGCTGTAAAACTTTTGTGCTCACACGGCCTACATTTTTCTTTTATAAATTGTCAGCTATATCTCGGACAAATTACCATTAGTTTGCTGTATCAATTACTTGTGTAAATGCACACGTGAACATTCTGGAGTCCTCCTGTTTTATTTTTCTCTCTCCTTTGTTGGAAATCCTCCCAAGGTCTTTGGATAGATTTGGAAGTGTCTTATAAAGGCTCTTTCCAAATGACACTAGAGACCAAGATGAATTTGACTCGCCTTGGAAAGGAGTCCGATTCTACCAAAGAGGAAGGGTACGCAATTGTGAACAATAACAGCACGACGTGCTGCGTGTTCTGTACCTGCTTCGGTTTGAGTTGAATGTGCTGTGTTTGGGATGCGTTTTGAAAAGGTAAAACATTTGCTATCTTGATGCGACAGTCTCCAGTCCTAGTAAAATACTTTTTTTTTATTTTTTAAACAAAGTCCACCGATGTGCTGCTGATTTTATTTATTTGTCTTCTTGTGGATGTGCTTGGATTTACTGGTTAAGAGGAAATGAATGTAGAAGGAAGTAGAGGATGGGGAAGACCGAGAAAGACTTGGCTAAAGATGGTCGAAGAAGAAATGCGGGCAAGGGGGTTAACAAGGAGAGATGCAGAAAATAGGGCAAAATGGAGAAGATTGTTGTGGGGCCCACAAGGCTAATAACCCCCACTCTGGCAGGGAAAATGGCCTTAAAATGTCTGTTGTTGTTGTTGATAATGTGCTTCTTGTGGATTCTTGTGGATTTTTTAAAACCAAGTCCACCAAAGTGCTGCTGATTTTATTTATTTATTTGTCTCTGCCGACTCTTGCTGTGGATTTGCCGTCTCGTTTTCTGGTGAGTTTTGAAGTGCATTTTCATGGTGTTTACTTGTGTTCGATGCAGATGTGATTTAAAAAAAAAAGTAAATTCCATTGTTGTGCGAAGAGGAAGCGTGTGCCGTGTCAGTATTTGGTATTGAAATTTTCTTGCATTTTACCTGCAGGTCCCCTTTTGCAAAGTACTTTAAATCGATTGATGGAGTTACTTTGTCAAATTATTTGTATGTGGCCGTTTTGTGGGTGTTTAACTTGACCACCAGGCCTTCCAACCAAACTGTCCTTACTAGGCTCAGGCTCAAGTCTTCGTCCTTGGCCGACAGCGATGAAGAATCGTCCAGCGCAGGTTCTTCAGACGAGGAGGAAGATCGCCCCCTCCCTCTAGCAGATGTGGCAACAGGTCCGATTTGTGACAAACCTGTTGCACTTGGAACTGAAGGGTATGGAACACTGTCAACTATCTTATTCATCTTAAAACTGAATTGATCTTATTAATTAATCTTATAAGAAATTGAATTGATCTTGAAACGCTTTGGGTTCTTTTGAAAAATCTTTACTTGATTAACAATTACCTCCCACTTAGATTTGGAGGCGGAGGCCGGACAAGTCGCAAAATACTCCGCTTCATGGACAAAATCGCCAAATCTCGCTACTTTCAAAAAGCCACAGAGAATGAGTACATCAAGAAAAAGATGGAGGAAGTCTCCAACACACCACTCCTGCTGACCGTTGCCGTACAAGAATGCAGGGGAGACTTGGCGATCAACATCCCTTCTCCACCCACAGACCGTATATGGTACGACTCGACTTGGGTTTTTGTGCATCTTCCCATTTTGTTTTTCCACCCTGTTCATCGGTCCCCGCCCTCCCTCCCCCTCCTCTCGATGCGTGTTTCAACAGGTATGGCTTCCGGAGACCCCCACACCTGGAGCTTAAGGCTCGTCCAAAGCTCGGCGAGCGGCAGGTTACCTTCACTCACGTACAGGAGTGGATCGAAAGCAAACTTGAGCAAGAGTTTCAGGTACGCAGATTTGTTTGAAGTGTGGTGGTTGATGGTTGAATATTTATGTGCACATGACCAACAGAATTTTCATCAATCGGGCGAACGTTCGTTTTATTCTCGCAGAAAATCCTTGTGATGCCAAACATGGATGACCTGTACCTTCCCATCATGCATCCGGCCCCTGAGACCCAACTGCAACCTGCAAACTGCAAAAAGACTCAGAAGCCGCTGTCTGAGCCGGCTACGGACCAGTGACGAGGAAGAAAATCGAATGAAGTTCATGTTACGAGGAGGTCGAGTGTTTGAAGTGCTTTGGGAACTGCTGTGGTGACTTTAAAAACTAAATTTAACCCCCCCCCCTCTTCCCCCCACCCCCCCCCCCTTTCTGCAGCATTTCTGATCTGTGACGATCTCGCTCCCAGACGAATCGTTTTATTTATTTAATATCCTGCCCTTTTGAATGAGCAATCTGCCCCATTCTGACACTAAGGATTTGAAAGTCAGCATTCTTTTTGACACTCCTTGACCAGCCAATGTGATTCCATGATAATCCTCTTCATTGTCAGGTTTGCACGGTGTTGTCCAGATGAATACCTGCAGGTTAAAGGATGGACAGAGTCGATGACTTTTCTGCACTTGGGGTTTAATGGCTGCAGAAATGAGGCTTTTGACTCCTCGCATCTGCTTTGTAGTTTCGTTATTGTCAAAGGATGAAGCCTTTGGCTGTTGGTGCTTTTTATTCGACTTTGCTTTTTCCATAATTTTTTGGAAGTTTTGTTTTAGATTTTTTTTTTTTTGGGAGTCATTGTGGCAAAATCTCTTAAGTGTCATACATTAATAATCTGCAATGATAATGTCCTTTGGGAGGGAGAGGTGAGCTCTCCTTCCCCTCTCTCTTCCTGTAGTTGCTCTTCATCCCCACTCTTCCTCTGTTACTCTCTCTCCTTTTTCTTGCTCCTCCCTCTCACTTCCTATTCCTCTCATTTTGTTGCTCACGCACTTATCCACCATCCTTTAAGTGAAGCCACAGTGGACCAAATAAGAAGTTAACTGCTTTAGCTGTGCAGGCTGAGTCTGCCAACGTGCATCTTGAGGCTTTCGTGTGCGCATACTGAACTGTTAATCCAGATGAACTTCCATTAAATGTGCCCAATGCTGTTCGGCATTCCACTTTAAATGCAAGTTCACCTTCAGGATAAGTAGCCATAGGCACAAGTGACACGTCTTGTTCCTTACTTTTGTTGCAGAGCTTTTTTTGCATCGATTTAAACTCCGCCAAATGGAAGGTTTGTTGCTGTAAATAGTTTCTTGTATAGTCCTGAAAAGCTGGAAATTGTGCCAGTTGCCTTTTTTGTGAAAATCGATGGTAATATGTTGTAATGAAGGTAAAACTTTTTCACTGAAGTATTGTGTTTAGTGATAAGCCAAGTTCACAATGCTAAACTTTTGCCAACCAAGCTGGACGTTTTGTTGTTGGAACAAGGACTTGCTGTAACAGGGTTTCTGACATGTTTGTCCTCTGCAGTGTTTGTAAGCTTGGTATTTATGATTTGATTTTGGAAAGGCCTCATTCTCCTGTGTGCCAGCACCTCACGGTTACGATCGGATCATCCTAATGATTGGGGGTGCGTTTTCTTTTTTGAGCCACCTTATGATTTGTGTTCGTGCTCATGCTTTGTTTAACCTTTAAAAAGTTATCAGTTTTCCACGCCTCTCCCGTCATTCAGAATTGCGTTTGACATTTTGACGTGTAAGCGAGACGGCGGGAAGTCCTCTCAAATGACTTCCCTGTTTAGAGCTCAGGAGTTGTTCTTCACAAGGGACTGATAGTTTAGCTGTATACAGGGCGTTGCGCCGTGAATGTGTCGAAAACCAGCCCGGTCATTAAGCCTGGATTTCTTAGTGGATTCAAGGTTAAGCTTTGACAAATTGCTGCTTATCCTATCCATGTATACCTTATCTAAATATAAATCCACAATTGAGGTGTAATACTGCAAGGTGTAGCCGAGCTGTAACATTTTCACATCACCAAGTGAACAAATTAAAAAAAAAAAATAACATTCTTCCCTCTGCTAACTCCAATACTGTTTCAGGGAAGACGTCCCCCAGATTAATCAGAGACTGGCTGTAGGTAATTCTGATCTTGAGGTCACCTGTATGGCATAACGTGTCGGTACCCTTTTGTAAATCGTTTACACCTTGAATAGAAAGAAGATGCTTCTTTTCTTTTTTTCAAATCTCGAGAGGAAATGTTGATTTCTCTAAAATGGTATTTTAAACTTCAATAGTCATCAGTGAAGCTATATTGCACAAATTTGTATGGGTTAAAACATTTTGTTTCTTTTGTTTAATGTAAAATGTGTATTCGAGGCCATGCTGCTGCTGCGTACTTCGGTGCAATCGTTTTTCGTTGGCTCAATTCTAAATTAAAGGCCATGTTGCTTTGTGTCAGTGTTGATTTTGTCCTGGACATCTTGTAATCTGAATACAAAAATAAAGTATGTTTAGTTATTGGGTTTTAACCCTCATCTCGATGTGCGTACAAGGAATTTTGTGCTGATAATTTGATTATTGGTTCTCTTGTCCAAGCTCGAGCTGTTTTGTTCGGAAAACAAACCCCCATTTTGTTCGACCAGACTTTCGACTAAGTAGTTGGGGCAGGACTTTCGACTAAGGCTAACCCCTGCTCTTGCAGGGAAAATGCCCTTAAAATGCCTGTTGTGTCTTTGGGGCAGCAATTTGTAATTTGTTCATGACGCTGGCGATAGCTCACCTACTCTTCACGAAAGGCATCATACAACTTTTTAAAGTTCAGCTAATTCTGATAGAGGGGACGCCCAGTTTAACGTCCACCTGAGGGATGGCACACATTGATTCACCCTGCTTCAAACACCGGGATGATCATTTATAGCTGCGTCAGCATTCAAAGCCAGGCTAGACAGCTTAAGGGCAAGTGTGTGTACTTTCAGGCCATCCTGTATCATAATGGTATCCATGGCAATTTCCATTCATGTCTCATGGACTTCCTCTCATGTCATAGTTAGCAGGAGGCTCTCATGGAATTCTCTCATCTCCTCTTCCTGTCCAGGCTGGAGTTCCCCACGGTGGTGTTCTGGGCCCTGTTGTGTTTTTTCTGGTCTTTATTAATGATCTCTCCAACCCTCTGGAAAATCCTCTATCTCTGTTGATGACTCCACTCTTTGCTGCTCCATTCCTCATCCCTTATCGGCAGTCTGCAGCCTCCTCGCTCTGCAGACCTGGACAAAATCAGACTGGTAAAACAAGTGGAACATGTCTTTCAATCCTGAGAAATCTCACACTTTTACTCTGTCTCTCTGAAAAGACCGACTGGAAAACCCTCCCATCTACTTTCTCAACAATCCTCTTGAAGTTCTGTCACTCAAGCTTTTGGGTCTCGCTATCTGCCATGATCTTTCTCGGGAAAACCACATTTCTAAGCTGGCCTCCAAAGCCAGTCACCGACTGAGCATCATCTGTCGTGGTAAGTCCTTCCTTGGCACACCTGAGCTTCTCGGCACATAAAAAGCTTTCATCCGCAGCTCAATGGAATACTGCTCTCCCCTCTGGGCTGATGCTCCTGTCTCACACCCAGCTCGGCTTCACGCTGTGGAAACCAAAGCTTTCAGAATCATTGAAATCTCCCACGATGAAGCCGATTCTGAGGGTCTTTCACTCTCGACGCAGGCAGGTAGGTGGTCTCTGTCTTCCACCGACTCCTCTCTGCCTCCCCCCCACCCCTCAGCCCTGTCTGTGCTCTGTCTGCCAAATACTTCTACAGGTCACACAAGATCTGCCAGCAATCCTCTTCTGGTTAAACTGACAAAATCAAGACTCTCTGCTCACCTTCACTCCTCTTTACTCCCGCCTCAGGAACAAACTCCCTCACTCTCTTCAATCCCACTCCTCCCTCCAGGCCTTTAAAGCAGCTGTTCACCACCATCTCTTATCTTCCACCATTCAAAACCTTAATCTTTTCTAACCCTGTTAATTTCACCCCAGATCCACTTTTCTGAAATACCGACTTCTTTCCTGGAAGTCCTTGCAGTGTCCTTGTTTTTTTGTTTTTTTTAACCTCCCCCCCTCTTCCCCCCCCCTCCCCCCCCCCCCCACTCCCTCCCCCCAAACCCTCTCCCTTCCACAGATCTCCCGATGTCCCTGTTCTTTTCTGTTGAACTTGTGTGCTTCCATCTCTCCCCATCTTGTCCCCCGCTCCCTTTATTATATGTTTTATGTGTCCGTTTTTTTTTGTTGTCATTAATGTTAGCTCTTACATGAGCCTCGATCTTGTATACAAAAAAAAACTGCCAAAATCAAGACTCTGCTCACCTTCACTCCTCTTTTCTCCTGCCTCTGGAACAAACTCCCTTACTCTCTTCAATCCCACTCCTCCTTCCAGGTCTTTAAAACAGCTGTTCACCACCATCTCTTGTCTTTCCCCATCCAAAACCTTGATCTCTTCCAATCCACCTCTTTCAAATTCCGTTTTCTTTTCTGAAAGTCCTCCTAGTGTCCATCTTGTTTATCCCTTGTACTCCACCCAGCTCTCTCCCTTCCACAGATATCCTGATGTCCCTGGTCTCTATTGTTGTTGTACTACCCCCTCTTGTCTCGCGTGCCCTTTGAATTGTTCTATGTGTTAGCTCTTGTACAAGCCTCAAAAAAAATAAATCCTGCCACTCCTGGATTATTTATCTACAGTGCATTAAATGAGGGGCTGAAACAAATGTTAAAATAATGCCTTATACAATTATTTATGCAAATAAGTGATAAAACAAAAGGCTAATTGCACCTCAGCCTTCCAACACTTCCAGGAGATATACAATGGTCATGGTGTATTTGCACAACATCAACCCTACATAATGGAGCTGTTTCATGGTCACTTAACGATTATGAAAAGCAAATGCACATTACCCATACTCCAACAGATGAACAAAAAGGTAATGGAGGAAATGCAAAAAAATTAACTATTCCTACAGCAGGAACTTTCTTGTATTACTGGGATTGTATTACGGGTTAAAATAAATGCTATTTTTTTTAATTGAATTTTTTGGAGATCGCATGTTAGGCTCTTGTGCTGTCAAGTCTGTCGGTCTCGAGCTGTGAAGCAATAAAAGACTGGCAGTGGACAGGGAAAAATACATGGCCTGGTACTGATCCCCTTCCACTGCTGATGGATTGCAGCAACATCACATTTGAAAAGGGACCACAACCTACCCCATGGCAATTCAATTAGCAACCAAGGGACGGTGGGAAAGCATCGCATGGTTTTTGAGCACACCAACAACTGGGACCAATAACGGAAACCCAATTGGGTTTGCAAAAGTGGCAATACAGCGTTCCTTTCATTAAACTGAGGTGAAAGTTAATTTTTGTTATCAAGAACTACGTTTCCTGAATCTGAAGTGATTGATTATGCTTTACGGTCACTTCCTTTAAATTGGAGTCAAATATTAATACACTTTGCAAGATTGTTTTGGGAACTCGTTATAAGCAACCCTTTGCAGGACAGCTATTGGGTGGTGAGGGGGAGGGGGAGATGTAAGGGAATTGTCACACACTAATCAGGAAACAAAATATTTTAAAGCACAAGGGGGGCAAGAAACACCTGTGAGCATTGAGATAAAGGTGGGTGCATTTCAATAATTTAGCGAATAGATCAACTCTTAAAAATCTGGAAGTAAAATTCAGAATGTGTGTTGATGGTACAAGATGGCGAAGAGCAACGAAGAAGAAGAAAAGGCAACGAAGCCACAAATAGCTTCAGTAAGTTTCGGCAGGAGAAATTGTTTCCATAGTTTTAGCCGAAATTTTCTGTCCATTAATGTTACTTGAGGCTTCTGAACAGCATTTGTAAATAATTGCACCTGGGCATGGACTCCGGCCTTATGGGGGTTGGCTCGATGCAGAGCTGGTCGAGGCGGGCAGTGCGGCAACTGAACCAGACGGGAAGCATATCTTCCGGAAAGAACAGGAAGGAGGACAATTTCAAAGCGAGTCGAAAGATCTGAGTCCCAGTACGCAAAGGTACCGTTCCAAACTGCCAATGTCGATTCCAATGTCGCGCAGCATTGTGACCATTTTCTAGTCACGGCACATACAACTACCGTAGCTTTTGAGCGCCCAGATGTGATGGTCCCTTGTTTCCACGTCGTGCATCCCTTTCGTGCTGACGCTGCCGATTCCGCTCCTCGCGTCTCTTGCGTGCTTCCTCTGCACGGTTCACACCTGTTTTCATCACAGGCAAATCCCCATTACACCACATTGCTACTGTACGGGTGTGTGATGCCCAATGTGAAAGATTCTCGGACCGTCCGGCAAGGCAAAAAAAGCCCCAACTCACCCGCATCTTCTATCGGCTCCCAATTCTCTGCATCCCATCCACTGCATAGGTTCAGTGCATCCTTGCCCTGCTGGCGTTTACACAATCAGGCTTCTCCACTCCAAATTTTCAAAAATAAATATATAAATAAAGCAATTGAACTCACTACTTCAAAAGGTCAAAGCAACCAAATGGTCTCCGATTGAGACAACCGGCAGGTTAGACTTACCTTTTTTGTGGTTGTGCACATGGTGTCCCAGTTGTACTCGCTGGCAAGTTTCATCCCCACTTGTGCTTTGCCACCATCTCCCGTCACTTTTGGTGACCTTTCCAACGATTTATCTTCTTTCTGCACGATTTTCTCTCCCCACCCCCATGTGTTTCCGGCGACCTCTTCCTTCTCCTCTCCCCATCCTGCATCTGCCCAGCTTTTGTTCCAGTCATCATCATCAACATCAAAACTTGCACTCAACCCCACCTTGTTCTCCCTCACCTGATGACACAGCACATCCGATTGATGGATCGTGCATCATTATATCGACGGTAAAGCAAGTATGTTCAAACTGCTTTGCAGACAATAAGGAACGCCACACAAATGGGGCCAAGGTTAATCTGCTGGTTAACACAAAGCCATAATTCAAATGCTTGTGTGATCACTAACCTGACCAAAGCCAGAAGTCATGTGACTCGACTGTTGCTGCCATTGCGATCCCCCAGTGATGTTTGTCAACGCCGACGTTTCCTGTTTGGAGAATAACAAGTGAGTTTCCACTTCCGATCCAATTCTCTAACCTAAACCAACTCTCAAGGGAGGGGGAGGAGAATGGGGTGAGAGGCATACACCTCAACATGGGCTTATTTGATAGGATGAGTGGCATTTACATTAGCTCTGCATGGGGCAGAGGTGAGTGAGTATGGGTGTACAGGCAATCCCACATATATCTTAGGATGCAGAGTGGACAAAAAAGGATTTATGAGCTAGGTCGAAAATCAGGGTCGAAAAGATTTGGACCGAGGCTTTTAATTTGTGTCTTCATAGAATAAATAAATAAAATCATGGCAATCTCTTTATTGTGACATCAAAAATTAAGGGTTACAATCCCACAACGACAAACGAACGTGCCATGCAGAGCACGATACTTGAAGATCCACCGATCCACCACTCCCAAAAAAGGTTGCATTGGATACATCAAATTATCTATTTCATTATGATTAAAAGTGACTATCTTAATCAAAGCTCTGGTCAATTGGAATAAAATTGATAATTTTTCAGATGAAAATTGATATGAGACGTTTGACCTCGAGTTGACCTTTGACCTTTAAACCTCAAAATAGTTGGTTTCCCAATTTAGTGAGGCACGATGCAATTGCTGTTTAATTTTCAAGTCAATCAGATAAAAATTGATTTTGGAAGTTTGACCTTTGACCTCAAATAGTTGGTTTCCCAATTTAGTTGCTCAATATGCAAGAGCTGTTCGATTTTCAAGTCAATCAGATGAAAAAATGACTTTTAGAAATTATGAACTCAAGATGACCTCCGACCTCAAAATCAATAGGCTTCTTCCTTATGATCAACTCTACCATCCGGTTTTGTGAAGATCGGTTTAAAATTGTGACCTGTAAGTGATTGACAGACAGACTAACACATAAGACGAACCAATATACTTGAAAAATCTTAGATTTTGCAATTAACAAGACACAGCATGACCGCCTTAAACGTTAAACCACCACCAAGTATACAGAACATAGAACCAGAGAATAAATTAGAATAATCTGAAAATGTAGCTACAATAACTACACCGAGTCGCCAGGCTCTCTTGGGGTCCACAAGCTGGGTACAAAGTCCCTAAGTCAACAAAACCTACCTCGAGACTTCCCCAATCGCCATCATCCCAGCCCTCTCCATCTCCCTCAGTGTCTGCAGTCTCCTGTAAGGTTTCGGTCTCACAAACATCAGCCGAAGGTTTTGATGACTGTGGTGCTGGGGAAAACAAAAGGCCAAGGCACATGTTATTAACCAAACATGACATGACTGGTATTTTCGGAATAAATGTATAAACAAAGAGTTGGTCATGTACAGAAATCAAATACATTTACATCATATTTCAATGTCTCTTCCAAAAAGAGATGCAGTTATACAAGAACCATCATGGCCATGTACAGGAAGATTGAAGCCAAGAAGGCAAAGGGCCATCTTTCATGCTAACATTTTTGATCTTACACCTTCCGTGCTGACAGTGTAATTACGGCTCGACAGATGAAGCAAACGCTCTGACCCAGAACATCGTGAGCTGTTGTAGTAGAGTTGTCATCTGCTGGTCCTTCTTTGGGAGAGGGTTCCGAGCACGAGGCCTTTGGTGCTGTTGGTGCTGTGGTCGCCCCAGGTCGAATGAACTTCGATGTGATGGACGCAACGCCCGTCACTGCCCATCCCGCCCATCCACCAGCCACTCCTGTGTGACGGGAGGTCTCGAGCACGTCTTTCTCTGCACAGAAAAGAAGAGAAAACGGAATAATCTTGCAGACCACAGCTCAAGTTGAAGCTTAAACTACATCTTCCTCAACTTCCAATTATTGCTTATGCAATGTTAATAAAGGACCAATAGGTAACTTGCAATGATTGGACTACATTGAGTGAGTGATGAGGGTAGATAGAGCTATCCAATCAGCCTGCATCACCAAACACGACCACAAAATTCACCATTGATCTTCAAACTCACCCAATTCACTCGCTTTGCTTGGATCTTCAGAAAGCGTCTCCAACTTTCCGAGAAAGCACTTGATAGACTTGAATACCTAGGGAAGAACGGGAAGTGACCGAGATTGTGGGTATTACCAAAGTTGCATTTCGACCATCAGTTGTTCTGGTGGAAAGCTGATCGAGAGCGTAGAACCCCGAAAAACAAAATGCGATTGCTCAAACTACTGAGACCAATTAGAATTGAAGTACAAAAACAAAAAACTTTAAGACAAGTTTGATTTCATATTAAAGGTCCTAATTAAATATAAAGTTTGATTCATAAAAATCTCCATCAAATAAAAATGTTTTAAACAAAAATACTATTATTAACAAGAAGACTTCGCCAAACATGTAAATGATTATTAAAATGTCTTTATTTATATCTGAAAACATATTGTGACTGTTCTGGCTCCCAAAATACACCAGTGTAATGGACGTCACATCCGGGTAGCTCCGAGATCTGTATTGTAGAGTAGGTTTCATCAAAGATCGTGTGTGGGAAGAGATAGGGCAGAGGGAATAAATAAGGACAAAAGTTGAATGAATGGGGAAAGGGGAGGGATTGGATGGGCAGGAAGAAGGAAGAGTACAGAGAACATCACACATTACCTGGTCCCTGACAGAGCGTTCAGGGTCGAGCGCAAGTCCACATAGTACGGGCAGCACCCTGTGTGCACAGTCCTGCATCGTGTAGAATGAATGAGTGGAAGCCAAACCCAGCACGCCTGCGGCTCGGGAAGGTGGGAACGGGTCCTTGATCGCTCGAGAGAACGCAGAAATCAGCACCTTCTGTCGGGTCTGCATTGCAGAAATGAGGATCGGTCAACCGGCGGCGTCCATCATTTCACCGGATATGGGGGGGGGGGGGGCGGCGATTCAAAACAGACTGCTGTGTAATCAGGCAGAGGGCACTCACCGCTGGTGAAAGGAAAGACGCAATCTTTCCAAGGCAAACGGTTGTGTTGCAGCGAATGGGACCTTGATCGTCACGCGATTGAAGGCGTGCAAAGTGCTTCATAAGCTCAATATTCAGGTTGGTCTCGCTCAGTTTAGGAGCTAGAAGCAGCATAGACTGCCAACAGGGAATGTATTGTCATTGCATTTTCCACGAAAACAATGTTGCCATGCTAGATACAGTAGATATCAAGGCAGGCAGCAACGCAGAAGGGGAAGAAGAAAGGGAGAATATAATTATTGCGTTTAAAGACAAACGGTCTAAACCACCTTAATCGTCTGTTCACGAACTGCGGGATTGCTGTCCAAGAAACCGACTGCAACGTGTGGGAAAATCTGGCTGTTGACCGTCTGCTCAGTAAGGTATGGCACAAACAACTCCATCTGGAGAATTGGGCAGACTTCATGAACACCATGTAAAAGTAGCAAAGGCGAAACACAATATTATGACAAAAATGCTGTAAATTGCAGGAGTTGAGGAAAAGAGGTCACTTGGTAGGACGCTCAATGTAGAGATACCTGGCCCTGAATTCCACTCCTGGTGGAGTCCAATAGGACAAAGGATGGCATACTTTCCATACCCTCATGTATCCACCACCACCCACCCAACCCCTCACCCCCCTAGCTCCCCAACAATTATCTTCTCCTCCTTCAAAGCCCTGGTCTCCTCCTCATTCCAAACCTGCTGTAGGAGGCTGATTCGTGTCGCTCGGTCAGTCGAAGAAAACATCTTGACAATAACTGGAATTATTTTCTTCTGGTATTCTTCTGCAGAAAGCAGCTTCCCAAGCTGTGCATGACGTGGGGGAAACGAGAAGTTAGAAATGTACACAAAACCACAAACGAAATAAATGATCAGAGGCCACAGGAAGGTTCACTGCACGTGAGGCACTCAGGCTGACCTTAAAAAGCGGAGCGAGGACAACGGCGCCCGCACTGCCAAACTCGAATGCATGCAACAGTAAAGGTAAGACTTTGCTGCGGCAGTGCTGCTCAGGGAAAGAGTCGAGATTCTGACTCAGCTGCTTAAAGAATATTTGCTTTTCACCCGGGTCCTTGATCTGCAGGAAGATGTATATACAGCATTATGGCAAAGCATAATGGGTACACAATCATATTGGAACAATTTCATTAAAAGGAAAAACATGCACAGTGCTTTCAGATTCAGAAAGTATTCACACCCCTTCACCTTTTATTGTGTTACAGCCTTCACATAAATGGATTCATTTTAATTTTTTGTCACTGATCTACACATTATCAAAGTGTAACTTAAAAAAAAAAGAAAATAAATAAATAAATCTAATTTACATGAGTATTCAACCCTCCGAGTCAATACTTCGTAGAAGCGCCTTTGGCAGCGATTACTGCTTCGAGTCTTCTTGAGTATGTCTGCATCAGCTTTGAACAACTGGATTTCGAAAGTTTCTCCCATTCTTTCTTGCAGATTTGCTCAAGCTCTGTGAAGTTGGATGGGGAGGGTCAGTGAACAGAAATCTTCAAGTCTTTCCACAGATTCACAAATGGGATTCAAGCCTGGGCTTTGGTTGGGCCACTCAAGGACTTTCATGTTCTTGTTCTGAAGCCATTCCAGTGTTGCTTTGGCTGTATGATTGAGGTCATTGTCCTGTTGGAATGTAAATACTTGCTGCAGTCCAAGGTCTTTTGGCACTCTGAAGCAGATTCTTATCAAAGATTTGCCTGTATTTCACTCCATTCATTGTTCCCTCTATCCTTACAAGTGCCCCAGTCCCTGCCACTGAAAAGCATCCCCATAGCATGATTCTGCCACCACCATGCTTCATAGTAGGGATGTTGTTTAGATGGGTGATGAGCTATGCTCAGTTTCCACCAAACGTAGCACTTTGAATTGAGGCCAAAGAGTTCAACTTTCGTCTCAATTAGACCACAGAATATTTTGCCTCATGCTCTGTCTTTTTCGTGCCTTTTGGCAAACTCCAGGCATGCTGTCGCGTGCCTTTTTCTCAAGAGTGGCTTCCATCTGGCTACTTTCCCATAAAGCCTAAATTTGTGAAGGGATACAAAGACTGTTGTCCTTCCGGCAGGTTCTCCCATCTCAGCCAAGGAAGTTCCATAGTTCTGTCTGAGTGGTCATTGGGCTCTTGGTCACCTCCCTGACCAAGGTCCTTCCTGTCCGGTTGCTCAGTTTCTTCAGACAGCCAGCTCTAGGAAGAGTCTAGGTAGTTCCAGATTCTTTCAATTTCTTAGTGATGGAGCTCATTGTGCTCTTGGGAACTTTCAACACTCTAGAAATTGTTTTATACTATTCCCCAGATCTATGCCTCCTCACAATTCTATCTCGGAGTTCTAAGGACGGTTCCTTGGACGTCATGGTAGAGTTTCTGCTCTGACATGCACTGTCCACTGTGGGACCTTATATAGAAAGGTGAGTTTCTTTCTAAATCATGTCCAATCAATTGAATTGGCCACTCGTGGACTCCAATCAAGTTGTAGAGTCATCTCGAGGACGATCAAAGGAAATTGTATGCACCTGAACTCAATTTGGAGTGTTAAAAGCAAGGGGATTGAATATTTATTGACTAAAGATATTTCAACTTTTCATTTTTATTATTTTGTTAAAATTTCTCTTTAAAAATTCCACTAACATCATGATGTATTATGTGTAGATAAGTGACAAAAATAAATCTCAATTTAGACCATTTTAAATTCAGGCTGTAACAAGAAAATGTGAAAAAGTCAAGGGGTGTGAATACTTTCTGAAGGCACAGTATATATCAAATAGCACCTCTCCACTGGAATGGTGACCCTGAACCGATGCGACTCACAAAGTCGATATAAGCTGACTAATACTGCGGGTAGCAGGGGCAGTTCTTTCACAGACTGCAACCAAAGCCAGGCGTTCCATTTTAACTGTAATCTCTTATTTCTTAGCTACAATTCAAAATCCTCTTAAACTGTGTAATGGATGATTGATGAGGGTCGTTGTGTGGCAGTCGCCCCCTATTGGTCAGGATTCATACAGCAAGTCCTGGTGTAACACGAGTTCACAGTCAGCATTCCACTGAAGAAGTATTATTAGCGCTGAGGAAGCGCCTCTAGCGAATGACTTCCAGCCAGTGTAACGCGAATTCCTGTCACAGGAATTCTGAGATCATATAAGTGTGACGTGGCAGTTCCTGATTGGTTCGTGTTGGGGAACCCCTTCTCGCTGCCGACGTGACGTAAATTCGCGCACGCGCACTGGTGAAGCGCGAGATTCGGCCCAAGGTTCTTATTATTATTATTATTATTATTATTGTATACAAGATCGAGGCTCGAACCATGATCGAGGCTCGAAATTCCATGCCCGAACCTCAGCGCAATCCAAGAGGATTCACTTGTTTGATGTATACTACATCACTCAGCAAGAAAATTATTTTTCCATCTTTTACCATCATGATTATCATTATATAGCATGTTCCATTTTAATGTGGTTGGCTGCTCATATAGCATGCATCCTCCGCCCGAATCTTTCACAAACCGAATGGCCAGATCTGACGTTCGACTGGAGCCTGGTTGGAGGAGGAATTTGGAATTTTATCAAGATGCCAGTGAGAATGTCCACCAGAAAATGCTCACAGACAGGTCCCCAGCTGAACATCCCATCTGATAGGCTTCAGGTATTTTGGTTCAGGTCCTGATACAGACCCGGCCTATAAGTTGGCATAGAAAAAAAAAAGTTTAGCCTGGTGGAGGTATGCGCTCTACCGAGTGCCTTTCTAGTTCTCTCTGCATGTGGCTTGCAAACATGTCCGTCACAATAAATTTGGCAATCATCTCCACATGTGCAACAATTGTTAAAAAAATTTGACTTTAAAGGAAGATGGAAGGATTCCTGTAACATGGTTTTGTACCCAAATAAAACCACATTGCAAACCTCGAGACTTCTGCCCTGCCTTGACCACAATACCCCTCCACTTCCCTCTGTCCTCAGCCAACTTTGGCTGTCTGATCTCTTTCCCCTCTAACCAGATATTCATTTACTGTCTGCTGATTGGCCCACATCACCTCAGTCTTCTCTGTTGTCTATGTCAGTCCTACCGTCTCCAGACCATAAAGGTAGGCTGCATGGCTGCAAGACCCACCTCACCTCAGTCTTCTCCATACTCATCTTCAATCCATGTTTCTAGAATGCCTCCCCCCCGTACCTTCTGATCTCCCTCCTACTCTCCTCCACAACATCCAGATTGCCCGCAGACATCCTCCCCAGAATACCTTTCATGTTTACCCTCTCGCTTAACAGCTACAACACCATGATAAACATGAGTGGGCAGAGAGAGCTTCCCTGTATCAAACAGATGTTCACGCTGAACTCCTCTGACATCCCAGGACCAACCTAAGCTCTTCCTTTCATTGCTTTGTACATCACTTCCAACAACCTAACATATCTGCTTCTGGCAGTTCCATCCATCTGTGTCACCATCACCATATCTCTCGGGACAGTGTCGTAGGTAGGCATTCTCTAGATCCATAAATCCTAATGCCATTTTACCTTGCACCTCCAACCACTTCTCCACCATCTATCTCAGCATGAACATCCCATCCGTCGTCGCCCTACCCTTTATAAACCCCTGTTGCTCTTCACTGATCTCCATCTCCACAGTCCACAGGCTTCCTTATCCTCCCATTCATAATCCACTCCAGTACCTTTATGATACGACTTTGGAATACAATGGCTCTGTACTTCCCCAGATCTTGAACATCACCCTTCCTCTTCCATATTGGCACAATTAGCCCTGTCCTCCAATCCTCCGGAATTGCACCCTCTCTCATACATACATACATGAGCCTCTTCATCCAACTGACTCCCGTTGCAATTAGCATCTCTGTACACAACTCGTCAATGCCTGGTGCTTCCCTTCTTCATCCACATTAATGCACCTCCTCCTCTGTAATATCCGCTAATTCCACTTTCCTCGCTACATAACATGGAAGGTCCAGATCGCCATTACTTCCTCACAAGTTCAACAGCTACTTGAAAAAGCCTTCCCATACCTTCACTATGGCTCCCCTCCTATTACCATCCTTAATCACCATCACCACCTTCATGTCCCTGTCACAAGCCAATTTATACATCATCTTCTTCTCACCATTCCATTTCAACTTGATGTACACATCTGCTTCCATATCATTCTTCGCCTTGTCCACAGCTCTCCTTGCTGCTTCTCTTATTTTGCCCATATAGGTGGAGCAACACTGCGTCCGGATGTCCCGCAGCATGCTTGATCCTCTCCAACCTCTTCCTTTTCACCACCTACCTTCGCCACTTCCTCAATCACCATACTGGTTTATATTCCCACATTATGCACCCTTGCCTGATGCTTTCCACACAAAACTTCTGCAATTCCCCGAAACACCTCTCTGTACTTCTTCCACTCCAAACGTTCGGCTTCGTCACCAAGTTCCTCATACCTGGCCCTCATCCTCTCCTTGTACTGCACGGCAACGTTGTTCCTGCACTTCCCCCACCTTGTCATCTTCCAACCCCTGCTCTTAACTTCCCTCCTTTTCTTCATGGCATACAAACCATACAAATGCTACCTAAAATATTGTTAGTTTATGGGGGGTAGATAAAAGAGTACCATAGGAGAGGTAGAACTGTATAGGAAGTAGCATGGACCATGTAACATGAGCATTTTGATGTATTAAGTAGGGAGTCTGTAGCTTAAGGTTGTTTAATTGTGCATCATGCGAGGGATGGTCCAGTGCTTATTAGCTATAGGGTTTAAGGCTAGTTTTCCCCAGGGCATGCCTTCCCTCTGTTTTTTTTCTCTGGCGTTTTTGTGTAACACCTTTAAATTACAATAACCACTGACAAAAGCCAAGAACGAGCCGGTCGGACTAAACCCCGCCCCAATGGACCTAAGAAGGAAAAGGCCCCGCCCATGAGAGGTGGAGAATCAGAGGACAGAGAGAAAAGGCTGGCAGGCCATGCCCGGAGGTATGCGATTGGCTCTCGCGGAGAGAAGAAGGAGAGTGCGCTTTTTTTGCCGTGGCTTGGACAAGATGCTAGCCATTTTGGTACTGGAAAAAGGTGCATGCTTTTGGAGGGTTGGTGGAGCCTTTGCTGTGTTGGCAGTATTTTGAGGGAGGTTTTGGCTGTGGTGCTCTTCGTAGGTGGAGGAGGCCACAAGCAAGGCGGAGGAGGCCGTCTTCACCACTTGCCTTCGCCCCCCGGGTTTTTCATCGGCCGTAGCCATCTTTTGCGCTCCGACGCGGGAGGCCTGGACTTGGCCATTACCACCACTCTCTCTCAAAAAACCCATTGGGACAAGGTAAGTGCCGGCTAAAGAGACATTTGATTTGTATTATCTCTTCCCTGTGTGCGTGTTCGAGTCAGTGCGTGAGGTACCGCGAAGTAGGAATTGGTTTTAATCACCCTTTATTTCTGTCCGCGATTTATTTTCATTACTCCATTGTGTACATTTTATTGTCGTGTTTATTAGCGCTGAGGAAGCGCCTCTAGCGAATGACTTCCAGCCAGTGTAACGCGAATTCCTGTCACAGGAATTCTGAGATCATATAAGTGTGACGTGGCAGTTCCTGATTGGTTCGTGTTGGGGAACCCCTTCTCGCTGCCGACGTGACGTAAATTCGCGCACGCGCACTGGTGAAGCGCGAGATTCGGCCCAAGGTTCTTATTATTATTATTATTATTATTATTTTTGTATACAAGATCGAGGCTCGAACCATGATCGAGGCTCGAAATTCCATGCCCGAACCTCAGCGCAATCCAAGAGGATTCACTTGTTTGTTCATGGTTTCGGCATAAACCCGTGTGTTCCATTCAGTTAATCTCTCGCATCCCTTCATTTCCGCGCGCGCCAAAAATAACCGCCATTTTTGGGAGTCGTCTCGGAGTTAAAGCTGGTTCGGCTATCCGTCGCTGTTGAACTTGATTAATGCAACCTTCACATACACGGATTATTCTTACGAGTCCTTACGGATCGCCAACTCGTAGTCAATCACAAGCATCCGTAAATAACTCGCTGGTATCCGTAGATAACTCGTCACAACTCGTAACAACTTTTGACATGTCAAAAATCATCTTCCGTTATTTACGGATGCTTGCGATTGACTACGAGTTGGCGATCCGTAAGGACTCGTAAGAATAATCCGTGTATGTGAAGGCACCCTAACGGGCAACGCTACACTAGTCAGTCAGTTGGTAGCAGTTCAAGCTCAAGCAGTTCCCATTTTATACCCCAGATGTGTTGATGAACTTATTGCTACAAGGATCACCTGGGTTTACACTCATATTTTAATAATATCAATCCTGCTTGCCCACTCCCCCTCTCCCTTCCCACAAACTCCACACCTGAATCTCCTCCAGAAAAAGGTTTGTAGACACAAAGCTGTTATCCAAGAATCCACCTGGAAGGCGCAGAATCTGAAGGAGGTGCGCTGGGCTATGGCGTGCTCGTGGATTCGCACCAACCAACTCACGGTAATGTGTAACTAATTTCACTGGGATCTAAAATTAGAAAAGCATTACAACAGAAGGGAAATGGTGGCAGCGCATTGCGGGATAAAGGCATCATTGAACAAAAGTGGTACAGAAAAAAGAATCCAAGTATATTTGGACATTACAAGGATGAAAACAAAACTTTTAGCCAAAATGTAAAGAGCAGCAACATGGATACAAAATTTGGATACAGCAATACCCGTGTTCTCTAGCGGCTGAAGAATTCGGTATTTTTGTTCCCCAACCCTCTGAAAAGGTCGGAGACAGGGGACATTAAAATGAGCTCTGTCCGACCGATCATTTAGCTTTCATATTGCAGATATCTATTTCTCATGACATTATCTCAACATGATTACATCACGGCTGTGATTAGCTGAATTATGTTGCCATGGCAACCATCTTGGTAACTGGGCTTGTGCATGTGATATTTCAAAAACTGGTCAAGATTTAGCCTTCGTCTTTCACACAACTATTCCTCATACCATCCAAGAGACAAAGGACCTAGCGTATCGGCTCCTTGTTACATTTCCGTTGTACGTCCAACAGATCCAATACATTTGATGAAAGCTTGTCGTGAGGAAATGCAGTGGGTATCTCTCAACCTGAACATACCCTTACCTTTCCGGTGGTTTTGAGAGACGAAGAACGAGAAAGTGGTCCATTGAACACCTCCCAAATTAGGCAGCCAAGACTCCACATATCACCTGCCCTACATATACACAACACATGTCCCGCAAATTGTGAATTGATGGCATGATGAAAGGGATAGATATGGGATCAAGGATCAAGAATTACATCATTTTAAATATTATGCTTGACAGACAGCTAGGATATGACCTTTTGTTGAATGCTGTTCCACAATGAGTCAAGCAATGTAAGTAGAGCTGCATACAACTATGTTATTACCCTCGCCAAAGGAGAGGTTATTGCATTTGGGCCCATTTGTTTGTCTGTTTGTCCACAGAATGTGCTAATGTAGGCCACAAATGCCACCTAGTGGTAGCCAGTTGTACACGTTCTTTTTTTATGCCTCCGTTGACGAAGTCGCTGGAGGCATTATGTTTACAGGTTGTCCATCCGGCTGTCCGTCCGTCCATGATAGGTTTTTGTTACCGCGATAACTTGAAAATGGCTATAAAGTGTGACAATGCAACCAAGAGGTGGTTCGTGAATGCTCTGGTATTTCCAGTTGCAATCTTAGTCAATCTTAGTGATCTTAGTCAAACATAGTGCAGCTATGTATATTGAGGTAAAGATGAACTGATTCGATTTTGGTGTCACGAGGTCAAAGGCCAACGGTCAGAGGTCATGTTAGGTAAAAATCCTGTTACCGCGATAACTTGTGAACCAATGATAGGATTCTGACCAAATTTGGTACAATTATGTATAATGACGTAAAGATTAACTGATTCGATTTTGGGGGCAAAGGTCAAAGGTCAAAGTCTCTTGACCTTTGGGGGCAAAGATTAACTGATTCGATTTTGGGGGCAAAGGTCAAAGGTCAAAGTCTGTTATGGTCTATAACTTGAGAACGGCTGAAGTGATCTAATTCAAACTTGGTACAGGTATGTATAATGATGTAAAGATTAACTGATTAGATTTTGGAGCCCCGAGGTCAAAGGCCAACGGTCATGTCAGGTACAAATGTGATAACCTGAGAACAGCTGAATGAAATTAAATCAAACTTGGTACAAGTATTGTAATGATGCAACAATGTGGGCGGAGGCATATCAGTCGACGTAGTCACGTCTAAGAGTGTCTTTTTTGTTTTGTTTTTCAACCGAGTACCTCTATAAAGTATGTACTATTAGAATGTGAGTATATCTACAAAGTATGGGCCAAAGACGATACATAGCATGATATCTCAAAAAATTATGGTGGATTTGGAAGAAACTTAGTGGACAGGTTGTGTGTATTTGTGGACAAGGAAGAATCGATTCGATTTTGGTGAAGATCTGAATATAGATTCGGATATGATAATTATTTAATTTTTAAGTGATTCTTCACCATTGAGAGGTAGGGCTAAAACCAACATATAGCAGGATATCTCAAAAAGTTATGGAAGGATTTGGACGAAACCTGGTGGACAGGTTGTGTGTGCGACAAGGAAGAAACGATTCAATTTTGATGAAGATCCGGATCCGGCTCATATAATTTTTAAAGTGATTCTTCACCATTGGGAGATAGGGCTAAAAACGATACAACAACAACAACAACAACACCAACAACATAGCAGGATATCTCATATCATAGCAGGATACATAGCAGGATATCTCAAAAAGTTATGGACTGATGATTTTGATGAAAAGTGATTCTGTATTGTGATTTTCTGGTCTACTCCAAGATACAAAACGTAAACTGTTCACCTGGTGGAGGTATACTCTCTACTGAGTGCCGTTCTAGTATATCTATAATTAGAATGCGAGTACGTCTATAAAGTATGTACAATTAGAATGCGAGTACATCTATAAAGTATTACAATTAGAATGTGAGTACGTCTATAAAGTATTACAATTAGAATGTGAATACATCTATAAAGTATGTACAATTAGAATGTGAGTACATCTATAAAGTATGTGCAATTAGAATGTGAGTACATCTATAAAGTATGTACAATTAGAATGTGAGTACGTCTATAAAGTATTACAATTAGAATGTGAATACATCTATAAAGTATGTACAATTAGAATGTGAGTACATCTATAAAGTATTACAATTAGAATGTGAGTATGTCTATAAAGTATGTACAATTAGAATGTGAGTACGTCTATAAAGTATGTACAATTAGAATGTGAGTACGTCTATAAAGTATTACAATTAGAATGTGAGTACGTCTATAAAGTATTACAATTAGAATGTGAATACATCTATAAAGTATGTACAATTAGAATGTGAGTACATCTATAAAGTATTACAATTAGAATGTGAGTACGTCTATAAAGTATTACAATTAGAATGTGAGTACGTCTATAAAGTATGTACAATTAGAATGTGAGTACATCTATAAAGTATTACGATTAGAATGTGAGTACGTCTATAAAGTATGTACAATTAGAATGTGAGTACATCTATAAAGTATTACAATTAGAATGTGAGTACGTCTATAAAGTATTACAATTAGAATGTGAGTACATCTATAAAGTATGTACAATTAGAATGTGAGTACGTCTTTAAAGTATTACAATTAGAATGTGAGTACATCGATAAAATATGTACAATTTGAATGTGAGTACATCTATAAAGTATTACAATTAGAATGTGAGTACGTATATAAAGTATTACAATTAGAATGCGAGTACATCTACAAAGTATTACAATTAGAATGAGAGTACATCTACAAATAATGTACAATTAGAATGTGAGTACGTCTATAAAGTATTACAATTAGAATGCGAGTACGTCTATAAAGTATTACAATTAGAATGCGAGTCCATCTTCAAAGTATGTACAATTTGAATGTGAGTACATCTATAAAGTATTACAATTAGAATGTGAGTACGTATATAAAGTATTACAATTAGAATGCGAGTACATCTACAAAGTATTACAATTAGAATGAGAGTACATCTACAAATAATGTACAATTAGAATGTGAGTACGTCTATAAAGTATTACAATTAGAATGTGAGTACGTCTATAAAGTATTACAATTAGAATGTGAGTACGTCTATAAAATATGTACAATTGGAATGTGAGTACGTCTATAAAGTATGTACAATTAGAATGTGAGTACGTCTATAAAGTATGTACAATTAGAATGCAAGTACGTCTATAAAATATGTACTATTAGAATGTGAGTATGTCTATAAAATATGTACAATCAGAATGCGAGTACGTCTATAAAGTGTGTACAATTAGAATGCAAGTACGTCTATAAAGTATGTACAATTTGAATGTGAGTACGTCTATAAAGTATTACAATTAGAATGTGAGTACATCTATAAGATATGTACAACTAGAATGTGAGTACGTCTTTTAAGTGTGACAATGCAACCAAGAGGTGGTTCGTGAATGTTCTGGTATTTCCAGTTGCAATGTATGGATGTGAGTTATGGACAGTGAAAAAGAAAGAGAGGAAGTAGATTAACAGTTTTGAAATGTGGTGTCGGAGAAGAATGTTAAAAGAAGAATGTTAAAATTTCCACGGCCTGGAACAAGAACAAACAAATTGGTGCTTGAATAAATTAGGCGCGCTGATGATAAAACAGAAACTCATACTTTGGACACATCATGCATGGAGACAACTAAAGTCTGGTGAAGTCAACCGCTCGGTTGGGGTTGAGTGAAGAAGAGGAAGAGGCAAACCTTGTAAGTGCTGGATGGATGGGGTAAAGGATGCAACCAAACTGTCTCTGCCAGAGCTTTGGGAAGCAGTGCAGGATAGGAATGTTTGGAGAAATCTGATCATGAATGTTACCACAAATCGGCCACGACTTGACTGAACTAGATAACCTCTTCTTGTTGTTTAATGGCCAAAATTATTCCCACATTATTGTGGGGTTAGCAAGGGGGAGGGTTTTGGTCCAAGTCTTTCACGAACCGGCTGGAAATGCCTGACGCTTGATTATGTCGTAATGGCAGGAATTTGGAATTTGTTCAGGGTGACGACATTAGCTCGCCTACTCTTCGTGAAGGGCAACGTGGGTCCTTTAACATCCACCAACTAACGGCGACAGATAGGGCACCCAGTTTAACATCCATCCGAGGGACGGACAGTTATGGACAGTTATGGCACACACATTGATGAATCACCCTGCCTGAGAAACACCGGGATGACAGTTTATAGCTTGGCCGAGATGCAAATCCAGGCTCGACAGCTTAGAGGCATGTGTGCATACTTCTAGGCCATCTTGCAAGCTCTACAATGAGATAACTGCATTGAAAATTTCAAAACGCATAGGTGTGTCTTGATTTATTGTGAGTGTGTCATTCCTATAAAATTTTGAACACCGCTCATATTACATGTCGTTAAGAAAGATTCAATCCTTCAATTTCAGTTTAATTAAACTCCACAGGAAAACAAATCGAGGTGCAGAGAGCTCAAAGGTGAGGGCTCGCCCAAATGAGCTATGCTTCCATCTGGCCTTAAAGGGAGGTTGTCCATCCAAGTGCTGTCTGGGTTCACCTCTGCTTAGCTTCTCACATCTCAATCGATGAGGTATAATAAACCTAAAGCACCATCTCACACTATTGCTTCACTTTCCCGCTGACGTCTCAAAATAAAAATTGAACCATATTACACACCCCTTACCATTTCTTTGTCCCCTTACCATTTCTCTCCGAGGAAGCGTCCACGGGAGATATCCAATTCCTCGGGAGGATTGTATTTGTCGAGCGCAGGCAAACCACGTGACGGTGGGAGTTCATTGCCCACTAAAGGAAAGGCATATTCCAGGCCGCTCAGCTTCCAGTCCCCCGCATGGTCCACAAACACAGAACCCATGCTCATGTTATGATGAACCAGGCCACAGTCCTCAATAAGGAAGCACAGTGCCTTCTGTCGGGAGGAGTTGAACCAAGAAAGCGGGTAAAAGATATGCTAAGGCACAGCATTAATGAAATCAAGGCGACACGATAATTGGCATTTTCTCTGTTCTTCCACTTTCTCCAGCTACTTCATGATTCGAGTTTCCAATGTGGACTATCAGTGAGCAGGATACTTACCAAGATCTGGTGAATGCCCCATGAGATGGCAAGCTCGCCAGGTGGCTCTCCTGCTGTCACAACCTCCCCTTCTGTCCCTCTTGAACCCAAAAGAGCAACTCCAAGGGGTACCACAGGTTCAGTAACCACATGCACCATCCTGTCCGTCTGCAAACAAAATACTCCTGGACTTCAACTGCACAGCATAGATTCAAAGCTGACAAACTTTATGAACCTCTATATGTCATTCATTATTCAACAACAGAAAATAATTGTGGACCATATCCTGTTGCCAGTAGTGAGGCGATCAAGGCTCGAGGAAGATTGAAGCGACAGGAGTTTAACAAATCATTTTAAATACAATGGCAGTAGAGCAAAGTAGTTCAGGATTATTAAAAATACATTTTCAGTGATCTGGGGTTCTTGGGGAGTGGAAGGATGGCCTAAAGGTAGGTACACTCACCATTAACCCTATCTGGGCTGGGAGGGGGGGAGGAGGGAAGGAGAAAATGCTCAACGCCCCTCCATCCCCCCCACAAACCCTCCACCAACCATTCAGCATTCACAGCTCATCTGTAGCTGATGTGTCGCTGATCAATATAGGTCATCCACAAAAGTGGTTAATTGGTTTGAATGTCGACCCAACTATAAACTGTCATCCTTGTGTTTCACAAGCATGACGATTCATGAATGTGTGCGCCACCCCTCAGATGGACGTTAAATGGGCGTCCTGTCTGCCGGTATTAGTTGGTGGGTGTTAGAGACCTCACGGTGTCCTTCGTGAAGAGTAGGCGGGTTATCGCCAGCACCCTGAACAAAGTACTAATTCCTGCCCGAACTACTGCTGCAAAGGCAATGGCAAACCACCCAGGATAACTGTTGCTCAGGAAGCTGCTTCGGCAGCACCGACTCTCAGTGAAGAGTATGGTACATCAAAGAGAAAGAGAGGTTCTTGGGAGAGCTCATGCATATGCTACATACAGGACAAGGAGATCAAGAGACTTCACTGTACTTTTACACAAATTACAAGATGAGTGGGCAACTGTCAAATTAATGCAATGTGTAGAATTTGAACCTGGGAACCTAGCATTCGGAGCGCTGTGCTCAGATGGTAGCACAAACAGGCCATCGGGGTTGTAGATTTGTAAAAAGTCTGAGATTGATCAATTTTCTTATTCTCACAAACGCCGCACAGAGCTGCTCGTTGAATCACTTTTTAGGGCATGCTTACGGCACTCAATGGGAATGCCAAACAGGCCAATGCAAATTAGTATCGCTCATAGTTCCCACCCAAGTCCTATTTCAACCAACTAACTGGTAGATATGGGGAATAGTAAAGGAAAAGAAAATGCAACGAAACCCACCTCAAGTCCATCTATGAAAGTGAGCACGCTGGGGTGCCGCAGTCCCTTGAGCCTTTTGAAAGCTGCTCGGGCCGAGTCTAACCGTGTGTCCGCAGTGTCCTTTGCCTCGAAGACAAACACAGAGACTGGGTCTCCAGTGGCCTGGGGTGTGAAAAGTCAAATAGATTTGTGAATTTCTTTTTCCTTTTCCTGTTTTTGTCTATTTAACAGTACCAAATCTACAGCCTTACTTGAAAGGTAAATGATTGACATTCATGAACAAAATGCATTTTCCGATCATCTTTTTGCAAATAATTTTACCAAACTATCACCATTTCAGTTTCTTATTTCAGTGTTAAGCCAGAAACTAACAAATAAACCCTATTATAATCCCATTCAGCAAATGAAAATCTAATGAGAAGAAAAAAGCCATAAAATGTCATAGCGCCGTGGTTTTAGTAATTTTGCTGAACGGAATTAAAGGCCATCAGTCGGCCATATTTGGTCAAATTACAAAACAAAATCTTCTGCATATGTTTACTCTCATGTATTGTCTTTGTGCCAAGTTTGAACAAAATCGGTCCATGCATGTCGAGAAATGAGTGGGGACATGTTTAAGTAAAAAAATGGCCGCAAGTCGGCCATCTTGGATCTGATCTTGAAATTAAATGACGTGCATATGTAAGCCATCATTCATTATCCGTGTGCGAAGTTTGAACAAGATCGGTAAATGCATGTCCAAGAAATGGTTGAGGACGTGTTCAACATTGGGTTTTTTTTACAACTAAAATGACCGCCAGTCAGCCATCTTTGATAACATCGAGAAACAAAACGATGTACATATGTATACCATCAGGTGTTGTCTTTCTGGCAAGTATGAACAAAATCGGTTAATACATCTTGTTGGTTGTTGTCTCCATTTACGGGGTCTAATAAGGTGGAACAGAGCCCTCCCAGGTGTGTGAGTGTGTGTGTGTGTGTGTGTGTGTGTGTGTGTGTGTGTGTGTGTGTGTGTGTGTGTGTGTGTGTGTGTGTGTGTGTGACGTTTTTGTGATCAACTTTTAATTGCAAAGCCTAGTCAATGACACACGTAAGGTTTTGAGTCGATCGATTCGGGGGATAGTCTTTTTTTAAGGTTTTAGGTTAAATCCAAGATGGCTGCCATACCACGTGACCGATAACGTCACAATTAACATAAAAAATTCTGCATGGGTGTCAATCCTACACTGCAAGTTTTGTCTCAATCGAACATATGGTTGCTGAGAAAAACGAGGTTTAACCTGTACGGACGGAGGGACGGACGGACGGACAACCCGAAAACATGATGTCTCCGGTCACCTTCAGGGGCGGAGGCATAAAAAGATTACTTTACCAGCTTTAGACATTGCTGGAGAAGACTCATTTATCCTTACCTGGAACCAAAGGTTTATTATCCTTACCTTCGTAACCGTTCAACGGAGTCCAAGTATTTGACTTGAAAAGAGTTTGTTGTGGCGGACACGAAAGCCCACTGGCGTGGTGTCATCATTCCGCGCACGAAGTGGGCGGCGGCCATGCCCGAGGGGTAGGCGTGGCCTCAGGATGTCACTGACCACCCGAACCCGCCACAGCCATGGCAACCAACGCGGTAGCGATAAAGCTCCCCGAGTTCTGGGAAGCTCAGGCGGAGATCTGGTTCCTGCAGGCCGAAGCCCAGTTCAGGCTTCGCCGCATCACGGCGGACGAGACACGCTACTGCCACGTGGTCGCCTCCCTCGGGGCTGGCGCGGCCGCCCACGTCGTGTCGGTCCTGAGGAACCCACCGGCCGACGACAGGTACGAGGCGATCAAGCGTCTCCTCCTCGCCACGTTCGGCCTCACGGTGGACGCACGGGCCGATCGCCTCTTGGACCTCCCCGAGCTCGGTGACACGTGACCGTCGGTCCGAATGGACCATATGATGTCGCTCATGGGCGACGAAACCCCGAACGCTCTATTCTGGGCGTTGTTTTGACGCCAGCTGCCGGCACGAGTCCGCCTCGCGTTGGCCGGTTCCGCGACAACGGAACCCCGCGCGCTCGCGGCCGAGGCCGACAAGTTCTAAGCAGCTTTGGACACGCGGGCGAGTTTCGGTGCGACCGTAGCGGCTCCCGAGCCCGAAACTGCTGCGGGTGCCCACCCCTACTACGCGACGCACCGCCTAGCCGCTGAACCTCCTGCGGGTGCCCACCCCTGCTCCAAGGGGCGCCTCGTGGCGGCCGCCACGCCCCGCCCACCACCACCGCGGAAACCACGGCCTCCGGCTTCGCCGCAAATCTGGTGCCATTTCCACGCTAGGTTCGGCCACGAGGCTCGGCAATGTCGCCCGCCGTGCTCATTCGGCAGGTCGGGAAACGCCCGGGCCGGCCCTCGGTCGTGGCACTGAGCGCCGGACAATTAAACAGCCTCCTGTACATAACGGACACCTTATCCGGGCGCCGTTACCTGTGCGACACGGGAGCGCAGGTGAGTGTCGTTCCCGCCAGTACGTCCGACAAGCAGACCGCGGGCCGGGGCCCCGCGCTGCTTGCTGCCAACGGTACGCCCATTCGCACGTACGGAAAACGCTGCCTTTCTCTGCGGTTCGGAGGGCAGGTTTTCCGATGGTCGTTCGTCACTGCCGACGTGCCTATGGCACTGCTCGGCGCGGACTTCCTTTGTGCCAATGGCCTGTTGGTCGACGTCAAGCACAGCAGGCTTGTCCAGGCTGAGACGTTCAGCTCGCTCGCTTGTGCGCTGCCCGCCTCGTTGAGCAGCTCACGGAGCGGCTCATCGAGCGGCTTGCTGAGCGGTTCGGTTCCGGCCAGGTTCATCTGCACGCTTCCGGCAGCGGACGAATTCACCCGCCTCCTCGCCCGTTTCCCGGCCCTCACGAGGCCCACCTTCTCGGCGGGGACCATCAAGCATGGGGTGGAACATCACATCCCCACCACCGGGCCACCGGTCTACGCCCGGACACGCCGCCTCGAGCCGACGAAGCTCGCCGTAGCTAAAGCGGAGTTCACTACGCTGGAGCGGCTCGGCATCGTGCGGCGCTCCGAGAGCGCTTGGGCGTCGCCGCTCCACATCGTGCCCAAGCCCGGCGGGGGATGGCGACCGTGCGGGGACTACCGCCGTCTCAACGACGCTACCACCCCCGACCGCTACCCCGTCCCCCATATTCAGGACTTTTCCGCCCGCTTGGCGAATATGTCCTTCTTCTCGAAGGTGGACCTCATACGCGGTTACCACCAGGTCGGCCGGAGGACATCCCGAAGATGGCTGTCATCACGCCGTTCGGTCTTTTCGAATTTCTTCGGATGCCCTTGGGTTTGAAGAATGCGGCTCAGGCGTTCCAGCGCCTCATGGACAGCATCTTGCGCGACTTGGATTTCGTCTACATCTATCTGGATGACATCCTCGTCCTCGCGCGTCCCGCGAAGAGCACCTACACCATCTCCGCACGCTCTTCGAACGTCTGGGCCAGCACGGCCTGATCGTGAACCCCGCCAAGTGCCGGTTCGGTGTCGCCGAAATCGACTTTTTGGGGCACCGCGTCACCAGGCACGGGGCCGTCCCCCTACCGGCCAAGGTGGAGGCGGTGAAGGGGTTTCCGCGGCCCCGCACGATCAGGGGGCTCCAGGAGTTCCTGGGCATGGTAAACTTTTACCACCGTTTCCTGCCCCGCATCGCCCAGCTCCTGCGCCCCTTGCACGAGGCCCTCCGAGGGAAGCCGGGCAAAGGTGACGTCACCTGGACCGAGCAGATGGACGCGGCGTTCGTGGGCGCGAAGCTCGCCTTGGCTAACGCCACCATGTTTGCGCACCCGGCGCCCGATGCACCGATCGCCCTCACCACCGACGCCTCGGACTACGTGGTGGGCGCGGTGCACGAGCAATGGGTGCGTGGAGCTTGGCAACCGCTGGCGTTCTTCAGCCGGCAGCTTCGCCCGCCCGAACGCCGGTACAGTACCTTCGACCGCGAGTTGCTCGGGCTCCACCTGGCGGTCAGGCACTTCCGCCATCTGCTCGAGGGCCGTGCGTTCACGGCCTTCGTCGACCACAAGCCACTGGTGTTCGCGATGGGCAAGGTCGCCGAGCCGTGGTCGGCCCGGCAGCAGCGTCACCTCTTGGCCGTGTCCGAATACACGACGGACATCCGGCACGTCGCGGGGAAGGACAACCCGGTGGCGGATTGCCTTTCCCGGTCCGTTGCCCATGCGGTCCACCTCGGCATCGACTATGCCCGGATGGCGGCGGACCAGGCCCCCGACCCCGACGTCCAGGCCTTGCGGACCGCCGTTACGGGCCTCCGCGTCACCGAGGTGCCGTTCAACGGCGCGGGCACGGCCCTCTGGTGCGACGTCTCCCTCGGGCGGCCTCGCCCCATCGTGCCCGCGGGCTGGCAGCGCCAGATTTTCGACTCCATCCACGGCCTGTCCCACCCGGGCACGAGGGCCTCCCAGAGGTTGATCGCCGACAAGTTTGTCTGGCATGGCCTCCGGAAGGCCGTCCGCGGCTGGGCCAGGACGTGCCTCACATGCCAGCGCGCGAAGGTGCACAGACACACCCAGGCCCCATTGGCCCCGTTTGCGGTGCCGGAACGTCGGTTTGACCACGTTCACGTGGACCTGGTGGGACCTCTGCCCCCCTCGCGGGGTTTCACCCACGTCCTGACCATGATGGACCGCACCACCCGGTGGGCGGAGGCCGTGCCTTTGGCGTCAACGATGGCGGCGGACGTCGCGCAGGCGTTCATCGCCACCTGGGTCGCCCTGCTCGGCGCCCCCTCGGACATCTCGTCCGACTGCGGCCCCCAGTTCACCTCGGAGCTCTGGGGGGCGGTCGTGCGGGGGCTCGGGGTCCAGCTGCACCGCACCACGGCCTACCACCCCCAGGCTAACGGCCTGTGCGAGCGGTTCCACCGCTCGTTGAAGGCCACGCTCCGGGCCACCCTCCGCGACGGCGGCTGGGTCGACAGGCTCCCCTGGGTCCTGCTGGGCCTCCGGACGGTGCCCAAGGACGACCTGCGCGCATCCGTGGCGGAGTTGGTCTTTGGACAACCGCTGCGGGTGCCGGGCGAGTTCCTCCCCGACCCCACGGCACCTTGGTCCGCGGCGCAGGAGTGCTCCGCGCTGCAGGAGACCGCCCGGAGGTTCGCCCCGGTGCCGACGGCGCACCACGGGCACCCACCCACGCACGTCGCCCCGGAGCTTCGCACCGCGGAGTATGTCTTCGTCCGGCACGACGCCCACCGGACACCACTGCGGCCCCCGTACGACGGGCGTTTCCGCGTGCTGGAGACCGGGGTGAAATACTTCACCTTGGACATCGGCGGTACTCCCGACCGCGTCTCGGTGGATCGACTCAAGCCGGCCCACCTCGACGTGGACCACCCACCGCCGGTGGCTCGGCCCCCGCGTCGGGGCCGCCCCCCGGCGGGCGGACCCCCGGCACCGCCCAGCACCGCCGGCACGCCACCCCCCGGTCCGGCACCCATCCCGGGTACAGCCGGGGGCATACCAGCTGGTATCCCTGCACCCCGGACGCCAGAGGGCGCTTCGGCCGGGTCATCCATTTGCCCCGCAAACTGGCCCTCCAGGTGCGCGGGAATTCTGGGGGGGCTCGTGTGGCGGACACCAAAGCCCACTGGCGTGGTGACATCATTCCGCGCACCAAGTGGGCGGCGGCCACGCCCGAGGGGTAGGCGTGGCCTCAGGATATAGCCCGGAGCGCGCCAGTGCTACAGTGACCTCTTGTCAATAACGACACTTTTGTTTTAACCGCGTTGTCCGCTTCCTCCTTGGTAGCAAGTCGCGCGCGTAGCACCGCCCTTCATTGTTAAGAATTTGGAGAGCATAGAAGACTGGAATGGTTTGAAAGACAGACTGTAGTACAGTATTTGTCCATGTTAGATCTCTGCAGAGGCATTTGCTTTGACATCTCTTCTTTGTCCATCAATGTTGTGGCCCATTCATTTTTTTTAAACTTTACGTTTGAATCAACTTATTGTTTTAACGGTCACACTTATTCCACGTTTTTGTGGGGTTGGCCGGGGTAAGCTTGCCCCCCCCCCCCAAGTCTTTCACGAACCGGCTGACCAGGCCTGACGTTCGGCTGAGGTTAAGGCAGAAATTTGTAATTTGTTCAGGGTGCCGGCGATAGCTCGCCTACTCTTGGTGAAGGACACCGTGGGATCTTTAACGTCCACCTGCTAATACCGACAGACGGGACGCTCGTTTTAACGTCAGTCTGAGTGACGTCACACACCTTGATGAATGATGAATTACCCTGCCTGTGAAACACCAGGTTGATAGTTTATATCTGGGTCGGGATTCGAACCCAGGCTAGACAGCTTAGATCTAGATTCTTGAGCATCCTGTCAGCCCTTTTACTTTTAAATTAACCCCAAATTGTAAGTCTCTCTCATAAACGAGTCTACAAAAAAGGAGAACGCACCACGTCACTAGACGTGCTTTACATTGTATATATATTGCAAAGGTAAACAAATCATAAGCGAGCAATTTCCACGTCATTAAGGTGTCCAACAGTCGTAAAATGAGCACCTTGCGCCGCCCGTGATGAAGGCTCCATATCGAGTAGCCGTCCAGGCCACAAGTCCGAGTCCCGAGCTCCCAAGCAAGATCTCGACACGGATCCCGTGAGAAAAACCACATCACTCTCACGCGTACACACGGTCACACTTACGACGGTAACGTAAAACCGGGACGGATTCACAGCATCATCGCCGTACTTTACGCCAACGTCGCAAATCCAAATGCCGTTTACGACGTACGTCGATCACTCATCGCGCTTTAATAAGCAACTGTATGCTACGCAAGAAAGCATTTGACTTATCACAGTTATATTTAAGATCCCGCAAAAAATTACAAGATTGAGAGAGTAAACTACAGATAAAAAGTAGTAGCTTTCGTGTAACTTAATAACGGCTTTCAGGGCGCTTGTTTCAAGGGAGTAGCAAGATGGCCGTCGCTCGGCTTCACTTCACAGTTATTATAGAGATCTGTGATCCAAAAGGATGCTACGTACTGTATTGTCATTCTCACACAATGAAAAGCCATATTTATGGGGCTGGCGCAAAACAAAACGGTATTTTTACGACATTGCAACTTCAAAAGGCCATATACCGCACGGTCGCAAAACCGGAAAGGCATTTACGGCACTAACTCAAAACCAAGGGCGCCTTTACGACGTTGTCGTAAAAATTAATTTGCTGCAAAAAAAACCAAAAATTGTACAATGTTGGATACGGATTCTCTGTCTCCAAGAGGGAAACTATTATTTATGTGTGTACTAGTTTCTAATGATAGAAAAACAGTGCGTTTTCGAAAAATAAGTTGTGCGGTGTATTGTCATTAAAGTTAGTGAGCCTGTCTTAAAATCACTTTTTCACGTTCTACAGCTATAACATAAACATGTATATAAAAGCAAAATAAGAATCACATTAATGAGGCTTGTGGTTCAAAAATATAATGATCCTTATTTTATGTTGCTTTGCCCTGAAGGAAGGAACTTGCGTTGAAGAAGAAGAACACCGCTTTTTTGTCGTGGACCATGGTGAGGCCGCTCGGCGGCAGGTCGTAAAGTGGTCATGAATTTTTGTTTTGGGTCGGACCGCACTGCACTGATCGAAGAAGGTGAGCTCGTCCTGCACTTCATCCCACACCGACCATAGTTCGAATCCCGACCCAGCTATAAACCGTCATCCCGGTGTTTCATCGATGTTTGTGCCGTTCCTCTGGTGGACGTTAAACTGTGCGTCCCGTCTGCCGGTATTATCGATTGGTGGACGTCAAACATCCCACGGTGTTCTTGATGAAGAGTAGGCGAGTTATCGCCGGTTTGTCGGCACTCTGAACAAATTCTTAATCCCAGCCCAAACTACACTGGCAAACGTCGCGCCTGGCCACCCTGTTCGTGAAAGACCACAACTCATCTACTTGGTTTTGTCATAACCCGTCCACAACTTTTTCAGTGAAGATCTCTCAATTGTGAAGAATCTCCGGACATCCCGTTCAAACAGGAAAGCAAACTACCCGTCTTTTTCAAACACCATGTACCATTTTACCATATACTATTACTAGCAGAGTACTCGACATATGGGCGACCTTGTTCGAAGCATGCAACACGTTCTTCTGACACAGACCTTTATGTAGACAGCTCCCGCAATCGCTCCCGGGTTACGTGCATAAAGCAAAAACATGCTCATGCTGACTGCTTATACAAACATAGGGGCAATACCCCCCTGGAGCTCACCTGGTAGATTAAATAGTATACTGCACTGGCTAAAGGTATTTTAAACCAATTTCAATGGTTGCTAGTAGACAGGGCAGCATGTACAATCATACTAACATAATCATGAGACTTCAAACAAAAATACCTATTTTGGGGGGCAACCAAACAAAAATACCTATTTTGTGGGGCAACCCCTACCCTACTCCACTCTCCCACCCCATATACATCCTCAGAACCCAATTTTTCTAATGCCTTGAACAAACATTGGAACATAAAGGGTGATGAAGGTTGTGGTGAAGTTTCATTGAAATCGTGTATGTAGTTTCACAGAAAAGAGCAAATACCTATTTTGGGGGGCAACCCCCCAGTAGATCCCTCACGGCCCGATTTTTTTTTTTAATGCTGTGAACAATTTTAGTCACAACACAACAAATATCATTTGTGCCAAATTTGGTAACAATCTCATCAGCGGTTTCAGAGAAGAAGTTTCAAGTGTTTGCGGATGAACGGATGGACGACGTGCCATCACATAAGCTCCCCTAAACTTCGTTCCAGGTGAGCTAAAAACAGAAATTTGTGACGTGACACAGTATTACAAACTATTAAGAATACCAATTAACATAGGGGCAATACAATTTGAGTACCAGTTCACTGGTAATTCCCTGCTTGTCGTTAAAGGCGGCAAAAAGGGTTGGCGTGAGGAAGGGCATCCGGCCGTAAAACATTGCTTCAAAAAGGGGACCGAAAAACAACAACAACCACAGTTCCCGAAAAAGGCCAACCCCCGCTTGCGGGGAAAAATGGCCTCTAAAGGTGGGTTTTTTTTTTTTTATAGGGGCAATACCCCTGGCGCTCACCTGGTAGAATAAACGGTATACTACGCTGACTCCAGGTATTTTACACCAATTTCAATGATTGCTAGAAGACAGCACAGCATGTAGAATCATACTAACATAATCATAACACTTTAAACACACAAAAAAATACCTATTTTGGGGGGGGCACACCCCCCCCCCCCCCCCGTAGACCTCCAAAGGGGTAGATTTTTTTTTTAATGACGTGAACAAACTTTGGTAAATCACGGGTGATGAAGGTTGTGGTCAAGTTTCATCGAAATTGTGTGTAGTTTCTGATAAAAAAGCAAAATCCTATTTGGGGGTGGGGGGGGGGGGGTCAAACCTGGATCCACTTTGACCCCCGGTAAAAACCCTTAGACCCCGATTTTTGTTTTTTTAATGCCGTGAGCAAACTTTTGTCCCAACACAACAAATAATATGAATACGCATTGCGTAGCGTGAGAGCTTCGTCGACAATGGTCAGTCGATCGAGTACGCAGCCCTCGCAAACATCTGTAGGCCTAGGCATAGCTAGGCTAGGTTGTTTGATCTTGGGCTTAGAATTAAAATTCAAATTAATTTTATTGAATGGATAGATTGGGATAGAATGCAGGACTTACCTACTGTAGGCTATACAGTCTAGACTTCTAGTCGACTGGACCAGGTACGTAGGTCCGACTGGCAGGTACGTACTGAAATTGGTGTACCTGGCTTAAATGAAGTTGGTGTAGCTGGCGTAGATGATGAGCGGTTTCGAATTCAAAATCCATTCTGTACAGTACTGTATTGTAATTTATTGATTTTAATCACCAGGTGAAAATAATTTATCGGTTGTGCCAGACCAAAGCAAGATCACGTGAGCAAGATGGCGGATCATGGAAGGGACAAGATGGCGAATCATGGAAGGGACATTTGAAATGACAACGTGAAATTTTGTTCCCAAGGGAATGGGGAAAAATTTGAAATTTTTTTTTTTGTGAAATTTTGAATGGATTTACATATACATGCAATTGCCATAGAGGTTTGCTTATGAAGCTCTCTATAATTTGTGCCAAGTTTGGTCACAATCCCTTCAGCTGTTTCGGAGAAGAAGTTGCAAGTGTTTACGGACTGACTGACGGACGGACAATGCGCCATCGCATAAACTCCCCGGAACTTCGTTCCAGGTGAACTAAAAATACTATACTGTAAAGGTTGGGACTTGAAATACCCTCTCCCACCTGGAGGCAGCGCTACATGGTACACATTTACATAGAGAATGTACACCCACCAAAAGACCACCGGCAAAGATAAAAAACACCACTATACACTAAGTGGCGTCATGCTGATCCTATGCAAGTCTGGATTTAATTGGGCCATGATTGTAGGAGGAGTAGCACGACAAACACATAAACACCGGTCCGTGTATTATAGTAAGGATTATATAACATAGGCTTCCCTTGAGGGATGCGACTCGGCATGCAGCTTCCACCACAACGTGTACCTGTTGTGAAAATCGGCCTCTCGAGGTGAAGGTTACATTTTAGACTTTTGTCAGATTTAACTAAGACAATGGAATGCACGTTTAATTTATCACCTTAACATTGTCTTGAATGTTGATTTGTAATTTTATTTTCAAAAACGACAAAAAAAAGTCAATTACACCCCTTCCTGGCTCAAAAATTGTTTTGGCAGATCTGACCCACCAATCCCTAATTCTTTAATACTTTGAAGTAGACGCAATCTGGGTCAGTCATATAGAGGGAATTTTTAAAACAGATGGTTCAAGTCTTGGGGTTTCCCACAAGTACCGCAGGTCCCAGTACAGTAGTGACACACTATCCCATGGAGAGATTAAGTTATATTTAAAAAAAAACTAACCCTAACAGAGCAGAAGGAGGGATAACAGCCTTGCTTAAAGAAATACACTTAGTTTTAAGAACAGTTTAAAAAAAAATTCTTACATTTTTCAGACCCCTCCAGATTTTGGCACTTATTTAGTCTACAAGATCCAATCCTAAAATCCGAATCCAGATTTTGATTATATGCTTTTATTAGTCCATGAGACGTCATCGTGGTTGCAAGGCAAAGCACATTTTAATAGGTTGAAACAAAACGGCGGCTTAAGAACCCAGCGATGTGACAGAGGGCTGACCAAGATTGTGCACCGCCATTTTGGTCAGGCTTCTTTTTTTTCTTTTTTTGTTATGAGCACCCCGTTAATCATCTTCAAAAGGGGTCTTCAAACACACCCAACCACCCTGTTTTCATTCATGCATTTCTTGGGATTTGATAACTATGCAGGCAAAGTTTGGGGCTGATAGATTTCATGGTTTTGGAGTTGTGGATACACACACACACACACACACACACACACACACACATACATACACACATACACACACATTCATACACACACCCACACACACATACACACACATACACACACATACACACACATTCATACACACACACACACACACACACACACACACACACACACACACACACACTCTTTCATTTACAGTTTATTTCATTAAAATCTATTCATGATTAGCTCACCTGGAACGAAGTTCAGGGGAGCTTATGCGATGGTTTCTAGTTTGTTTCTGATTGCAAACTCGATGTGATGGCTTTTCTATCATTTCTGATCCAAGGTTTCCCATTATGCCTTCTTCACCTTTCTAAAGTCCCAATTTCGTGTCGAAATTACCTATTATCAAGTTGTAATGTGCTTTTGATGTTTTCAACATTCCTATTATCCGTTCATACATTGTCTACCTCTTCGTCTTCATGTGCTAATGTAGCAGCGTACACCTGGATAATTTTGATGCTGCTGTACTATTTCTTATTTAGTTTCAGTGTAATCTGTGCCAGTCTCTCATTCATACCTTCGACTTCAGTTATCAAAGGGAGGTGCAAAGTACCCCTCCCTTCATATAAGGGATCGTTTCTCTGTATGCAGCTTTAACATGGGGACTGAAAATACGTTTCTCGGATTCTACTGGACGAAATCGGCTGCAATTTTCAGAAGTAAATGCTTTGTACGTTGAGGTAATATGTTCCGAATTTCAGCAACATCGGTTTCCGCATTCTTGAGTTATATTTATAAAGCCCTCAAAATCACGTTAGTGTCCGTCCCTCCGCCCAAAATGTGTTGGCGCTCATATCTCAAGGGCTATACATTGAAACTAGCTGAAACTTGGAATATACATCGGCTAATCGGTCTAGTTAATGGCTTATGAAACAAATTCCACCTAAGTACTATAGTTTTTGCTTTAAAATTAAATATATATAAACATATATACATAAACAAATATATAAAAATAAAATTTAAATATATAAATATATATATACATAAATAAATACTTTATAACTCTTCAAAATGTTATTACCCAAATCTAATGTGCTTGCTTAATCGCCTAATGGATAAGGCATCAGACTCCCGAGCTGGGGATTGTAGGTTCGAGTCCCACCTGGGTTGAATAATTTGTTTTCTTCTTACTTTTTGAAGTATTTTATATCGTCTTGAATAAAGTCTTGTATGATGAACAAATGCATTTTGTTCGTATTTAAAATGTATCTCATGAAAAATGCCATGGGCATAGAAAAGGCCCCTTTATATAAGGGTGTGTGCCATGTAGCAAAGTATAGAAAAGAAGGGACATTCCATCACTTATAGAAAATGTCGAGCAATCGAAAAGAAGGGACATTCAAAAAAAATTGTGTGCATGCTGTACCACCCTTGTGTTCTTAGGAGGAACCACGTAATGCTCTAGAAAAGTTCATATAAAGAGGTGCCCCACATCTGGCAAATAAAATACATTTACTTATTCATGCAGGTGTGTGAATAAAAGTGGCACCCCTTTATATGAACTTTTCTGGAGCATTACTTGGTTCCTCCTAAGAACACAAGGGTAGTACAGCATGCATACGAGATTTTTTGAATGTCCCTTCCTTTCTGTTGTTCGACATTTTCTATAAATTATGGAATGTCCCTTCTTTTCTCTACTTTTCCACATGGCACATACCCTTATATAAAGGGGCCTTTTCTATGCCTCTGGCATTTTACCCAAGAATGTACTTTATTGTCCCCTGTCGCATCGCGGAGCGAAAGGGGGACTATGGTTTTCCCCTCCGTCCGTGCGTGCGTGCGTACATGCGTGCGTGTGTGCATAAGCGAAGGACCAAATTCAAATATGGTGTGTGGGTGCAACCCACGTCAAAATCCAAGATGGCCACCGCCATGTATGTCTGAACCTTGTGAGTGGAATATCTTGAAAAATAAGCGAAGTACCAACTTCTAATCTGGTGTGTGGGTGTATCTAGGCATAAGGAAGAACGCTATTGAAAATCGGGTCGCCACGTCAAAATCCAAGATGGCCGCTATCATAGATATGTCTGAAACTTGTGAGCGAAATATCTTGAAAAATAAACGAACTACTAACTTCTAATCTGGTGTGTGGGTGTATCTACACATAAGGAAGAACGCTATTGAAAATTGGGTCGCCACGTCCAAATCCAAGATGGCCGCCTTGCATCTTCCACTTTGTCAACTCACATCACTTCACCAACGGGGGACCTAGGCGTAACGCTTGTCTATTTCTTGTGGATGACAAATCCTACTCCCACCAAGCTTCTGTTTTCCATACCTATGTGGTAAACATGATGTCCACTCTTTAGCTCAGCTAAATTATTCAGCTCATCTCTCCCTGCCTTCTCACTTCACTAAGTCCTACTCCTTCAAGTTCTTCCTCGAGCTCTAATAATTCAATTATATAATTGAACCCTGTAGAACGCAAGTTGCCTTCTTTGCACTTTCAAAACCCTTCCATTTAGGCTTTAGCGGTAACATGTTAACATGAACATGTTAACAATGTGGTGTACACGGGTGTTGTTTAAGACTACTTCAAGAGCGCTAAACTTCCGGATTTAAAAAAAAGATCTTTAAAATTATTATTTTATTTAGATTGAAGTGTAGACTTAAACACTGTGTGGGGTAACGTGTTCTATGAACTCTTCGTGGTTTATGTATGGACTGTCATCCAGTATTTGTAATTGGAATTTTGTGTCAACTCGCGTGCAGATAATGACATTCACAAATGTGGCCGGTGCCAAACAGAATTGTCCAGCCTTGAAGCCTTCATCCAGCATCGCGTGCATAATCTTTGCCAGCGTGAGAGTGATGAAGTGTCTCAGGTGAGTTTTCGTGGAAGAATCTGACATTGTGAGGTAAGGCCGAACGTCGAAAAGTTGGTCATGACAATTTTCCTTCGACAAGGCCTTCACATTCCTCTTCCTGTAAATTGACGATGGGATTACAATGAGCTTATGGAAACCTCGTCTACAATAATTACCCCACGTGTGCGAAGCATAGAGTGGAGTTAAGCAGGTGGTTGACTCTCTGTCTGTCTGTCTGTCTACAGAGTATAGATGTCAGTCTATAAACGAGAAACTACTCGGTGTCAAATTAATTAATATATTTTGAACACAGTAGAACACATCAGAGCACGAACCAGCAATTTACCAGTAACATTGGCTCTGTACGTTTGCCAAAATGTACAGAATCTCGTCCCGAGTGCGCATGCGTAGAGAGGAGTAAGGTCATTATTTTTGTCTGTCTGGTAGTCAAACAAAGTAGAAAATCATTCCAAACAAAACGTTTTTTATGGACGTCATGAAAGACACAAACAACAAACATGAATAATTAATGCAAGGTGTTAAAAAGAGTGGTGTAAAATACGGTGTATCAACGGCGGTAAACTTGGGGGGTGGGGGGAGTTTTCTTTTTCCCTACAACCTTTAAAACCTCGATTTTATTTCAATTTTATTATATACTTGAACACTGTATAACACAAACCGCCTTGTTGGCACTTCCCAAAACCCTCAGTTTAGCAGTACTTGGACAAAATGTTATGAAATATATTATGTATTTTGGGGAAAATGCAGATCCGGATACTAGAATTTAAGTGATTCTTCATAATTGAGAGATTGGGCCAAAAACTATATGTGGCACGATATATCAAAACGTTGTGGACGGAATCAGACCAAACTTGGATGATAGGCTGGGTGAAGAATTGATGTGAGGACAATTGAAGGTGAAGAATGGTGAAGGTGAAGAATGGTGAAGGTGAAGGTGAAGAATTGAAGAAGAACCACAAGGAAGAATTGATTTGATTTTGGTAAAGATCAGAATCTGGATCCAATAATTTTTTTTAAGTGATTCTTCACCATTGACTGCTAATACCCACACCAACATGGCAGTTTATCAAATAGCAAAAGCCAAAAACAAATACAGTACCAACAAGAAAGAGCAATCAGAGATTGCAAACCCTCGCCAGGATGTATTTTCTGTGGTTTTTAAGGCTTTTGTGTTGAAACAAATATGGCGGCCGAACCACGTGACCGATGACGTCATTATTTTTTTCTAACCTAATTTATTCCTAGATTATGCTCAAGAAATTTCATCTTGATCGGATGAAGTTTTGTACTTGTTGAATTATGACGTCATAATGCAGGCAGCTATGACATCATTATTAACATATTTTATTCCCCATTGAGAGTTCTTTACAATGAGCCATGTCTCGATGTTTTCTATTCAGCGCTTTCGGAGATATAGAGGTGCAAAGTTTTTTGGTTTTTCCAAGATGGCGGCCGAACCACGTGACCTATGACGTCATTATTATTAAAAATTCGACAGGTGGAGTTGCACCTATGGTGAAAATTTCCTGTCAATCGGACCAACGGTTGCAGAGAAAATCATATTTATTCTGTGCGGACTGTTACTTGCTCCTCCCCGACCCCCTGGTCATGGTGTACCTCCGAGCCCCGAGAGGAGCCACGGCAGAAAAATATGTTATTCTGTGTCAGAAATCAATAGGGAAACCACACCACTGGTTATCAACAAACAAATATTATATTAAAAATCACGCAAGAATAACGGTACAATAATAATAGCAAATCTCTGCGCATCGTAAGAGGCGACTAAGGGTTGGCGCCAGGAAGGGCATCCGGCCATAAAAACATTGCCTCAAACAGGGAACCATGATTGTCATGGGGCCCGCAAGGCTAACCCCTGCTCTAGCGGGGAAAATGGCCTTAAAACGATCATTCATTCATTTTAATCAAAAGTACAATCAACACATCTTATGATGGTACCATCAGCTAGGATAAGATATCTCACTGTGCTCCAATTGAGTGAAAAAATAACATTCCCCAATGTCTCTATGGCTCAAAGGTGATCCCCTCCAGCGAGCGTCAGAGCGATATCGAATCGAAACCCGAACCCTGTTCAGATGACGGGCCCAGTCACTCCGCCAAAACAGCACAAAGGCGTAGGCGGCCGAAGCGGCGTAAAGAGTCACGTGGTCCAAAACCGCATAAGGCAAACGCACGGAGGAATGGGAAATCCAAAGGCGCCCTCCAGGTATGAACGTTCACGGTTCACCGTCGGCGAACCGCAAATTAATCTTCAAACTCCGTGTTGCACACACACATCCCAGATAGACGTCTGAATGGGGGAAAAAAACTGACGTGAAGCAAAGACCTTTTGCGATGAGCAAAGCGCGAGTGTCAAAATGGCTGACGGCTCGTACTTGAGTCGCAAAGACCCGGCGATGATTCTTCAGAATCCCAACGCCAAACCTGACCACGCAGGTTTATCAATCCCAGCGATAACACCTATCGCAGGAATTCCTTTCAAGGAAACTCAAAGTTCACTCGTGACTTTCGTTCGACAACGCTCGCTCCGGAGCTTGAAGCGACCAGCTTCTTGTCCGACTTTTTCCCCGCCTTCTTTTCTCTCACCTCCTCTTCTTCTCCGTCTTCCGGTTCCCGATCCGGTTTCCTGTTTCATTTAACATTAACCTTTTTACCTTTTGACAATAATAATGGCTATTTCCCTCAAACAATAATAATAATAATACATAGAACCAGAAATGTTTCAAGTGGATGAAAACCACAACACCGGAAGTGACGAATCCGTAACAGGACACATAAACAGACAAACAAACAGACAAACGGACTCAAATGCGAGGGTAACAAGAAAGAGCAATCTGAGATTGCAGATCCTTGCCAGGATGTGTTTTCAGTGGTTTTTAAGGCTTTTGTGTTTAAAACAAATATGGCAGCCAAACCATGTGACCGATGACGTCATCATCATTATTTTTTTCCTCCACCAATTTATCCCTAGATGACGCTCAAGAAATTTAATCTTGATCGGATGAAGTTTTGTACTTGTCGAATTATGACGTCATAATGGAGGCACCTATGACATCATCATTAACATATTTTATTCACCATGGAGAGTTGTTTACAATGAACCATGTCTCATTTTTTTTTCTGTTCAGCGCTTTCCGAGATATAGAGGTGCAATTTTTTTTCCAACATATAGAGGTGCAAAGTGTTAAAATATTGGCCTTTAAAACACTACTCAAAACCTTTAAATTTTACCCTCTATTGGTGGCTATCATAGATTTTTACCCAAACATAAAACAATTTTCTTCTCCATAACTACTAAACCGATTGCAATGAGATTTGGCAGACAGCTTATGCACCCCAAGGCGGTATTGATGTGTGAGTTTGAAGCTTTTGCTCTAAAGGGTGCGAAAGCTTGCTATTGGTCGAATATGTTACGTAATCACAAAACACTGAAATTTAACAAAATAAGTAGCTTTACTATATGTCGTTTGGCCCACTGATGCCGAATGGGCCGCAAAAAGTGACATACTCGACGTATTTCTTTCCTGCTGACGATGGATTTGGGTTCCATTTACCCAGAAAACGTATTGTCCTGTCTGCGGCCGATTAAGACCGGCCTCGGACGAATAGCCGAAATGAGCTTTAACTCCAGGGCATACTTCGAACCTTGGCGGGATTGTCGGAAAGCCCGAAGGCTTACCTGATCGGACGACCGACACTGGGTTAATCCGAACCCACAAACAAAGAAACGAAACGAAACAAGACAAGAAAAGTAAAATTCAACAAATATAAATTTATTTACAGTAATGTAAAAGACAATGAAAGGTGAGGTATACTAAAATTCCTAGGTTGAGGAACCTCCATCCGACTCATATACAGACAAGGGAATGATAGTAAATAAAATCCACTTATAATCGGCCGGCACTCAGCTTTGAGTTCATACGAGGACGTTTGAGTGCCTGGTGGTTGTTGAGCGGGTCCCGTAGGTCGGAAAATGTCCCGAGCGTCGACGGGATCAAGAGGGCGCCATGTCGCTCCTTCGCTGTGGAATGAACATGGAGCAATCCGTGCAGACGGTCTCCTTTCACTTTTCACTCCGCCCTCGACGCCACGAACTCCCCGAACCGTTGCTTTATTATTCCTCTTCGACGGCCGTGCCAATCTCCTCCTGGATAGTTCCAACAGCTTACAAAGGCTCCGAAATCACCCCACTAGTGCACACGGGCATGAAACTGCAGCCGTTCCCTCACCCGAAGCCATGACCAGGACAGAATGCGACCGCCTTAAATGAACGCCAGAACAAAGAGAGAATGTGACCGCCTCCAACAAACACCAGGACAAAAAGAGACTAAAATGGCGAGACGGCGTCTTTTTCCTTTCAGCTCTCGAATGTTCGACCGCTGACATCACACTCTGTCCAATCACCGAGCCCTACTCAATCATCCCATTCTGCCTCCACCAATCATGGAGGCCCGGGCGTGGCCATCTCGTTACGAGTCGTCGGGGGGTGGAATCTAATCTCTGTTCGGGAATGTATGGATGACGTCGGGGTTTCCTTGCCAATCGGCAAATTCTGTTTCTGTCGGCCCTGATAGCATTGTGAGCGCATGAGCCCCATTACAACACTACCGTGGTGTTACTGAGCCCTCAATTTCCTGGCTGGCCGAATGTAATAAAACCGAAGGGAAGACCACAGGAGGCAAATTACACACTGGGGAATTCATCTTTAAGCCCAAGAATTAATTATCACAAAGCCACGCCCCTTATGGTGACAGGCAAATGCTCTTACCCGGACAGACGGCCTACTTACGTACATCGAGATGGCATCTTCGCGGCATACGGAGCATTATAATCTACACATTTCTAACTTTCCTAAGGTATTTCTTTGTTTACCCCCACAACCGTAATAGTATGAATGGGGCTACATGAAGATGGCTGATTCGGATTGCTTGGAAGCCAACAGCACTGCTCGCAGTTATAGTTATTATTGTTTTGCTCAATCTATTTGATTGCATCGATTGTAATTTAAGAAAATTGAGAGTGATAATATACATGTGCTTCTTTTTCTACCTTTGCCAGCATGCTACTTCACCTGGGCCAACACTGCCATCAGACGCACATAGATCTCCAAACCAGCACACAGTTTTTGGTACGTTGGATGTTGCTATTGCCAAAGGTATCCTGGGTTCTGGAGACATTGTTAATACCTCAATTTTGGTCAAGGAAAGCAATTGTTTGAATAATGAATGATGGTGTAAAGAAAAAAGGTTTCTTACTCAAATTGGACAGAAGAGTAGTGGGTGTACGTGAATATTCGACAAGCACTGGTATGGATCTGCAGAAGAAGAGTATGAATTAAGTAAAAATAAAGGTTTTTTTTGTGCTTGCTGCTCAGTGGAGGAAAAGGATGAAGTTGAAAGCGTACTGTTGTACATGGTCAAGCCTGCAGGCCATGGCAATCACGTGACTGAAGACAATGCTGAGAAGTCGTCTGTTACACCTGCCCTTTTTATGACTTCTGACGGTCGCTACATTTGTCACGTTTGTCAAAAGACATTCAAAACGGTAAGCAACAAGTCAAATATTGATCTTTTGGGTTCCCATCTGAGCCAATAGCTCACGATACCAGAACCCCACGTGCAAATCACACGGACTCGTGATTTGTCCATCTTCTTCTTTATGCTTGTCCTGCATCAGATTTATATACAACTTCCATCCTTAACCCTAACTGAAGTTGGTGATTTTGAGCTTTCCCTGACTGATCTCGGCCGTCGATGGTCCGATGAACGTGAAAATTTGCACACGCAGAGATCATGACGTAATGAATGTGATGAATGAATGAATGATCGTTTTAAGGCCATTTTCCCCGCTAGAGTGGAGGTTAGCCTTGCGGGCCCCATGACAATCATGGTTCCCTGTTTGAGGCAATGTTTTTATGGCCGGATGCCCTTCCTGACGCCAACCCTTGGTCGCCTCTTACGATGCGCAGGGATACGGTGTACCTATTCTAAACCGGGGTACACACCGTAATGAATGTGATGGTAAAACAAAATTCATAATATCTTAATTTGTCTAGTTATTGCCTAATTCTATTGTTCTATAATTAGTCAGTATGTCTTAGACAACATGCTAAAACACTCAGAAGAAATTACAGGCCAATTAATTTACATCATCAGTGTTCTAATACATGTAACCCTCATTCACATGTGTTTGTTGCACATAAACATATGCAAAAATTGCAGTGAATTTCGGACATGTGACTACTAATTGTCATATGACACGTGAGCAGTAAGTTCGATTTGTTGTCAAAATGTGCGCAAGATCCTACAGAAAGAAAGTCATGAGGAGAACTTGAAATCCCCAACGGTTGCGAAAAATGTCGAGGGGGTACTCCCAGTACCTACTGTTGTGGAAAACCAATCAGGTCCACACAACTTTAGTCCAATGGTTGGTTTAATTGCATTTAGATCATCACATTATTCCTGTAAAGTAGAAATACACAATAAGTATATGATGCAACATCTCATGGGTCCAGTCATCTATCTATAATTCCACTAATCTCTGTCTGTGTGTGTGTGTGTGTGTATGCGACCGCTGTTTCTCGACAACTACCGGTCCGATATACTTGAAACTTGCCAGGTATATTGCTGGGGACCCGAGGATGTGCCTTTTCAAGGTTTCATATTAATCGGACAAGTAGTTACCGAGCTATGTCCAAAAAACGATTCAACCAATCAGAGAGCAGCGAGCTATCACGTGTGCCGAACGTGCCGAACAGACTCTGCCTCGGACGGCACATTTGAGAGCGTATTCATTTATTTCACGTTGGCAAACTATGTTGGCGTTAAACTATGTTTTAAAACTAATTAAAACTACTTTGCGATTCATCGTAACTGCGATTCGTAACTGCCGTTCGCTTTGGCTTTGCGAATGGACCAAACCATTTCATGTAAATAGAGGGGGGGGATTGTCACCGTACTCGCAAGCCGTTCGCTTTGGACCAAACCATTTCATGTAAATAGAGGGGGGGGGGGATATAATTTTAGATATAGATATAGTACGGGCATGCCCTAGTATCATTCAATGCAAGCAAGCTAGATATTCTATACATGCGTACCGTTAGCGAGGCTACCGATGTAACATGTCACAAGGGAGAAGTCTCGGAGCACCGTCGTAGCAGCGGGTCTTATAGTCACGCCTCTAGCAGTGACAGCGGTGACATCGAGCAGCGAGCATCACCCCCGGGTTCAGTACGAAAACGATTTCACTACATTCTCCCCCTGTCAGAATTATACGGCCGCGTGGCTAAAAGCGAGTGAGCGTCAGTGCGACTAGGGTGCGGAGTATCAGTCGACCCAACCGTATCGGGCCGGGCGGCGAATCTCTCTGCCAGCACGTGTCCGAAATTCCCCGGGTACGGCAGCACGTATCCCTGTGTCCCCGGCGTCAGAGGCGCCAACAGGGTCGGGTGACGAAGGGGGTAACCCCAAGTCGTCGGGCCCGGGTAGTCCCGAAGAGGGGAGGGTCGGTGGACTGTCGGCGATGGGAGCGTCGGGAGAGGCCATAGTCTCATAGATGGGTTTGAGCGGGTCGTCCGATTCCCTACTAAGGTCGTCGACCCCGCAAGGGGCAAGGTGACGAACGGAGACAGTAGTCTCACGGCCATCAGACGTCATCACACGAGCATGCTCAGGATTAGCCTGGAGAATCTGCACTTTGTCCACTAGGGGGTCGTACTTGCTCGCGCGAACCGCCCGTTTCAGGTAGGCCGGCCCGGGCCCAGCGAGCCAACTGGGCAACGACCGTATACACCCCGAGCTCCTGGGGTGGTGGAAAAGTCGCTCGTGGGGAGTTTGGTTGGTTGCCGTACTCAGGAGAGCCCTGATCGAGTTCAACGCCGCAGGTAGCGACCAAGCCCATTTATCAAGGCCCCGGCCGAGGGTCCGGAGGTGGAGCATGACGGCCCTCCAGATAATCCCGTTGAAGCGTTCGATCTGCCCATTAGCCTGGGGTCTGTACGGCGTGGTGTAACTAGACGCAATGTTATTTTGGAGCAGATAGCTGCGCACCTCCTGAGACAAGAAGACCGCACCCCGGTCGGTATGGACATAGGCCGGGTAACCGAACATTGAGAACAAGTTCTGTAAGCATCGCATCACCGTGGCAGCAGTCATGTCCGCGCACGTATAAGCAAAGGGGAATCGCGAGTACTCATCAACGATAGTGAGCAGATAGCGAGAGCCGCTCGACACCGGCAAGGGGCTCTTGAAATCCATCGCCAAGCGTTCCCACGGGCGTGTAGCCTTCACCAGAGTCCCCATGGGAGGGTTATAGAAACGCGGTTTGATTTCCGCGCAGATAGCGCAGTCGCGACAGATACGGCGGATATCGTCAATCGAGTAAGGGAGATTCCCACTCCGCACGAAATGAGCGAAACGCGTGACGCCGGGATGGCCCGCAGTGGCATGCAGCACCCGTAGGCCCTCCAAAGAGGTGATACCAGCACATGTAGCCGGGCGTGATAAGGCATCGGCGGCCTGGTTATCCTTCCCCGGGCGATATTTGATGGTGTAACAGAAGTCGGCGAGTTCGATACGCCAGCGAGTGATTTTCTCGTTCTTAATGCGCTGGGCGTGTAAGGTGTCGTACATGAACGCAACGCTTTGCTGGTCCGTGATGATTTGGAAGCTCCGCCCGAGTAGGTACGGGCGCCATCGCCGAATAGACTCGACGATCGCATACGCTTCCTTTTCAACGGACGAGTGCCTCCGCTCAGCGGTGGTAAGAGTCCGTGAGAAGAAAGCCACGGGACGCCCCCCTTGGGAGAGGGTCGCCGCGATGGCCTGATCCGAGGCGTCACTTTCGAGGACGAACGAGCCGCTCTCGTCGATGGTCGCCACGGCGGCTCGGGCGATGTCAGTCTTAAGGCCTTCAAAGGCCGTCAATGCGGCCGAACTCAGGGGAAAGGTGTCGCAGGCCACAAGGGGGCGAAGTTTCGCGGAGAAACTTTGCACCCATTTGGAGTAATGGGCGAACAGCCCAAGGGCGCGCTTCAGGGACGCCCGATCGCAGGGAGGGGCCATGTCGAGCAAAGGTCGCAGACGCTCCTTATCCGGAGAGACAGAGCCATGGGTCACGGTGTACCCCAGAAGATCTATCGTGCGTAGGGAGTAACGGCACTTTTCCTCGTTCATAGTTAAGTGATATCGCTGCGCGACCTCAAGGAAGCGCTTCAGATTAGCATCATGGTGCCCTTGGTCATATCCACAAACCGTAAGGTTATCGAGGTAGACGAAAACATCGGTTAAGTGCTCCCGCGCAACGAGGTCATCCATAGCCCTCTGGAAACAAGTGACCCCGTTCGTTACCCCAAAAGGCAAGCGCGTAAATTGGTACAACCGCTGCCCCGACTCGAAAGCGGTATAGATACGATCCGCCCTAGAGATAGGGATCTGGTGGTACGCACTACGGAGATCGAGAGTGCTATAGACCGAATACTGGGACACCTGTTGCACTAGCGCGTCCATCCCCGGAAGGGGGTAGGCATCCAGCTGTGTAAAGCGGTTAATCGTTTGGGAATAGTCGATTACCATGCGTTTGCAATGGGCCTCGCTGCGCACCACCAAGACCTGGGCGCGCCACGGCGACCTACTAGGTTATATGATGCCGTCTTTCAAGAGCTGAGCCGTTTCGTCCGCAATGAATTGCATGTCCGCGCGAGAGTAGCGTCGTGATTTTACCGCGACAGGGGTGCAGTCGGAGGTTAGATTGGGGAACAGCGAAAGCGGCTGGACGTCCATTTGCGCTAGGGCGCACACTGCTAGCGCGTCGTCCGCCCCCACAACAAGAGTGTCAGGCCCACCAAACTCCATTACCAGACGTCCATGCAGCTTAAGAAAATCGTGTCCTAACAGAATATCAGCACATAATGCGGGTAAAACCATAAGGTGTACATCAGGGAAAACCCGTCCCTTTAGCACGAGTTTCAATCGGCATTCCCCCTTCGTGCTGAGCCGAAGTCCCTGGGAAGCCATGAAGATCCGTCTCGTCGACCGCCAGATCCGCCATCCATGCCTGAGCACAAGTCGCTGGTCGATAAAACTATCCGTAGATCCTGTATCCACCAAGGCCCGAACACAATGGCCCTCAACCATAAGGGGAATAAGGGCTTGAGCCAGGCCAGACGAGGCTGCTGGGAGCGGGACTGAGCCCCCCAAATGGGTCGGACCAGCCTCGCGGGTGGATCCTACACCAGCAGCAGTTTTGCGGTCGTGGCCGGAGTCTGCGTTGACCATGGGGAATCCATTATCGTCACCAGAGGGCTTTCCCCAGCATTCCGGTGTTTCGAGATTCAAAATCCGACAATTCTGATGAGAAAAGGCCTCCGTAGTATTTGACATCGCCTTTTGACACTTATGGCAGAAAAGGGCTTCCGTAGTATCCGAAATCGCCTTTTGACATTTTTGGCCGCTTTGACAAAAGGCTTCCGTAGTATTCGAAATCGCCTTTTGACATTTTTGGTCGCTTTGACAAAAGGCTTCCGTAGTATTCGAAATCGCCTTTTGACATTTTTGGTCGCTTTGACGAAAGGCCTCCGTTGTATTTGAAAGCTGCCTTAACTCTTTTGTCGGAGCGGGGGCCGCTGTTAGCTCACGGACGACCCGAGGAGTACGAGGGGCTTGGCGAAGTTTGGCCAAGGACACGGCCTTTGTGCCCGATGGAGAATGAGACGGTGGTGGCTGTCCGGTGGCGCCCGCCAAGGACGTCTGAGCGCCCAGGGGGCCGCAGAGAGGGGCCCTCCCCTTCGAAGTCGGGTAAGGCGCCGGGTGTCGGGCTTGGTGCGGGCCGGGTGCGGGCTCCGCTATTAGCCCATTCAAGGTCGCTGCGCCCGCGCGACCGCGGCTGCGCGAGTCAATGTGCCGCGAGCCGCGTGCCGCGTGCCGTTTTCCTGCACACTTTTGCGTAATGTCCCTTTAGCGAGCACAAATGGCATATAGCGTCACGTGCCGGACACACGACTCGGGCATGACGAGGCCCTCCACAGAAAAAGCATGCGGCCCCGCGCAAGGCCTTGGGTCTGCTGGTCATAACGGCAGCCGTTAGGGCTGGGTCATCCTCCGGAGCATACCGGAGTTCAGCGAGCGGATCCGCGTCCTCGGCGGTGGCACTCTCCGGCCGGGCGTGTAGTGTGGTGCCCGCCAAAAGGCGCGTGCGGTCGTAGGTGTGCGATTGCATCCGTGCTTCGGTGTAAACTGTCGCTTGCTCGAGCGCCGTAGCGAAGGTCAGGTCGGTCTTCTCCAAGAGTTTGAGCCTTAGTTCCTGGGAGGAGACCCCAGCAATGAAGGCATCTAACAGACGATCATCCTGAGCCTGCGCGGGCGTCCGTGGCTCCCTGACGCTGTCCAGCAAAAGCTGCCGGAGCTCCTGGGCATAATGGTCCATTGCTTCGTTGGGTTGCTGACGTCGTGTTTGCAACAAATAGCGTGCGTACACCGGGCTTTTCTCCTTTATGTAAAGCCGTTTAAGCTCGGCGATGGAGAGGTCGTACGTCGCGCATTGAGCGATAGCGTTGTACACCCGGTAGTCGATTTTTGCGTGGAGTGTGGCTAGCTTCGCGGCAGCCGTCGGTGCAGTCTCAGGCTCATCAAAAAGATTCTGCAGTTGTCGGAGCCAGTGCTTCAGCTGCAGGCCTCCATCCGCGGCTTGCGGATCGGCGCTGAAGATGGACACCGTAAGCGTCTTGTTGCCAGCCATGGATCTTAAATGCAATTAAGTGTTGTGGAAAACCAATCAGGTCCACACAACTTTAGTCCAATGGTTGGTTTAATTGCATTTAGATCATCACATTATTCCTGTAAAGTAGAAATACACAATAAGTATATGATGCAACATCTCATGGGTCCAGTCATATCATTCAATGCAAGCAAGCTAGATATTCTATACATGCGTACCGTTAGCGAGGCTACCGATGTAACATGTCACAAGGGAGAAGTCTCGGAGCACCGTCGTAGCAGCGGGTCTTATAGTCACGCCTCTAGCGGTGACAGCGGTGACATCGAGCAGCGAGCATCACCCCCGGGTTCAGTACGAATACGATTTCACTACACCTACCCTACTTCCCCCCAGTGCAGTTAGGGTTAAGCTGAGTATAGAAAGGAACATGTTAGCCACCATGATCCAGTTATTGTGTCATTTTAAAGTCCGCTTACCAATGTCTTGTCAGTGTGACAGTGGTACCTCAGAACTTGTTTCTACATTTGTGGGACGATGATAACGCTTGTGTTTAATCAGCCAATGAGAGTGGGGTTGGTTATATAGGATACTACATTCATACAGGTGCACACATTTAGTGGGTTCGGTAGGTCTGGAATTTTCACATCACATGATTATAGTGACGCATCTCATTGAAGGCCTAGATGTGATTCGGCCTCATTCCAAAACCTGGTTTCCCAGCTGTACCGTGATCGAGCACCGTTGACTAAAGCCGCCAAAAAGATCAGGTCAGCAGAACAATCAAATTCAATATTTTTATCAGTAAAAATGTGATTAGAATCGGATGTTCAAAATATAATTAAAATTTACAGAGGGACTATTTCGCTCCATCTGATAAAAATAAAAAAGGTCTAGCAACATCATGGCGATGTTTGCTCCTGAAGCTTTCAGTCTATTTTGATGGATTTTTTTTTCTTTTCTTTTTTTTCTGTATACAAGATCGAGGCTCGTGAAAGAGCTAACATTAATCACACAAAAAGTCAAACCGACACACAAAACACAAAAAATAAGGGGAGCGGCAGACAAGATGGGGATAGAGGGGGAAGGACACAAACACAACATTTGAGAGCAGGGACAACGGGAGAAATGTGGGAGGGGGAGGGATCAGGATTGGATTGGGAAACATACCTTGTTTGTGTGTGATTTGATGAATATTTGGTGTATTTGCATTCCTCGCTTGTCTTTTATGACTGAGAAAATTTGCACTTTTTATTTTCCATTAAAGGGAGATCTCCTTTGCAATCTGGTCCATGTTTAATGTTTATTTTTCACAAGATTGGATACCTGTTCATCGTGTGCTGGCTTGTGCGAATGTCAGAAGGAATCCTCCTATTCCTCCCTCCCCCACCCCCAGGAAATAATACTTAAAACACACATGAGTACGCACAGCAAGCGAAAGCCTTTCCGCTGCAAAATTTGTGACATCCAGTTCCGCATGAAGGGCTCTCTGGAGAGGCACAACCGTAGGCATACAGGTATGCTATTAACCCACCCAATATGCACTTGGAAACAGTAGGCCATTCACTTCCTGTTTTCATCTTATTACAAGAAAAGCTTTCTTTCTCCATGTTTTTGGACATGTGTGTGTGCACACGGATATGGTGTGTGTGTGTGTGTGTGTGTGTGTGTGTGTGTGTGTGTGTGTGTGTGTGTGTGTGTGTGTGTGTGTGTGTGTGTGTGTGTGTGTGTATATATATATACGTATATATATATATATATATATATATATATATATATATGTATATATATATATGTGTGTGTGTGTGTGTGTGTGTGTGTGTGTGTGTGTGTGTGTGTGTGTGTGTGTGTGTGTGTATGTATTCTGGATGTATGTATATATATTATATATATATGTGTGTGTGTGTGTGTGTGTGTGTGTGTGTGTGTGCGTGCAAGTTGCTGTTGTTGACTGCTTACTCCACACGTGGGCGGGTTTCAGGAGATGGAGCGGAGACCTACCAGGTCTTAAAGTATCCACCTCTCAAAGTGTGTGTGTGTGTGTGTGTGTGTGTGTGTGTGTGTGTGTGTGTGTGTGTGTGTGTGTGTGTGTGTGTGCGTGCGCGCAAGTTGCTGTTGTTGACTGCTTACTCCACACGTGGGTGGGTTTCATGGAACATGGAGCAGAGATCTACCAGTCAGTGTGTGTCCAAGTGATGTGATAACGTTTTTACTATTTGAGCTTTTGCCATCAAATTTTCAACAAACCTTTGTTATGGAATTTTAGAGAAAATAATATTTAAAAATTGGGTCAAAATGTGTAAGGGCAAAGTCATAGTAACTATAAATAGCCCTTATTAACCGCACAGTGCGGCGTTAAGCGCTTGGCGCCACAATTTTTTAAATCGCTTCTGTGTTTCTTTATTTACAATTGAGCTTCAGTGTGTCTTTCCATGCCATAACATTTTTACCAATTCAGCAAGCCTTTATTATGAGAATATGTAGAACACAAATTCATACAATGTACAATTTAAACTGTCGTTTTCATCAGGTTTAGTTCAGGTACAGAGCGGACACGGACGGGCTTTGCATTTAGAGATGCTTTCTAGTTATTATTTTAAATGTAACCACCAGGTGAGCGCCCCTATGTCTGCAAGCAGTGTGGCCTAGCATTCCGCGAGTCCGGCGCCTTGACACGCCACCTCAAGTCTCGCATGCCTTGCTACAAGAGACCATTCTACCGGCAACTTAGTTTTTGGACCATGCAAGGGCAGAACACACAGTACACAACAGGTGAGATGGCCCCCCAAGGTAAGGTCTAAAGTAGCTTAGACCAAATATTGTTGGATTTTATATTTCTAACGATGTGGAATTCTTTGTTCATTCTTTTTTGATTCATCTATCTATAATTCCATTAATCTCTGTGTGTATGTGTGTATGTGTGTATGTGTGTATGTGTGTATGTGTGTATGTGTGTTTGTATGTTTGTCTGTGACCGCTGTTTCTCGACAACCACGGGTCCGATATACTTTAAACTTGCCAGGTATATTGCTGGGGACCCGAGGATGTGCCTTTTCAAGGTTTGAAATTAATCGGACAAGTACTTACCGAGCTATGGCGATTTAGCCGTTCGCCGTTCGCTTTGGCGTTGCGAATGGACCAAACCATTGCATGTAAATAGAGGGGGGGGTTCTGTGGTCGTTGCGAATGGACCAAACCATTCATGTAAATAGAGGGGGGGGGGGGTTCTGTGGTCGTTACTGCCACGTGGTTTCAAAGTTTTTTTTTGTTGTTGTTTGCACGCATGTTTTTTTGCACCCACGTACGGGCACGCCCTAGGATGTTTACACACACACACCCCTACACAAATTTTTTTTTTTTTTTTTTTTTGGCAAGGAACGGGCACCCACGTACGGGCACGTCCTAGTCTATCTATAATTCCAGTAATCTCTGTGTGTATGTGTGTGTGTATGTGTGTATGTGTGTTTGTCTGTGACCGCTGTTTCTCGACAACCACGGGTCCGATATACTTGAAACTTGCCAGGTATATTGCTGGGGACCTGAGGATGTGCCTTTTCAAGGTTTCATATTAATCGGAGAAGTAGTTACCGAGCTATGGCGATTTCTTTACCAAACTCCGCAAGCCGTTCGCTTTGGACCAAACCATTTCATGTAAATAGAGGGGGGGGGATTGTCACCGTACTCGCAAGCCGTTCGCTTTGGCTTTGCGAATGGACCAAACCATTTCATGTAAATAGAGGGGGGGGATTGTCACCGTACTCGCAAGCCGTTCGCTTTGGCTTTGCGAATGGACCAAACCATTTCATGTAAATAGAGGGGGGGGATATAATTTTAGATATATATATAGTACGGGCATGCCCTAGTCTATCTATAATTCCAGTAATCTCTGTGTGTATGTGTGTGTGTCTGTGTGTCGTTTGTCTGTGACCGCTGTTTCTCGACAACCACGGGTCCGATATACTTGAAACTTGCCAGGTATATTGCTGGGGACCCGAGGATGTGCCTTTTCAAGGTTTCATATTAATCGCAGAAGTAGTTACCGAGCTATGGCGATTTCTTTACCAAACTCCGCAAGCCGTTCGCTTTGGACCAAACCATTTCATGTAAATAGAGGGGGGGGATTGTCACCGTACTCGCAAGCCGTTCGCTTTGGCTTTGCGAATGGACCAAACCATTTCATGTAAATAGAGGGGGGGGGGATTGTCACCGTACTCGCAAGCCGTTCGCTTTGGCTTTGCGAATGGACCAAACCATTTCATGTAAATAGAGGGGGGGGGATTGTCACCGTACTCGCAAGCCGTTCGCTTTGGCTTTGCGAATGGACCAAACCATTTCATGTAAATAGAGGGGGGGGATATAATTTTAGATATATATATAGTACGGGCATGCCCTAGTCTATCTGTAATTCCAGTAATCTCTGTGTGTGTGTGTGTGTCTGTGTGTCTGTGTGTCTGTGTGTTTGTTTGTCTGTGACCGCTGTTTCTCGACAACCACGGGTCCGATATACTTGAAACTTGCCAGGTATATTGCTGGGGACCTGAGGATGTGCCTTTTCAAGGTTTCATATTAATCGGAGAAGTAGTTACCGAGCTATGGCGATTTCTTTACCAAACTCCGCAAGCCGTTCGCTTTGGACCAAACCATTTCATGTAAATAGAGGGGGGGGATTGTCACCGTACTCGCAAGCCGTTCGCTTTGGCTTTGCGAATGGACCAAACCATTTCATGTAAATAGAGAGGGGGGGATATAATTTTAGATATATATATAGTACGGGCATGCCCTAGTTGTTTTAAAAGATTGGTATCATCATGAAACATTGAATGCATATTAAATTGATTGTTGAAAGTGGATCTGCTCTTTCATGAGTCTCCATGCAGTCAGACCCCGCTATTCGCGGTTCCACCATTCGCGGAACTCACATTCGCGGTTGATATTGTTACAGACACGACTGTGATGTTATGGTGGGCCGAGCGGAATGGCCGCCGTGTCCGCACAAGTTACCCGATTATACTCGAACGTTGCCGAGTCGCGCTACGCTGAATCAATGATGGAAAAGGACACAACGGCTGGGATTAAAATGACACGACACCAAGGGTTCAGTTCTCAAGACCTCCGGAGGAGGTTATATTAGGGCGGAAGGTCAGATTACAACTACAAGAGGGACAGCATAGAAAGACAGGCACTTAGACACACTTATCTTATTCCCTGACAGACGACAGATAAACAGGACAAAAACTGACTCACACGGGGATTGATGGCAAGGAAAGCGGGCAGTCGATGGCTCAAGGTGCACTCTTGGCTCAAGGACAGAATCGACCCGGTCCGGTCCAGTAGATGCGGGAGGTCTCACTCAGCGCTCGAAGGTGACTTTCTTTCTCCAAGCTGGGGGCGCATCTTTCGTCACATCCGGTAAGTCGCTGCGTATATCCGGCGGGGAGTGACACGCCCTCGGCTCGTTAGCTCCGCCCCAGATGGAATCGGTCCGCCCTTCTTATTGGGTGCGGGGGGGTTACCAGGCTCCGCCCTTGACGAGGAGCTGACAGCCAGCCCCTTCGTGGTAACCCCGTGGAGCGCATGGGTAATGGCGGCTAACCGAGCCGGAGTGAGGACGCACACTCCCCGCGCGCGCCGTTGTTGTAGTTGTTGTAGTTGTTGTTGTAGTTGTTGTTGTAGTTGTTGTTTGGGGAAGAAGATGGGAGGAGGTATGGGAAGGTCCTAAACTCACTACTGGTGCCATATAATCACATTCTGGTGCAACGAAGAGTCAGAATTAATGGAAACGAGTCCTTAACTGACATAGACTAAGAATAACTAGCAAGATGTCCGAAAGTTGTCTACGTGAGATGCGGTGGACCTGGGCACGACATTTAATGGGGGAAAGAGGGGAAGGTCGGTTCTACAGAGTGTTGTTTACAGACAATGGGACTAGGGAATGGGGGATTGGGGATAGTTGGGGAGTATTGGGGAAATAGGGGAATATTTACAAGCGGATATGGAGGCCAAATTCCATATTCGCAACAATATAATGGGACATGTTTCTTTATTCGCGGAAAAATGTCCCGTGAATTCGTGGATTTTTCTTTTCGCGACTGTGTTCCGCGAAATCGCGGTTTTTTCCCCCGATTCACGGCCCTGTTCCGCAAATTAATGGTTTTTCAAGGGCGCAAAAAAAAATTCACGAACAGCTGGCTTGACCTACGTAGTTGCTTATGCCTCCACCGACGTAGTTGCTGGAGGCCTTATGATTTTGGCTTGTCCGTACGATAACTTAAAATAACGATAACTTAAAAACGGCTGAAAGGATCTTCGTCAAAATTGGTACCAGTACGTAAGAGGTCATGAGGTCCAGGGTTAAAGGTCCAGCTAAGTAAAACATATTTTACCGACCTAACTTGTGAAACAGTGATGGGATTCTGATCAAACTTGGTACAAGTATATATTATGATGCAAAGATACACTGATTAGATTTCAGCATCTAGTGATCAAAGCTCAGAGGTCCTGCTGGGGAAAAATTCTGTTACTGCGCTGACTTATGAACCAGTGATCGGATTTTGACCAAAGTTGATGTAAGTATATATTATGGTGCAAAGATGCACTGATTAGATTTCGGCGCCAAAGGTCATGTGAGATATTAAAAAAAAAAAAAAGTGATACTTGAGAACAGCTGAAGGGATTTATATGAAACTTGGTACAAGTATTATAATGACAAGAATAGAAGACCCGTCGCTTCGCTGATGGAAATGCCAATCTTTGCTGCGATGGCTAATAAATATATGGGGGGAGAAAAAAAAGGATTCCTGGGAAATCCTGCTCTCTGTGCAGGGATAACCAACCTGTGTACTTGCTTTTGAAGGTGAAGTAGTGTTGGCATTTGCAGTTTTGACACGCGTGTCTATGTACCCATAAAAATAAATAAAATTAAAAACTTCTTTTTTTTTTGGATCACAAACACTCCCGGGAGTTACCTGAATCCACCGTAGTTGGATTTATTGAAATCCGTTAATCTGTTCTCTTCTCAAGTTATAACACGACAAACAGACAGACAGACACGGCTCCTTTTGTAACATAGATGTAATATTGTGGGCGGAGGCATATCGGTTGATGTCTTGACATCGAAGAGTACCGTTCGAGCTTTAATATATACTAGGGCGTGCCCGTACTATATATATATCTAAAATTATATCCCCCCCCTCTATTTACATGAAATGGTTTGGTCCATTCGCAAAGCCAAAGCGAACGGCTTGCGAGTACGGTGACTATCCCCCCCCCCCCCCCCCCTCTATTTACATGAAATGGTTTGGTCCATTCGCAAAGCCAAAGCGAACGGCTTGCGAGTACGGTGACCATACCTTGGGAACCACTTGTCCGATTAATTTCAAACCTTGAAAAGGCACATCCTCGGGTCCCCAGCAATATACCTGGCAAGTTTCAAGTATATCGGACCGGTAGTTGTCGAGAAACAGCGGTCGCATACAGACACACACACACACACAGAGATTACTGGAATTATAGATAGACTAGGGCGTGCCCGTACGTGCGTGCCCGTACGTGCTTGCCCGTACGTGCGTGCAAAAGGAAAAAAGTTTACATCCAGAGAGTTAACATCCAGAGAGGCTGTGTATAGGCCAATCCCCCCCCTCTATTTACATGAAATGGTTTGGTCCATTCGCAAAGCCAAAGCGAACGGCTTGCGAGTACGGTGACCATACCTTGGGAACCACTTGTCCGATTAATTTCAAACCTTGAAAAGGCACATCCTCGGGTCCCCAGCAATATACCTGGCAAGTTTCAAGTATATCGGACCGGTAGTTGTCGAGAAACAGCGGTCGCATACAGACAGACACACACACAGAGATTGCTGGAATTATATAGAGATGATGGAGGCCCGTGTAAGGGCTATAGCAGAATGGAAGGGAACAGAAAAGAAAGGTGGAAACACCAAACAGCAGAGTAGAAGTGAGAGTGAGATCGAGGTGAGGGGAAGAAGAACGCATGGGCATGAACAAGCTGAATGAAATAGAGCAAAAAGGGGAAAGGGGGATTCAACTGAAAAGGAACAAACTAACTGACGACTGACAAACAAAAAGGGCTCTGGGGTCTTACAAGTTTGTGCTGTCAAAATTGAGTTTGGGGAAAGGAGGGAGGGAAGAATGCAAATTCCAACATATCGTATGTTAACATGGAATTTTATACTTTGCTTCGTTGTAGAAAAGCGATTTTAAGTTGTGACTGCACCTTGAGTGAATCTTCCAGTCATTTCTTTGGAGGCAGCCATGTTTTTGTCCATAACAGTCTGTGGAATGCCCACGGGGTGAGTGTCATGGAGGAGCCCATGGAGTTGAGTGTAGAGTACCTTGCTGTCTTACTGTGTGCACTTGCTTGAAGGCACCAAGCCTTGGTTCGGGGGGAGGGAGGGAGAGGATGGAGGAAGGGAGAGAGGGGGGCTCCCAAGCAGGTGAGAGCCAACAAAGAACCAAGAGGTTGAAGGAGCTGGGGCTCCCACGTCGATCAGAAGAATGGACGCGACAAAAAGCTGGAATTCATCTGAGTTGCTTTATTGAAATCAAACACTCAGGCACTCTGAAAACCCGTTTATCGGTCAGCAATATATATCTATTAACCCAGGGGGTTTGCCCAGGCCCGGCGCCAGGGGGCGTGGCCCAGCGTCCTGGCTGCGGCCTGGCAAGTTGAGGGCGAGCCTGCCCGGGCATGCCCGGGCATGCCCGGGCGTCCCGACCGAGGCCTGGCAAGTTGAGCGCGGGCCTGCCCGGGCGTCCTGGACAAGCCCGGCATGGTGATCGCTCCGCGTCCTTGATAGGTGCAAGGCGATTGTGAAACCCCAGCGGCAGCCGCTACACACGTCCCCCCAGAATCGACTTGCACCGGCAGGGTCAACTTGAGGGGGGTCCTGATGACCCGGCCGAAGCGACCCCTGGCGGGTCGTGGGAGGGGGTCCGGTGAGGTGGTGGGCGGTCGAGTGGGGGGCCCCGTGGACGGGGGGCGGCCTCGCCGCGGCGGAAGGGCCACCCGTGGTGGGTGGTCGACGTCCACGTGCGCCGGCTTGAGGCGGTCCACTGCAATCCGGTCCGACCTGCCGCCGATGTCGATGACGAACGACTTGTCGTCCCGTCGCAGCACCCGGAAGGGCCCGTCGTACGGCGGCTGGAGTGGCCACCGATGTGCGTCATGACGCACAAAAACATACTCCGCTGTGCGGAGTGCTGGGGGGACGTAGGACCGGGGGTCACCGTGGTGGGATGTCGGCACGGGGGCAAACCGTCGGGCGGCCTCCTGGAGGTCCGAGCGCTGGTGAGCTGCGGACCAGGGACTGGTAGCGTCGGGCACGAATTCGCCCGGGACGCGTAGCACCTGGCCATAGACCAGCTCGGCGGTGGATGCCTGGAGGTCCTCCTTGGGGGCCGTGCGAAGGCCCAAAAGGACCCACGGCAGCCGGTCGGCCCAACCGCCGTCTTGAAGGCCGGCCATGAGCGCGGCCTTCATGGAGCGGTGGAATCGCTCGCACAACCCGTTTGCTTGGGGGTGGTAGGCCGTAGTACGGTGGAGCTTGACCCCCAGGTTGCGGGCGACCGCGCCCCACAGCTCGGAGGTGAACTGTGGTCCGCGGTCTGACGAGATGTCCGCCGGTGCGCCGAAGCGGGCGACCCAGGTGGCGATGAAAGCCTGCGCCACGTCGGCGGTGGTGGTGGAGACGAGGGGAACGGCCTCCGGCCACCTGGTGGTCCTGTCCACCATGGTGAGCAGGTGTGTGAACCCCCGTGACGGGGGGAGGGGGCCCACCAGATCCACGTTGACGTGGTCGAAACGTTGTTCGGGCACGGTGAAAGGTGCCAGCGGGGCCTGGGTGTGTCGGTGGACCTTGGCCCGTTGGCAGGCCGTGCAGGCGCTGGTCCAATCGCGGACGTCCCGACGAAGGCCGTGCCAGACGAAACGCGCCGACACCAGCTTCTGGGAAGCTTTCCGGCCCGGGTGGGAAAGGCCGTGGAGGGAGGCGAAGATGCGGCGTTGCCAGGTGACGGGCACGATGGGGCGAGGCTGGCCTTGGGAGACGTCGCAGAGCAGGACAGTGTCCGCGCAGGGGATGTCGGCCAGGCGGAGGCCCGTGTCCGCCGCCCGGAGGGCTTGCACCGTGGTGTCGGTGGTTTGGTCCGCCGCCATAAGCGCAAAATCCACGCCCAGGTGGACCGCGTTCGCGCTGGCCCGGGAAAGACAGTCGGCCACGGCGTTGTTTTGGCCGGCGACGTGCCGGATGTCCGTGGTAAACTCCGACACGGTGGAGAGGTGGCGCTGTTGGCGGGCCGACCATGGCTCCGTGACCTTGGCCATGGCGTAAATCAACGGCTTGTGGTCGACGAACGCCGTGAAAGGTCGGCCCTCCAGGAGGTGGCGGAAATGGCGGACGGCCAGGTGTAGACCGAGGAGCTCCCGGTCAAACGTGCTGTATTTGAGCTCGTTCGGCCGGAGCTGCCGGCTGAAAAAAGCGAGTGGCTGCCAAACCCCGTTCACCCATTGCTCATGGACGGCGCCCACCGCGTAGTCGGAGGCATCCATGGTGAGGGCGATGGGAGCGTTGAGCACCGGGTGAGCGAGCAGTGTTGCGTCGGCGAGGGCCCGCTTTGAGCTTTGGAAGGCCGCATCCATTGCTGCGGACCAGACGATGTCGTGCTTGGCCGGCTTGCCCCGGAGGGCTTCGTAGAGGGGCCGCATGAGTTGAGCAGCGCGGGGCACGAAGCGGTGATAAAAATTCACCATTCCCAGGAATTCCTGCAGGGCCTTTATGGTGCGGGGACGCGGGAACGTGGTGATGGCCTCGACCTTGGTTGGCAGCGGCACGGCCCCGTTCTTGGTGATGTGGTGGCCCAAAAAATCAACGGCCGTCGTGCCGAAGTGGCATTTGGCCGGGTTGACGATGAGGCCGTGCTCGCTGAGGCGCTCGAACAGTGTTCGGAGGTGGAGGAGGTGCTCGGCCCGGGACGTGCTGGCGACGAGGATGTCGTCCAGGTAAACGAAAAGGAACGGCAGGTCACGCAGCACGCCGTCCATCAAGCGCTGGAACGCCTGAGCCGCGTTCTTGAGACCAAACGGCATCCGCAAGAATTCGAATAAGCCGAACGGCGTGATGACTGCCGTTTTAGGGACGTCGGCCGCCCTGACAGGTACCTGGTGATATCCCCGTATGAGATCAATTTTCGAAAAAATGACCCGTCCCGCCAGACGGGCGGAGAAGTCTTGGATATGCGGGATCGGGTACCTGTCGGGGGTGGTAGCGTCATTCAGACGGCGGTAGTCGCCACACGGGCGCCATCCACCCCCCGGCTTTGGCACGATGTGCAGTGGCGAGGCCCACGCGCTATCGGAGCGCCGCACGATGCCGAGGTGCTCCAACGCGTCGAATTCGGCCTTCGCTACGGCGAGCTTGGCTGGGTCGAGGCGGCGGGCCCTGGCGTAGACCGGCGGGCCCGTGGTTGGTATGTGGTGCTCGATCCCATGCCGTACTGCGACGGCCGAAAACGTCGGCCGCGTGAGGGCCGGGAACTCCGTGAGCAGGCGAGCAAACTCGTTCGCCGCCGGGATGGTGCATGCCAGCTCGGTCGGCGCGGAGCTGCTCAATGTGCATACCAGGGAGCTGAAGGTTTCAGCGTTGATTAAACGACGCCGTTGGACGTCCACCAGCAGTCCGTGTGCGCAGAGGAAGTCGGCGCCTAGCAGAGCCACGGGCACGTTGGCGGTTACAAACGTCCAAGCAAAGCGTTGGCCGCCGAAGCAGAGGGTGACGTTGCGCGGGCCGAAGGTGCGGATAGTCGATCCGTTGGCCGCAACTAAGGAGGGGCCGCAAACCGCGGATTGCCTGTCCTGGTCAGAGGCGGGTATGACGCTCAGTTGGGCGCCGGTGTCGCACAGGAAGCGCCGTCCGGACGCTTCATCCGTGATGAACAGTAAGTTGCCCGTATGGCCGGCGCTCATGGCTGGTAATGAACGCCGGCCCGGCCGTTTCCCGGCCTGCCGAAGGTGCACGGGGGTCGGCATGTCCGGGCCTTTTGTCCGAACCTGGCATGATAGTAACACCACGCTTGGTCGGGTGGAGGTGGTCGGCACGGTAGAGCGGCCGCCAATTGCGTCGGCAGTTCGGCCGTCGACCGTGCCGGGTGCTCGGGCGCCATGGTTGTTGCGTCGGACGGCGGTGGGTCCCATGTCGCCGCTGCGATGCGCCGTCCTGCAGCGGAGATCTTGTCGGCTTCTCTGGCAAGGGCCCGGGGATCTGTGATCGTCGTGCTCGCCAGGGCGAGGCGTACCGGGTTAGGCAGCTGACGGTGGAACAGCTCCCGGAACAGGAATGCCGGAGAGTGCTCGCCGAGCAGTGAAAGCATGTAGTCCATTCGCTCGGAAGGGCGCGTGTCGCCGAGCTCAGGCAGTTCGAGCAGGCGCCGTGCGCGTTCCGCCGATGGGAGGGCGAAAGCATCGAGGAGAAGCTGCTTAATCGCGCTGTATTTGTCAGCGGCTGGCGGGCTTTCGAGGAGGCTCAGGGCGCGGGCTGCGGTAGCCGACCCGAGCGCAGCTACCACATGGTGGAAGTGGGTGTCGTCGGCCGTGATGCCTCGCAGGGCGAACAGGGACTCCGCCTGTGCGAACCAAACCGCAGCGTGAGCCTCCCAGAAGGTAGGCAGTTTAAGGGCGACTGCCGTGTCCATGTCGATAGGTCACCAATGAAGGAGCTGGGGCTCCCACGTCGATCAGAAGAATGGACGCGACAAAAAGCTGGAATTCATCTGAGTTGCTTTATTGAAATCAAACACTCAGGCACTCTGAAAACCCGTTTATCGGTCAGCAATATATATCTATTAACCCAGGGGGTTTGCCCAGGCCCGGCGCCAGGGGGCGTGGCCCAGCGTCCTGGCTGCGGCCTGGCAAGTTGAGGGCGAGCCTGCCCGGGCATGCCCGGGCATGCCCGGGCGTCCCGACCGAGGCCTGGCAAGTTGAGCGCGGGCCTGCCCGGGCGTCCTGGACGAGCCCGGCATGGTGATCGCTCCGCGTCCTTGATAGGTGCAAGGCGATTGTGAAACCCCAGCAGCAGCCGCTACAAGGTCAAGTAGTTAGAAATTAGAATTTACATCCCAGACCCCAAAGAAAGGGCCCGCAGCATGTGAGTGCCAAGTAGGTACAATGTCACTGCCATGGAGCATCCTATGATTAGTTAGGGGGTGTGTGGTGGGTGCTCCAGGTCAGTCCCAATGTCTCAGGGGGACATGGAGAGACAAGGCTGGGCGAGGTGCCTTGAGACAGGGCCACGCAGCCAGACTAATCGGTATCACATATAATCTTTCAGCTAAGTTTGGACACAACATATCTTGTGCTTTTGATACAGTCTGGCATCTTGCCTTACTCTCCAAACTCTCTGCCTGTGGCATCCAAGGCCAACTCCACACATGGCTTACTGACTTCCTCTACTCTCATTGCCATTGTGGGGCACTCAACGGAATCCTTTCATCTCCTCTCCCTGCCAATGCTGAAGTGCCCCAAGGCAGTGTTCCAGGCCCAGTCCTATTCCTGATCTTCATTAATGATCTCTCTGGCTCTCGGGAAAATCCCCTTTATCTATTTGCTGATGATTCCACCTTCTACCGTGACACCCCTCATCCTTCAGACAGGCAGGCTGCAGCCTCTTCCCCCTCTTCAGGCCATGACAATATCACAAGCTGGTAAAACACTTGGAATATGTCTTTCTATCCTGACAAATCTCACACTCCTTTCTCTCTCTCTCGCTCCCCCCAAAAGGATTGTCATGCAAACCGTCTTATCTACTTTCTTAACAATCCTCTTGAGGAAGTTCAGTCACTCAAACTCCCGGGTCTCACTATATATCAGCCATGATCTTTCTTGGGAAAACCATACTTCAAAGTTGGCTTCGAAAGCCAGCTGCCAACTGGGCATTCTTCATCATACAAAGTCCTTCCTTCGCACACCTGAACTCTTATCCACCCACAAGGCTTCCTCCAGCAGCTTCATGGAGTACCACTCTCCCCTCTGGGCTGGCTCCCCTGCCTCGCATCTTGCCCAGCTTGACGCTGTGGAAACCAAGGCCTTCAATATTATTGAAGCTGAGTCTATGGGCCTATTACTCTGTTATCATAGACGGGTTGGTGGTCTCTCTGTCTCTACTACTTCCTTTCTGGTCTTGCTCTTTCCACTTTCCGTGCTTTGCCCCTCCTCCCTCACCTCTCTCCGTCCTTCCTTCCCCAGGTTTCTGCAGGGCATACACGGTGCCACCACCATTAAACCCCTTCTTGTGAAACTACCAAAATCCAGGATTACTGCTCACCTCCACTCATTTGTTGCTCTTTCTTTCCCACCTGTAGAACCAACTTCCACACTTTATTCAATCTCATACTTCAAGACAGATGTTTACCACCATCTCAGATCGCCCCGCAATCCAAAACCATGATCCTTTTTACCATCGTTAACCCACCCCCCATGCACCACATCACAATTCCTCCTCCTTCCAAATTTCCAGTTCTCCCTCCTTGTTGCTTTCCTTCTGTATCCATCTTGTCCACCCCATGCATCCTCTCCTGCCTCCCATTCTTCTCCGCACCCATTGTTTGTCCAAGTCTCCCTCTTAACTTGGCCTTCAACTCGATTGTTGGTGTTTCCCCCTTCTCTCTACTGTTCCTTTTTCCTGTTTCATCCTGATCCATTCAGTGTACTAGTATAAGCTCTTCCACGAGCCTCAACTCTGTATACAAACCTCCCCCCCCTTAGCACCCCCAAAAAAACATTTGAGCACTAATGGCACTAATGGCACTGGCACTAATGATATTGCCGGGAAATTTGCTCAATTCGAATTTCACTATTGACAGCTAAGTGCTGGATCTTTTCTCATATGGTTGTGCAATGATAAATGTGATGATGATCAGATAAGCTTGGGGTTGGCTGAATGGTTAAGGTTGCTGCCTTAAGATCTTAGGTCTTGAGTTTGAGCCCCTGTCATGCCGTTAAATAACACCAGGTGGGTTAACTCAGCCTGTCATCCTTCTGAGGTCGGCAAAATGAGTGCCAGCCTACTGGAAACGGAGGGGCACTGCATCAGCGGCATAGCAGTGCTCCCAGCAATGATACAACCAGCAGCCACAGGCTGCATACAAAAGAATAATAAATGATTAGATTTGGAAATTTCCATTTTTGAAACCTAGCTCACTTTTACGGAGCTTTTCAAGAAACTGGTTCACCCCATTAACTCATGGCCAATTACTGCAGGCAAAACGGAGAGGATGTTTTCTGTTGTGGAAAAGCCAGCAGATGGTGCAGCTGATGCTGTTCTCCAGGTATTGGGTGACTCGGCAGGGAAGGACCTGGCAATCCTTCCTCAACCTTTGGGCTTGTGTAACAAAACGGCAAAGCAGGTGGGTAAGAAAGTCTGGCTTGTTTTTGAACTCTTTAACAAGTGAGCCTATTCTGATTGTACTGTCAATAAAAGACACACCTGGCTTTTACATTCATTATTTTGTTTTTACTTTTTCACAGGACCAGAAGGAGGATGAGGAAGCTGGGAAGTCAGCACGTGAAGTGGAAGTCGGACAAACTGGCTCTACACTTGAGCAGTCGAACGAAGAACTGACCAAGCGAGAAGTTTCTGGGAATGAACAGGCCACTTCTGCTGTCCGTGCAACAGGCAGCACCCATACTCAGGAAAGCTCCCTGGTTGCGGGTGAAGATGTTGGGGTTGACAAAATTGTCACCACAGGCACGACAATTGAGGTCGTGCCAGGTTCCGAAACTCAAATCCATTGTGCCAATAATGCGAATAACGTCACCACCCAGGGCACGTACAAGGTACATGGAAGTTGTTTCATTTGAAACCTTATTTATTAATTTATTTATTTGTTCTCTTCCTGCTTTGGGTTCACAAAAACTACGGCTGAGATTTGTGCCCTTCCCATTCCTCCCCTCTAATTTTGTCTTGTGCAAATTAAATCTGTCTCACTTTGTAAGATTTTCTTTTTCTCCTTTTTATTTTAATGGATAACTAACAGTTTTCAAAATTAAATGAAATCATTGGATAAAATAATGATATAAGCAATGTGGGCCAGCAGGACTTTTATGTTTTGATCTATCTTGGAAATCCAAGAGTTCCATTTGTTTCATAGAATATTACAACACAGTGAATATATATTTTTAAACACCTCTGTCACGATATCCATGAGTTGTTTATTGAATCAACACTTGACAGGAAAAGCATACTGGAACCACGAATGATACAATTTTTTTTTTTTTTTTTGTATACTGAATCGAGGCTTGTGAAAGAGCTAACATTTACTTCACAAACAAATCAACCAGACAAACAAAATATATAAAAAGAGGGAGCGGAAGACAAGATGGGGAGAGAAGGGGAAGCACACAAACACAACATTTGAGAGCAGGGAGATGTGTGGAAGGGAGAGGGCTTGGGGGGAGGAGGTGTGGGAAGGGGAGGGGGGGAGGGAGAAGTATAAAACACAAGGACACCAAGGACTTCCAGGACAGAAGTTGGCATTTCAAAAAAGTGGAAATGGGGTGAAATTAGCGGGGGTAGAAAAGATCAAGGTTTTGGATGGGGGAAGATAAGAGATGGTGGTAAACAGCTGTTTTAAAGACCTGGAGGGTGGAGTGGGATTGAAGAGAGTGAGGGAGTTTGTTCCAGAGGTGGGAGAAAAGAGGAATGAAGGAGTGAAGGTGAGCAGAGAGTCTTGATTTTGGCAGTTTAACCATAAGAGGGTTGCAGGCAGATCTTGTGCGACCTGTAGGAATATTTGCGGGATAGAACCCAGAGAGAGCTGGGGGGGGGCAAGGCCAGAGAGGAGTCGGTAGAAGACGGAAAGACCACCAACCTGCCTGCGGTGAGTGAGTGAGAGGCCCTTGGAGTTAGCTTCATCGCGGGAGATTCCAATGATTCTGAATGCTTTGGTTTCAACAGCGTGAAGACGAGCTAGGTGTGAGGCAGAAGCACCAGCCCAGAGGGGAGAGCAGTATTCCATTGAGCTGCGGATGAAAGTCTTGTATGTGGTGAGGAGCTCAGGTGTGCCAAGGAAGGGCTTCGCACGACGGAGGATGCCCAGTCGGCGACTGGCTTTGGAGGCCAGATTTGAAATGTGGTTTTCCCAGGAAAGATCATGGCAGATAGTGAGACCCAAAAGCTTGAGTGACAGAACTTCTTGGAGAGGATTATTCAGAAAGTGGATGGGAGGGTTGTCCAGTCGGTCTTTTCGGAGAGACATCATAAGAGTGTGAGATTTGTCAGGATTGAAAGACATGTTCCACTTGTTTGCCCAGTCTGTGATTTTGTCCAGGTCTGCAGAGAGTGAGGAGGCTGCAGACTGCCGATCTGAGGGATGAAGAATGGAGCGACAGAGAGTACAGTCATCAGCAAAGAGATAGAGAGGATTTTCAAGAGAGTCAGAGAGATCATTGATAAAGACCAGAAAAAGCACAGGGCCCAGAACACTGCCTTGGGGAACTCCAGCCTGAACAGGAAGAGGAGATGAGAGAAACCCATTCAGGGCCACACGTTGACTACGACTAGAGAGGAAGTCCGCCAGCCATGCGTGGAGATTTCCGTGGGTACCAAAAGAGGAGAGTTTGGTGAGCAGAGCGGGGTGCCAGACCGTATCGAAGGCACGTGATATGTCAAGGGAGACTGCTCTAATTTCCTGTTTGGCATTGAGGACCTCCATCCATTGTTGAGAAAGCAGAAGCAGCATGTCCAGAGTAGAGTGACCAGGTCTGAAACCAAATTGAGGATCAGAGATCAAGCCATTGGAGAAGAGGAAAGATTTCATATCTGAAGCAGTGATGGATTCCATGACTTTGCTGATAATTGGGAGAAGGCTGATTGGTCTGTAGTTGCTGGGATCTGTTTTTGCACCTTTTTTGTGCAAAGCGGTGATGTTGGCAGATTTCCAAGCAGATGGAAGATGACCTTGAGCAAAAGAGAGGGTGAAGAGAACAGAGAGAGGGAGTGAAAGAGCGGAAGAACAGGATTTTAGGACCCATGGGCTGATGCCGTCAGGTCCAGTTGCAGAATCAGAGTCGAGGGTTGACAGAAACTTTTCCACCTTGTCAGGAGGAAAGGACACAGAGTCCAGGAGCAGCTGGGTACAGTGGGTACAAAGAGGGATGGGTTTGGGACACAAGATTTAGAGGCAAACACAGAGTTGAGGCATTCAGCTTTTTCACGTGCAGAGTCAGTCATGTGGCCATTTGAGGTGAGGGAGGGGATGGAGGGGGAACAAACACCAGAAACAGATTTGACCAGATGCCACCAGGATTTGGAAGAGGGAGACAGGTAAGAGAGTTCGGTCCTGAGAACGGAGAGATATTGTTTCCTGGCTCTCCTGAGGGTGGACACACACTTGTTTCGGGCTTTGTGAAAGGAAATGAGATTTTCTTCCGTTCGATTTGCTTTCCAGGAGACGAAAGTAAGTTGTTTCTGGGCAATAGCCTCACCACAAGATTCCATGTACCATGGACGGGAGGAACGGTATGACAACTGAAGACGAGATGGGATAAATCTGTGCATGAGAGAGAGCAATTTACTTTGGAAGAATTCCCAGGATGAGTTGATGTCAGAGGCGGTAGAGATGGGAGACCAGTTGAGTGATAGATAAAAACATTTTTACCTCCGACACCAAAGGTGCACGGAGGTTATGTTTTCACCTCTGTCTGTCTGTTTGTCTGTGACCAGGATGTCTCAAAAGGTTGTGGACGCATTCGGATGAAATATGGTGGCGAGATTGGGTGTGTGACAAGGACGAAATTATTAGATTTTGGTGAAGATCTGGATCCTACAATTTTTAAGTGTTCATCAATTTTCAGTGATCAGGCCAAAAACGATTTAGAGCATGATATTTCAAAAAGTTGTGGATGGGTTATGACAAAACTAGGTGGATGAGTTGGTTTGGTGACAAGAACAAGACTATTTTGGTTCAGATCCGTCCGATTTTGGTTCTATCAGTGGGATACAAAACTGTTCATCCTGGCAGAGGTATGCACTCGACCGAATGCCATTCTAGCTTAACTGGAAATGATTTATCCAATGCTCAGAGACTTGGACAATGGTAATGATACTGAGCGCAACAGTCTTGGTTTCCTAGTAATCCCTGAACTTCTTGTAAACAGGGCAGATAGTCTTTTCGAACAAATCGATGCATTTTTAATTTGACTTAAAAAAATAATAATTCAAAACCAGAGCCTACTCTGAGTCTGGGAGGTCGACAGTTCAATTTTAACCCTGGCCAAGGCCATACCGAAGACTTTAAAAATGGTACGTGCTGTTTCCTCGCTTGATAATCAACATTTGGAGCGCATATATAAACTCTGTTGGTTGAAATCCCATGTGGGTTGGGGAGAAGGTGGAGATATTTCTCAATTTCCCTGCTGAATGCGAACAGATATGTGACATTAAAAGATGGCGTCACCAGCATCCATAATGCACCGAAAAGTTGGATCACTTCCTCCAAGCCTTGTTTGGCTGGTGTAGTGGACAGTTTTGTCTGTCTCTATGTGCATAGCACCTCCATGAGCCTTAAAATTTACTATTTTATTGAGGCTGATAAAGATTTAAACAATCAGAGATGCATTCAAAGTAAACCGCCCCTGTGCAGCACTTGGATACAGAATTGGGAGGGAGCGATGTATAATAATTGATTAATTGCGTAATTAAAATAAATAAGTAATAATCGTAAAATAATTAATTTCTTAATCAGTTGGCAAATAGCATACCTAAACCACCAGTGTTTCATCTGAATCTAACTTTTTCAAAAATAATTAAATAATTAATTAATCGTAAATATTAAATAATTAATCGATTAATCAATAAATATTTAATTGAGTAATCAATAAATCAAAAATACCCTTATAACCAAATCACTTGGTCACTGTCATGTCCAAATATCAGCTTTCTAGCTCAAAAGGTGCCTGAGATATTGTCCAGATGAGAGAGAAAATTAATAAGCACTTAATAAATAGTAATTAATCAATTTATTGATTAATCAAAAAACAAAAAAGTACCGTTTTTGACAAAGTACTTACTCACTATTGTGCCCAAATTTCAGATTCCTAGCACAAAGGATGGCTGAGATATCACCCGGACAAACACGAAAACAAGAAAGAAACAAACAAACAAAGACGTCATGCAGAGCACAATACTTGCAAAATCCACCCCACCCCTCTCCCAAAAAAAGTTATCATGGATACATCAAATTGTCCATTTCATTAAGATTAAAATTGACAATATTAATCAAAGCTCAGGTCAATCGGATGAAAATGATTATTTTTCAGATTAAAATTGATTTTAGAAAGTTTACCTAAAGCTGACATTTGACCTTTTCACCTCAAAAATAGTTGGTTTCCCAATTCAGTGATGGGCGATGCAATTGCTCTTTAACCTTCAGGTTAGTTGGATGAAAATTGACGATTTTTTAGATGAGAATTGATGGTTTTAGAAGTTTGTCTTTGAGTTGACCTTTGACCTCAAAAATAGTTGGTTTCCCAATTCAGTGACTCAATATGCAGATGCTGTTCAACCTTCAAGTCCATTCCATTCTCAGTACCTCTCTCACCAGCCATGGCTCCTCAGCAAAGGACTTCGACTCACTGGGACTGACACAATCTGTCAATTTCCCAACCCGGATCTCAGTCAACGGAGCATCTTCTCTTCTGGACTTGGTTATGACTAACTTTCCTGAAAATGTCTGCTGCTCTTCTTCTGCTCCAATCGGCTCATCTGATCATGTGCTTGTTAAAGTGGACATCTCTCTGACCATTCTCAGGGAGCCTCCTCAGCGTCGACGAGTCTGGCATTTCACTCAGGCCAACTGGCACGGTCTTCAAGCAGCCATCAATCATCTGGAATGGTCTCCCATCTCTACCGCCTCTGACATCAACTCATCCTGGGAATTCTTCCAAAGTAAATTGCTCTCTCTCATGCACAGATTTATCCCATCTCGTCTTCAGTTGTCATACCCTTCCTCCCGTCCATGGTACACGGAATCTTGTGGTGAGGCTGTTGCCCAGAAACAACTTGCCTTAGTCTCCTGGAAAGCAAATCCAACGGAAGGAAATCTCATTTCCTTTCACAAAGCCCGAAACACAAGTGTGTGTCCACCCTCAGGAGAGCCAGGAAACAATATCTCTCTGTTCTCAAGACCGAACTCTCTTATCTGTCTCCCTCTTCCAAATCCTGGTGGCGTCTGGTCAAATCTGTTTCTGGTGTTTGTTCCCCCTCCATCCCCTCCCTTACCTCAAACGGCTACACAGCTGACTCCGCACATGAAAAAGCTGAATGCCTCAACTCTGTGTTTGCCTCTAAATCTTGTGTCCCAAACCCATCCCTCTCTGTACCCACCGTACCCAGTCGTACCCAGCTGCTCCTGGACTCTGTGTCCTTTCCTCCTGACAAGGTGGAAAAGTTTCTGTGAACCCTCGACTCTGATTCTGCAACTGGACCTGACGGCATCAGCCCACGGGTCCTAAAATCCTGTTCTTCCGCTCTTTCACTCCCTCTCACTGTTCTCTTCACCCTCTCTTTTGCTCAAGGTCATCTGCCATCTGCTTGGAAATCAGCCAACATCACCGCTTTACACAAAAAGGTGCAAAAACAGATCCTAGCAACTACAGACCAATCAGCCTTCTCCCAATTATCAGCAAAGTCATGGAATCCCTCATTGCTTCGGTTATGAAATCTTTCCTCTTCTCCAATGGCTTGATCTCTGATCATCAATTTGGTTTCAGACCAGGTCACTCTACTCTGGACATGCTGCTTCTGCTGTCTCAACAATGGATGGAGGTCCTCAATGCCAAACAGGAAATTAGAGTTGTCTCCCTTGACATATCACGTGCCTTCGATACGGTCTGGCACCCCGCTCTGCTCACCAAACTCTCCTCCTTTGGTATCCATGGAAATCTCCACGCATGGCTGGCGGACTTCCTCTCTAGTCGTAGTCAACGTGTGGCCCTGAATGGGTTTCTCTCATCTCCTCTTCCTGTTCAGGCTGGAGTTCATCAAGGAAGTGTTCTTGGCCCTGTGCTTTTTCTGGTCTTCATCAATGATCTCTCTGACTCTCTTGAAAATCCTCTCTATCTCTTTGCTGATGACTCCACTCTCTGCCGCTCCATTCCTCATCCCTCGGATCGGCAGTCTGCAGCCTCCTCACTCTCTGCAGACCTGGACAAAATCACAGACTGGGCAAACAAGTGGAACATGTCTTTAAATCCTGACAAATCTCACACTCTTACGATGTCTCTCCGAAAAGACCGACTAGACAACCCTCCCATCCACTTTCTGAATAATCCTCTCCAAGAAGTTCTGTCACTCAACCTTTTGGGTCTCACTATCTGCCATGATCTTTCCTGGGAAAACCACATTTCAAATCTGGCCTCCAAAGCCAGTCGCCGACTGGGCATCCTCCGTCGTGCGAAGTCCTTCCTTGGCACACCTGAGCTCCTCACCACATACAAGGCTTTCATCCGCAGCTCAATGGAATACTGCTCTCCCCTCTGGGCTGGTGCTCCTGCCTCACACCTAGCTCGTCTTCACGCTGTTGAAACCAAAGCGTTCAGAATCATTGGAATCTCCCGCGATGAAGCTACCTCCGAAGGCCTTTTACTTACTCACCGCAGGCAGGTTGGTGGTCTTTGTCTTCTCCCGACTCCTCTCCGGCCTTGCTCCTCCAGCTCTCTCTGGGCTCTTTCCCCCAAATATTCCTACAAGTCGCACAAGATCTGCCTGCAACCCTCTTATGGTTAAACTGCCAAAATCAAGACTCTCTGCTCACCTTCACTCCTTCATTCCTCTTTTCTCCCGCCTCTGGAACAAACTCCCTCGCTCTCTTCAATCCCACTCCTCCCTCCAGGTCTTTAAAACAGCTGTTCACCACCATCTCTTATCTTCCCCCATCCAAAACCTTGATCTTTTCTACCCCCACTAATTTCACCCCAAATCCACATTTTTGAAATACCAATTTCTTTCCTGGAAGTCCTCGGTGTCCTTGTTTTTATAATTCTCCCCCCCCCCCCCCCCTTCCCACGCCGCCTCCCCCCAAGCCCTCTCCCTCCCACACATTCCCGATGTCCCTGCTCTCAAATGTTGTGTTCTTGTGCTTCCCCTTCTCTCCCCATCTTGTCTACTGCTCCCCTTTTTATATACTTTGTTTGTTTGTCTGTTTGATTTGTTTGTGTGATAAATGTTAGCTCTTTCACGAGCCTCGATTCTGTATACAAAAAAAAATAAAATAAGTCAATCGGATGAAAAATAACGTTTTTAGAAATTCGACCTCAAGATGACCTGTAACCTCAAAATCAATGGGCTACCTGGACAATCTCAGTTGTGACTACCTGGACAACTTGGTAACGTTTAATGATGATCGGTTTAGAATTGTGACCTGTAGCTGTGTGACAAACAGATGGAATAACAAAGTCGACCGACCAATATACTTGAAAAATCTTCGATTTTGCAAGTAACAAACAAACAAACAAACGGGGTGGACACTGAGTACTCCCTTCCGGCGCGCGTCATCGCCGGGGCCCCCTTCGCTGCCTGGCGATGACATCCTGCAGCTCCTTGAGATGGAATGGGAAAGGCGCAGTGTGCAAAAACGATGTACCCTCTCTTGGTGAATGCAGCCAGTGCCCACTGAACAAACCCATTGCTGGGGGAATTAAATTGTTAACATTTGATTCAAAAGGTTAACTTTTCAATTTACAATTGGATCGTACATAACTTGTGTTCCATACAGCCTACGTCAAATGGAATGAAGGAGGCTGAAGGGCAACATTGGTGTGAACATTGCCAGCAGAGTTTTGAAAGCTTCAGCAACGCCTGTGTTCATATCAAATCTCACAAAGGTATGTGTGATAAGTTGTACTTAACAGTCGGTGCATTGTTGGCGAAACGGTACATTGAGTAATGTCAGTGTTGTTTGCATCCAGTCACAAAGAAGCATCGATGCCAGAACTGCAACAAGGTTTTTAACACCGCTCACCTGCTCCAAAAGCACTCAAAATCATACCTCAGCGAGCGGCGTTTTTGCTGTGGGGAATGTGGGAAGTTGTGCCGAAGCCTTAACCAGGTGAAGGAGCACATGCGTGTGCACTCGGACTTGCGGCCCCACATTTGTTCCATCTGCAACAAGGCCTTCAAGACGAAGGTAACTTGCTTTAAGTTTCTTCTCTCGTTCCGCATTGTCCGAACGTTGTGGTGCAAACAAGTTAAACATCAATGGCCGCTTCCCTTTTTAAAGTATTGTTACAGAAATGGCTTAAGGGTTGAATGGGTTTATTTTATAATAGTTATTTCAGAGTACATGTTCAGCATAAGCATCTGTAATAAATGTATTTGAAGAGGCAGTGTCGAGATATGTTTAGCGAAGCCCTTGTGTTCCCTCCAAAAATGTTTGTCTACTCTCCCACCTTTGCATTTTATGTGTTTTTCCCCGTTGTGATCTGTCATTGTGTACTTCCTAAATAGCCATGTGCGTCCACGTGGCTCTCATAACAGGGGCAGGGATGTCCATGTGCAAGCAGACTGAAAGCCACGTGTCGACACATGACACAAAGGACGGGAAGGAGGTATGTCCATGACGCTCGCATGAGGAATTCCTGTAAAGGACCCTGAGGCCGTAGGAAGGTCAGGGTAACTCTTCCCCATGTGCGGCCAATTAGTGCACAGCAGGCGAGCAGAAATGAACAGGGGTTATAAAAAAAAAATAGAAACTCTCTCTCGCCATGCCTTGCTCCAAGCTTCTGGCCCTTACTCTGCTCTTCCCCTTCACATGGAGCCTTCTAGCCCTCTCTTGCATCCTGGACCACTTTCGCGAGGTCGGCGCAGTGCTACTGGGTGTGAGCTCAATGCTCGTGGTGTGCTGCTGTGTCTCGGCCGGAAGATCACGGCATGAACAAGCCCCCTCAATGCCGTGTGCTGGTACATCTTGGCACCAAAATTAGGCGCAAGCATGGCCACTCACACCCCACGTTCTTTGTGTCCCATCTATCGCTCTTTCTCTCTCTCTGCCTCGTAACTCTGTGTGAATGAGTTATGGCCAAATTAAGTTCATTGTGTTTCCGTGGATGCAGGAATTATTTTTTATTATTCATTACTGTGTGGTTGATTATATCCCTGGTGATTATATCCCTGGTTTAATCCCTGGTGTTGGGCTAGAGGCTAGGGTGCCGGCTTAGGATCCAAGGATCCTGGGTTCGAATCCCGGTCGATCGCTGAATTAATGCCAGGGGGGTTGACTCAGCCTGTCATCCTTCCGAGGTCGGCTAATTGAGTACCAGTTCACTGGTAATTAATTCCCTGTTTGTCGTTAAAGGCGGCAAAAAGGGTTGGCGTCAGGAAGGGCATCCGGCCGTAAAACATTGCTTCAAATAGGGGACCGAAAAACAACAACAACCACGGTTCCCGAAAAAGGCCAACCCCCGCTTTGCGGGGAAAAATGGCCTCTAAAGGTGGTTATTATTATTATTATTTTTACTGTGTGGTTGATTGCTGCAAGTGGTCATGTGGTCATGTTCTCTCTCTCTGTCTCTCTCTCTTTCTCTGTCTTTCTCTCTGTCTCTCTCTCTCTCTCTCTCGCCACCTATCGGCTGTCGGTGCGCTGGGTGCGGTGTCATGGCGTCTGCTCGCTTCGTGTCGTGAGTGCTCTGTCTTGGCTGTTTGTTCCACCCCCACCCCACCCCCCCCCCCCCCCCCATTTCGCTCCTTCGTGTGCTTGTTTCTATTTGTAAAGCTTCCCTGTGTTTCCCCTTCTATGTTGAGACGAGAGAGAGAGAGAGAGCCATAGAGCACACTTATCGTGCAGGTTAAGGTAATCGCCGTTTTTGGGCGGTTCCCTGTTGTTTTTTCCCCCGACTTATTTTCTTCACTTCAAACCTTTTTTTCTCGCTTATATTTCCTTAGTTTGTTTTTTTAACGCTCCCTTTCCCTAAGCTGGGAAAGTCGGAGTGCATTACTAACTTCTTCTTCCCGAGCTGGGAGGACGAGGTCGAGCCTCGTGTGTCCAAACATGGCGGCTGCTCATTCGCAGCGATATGCAGCGTTTGAGCAATTATCACGTGAGCATGGCATTGCGTGTTCTCCACCCGAGGGTATTACAGTCGAAGCTATTGTTCTCGCGATCGGGAACATGATCGGGTTTGATAAGGTACGTGCGGCGTCGCGTATGAACAAACGGGTTATCGTGTTTGTGTCCGATGTAGAGCACGTTGCTCTCATCGTACAACAACGTTTGTCCCTCGACTCCGGACACTTTGTTATGGTTTATCCCTTGGATACTCCTGCTCAGAAAGTGGTTATTTCAAATGCACCACCATTTCTCGATACCGATACAATCCTTGCAGCGCTGCAGCGATATGGGCAATGTGTGTCCCCATTAATAATGCTCCCTTTGGGCTGTAAGGATGAACATGTCAGTCACGTGATGAGTTTCCGTAGGCAGGTCTTTATGGTTCTCAAAAAGGAATATCCCTCCTTGAATGTTGCTTTAAAATTCACGACAAATGGCCGCGATTATCAAGTATACATCACCACCGACACCCTAAAGTGCTTTGGTTGTGGTGCAGTGGGACATATGAAACGGTTTTGCCGCAATCAGAAGGAACAGCCTAACATGGTCGAAACGGGAAACAATGACTCGCAGATTAATGTTAACGTTTCCTGCTCGACAAATGTGCAGGATAAACCAGGTAAACAAGTGGACACGCCCCCTCCCGTTGAACCAATGGACAGCGCAAATGAGGGGTTTGTCACCGTTTCCAAAGTAAAAAAACGTAAATCGGCTGTAAGAAGTGCGTCACCTTCTGGGAAAAGGCAAATCAGTGAAAACTCCACCACTGGATTTCAATGTGAAAACAGGTTTGCCTTATTGGAGGAAAAGGACACCTCCACTAGTACAAACATCATCAAGGAAAAAGTGGATTCTAACTTTCCAATCCCAGTGAGTGTCGCTGATCCTTCAGACAGTGTCATCTCACACGAGGACGTTCATTGTGCAGCTTCCTCCTGTCAATCGCAAGAGGAGGAAAAGCACTTAAAATCTCCCCCTAAAAAAGGAATAAATGAGGAAAATAAGGGCACAGAGAGAATAAAAGAGGATAATTTAAATCCACTGGAGGAGAGTGACATCCATGAATCGAGCATGGTGGTCATGTCACAAACATGCTTGGAGCCCCCCACCTCGCATCCCGAAGAAGCTTCAAATGTGACTCCGGCACAAAACGTTCCTGAAGAAGTTTACTTTATTGAAACTGAGCAATCATATGCGCCAGGAAGCTGAAACACCAATTGATTCCCCATATGAGGAATCTGATGGTGAGGGTCAAGAGGAGTCCTCTCAGATTCTAAAGGCTGTAAACAGCCCTTCGGATGACGAGCTTCGGGACTTTTTGAGAGATTCCTATCGGAAAAGGAACATTGAACTGAAAGATCATTTCCCTGATCTGCAGGTGTTGATTTTTAAATTGAAGGAAATTGTGCATAACCCTGACACTCCAAATTTCACTGATGCTCAGAAGCACCGGCTAAGAAAAATGATCCAGAAAGCTCGGCAGGAGCTTCGTAAATGAGGTCCCTATGGGGTTTTTGATCTATTTAGTTATTTATCTTCTTTCTTTTTCCGAAAGAATGAGTGTTAGTTTTGGCAGTCTAAACATTAACGGTGGTGTTAGTTTAGAACGCAAAGTTCAGGTAAAAGATCTGACCCAGCGTTTGCACCTGGATGTCTTGTTACTGCAAGAAACGCATGGAGATCTGAATGGCCAAGCCCAATGGAGAAGGCTAATGAAGGGCCAGTGGTTCTTCAGTGATATCAATTGTCTCACTGCTGGAATTGCTTTCTTTGTCTCCTCCTCATTAACACTCACACAAGTTCAATATAATGAAATAATTCCCGGACATCTGGCTTGTCTTCAATTCACTGCCAATAATCAAATCTTTGTTTTTGTAAACATATATGCCCCCTGTAAGAATGCTGAAAGGCAAAACTTCTTTCTAAAGCTAGAGGATCTTCTGAGTACAATTGACTTAAATTGCTCTTTTATAATGAGTGGCGACTTCAACTGCACTCTTGACCCTGCGTTAGATAGAAACAGTGCGGAGCCACATCCTAGATCTGCCAAACCTTTGGAGAAAATCATCAAGACGACGGGATTAATAGATGTCTGGCGTATTCAGCACCCTATGCAACGGCAGTTTACTTGGTCTAGATGTACGTCTCAGATGCACACACTAGCCAGGTTAGACAGAATTTATGTCAACACTGTAATGCTTGACAAGATATTGAAATCTGATATCGTGCCTTCTCTTTTTTCTGATCACCTGGCTGTAACCTTGTCCTTTAAGCTTGCTCTGCAGCAACATGGCAGCCCATATTGGAAGTTCAATGTCATGTTGCTGGAAAATGCTGCTTTTTGTGAAGCTTTCAAAGTGTTTTGGATTAGCCTCAAAGAAAGAAAGAATAATTTTGATAACCCGATATTGTGGTGGGACTATGCAAAGGCACAGATCGCTGTCTTTTGCCAACAGTTTAATTACTTCTCTTCTTTCAGTGTAAAAAGGGAGAGGTTCACACTAGAAAAGGAAATAATGAAGTTGCAAACTGATGTGGCAAATAGCCCCAATAGAACAAATAATCATTTGCTTATGGAAAAGAAGACTCTACTAAACAGCCTAGTCGAATACCAAGCAAAAGTTGTAATGGTCCGTCTACGGATGGATCAGCTATATAATTTAGATGCACCGACAAAATTTTTCTTCCATTTTGATAAGAAGACTACCAATCAAAGGCAAATTGAAACCTTAAAGCTCTCAACTGGTAACACTGTGACGTCACAAGATAATATAAAGAGGGAGGTCTATAACTTCTTTTCAGACCTGTTTATGGCAAATGATGTTGACGATGGCTCAATAAGTTACTTCACATCTGACTTACCCATGCTAAGTGCTGCTCAAAGGGATCAGCTTGGCTCCTTACTTTCCTTGGAAGAGCTTACACTTTCCCTTGCTTCTTTACCTACGGGTAAATCTCCTGGATTGGACGGCCTCCCAATAGAGTTTTATAAATCCTTTTGGCCCTTATTAGGCCCAGAACTATTGGAGGTCTTTAATAGTTCATTACGTTGTGGTGACTTGCCGATGAGCTGCCGTAGAGCAGTCATTAGTCTATTACCCAAGAAAGGAGACCCTCAGCTCATTGATAATTGGCATCCAATTTCTCTTCTAACTTCAGATTATAAAATATTTTCTAAAGTTCTAGCTCGACGCATCGCCCCACTCCTAGAGTCGTTGATTCAAAGTGATCAGTCTTTCTGTATCCCTAACCGACAGATACACGATAACATTTTTTTATTAAGAGATCTTTGGGATGTGTGTAAAATAAAAAATGACAATCTTGGTTTGATTGTGCTTGACCAAGAGAAGGCTTTTGACCGTGTAAGTCATGTATATCTTTTCAAGGTGCCAGAGTGTTTTGGACTTGGTCCTGTTTTTCTTTCCATGGTAAAACTGCTCTATAATGGCATTTCCTCAATACTCAGAGTAAACTCTGAGCTAACTTCACCTGTAAAGGTTGGAAGGGGTATCCGTCAGGGATGTCCTTTATCTGGTATTCTGTACTCTTTAACCATTGAGCCTTTTTTAATCAAAATCCGCAGCATCTTAACCGGATGCAAAAATTTGCTCACAAGGCCTGTGAAAGTCTCTGCATATGCTGACGATATTTGCGCCATCGTACATAATAGTGATGAGATAAAGAAACTGGTGGATTGCTTGGACTATTATGGTTCAGCTTCTTCAGCTTTGGTAAACTGGAACAAGTGCCAGGCGATGTGGATGGGCCCATGCCAGCGCCCTATGCCTGTCCTCCC